>NC_063346.1:33379326-33414106 GCF_021869965.1 Rhincodon typus | reverse complement strand
CTCGTCCCTGCCTCCCTAACCTGTTCTTCCTCCCACCTATCCCCTCCTCCCACCTCAAGCCGCACCTCCATCTCCTACCGACCAACCTCATCCCGCCCCCTTGACCTGTCCGTCCTCCCTGGACTGACCTATCACCTTCCTAACTCCCTACCTACACTCACCTTTACTGGCTCCATCCCCGCCTCTTCGACCTGTTTGTTTCCTCTCCACCTATCCTCTCCTCTATCCCTCTTCTATCCGCCTCCCACTCTCTCCCTATTTATTTCAGAACCCCCTTCCCCTCCCCCTTTTCTGATGAAGGGTCTAGGCCCGAAACGTCAGCCTCTCTGCTCCTATGATGCTGCTTGGCCTGCTGTGTTCATCCAGCCCTGCACCTTGTTGTCGACAATTGAAGAATGTTTGCTACAATTTGTCACAGTAAGGTTCTTTACTATCCCCAATGTGAAAGATAGTTACTGGCAACTGAAAATGGATGAAAGCAATAGTTTGGATGCCTTTTGAATGATTCAGATTGTAGTGTATGTTTAACATTTCCAGAATTCTACAACAGTATCAATGTGATAGGTAATGATATTCGCGGGGTGAAACTGATAGTGGATAATCTGCTACCCTGTGGAGGAGACATAATGGAAGAAACAATCATAGACAATAATCAGAATCTAGTGTGACTGCTAGAGAGAGCTCGTGAGATCAACTTGAAGCTGGACAAGAAATCAAAGATGACTGAACTCAAGTACACGTCATGTATGGATAGATGAAGGACATTGCCTGGATCCTGATGAGCTGAGCTAGAGCAGAGAAGCAGCAATCAACAGCTATGAAAACAGTTTGATTCTTGGAACATTTTGGTCCATATTTGTTTGCTGCATACTGGTCATCATGATAGCCAACTAAGCTGGTAGGCTCACATCAATATCTGGATACAAAATAAATTAAATAACAAGATTCAATGAAGCTTCTCATGAGTATTTGGGACTATGTTCTGTTTGCGGTTCTAATGAGATCAGACATAATTCAGATCCCTTTTCAAATCATACATTCTTTCTATATTTTATTATTCCCATTATAAACCTTTATGTTCAGATTTATGAGGAAAACCGTCTATATAACCAAATCATGCTTTAAGTATACTCTCTCATCAATGATGCTGCAGTATTTTCATAAACGGGAGTATGAAATTACCATAAAAATTACAAAAGCCGTTTCTATTATAAAAGAGAACATGCTAATTTATAATGAAATAAAGTTGGCAGGAGGTGTGATGTGATGTAAATTTTTTCTACTTAATCTCCTGCAGTGTCACAGATGGGGACAAAAGAAAGTGTTTAGAGGCAATAGGGTGATAGAGAGTACAAATGCACAGATATCATTTAATTTCCATTTTACAGTGATAATTTTCCATTTCCTTTATAACTTCCTAAATCCACATTTATAGCTGGTAGTGCTAGTGGCACCTTCACTGGCATGTTACCTGGAGAATTTCCAGCATAAACTTGAATTTACAATAGAAAATTGAGGAGCACGGTACACAAATGTAATATTGTTGTTTAATTGTCAAAGCAGGAGCAAGAATGCAGTTTAAACTGTAACACTGGAAGGAGTCAAAAGGAAATAATTAGCATCAGAAAATTTGGAAGCAACATTAAAGATGATCAGGGTTTAATATCAGATACAGACATTATTTAAATATTACAGAGAGGCTATGAAAAGATAAAATGGAAGAGAAAAACTAAAAAAGAACAACAAACAATAGTTTTAAAGACAAAAGTCAGAATCTTTGGCATGAAACATTTTTATTAATTCACAATAAGGAGGCATTGTATGTCAAGTAATTGTCCATCTCTTTGTCCTGAAACGATAGTATTGGACTTTCTCCTTGAATAAATATAACTTGCTTTTAGTCAAGCTATAATAGCCAACAGTGAGAAATCCCATCAATTTCTGGTTGTTCATTTTAATGCTTACAATTCATCTACTGTCAATGAATGTTTGATTGTTTTTGGGTGACAATTGGGTGCTGCAAGATTCAATAAGGCATGCACTACACACAATGTTGACAACTCAGGTTATCTGTAGTGTCTGTGACCCCTTCCTGGCATTAGGCCCATTGCTTATGTACATCAGGAGCTGAACATCCTTGGCAGACCAGAGAGTGAAGTTATTTGGTCACATACAATATGTGGCCAGTGTTCTGAATCAAAAAGCAACCAAACCAATTATTCTTACAGATTAGTTTGCTTCTTTTTTTGGATATACCAAGTTCCGTCCAATAAACAATCTCAATTGTTGACACCATTGCAACACCCCTCCTACCTACTGCCTTCATTGTATTAATTATGTAACCAAACTCCTGGTTGCCATACGTGCAGAATTACATTGGAGAAGAGGCAGATGTGTTCACTGTGTTCACACGTGACAGCATGTTGTCATGAGTATGCCTTTGGGGCCATATTTAGAACCCAGATGCGCACTATTTCAGATGATACCAGCCAGAGGCAGCCCATGTGATTGCAATGTCCCAAGAGAAGCAGGATGCCCAGCAGTGTTGAGATAAGGTCAATGATCTGAACGCTGCAAGGTGTAAGTGTCACCATCACCTCTGTTACCTCCCACAGGACCACCACTCACTTTAACTCTGCACACCAAGGTTCATGGAATATGTCTTTCACTATTGCATGCATCATGTCCACTCTACATCTCTCACCCACCTCATCCTCCCAATTTATAACCCCCTACACTTCCTACTTGGGACACTTCACCACCTGTCCAACTTCTGGGCCATCACTAACTACTGTTAGGACTCAGGCAAAGACTAGTAAGAACCTCAATGACATGTTTCTGCAGCTGGTCAAGGAGGAAATGCCCAGGACTCTGGCATTCAGAGGACTGCCAGGTATCTACTCAGCTCCAGAAGTTAAGCCTGTGTTTTCACCCATCAATGATGATGTCAAAATTTTAGATTCAAGATGGCGCCAACACAGGGAACTTTTGTAAACTCTCTACAGCAGATCTTATTCTCACATTTCTTATGATCTTTATATGTTATGACGTGCCTGTACTGCATGCAAAACACAACTTTTCACTGTACTTAGGTATATGTGACAACAGTAAATCAAATCAAATCAAATGCACAAATACACACGGATACATTAAGCAGGTTCATCAGACATATTTGGTAAACTGGAACAAAGGATGGAAGAATCCATCAATGTTATTCATACCATGGTGAGCCTAGCATGTTTGCATCTGCTCCATGG
Source organism: Rhincodon typus (assembly GCF_021869965.1). NCBI lineage: Eukaryota > Metazoa > Chordata > Chondrichthyes > Orectolobiformes > Rhincodontidae > Rhincodon > Rhincodon typus. Next base: position 33,410,849 of record NC_063346.1, on the reverse strand, counting down.
ACAGTTGAAGACTACCTTGGGGATCGAAGTCTAGCACACTCAATATTTGCCAGAAAAAAAAACACACAGACCTGTCCTTCATTGCTTTTAGACAGAGGTACACAACATTAATGGCAAGGCAAAAGTAGAATCAGGATCCTTAACTTCATTCCAGGTGCACCTTCTACTCAGGAAGACTGGGTGGTACTAATGGGCAACCACGGGGAGGAAAGATTTTCCTTTTGATAAATTCTACATGTTGGTGGTAGGTTGTTCTCCAAGCAACATGGACACAGTCTATGGTGGCCTGCACTTGGGGGAAGTCAGCAATGTCTGGGCTGATTGACTGTCCTTGTCATGGTGGATGTTCGTGAAGAGTTGTGTTCTGAAGAAAGTGGTATCAGTGACATCCTGGATAGATATATGTGTTGACGATTAGGAGATGCCACATAGGTTGCCCGTTGAAATGAGCCACTGTCTTATGTGACCTTGACAATCACTGGGATGGGCTGGTCACCCATTTCTTCTGAACACACGTTCTCCTCCAGATGACAGTTCAGTAATGATGGTTGAGACATCATCAGTGAGCTGATTCACTGTCTTTCAGAAGGTTGAAGAAAATGACATGGAGGGCTGTAGATCCGGAGTTTTGTCATTCTCCTCTGTTTGGTGGATTTTTAACTGCTACTTCTCCTTCCAGAGGTTCTGCTACAGTCACTGGGGATTGCTGTTTCAGTGTGTTGGCCATCTAACCTGCTGGGTACATGTGCCATACAGCAAGCTGTCCAACCCCCTACCTGACTGACAGAATGTTCAGTGCTCAGAGATAGCAAGAACTGCAGATGCTGGAGTCAGAGATAACAGAGTTGGAGAAACACAGCAGGCCAGGGAGCATCAGAGGAACAGGAAAGTAGATGTCTCAGGCCTAGACCCTTCATCAGGAAAGTCAAAGTGCTCCTCACTTTCACAAACTGCCTGCCTCTTCATCTGCACTAACAAGCAATACAAGCCACTTAGGCCAGCAGCCCATTACTGAGCCCTAAAGACGATGCACACTCAGATAACAGAGCGAGTCACAGAGGCTATCAGCCCGAAAGTCATTGTTGAAGTTGGTCATTGTGTGCTAAGAAATCAATACGAAGTAGACAGTGGCTGGCAGCCTCCAAGTGAGTTAGTGCTAAAAGAGCAAGCTAAGTGCCATAAGATGCATGTACCCCTATGAGTCTGAAAGCACCCTATATAAATGGCTGAGATGCGTGTCTGCATCTGCACGCAAAAGCAACCTGGCAGAAACATACAAGTTATAACTGTAAGCTCCAAAGTAAAGTGTTGAAGGGCTGAAGTGGTCTTTTAGATGGACTGAGAGAAAGGCATAATGATGTGTTGAAGCTGGAGGTTTGCTGATGCCAACTTGCTTGGATGAAGGGTCGAGGAGGATGGTGGTCACACAGATAATGACCAGTTGCATGATGGTTAGGATAAACTTTTGGCAAACTGCAGCTGCCAGGTACCCGCTCTGACTGACACGTTGGGAAAGTGTACCATCCAGTTTTTTTTAAATGGAGGAGAACAGAATTAGATGTGGCTTACAAATAAAATGAGTTGAAGTTTTAATGAGATGCAAATTCTGGAAATAAAGTTGTCACGTTTCAAGAATAGGATTCTGAAGTCACTAATTAAGGCTTGAGGGGATAATTGGGAAGAGTTTTCATGCTGTCAAAAATCTAATCTTTTCATTCTCACCACATTTTCCTTTCTTTCACCTCACTATTCACAAAACAGCAGGCATAGGAAAATTCTGCTCAAAATGTTTTAACAAACTTTAAAAAGGAAAGAAAAGCATTTATTATTCATCAACCTAATGTATACAAGAAGTGCACTCACAAACTCACACGGTCCAGCACACACACCAGAGGTAAAATGGTAATTACAAAAAGTGGCATGCATTTAGATCTCGAAACTTTAAAGGTTCACAGTCGTACTTGAATAATATGGCTGAAACTGAACTCATTATAGAAATAAGCATTCTTAATAAAACTGCCAAATCTACACCAATGAATAATTAAAATACTTTTGTTTTAAAACCCTTAAAAAATGGATCCAGTCGTTAGTTCCTGAGTAAATTGAAGAATACCACTCTCAATGTTTTCAAAATTGACCCACATGTACTCAAATGCATAAAAGATCCACTTTAAGTTTTGTTGCCTACTCAAAGGCCTGCTAACAAACATAAGCTGGTTCCAATAAAGAGATTGACTTGCATTTATATTTGTTTCTAAGATTCTGGGATGTCTCCCAGACAATTAATTACTGTTTTCAAAGTGTAGACATTATTGTAAAGTAGGAATTTTATCCTGGTGACGTTGCTAGTTTCATAGGTGGAACCTGCTTTGAACATAATGTTTTTAAATCTAATACGAAAAAATTGCTGAAACTTGAGTGCATTAGATGCAAATTGCAGCTAAAATTCTGTGATCTTTTGCACCTGTTATAAGGATATCAGGTGAATTATGCTGAAAGAATAGCACAATCAAACAGAAACTTGAGACCATAAAATAGGAAATGGTTTACTTTCATTAATTACACGCTGAGTTATCTCAATACCTCCATCTCTCACCTTGGGAAGTCTTCAAGTTTCCTGCAAATTCCTTTCCTTATATATCGTGCTAAATATATAAATAGAAATTGACTCTAATATGTTTTTCACTTTTTAAATTGCTTTTGTTAAGCATTCTAATTGAGTATGCAAATCAACACATTAGACCATAAACTGATAGCTAACTAGGGCGTAGCATGCTGTTCTTTAACTTCTAGAACAGAGGTTCACATTAAGCTCAAACTAAAAATCTTAAGCATCTCTGTCTGCCGACTATGAGTGTGCTGTGGAAAATTATTTTGGCAGGCTTAATCATGCACAAGGATCTACAGTTCAAAACAGCCCTTATATTGGCTCAATTGGCACGCTCATTCCTCTCAGAGAAACAACAGAATAACTGATATGAGAAAACACAGAGAGATATAAGTGACAGGCCATGTTTATTTTGGCCGTTTGGTTGGTTATGCTCAGGGAGATGTTAATGGATTTGTGGGGAAAGTGAGAACTCCCATTTGGGGATGGATTTCATTGTACTGAGACACAGAGGGAATGAGCACTAAGACAGGGGCAATTGGAGATAATGGTCTTCTGTCCGGGAACTGTGGATGGACTTTTATAAAATGCTTAACATGTAGAAACTGAAGTGCACAGTAATGGTGGGAACACCCTTTGCATTTTCTACTAATCAGACATCATAATGTCAGCAGCAGAACAACACCATCTCCATTAGATGCATGAACAGGATGGAAATTTTACCATATTTTTGGCATGAACAAGATTCACCATAATGAGCACAAATTAAACTCGGGAAGTATTACCTAGAAAAGCTCCTTTCCACCAATGATAGCTCTTAGGGAAATTGACATATCATATGCCACACACTGAGATTCAGTGGGTGCTGATAGTGCTTAAGAGGTGATGGTGGTAATGTACTACAGTACGAAAAGGCAGAGAAACATCTTGTCCCTAATGGTTTTCACCCACTGAGCTGGCTGCTGCTCCATTTTACTGGGATAATGGAAATGAAGAGATGAATGAAGAAGTGAAGCTTGTCATCAAGGATCAGCCAAGAGCATGGACATGTTTATGTATAGCACCATGCTGTGTCAATCTCACTCCTGCAATATATGCCATCCCTGCAGATGGCAAACACAGTGTATGCACTTCAACCCAACGGTCATGCTATAAAGTCAATGAGGAGTAGTTCCCAACAAGTCAAGGGAGACACCCTCCCTTTAGTCAGGGGATGTGGCACAGTATCATAGAATCCTTACAGTGTGGAAGCAGGCTATTCGGCTTATTGAGTCCTCACCAACGCTCCAAAGAACAATGCACCCAGACCCACCCCCTTACCCTATCCTAGTAAAACTGCATTAATCATGGCTAATCAACCTAGCTTGCACATCCCTGGACAACTATGGGACAATTTAGCATGGCCAAGCCACCAAACCTGTTCATCTTTAGACTGTGGGAGGAAACCAGAGAACCTGGAGGAAACCCATGCAGCCATGGGGAAGAATTTGCAAACTTCACTCAGACAGTTACCTGAGGGTGAAAGTGAATCTGAGTCCCTGGCGCTGTGAGGCAGCAGTGCTAACCACTGAGCCACCATGCATTAGGGGCAGCCTCTGTTATTTGTCTAGGGGCTTGAGTGTAATCAGTTGATCACTTGGGACAGTCAGTGTCGAGAGACCCATGTCTCTACAGTCTAGAGATTGCCTAATGAGGTAAGGCTAGACTGGCTGGGCCTGTATCCTCTGTAGTTTAGAAAGCTTAGAGGTGACTTCATGGAAACATGCAAGATCCTGAGAGGACTTGACCATATAGTTGTGAATGGACGTGTCTTCTTGTGGGAGAATCCAGAACTAGGTGTCATAGTTTAACAATTGGGGGTTGTCCATTCAAGACAAAGATGAGGAGAAAAATCCTTTCAGAAGATTTGAATCTTTGGGATTCCCTTTCTCAAAAAGAAACAGTGGATGCAACATCTTTGAATATTTTTAATGGCGAGAAGACAGATTCTTGATTGCTAAGGGGATAAAAGATTATTGAGGATGTCAGGGAAAGTACAGTTGATGTTAAAATTAGATCAGCCAAGGACTTATTGAATGATGGAGCAGGATCAAAACACTGAGCTGCCTACTCGTGTTCCTTGTTCATATGTTTGTATGTTCACCTCTTCCACTGAAGAAGTGCTAAAGATATCCGACAAAGGAGCTGTTATCTTTCTTGTGTCAATGATAGGGATCTTATAGGACTCGGACTGACACGGAGGTGACATTGAATAAGAATTGCATGATAAATCCACTGAGGCCTATTTTGATGTCAGGAGCATCTTGCACCATCTTTTATGATTTTCACAAGTCACGATGCAAGTTTCTTGCTAGGCAATGGTGAGTTGCCAATTTAAGGGATCTTTGCTTCTAAATACCTTGTTGGTGGCCCAGCTCACCTCATTAATATTCAGGTTCCCATCTTACAAAATGTGCTAAACCAGCTATAGGCCTCTCAATGCAGAAATCAAAGCAGATGCATAGTGACTTGCTCTGAACAACCTTTATGTTAAACTTGGGTCACCAACATCTCAGGGCACTCTCCATGGCCACCAGGCTCTTACGTCCCATGTCTACAGACATTGGAATCCGACATGTGCCAGTCTGTAAGAACCCTCATTACACATCTGCACTCAGGAACTCACACTCAGCTCATGGATTGCACCAGTCTACATCTCCAGGGTTCTTTGCTTGCTGTCCAAGTCCTCACTCACTCTGAAACTACATGGTCAACTGTATTTATTTCTCTATTAGTTCTAAAATCAAAAGATCCATCAATCAGGTTTCTTTATTAGATACAAACTTATTGATTAATTATGAAACAAAAAAACTTTTGAACACATCTAGTTCGTATTATAAAAGAAAGTTTGCCCCTCTAAACACACGCACTAGCAGACAGACAACAGATGAAAGAAAATAATGGATTTCTATCTGGAAAGATGCACTTTGAGAAAAGAAAACTTTTTCCTAAAATAAATCTTAGTTCTGAAATGCCAAAAACATAAAGTTTGAGATTCTCAAACAGCTGTTGATCTGACATTCCATCATGTGTCAGCATATAAACTAATATCTCTGGGATCTTCGCAGATGCAGTTTGCTCAGGAAACACCATGTCAAGAAGACTTTTAGTCAGTCTTCAAGAGGAATCAGTTTTCACACCAGTTTCAGAAAAAAGAAGCATCAGAAATGTAAGCTGAGCAGCCTGTCCCTTTGTACCTTCTACCATCCGAAAATCCAAGATCAATCCAAAGCCTGCAAAACACTGTTCAGACAGAACTGCCAGATATAAAAATAGTCAAGTATTTACCCTGAAGTGAGTACAAGCAATGAAGACTCACAATTGTCTGGAATCATGTAGTTTCCAAGAAATGCTTTGATTAAAACAACAACTTCCAATGTCATTTTACTGACCCATTTAAATGACAAAAATGTGAAGCTTTTATAGTACTCAGTATCCAGTGATGATTCCGAGCCTGACAGATGAGCTGTCAATAGCAGCTCTCTCATTGGTGCTCTTGTTCAATAGATCTTCTCTATTTGGCTGACAGCCCTCAATTGGCAAGCATTCCAGCCTCAGGTTCCTTGATCATGGAGGAAGCTCCTGCCACTGTTTAGCTAAATGCCTGATTGCAGTTTCCCTACAAGAGGCAAGCCAGGGCTCTTACTTATTGTCCAGCTTAAACCTTATTACTTCCACTAGATTCCATTCATTGCTACTCACAAAAACACAGTCTACACTTCCAATTTAACTAGGTTTAAATATGCTTTCTTGAAATTGTACCAAAGCCAAAAAGCAGCACTTTATGAACTGCAGAAATGAACAAAACAGACACATTTTACATGTTCTGAGATGAACTCCAGTCAGGCAACCATAAATAATTAATAGATAGGAGAGCCTGGGTAACAGTGTTGACAATTTAACAAATTTAAAACCAACAGACTAATAATTTATGTGCCACGATAAAGAGCTAGGCAGTCAGTCACTTTATTACAGCAATAGAACTTTCATAATATACTGAACAGAATTGATCAAACTGATGCAATTACAGGAAAGCAAACAGAGTGTCTATGATGTTCAACAGAATGAACACATAAGGAATACAACAATTTACAAATTTCAGGTTCAAAGCATTGCTGTTTTTGCAAAACTGTGTAAAAAAAATTCCACGAAACAATGTGAGAAAAGTAGTTTTTCAACTTGGATATAGTTCAGCTGAATAATTTTGTCTGGTAGGTTTGTCTCCTGACACTTGATACAGATTGAATATCAGTGAGGCTGAGATAGGTTCAGCTGTGACAAATAAATAAAAATGGATGTAGTTCTCTTTGCTATTATTCTCCTATTTAATTTCTTATACTATATACGAGTGTGCTCACTCAGTTTGAGGCATATCATTGGCGCATGAAGATTTATAAAGCTCTGCTGTTGTGGTGTTAGTCATGGAGTAGATTGGGGCATTCTACTGTTGAAGAGATGTAGTTGGAATCTAACGTGTTTTTAAGGCAATTGTTTATATACATTTTATGAACAACATACATAGAATTAGCAAGACTTTTACGCTCTTGCACTTCTCTCCAGTGTTTCTCCATTCTATGTGATCTCTTATACCGTGACTGACACAGACTGCTATTACATGATCCAGTATTAACTCTTTATTCTACATTTCCCTTCTAAACTATCGGTTTTATACAGTACCTATACATCTTCCTACATCCTCCCTTCAAAATCTCTGTTCCACAGGGATAAACATGGTGATGATTTCACTAATCTCCTCAATCCAGTTGATGGTGTTTTCAAAAGAGGTTGAGGATCTGATTTCTCCAAATTTGCAGTTGTGTCCTGAGAGTTATTGTTTTATAAATATCAATTATTTGATCACGTTCTCTTCCTTGGGCAGCTAGTCCATTCTGTTAATATTTTTCTTCTCATTCAAACTGTCACACTACAATTTTGCCTTTATCACTTCTCCACCCACAGGAGTAGAGAATATTTACTTCATACAGCTTGTTTGAATCCCTGCAGCTTTCTTGTATTCATCGTAGATATGAAGATATTTATCTTTTCAAGACAGTTCTTATCTTCCTTCTCTGGTTGATCAGTTGCTATTCAATGTATCTGTTATGGCCTGACAGTTGTCCGAAAAATATCCTGTTATAGAGTCATATCTCATTAGCATTAATCAAAATCTTTGTATCCTTCTTAACATTATCATAGTTCCTTTGATGTTCAACATTATACAAACGGCTTATGGTCTATTGTAATTACAAACCCTGGACACAATCAGAAAAGTTTTCACATGCCCCAATAGCTGCTAATGCTTATTTGTTGATCAAAGCGTGCCTTTGCTTTGCTTTGGTTGATGACCTGGACAGATTGTAAAGTGGGTACTTCTGCCATCTTTTTTGGATTTGCAAGAACACTGTCTCTAGCCTTGTTAATGATACATCAACCACTATAATATTTAAATATTTTAGTATCATTATGCGTTAGAATTTCTGATGAGATAAACATTCTTTCTATTTTCGCAAAGGAATTATGCTGATTTTTATTGTGGCATCATGCTTGATCCTATTGTTGAGATTGTTTATTTGTGTGAGATATGGAGAACATATGGTTGGCCATTTCATTGAAACCTCTGCAACTCGGTGACATCTCTGGATAGAGAGAACTCTTTGACAGTCCTTTCTTCTGCGTGTTTGCTGTAATGCCTATTTGCTTGCACAACATGTCTCAAGAACTTAATTGCTGACTGCGAGAACTTGAAGTTCTCTTTCAATGTTAGTCCTGCCTGCTGGAGCAGAATACAGCACCTTCTTTCATTAACCACGAATCCAAATGCCATGCACATGACAAGTAACAATTTCCAATCCCTCCAAGATATTTGTCAATGTCCTTTGGCATATTTCAGATTCAGAGGTGATGATGAAAGGTAAACAGTCACAATAATACGATACAAATAGTGTGTTGAATGATTTTATGAGTGTGGATTTCTCACACAATGGGAGCTACCAGAATAAATTGTTAGCATTGAGCTTGATTAAAGAAAAACCTTTTCAAGTTGTGACATCTTCTCAACCAATGATACTGTAGGGTGGATTCCTCTCTCTACAGCTTTATTTAGTTTGGTAGCACTCACACAAATTCTTATGAACCTTTCAGTTTGGAACTGGTACTGTGCTAGAACACCAGTTGATTGGCTTGGTCACTAGTGACATGGCTTCATGGTGAAGCAGAGCCTCAATCTCAGAAGTGGGTGAACAATCTTCTGAGGAGTGAAGAGAAAAATTCACTTGGTGACTGTTCTCAGTTGTCTTTATCCTCCCCAGGCTGCCGAATAAAGTTGAAAATTTATTTCTGAATCCATTTCTTTTGTTTCCTTGCCATCCATTCATCAACCTTGAAAATAAGTCTCAAATTCATGCATACTTTTCTACTGAGTAAAAACCATTCTTGATTTTGTATCACGTACAAATTCTTTGCTATTGTTCTGCCTACATATTATTCTGCAGTCTTGCAATCAACTGTTCTTTGATGTTTAGCTGGATCTTGGAGTTGAATTGTAAATTATCTCCACAGTGACAGCACTGCACAAAGACTTCATCTTTCAAGAGCTTTCGCTTTTGTATTGCCTCAAATTATTTTTTTCCATAAAACCTCTTTATTATTTTGTATAAACATTGTTGAATCTTCCCGTGCCCATGAATGATGTTAATTTGGAAAATATGACGGGATTGGTAGAAATTAGATCCTTGGTGTTGGGTCCAATTCTGCACCCAAGTTTTGATTGGAGAGATGAGAATTCCCCATGTAGGTGGTATGAAGCCTCATTAATGTACATTTCCTATTCTCCCATGTGCCAGAGAGAAAGTAGATGATGACAACTCCCAATATGAAAGTCAGAGTAACGAGAACCTGGTGACTCCAGTTCACCTCCTGCACCTTTGGACCTCTACCTTAGACAGCAGCCATGAACATCTCCTGGTATGTATGGCCAGTAGCCAACCACACCCCTCCATCCACAGAGATTTGCATTGAATGTGTACCAGCCTCTCCACACCATCAAGGCACATGTTCAAATCATTCCAAAAGCAGTTATGCATGTCAATGCTGCACTTTAAATTGCACTGGCACCTTTTCTCAGATTGCTGCTGCCAGGGCAGTTTGTGCAATGGGACTGGCACCCATTTCATGGATTGGATCAAGTTGCACCTTGCAGTTCCTCGATTGCTCTCTAGGTATTCACATACATTTTATACCTCCTTGGATGCTGACAGCATCTCTGGCTGCTGCGTCCGACCTTTTTGCACTTTATCTCCTCAGCTAGAGCCTAAAATTTCAAAGTCCCTCTGTCTTGTCTTGCCGTTCAGTACAGACACAAAAGCAGGCAGCTTGTCACAGCTGTCAGTGGTGATCAGTTAATGGGGTCAACACATTGCTGTATGTCACCCTGCTACTTAAATTTTACACCTGCACCATGTGACAGCAGTGTTTGTGGCAAACATGTTATTCAATCAAATGGCCATGTCTTAAAGTCCAAGGGGATTAGTCCTTAGTCAGGCTAAGGTAGACAGCCTGCAGTCAGGGGCTCTTGGCTCAGTTAATCAAGGGAATGGTTGAATATTAGCCCAAGGGCTTGGACATGGCTAGTCAGCCGTTTGGGGTGGTCAGGGTCTGAATTATTACAGTTTGAGAGGAGGCCACAGTCAATCTTGCATGTCAAATGCCAGTTCAGTGATACGTGGAATGTTAGTGACAGAGGTTGCACGTGGGTCAGTCAGGGGCCCAATTACCCATTAGTTGGGGCTGTCCATCCAAAATAATCAGAGGGTGGCCCACAGTGAGTCTGGAGGGTCAAATTGGTGAAAATCAAAGGGGATTATCAGGGTCCTCGAAAGTGTAATCGGCTTAGAGATGATTTCCTTTCACCTTGAACTGTAAGTATTCACCAACATGCTCTCATACACAATGCTCATTTCTTGGGGAGGGAGGATAGGATGACAGGCAGAAGGTTTCAGTGATGTTATCATATTTGCAATCTCTTACAGTATTTGTGTGACATAGTTTGTGCTGCATTTATTAGAGTAAGATCCATATTGCAACGGTCCATGTAGAGACATCGGATGGTCCTCCTTGGCCAAGTTCTCCATGTCTGACTGTATGGAGGACTATCAACAAACTATCATTTGTTGTGTAATGAATGCTCACATTACCAAGAATTTGTTCTGTTTCTGATATTCCCCAAATGGGTTCATTCGAACCATGACCAATGGATCCAGTCACAGTAGGGGCTGTCATTGCTGTGGAGACTGTGAAATAAAAGAGCAGGAAGAATGAGGAGGAACAAATGCACCAGCAAGCCCCAGTCCAACAGTATCCTCCAGTAGATGATGAACAGCCTCCACATGAAGACATTACAGCTGACGATTCCCTCAGGACGCGCAGAAGGTAGAGGAGGGAATGAGTCTATCATCGTCCAAATGAGCAAGATGCATTGATTGCAGACTGAGGATGTCCTGGGACACTGGCATGTAATTGTGCCAACTGCTGGAATTTGATCTGCGACTTGAAGTGATGGGTGGCCATCTTATTCAGTGGAAGTTGGACATATGGCTGATTTCTGGTAAAATTCAACCCCGTGTTCTGTTTCGTTGCTTCAACTCATCTTGTCAATTGTATTGTTGTCTTCCAAAGAGGAAGATGAAGACATTGATCAGGAGGAACATCATGATAAGGTGATACAGGATCAGACACAACAAGCCAGACAAGACTGAATTGACACCTGGCTCCAGTAGATATGAGCTGGATGCAGTGATCACTCATTGACTGTAAATGTGTTGCAGCTCAAAAGCTCTTGTCTCTTCCATTACTACTGACTTAGTTTACTATTTACATATTCAGATATGAAGCTTTCACTCTACAAAAGCCATCAATGAATAGAATATAAAAAGTGTGAGGAAATAATCATGTAAACTGCGAGAATTAATTTTTTTTTGTCAAGCAAAATCTGAGATTACATTGTTTAATTGTGACCACTCCCAGAGACTTATTTTTCAAATCTATATATGTTGCAGTGTCATGATAAAAATCATTAATTTAATTTGTGTGCAGCAGCTACTTGTAAAATGAGCCTTTGCGATCATTTAATTTTTTAAATTTAGTTCCAAGTTTCTTTTATTGTTGCTTGAAGTTTGTCAACTTTAGTTTTTATCAGCTGGTGTGTCCAGCCAAGAAAATGGGACTAGAAGAGAAAAGGAATCATTGCTCCACCTGTGGGTCCTTCCTCTCGGTCTCAGTTTGTCACTCTGTAATCTCCTATCACTCCAGCCATGGTAAAAGTTGTGGCTTTTTAATGCTCATCAGAATTACACTAATATTTTGCCTATTTTCTTGTGATATTTTCCATTAATTATCACCATCTTTTTAAATGTAACTTGCTTATTATTATTCTCTTCCAGTACTGGTGTTATTCTTGAACCCAATTCAATTTGCACTTGGAGTTGTGAATAACTTCCAGATCTAGTTAGAATGGAAAAACTAAGAGCTATTTACATTTGGCAAACAGGCAGGAAATAAAACAGTGCTAAAGAACACAGGAAGAAGAAAATTTACACTATCAGTCCGATAGCGGCGTTGAGGAAATGAGTTACAAAAAGCACCAGCGTGGAAAAAGAATAGAGTTTAAAAAGGCTAAAATATTTTTTCAAAAAACTGAATAAAAGTTCCCCTTCAGCATTCACCAATCCTCCTGTCACTGTTTCCACCCTCACCAATCTTCCACTAACTGCTTCAGTACTCACTAATCAGCAAATTTCTATCCATTCCATTTAAAGGGAAAGCACAGGCTGGTAAAATTAAGTTTAAGCACATAGCCTCTGCCTCTTCCCTGACTTCTAGAGCACCAGTACCTCCATAATAACCCTGAATGGCTATTTCAAATTTGTATTTTTTTATGTCTGAATTTCTGTCAGAAGTGTAGGAAATGACTAGCACCAATTCCTACTTGGAATAATTCTTCTGCTTTTGTTTGCGGTATCTACCCAAATAACAATTCAGGGCAAAAACGTTTTGGCAAGTGAGACCTCTATGATTTTAAAAGCTGACCACTGTAAAGACGAGGAAAACGTCTGCTCCAATTGTTTTCCAGTTTCTAATTTAATGTCCTGTATTTTATGAAATATTTTAAACTTCTGTGACTTTAGGACATTCAATTGGTAAAATAACTGTTCCATATGTTCATTTGACATTGAAATACTGAACAGATGCATCTAATCAGTGTAGATGGAAGTATAAAATTATAAGGCAATATTAAAGGGTTAAATGAATGGACAGCTGTGGGAAATATAGGTAAGTGTGAGGCCATCCATTTTGAAGCCAAGATGCATGGATCAGCATACTTTCTAAATAGTAAAATGTTGGAAGCAGTTGGAGTCCAAAGAGACACTGGGATCTGTTTAAATGTATCAATAATATGTCATGTAAATCCAAAAACTATTCAAACAGGCCAATTGAATACCTGCTTTTATACCAACAGTAAGAGAATTTAAGTGTTAGTTGTTATATTTCAACTATACAAAGTACCTCTTAGACCACACCTAACATAATATGTGCTGTCTTGGTTACCATGTCTTAGGAAGTACATGAATTTGGAGGAAATCAAGGTAGGAGTTTCATGCTGAATGGAGGGCCTTAAGGAGTGTAGTGGAAGAGAGGGACCTTGGAGTTTAGGTGCACGGTTCTCTGGAAGTGGAGGGCAGTGAAGATGGCTTTTGGCACACAGGCCTTCACCAGTCAGGGCACTGACTGTAGAAGTTGGTAAACTATGTTGCAGTTGTACAGGACGTTGGTGAGGCTGCACTTGGAGTATTATTTTCAGTTTTAATCACCTTGCTATAGGAAGAATGTTATTAAACTGGAAAGAGTGCAGAAGGAATTTACAAGGATGTTGCCAGGACTCAAGGCACTAAGTTATGGGGAGAGGTCAAATAATCTAGAACTTTTTTCTTTAGAGCGTAGGAGACTGAGGGGGGATCTTAAAGAAGTGTATAAGATCATGAAAGGCATGGATAGGGTGAATGAACTCAGTCTTTTTCCCAGGGTTGGGGAATCAAGGACTAGAGGGCATCAGCTTACGGTAAGAGGGGAAAGAATACATGGGAACCTGAAGGGAAATTTTTTACACAGAGGACTGTACGTATATAGAATGAGCTGCCAGCTGAAGTGGTTAAAGCAGATACATTAACAACATAAGGAAGGCATTTGGACGAATGCATGGATAGGAAAGGTTTAGAAGGATATGGGCCAAGTGTAGGGAAATGGAGTTTGCGTGGATGGACATTTTGGTCGGCATGGACCAGTATGGGCAGAAGGGCCTTTCCCTGTACTGTAAGACTCTATGACTCCAAGTGCAGCCTAGATTTACTACAATTATACATGGATTCCAATGGTTAAAATATAATGAGAGATTACACAGACTAGGATTGTATTATTTGGAAGTTAGAAGATTGAAATGTCATTTATTTGAAGTTTTCAAGCCAGTAAGAGGTGTTGTAGACAGACAGAAACAATTTATGCTGGTTGGCAAGTCTGGGACTCAGGAATATTATCCAAGGATTAGAGCCAGGCATTTCAGGAATGAAGGTAGAAATGTTTCCTACATTAAAAAAAGTGGAAGAAGTTTGAAATTCTCTTCATAACTGGCATTCAAAGTTGAGTAAATCAAAGGTGTTGAAGGATATTAGGCAAGGGGATATTAGGAGTTGAATCATGAATTAGTCACAGCCTCATTAAAAATTTGGTGGTACAGTCTGGAAACAAAACTAAAACTATAGTTTCTATGTTACTGAGCAATACATTGCTGGATTTTACACTCCATGTTATTAATAATTTGATCAGGTCAATGCAAGTGTGTTTGTCACAAAAATGTGTACTATTTGCCACAGAGTATCAAAATTGTTAGATCATTTGAAGGCTGAAAATTAAACTAAAGTGATTAATTTTCTTTTCAACTCATCAGCTGTGTTAAGATACCAACTGGCTGATGCCAGAATAAGATGAAGTCATTAAACAGACCTGCCACTATTCACCTCTCATTGGTTACATTCTTTTTATGTATTCTGGAAATATAGACTAATCACAGACCTGTAGCCTTGGGCACATAATCAGTTTACAGCTCTCAGCATGCATAGCAAACTTCACCACAGTATACAGATGGTTAGCTAATTTCACATTTGGGAGGAAAATTATTTTAATACTAAAGAGACGTTTTATTGAGGTAAAGAAATTTGTCATTCTTATGCAAACATTAAACCCTCTCTTGCCTTTACCCTCTCCAGTAAACTTTATACAGAAAGATTCCCCAGTAGAGACAACTAGCTTGAGTTGCTTTTGTTATATGCAGTCAGGCATTTGGACTATTATATTTGCTAGTATAAATCAATAAATCCATTTGGATTGAAGAAAATGGCAACAGCATGAATTTAACATACAAAAAGAATGAGGCTTTTCTTATTTGCAGGTTTCTGTGAGGGACTCACTTTTGAATAGATTTATCCAGCTTCTTATGCACCATGGCACAATTATTTTGTAAAACAAAAACACTTATCGTGCTATTTGATCCCAGTTTGAAATATTCTCATCATTTGATCTTTTCAATCAAATAGGTATGCAAAACATGTAAAAGTGGCATCAGACGACATTAGCTACATTGACATCAGATTATCAGTTGCATATAGGTTAACGTAAATTCTATTATCATTCCTGAGAGGATATTTACGAAATCAAAGCCTGTAAATTTTCTTATTTAAATTTCATCTGGAAAGAGCACGTGGAATAATTTACGTGGGTCTAACAGACTGCGGACGTTACACTGAGATTGTACATGTATTCCACCAATGATCGGGAGAGTTTATTTCATTTGGTAGCTAAGTAACACAGCCTAGAAATATTCCTGTGTTAAACTTTGGTCCATGGTATGTCATATATTTGGGATTGTCTGCAGAAATCCTGAGAGAAATAGGAGGTGACTGGCCAGATTTCTGCCATGACTGTTACCTTTGTGATCATTACTGAAGTATACGTGCATAACTCAGGGAAGAATAGAATTTAGTTCAGCTGTTTATCAACACAAATAAATAATCTATTGACACTCATCATCATAAATAACTATAAACATATACACAAATAACAGCCACTAGGTAATTATTGGTGTGGAGCCTCAAAAACAGCAATTACTCACTATTTCAGAAAACAAATTTAATAACGTATTTTCTCATAAACAAGAAGAGCTGCTTCCTGTTGTATGTTTAAAAAAAAAAATTTTCAAAAGGGTAAAATTAGGAACTTTTCCAAAATCTAGGAGTAGGTTGTCATTGGTTCTTTCAGGACAGCCACTACATTGGAGAATACCACCTTTAATCTAAGATCTACTGTCAAGTTCATTGCGTGGTGCTTCATGTGTCAGTGTCACAACAGAATTTACACTGACTTAAGGATATACGAGAACATATTCTCAGAGGGATGTTTGTTGCCCCACCAAATTGCACCTTTTCAATTCCTCATCACATGCTTCTCTGAGCTATAACTGCTATTAAATTATGTCTTGGTGATTTACATCCACTGGAGATTAGGTTATGCAGCTTACGTCTAACTTACTTGACTGGTAACAGGACTTCACACTCTGATTTAAGTAATCTTACATTGCAGAGCACTGATTGTTAAATCTTGACACGAGTGAATTATCCAAACAGAAGGTTGGAAAGTCAACATCAGAAGTAATTTTCTTATAATTTTTGTTGCAGTCTCATGGACTCCAGGATGTTTCTTGGATGGATAGTCAGCTCTGAACTGTATGTTATTTCCATTCCTTTAAAAGAAAATCAAGACTGCCTCGGCTACACTTACAATTTTGTAAACACTCTGCACTCATTAAAAATTCAGAAGGAGAGAAGGTCGAATGTGCCTGTAAGTAACCCTCTTTTCCTTTAATTTTGCATGACAAATTTATTTCATGCATTAGCTGTTGAAGCCACAATTGTAACCTCATTTTGAGTGACCTTGATGTTGTCCTTTTCAAACTCAGATCTCACATCATTGATGCTCAAAGGTTTTGTACATAACACATGTTAAGAGCCTTTCTTCAAAGAATAGTCTTTTCATTGTTGGGTAAAAAATAAACCTGCAGAAATTTAAGAAGATCAAGTGATATAGTTTGCATAGTTAAACAGCACACAGGAGCACTGATATACTATAATATTTGAGAGTGGGTCTGATACTTGCACTCATTCATTCACACACTGAATTTACAACCTTTTTCCACACCAATGAGAGTAGGAGTCAAACAGGGTAATCTCTTCATAAAAGAAGGAAGGAAAAAGCAAATATTTCAAAATTAATGGGCAAAGAATATACCAATTGGCCAATTTTAGCATATTTCTATCTATTTCTCACCATATTAAATGTTCTTTTGAGATTTTTCCTGTGCCTTTCTGTGAAATGCAACAATAGAATAAAATTCCAAAAATGGCAGTGCAGTTGCACATTACATTGCATATAGAGCAACACAAATGAGCAAATGCACATTAGTCCGAGGCATTTTTTTTTGGCAGTTTAAGAAAGATCTCCCATTTCTAATTACTAATGCTTGGCTATTTTCACTCATTTGAGGGCTAGTTAACAGCTTACATTATTTCTTTGTCCTCTGAACTGAGAATGTTTTCTTATTTTAGAAAGAAAATGAGTGGAAAAATCTAAAATAAACAAAATAAATGTATGTACTAATTGAAATAGGACATTAAGATGTCAAATTGGTGGAAGGGGTTTCAGGGAACTGAGAGGCAGTTGATTTGTATTTGGGAAGCTCTGTTATAGTAAGTAATGTGTGTGTTGTTAAGGGAAGGATACATTTGTCCAGTTTTCCATGAGGTAAAAGAGAGAATGCAGATTGTTGCTATTGCAGATCACAGTTTTCCAACCCTGGAATTGAGGGAGATGAGTTGAGGTTAGTGCCAATGTTATCTCCTCATACTGCTCATGCCCACCCTGGAAGAAAAGTTGGTCACAACCTGACTGACACTGAAAAGGTTGCCCTGTAATGATAGTATTCGTTGATAGTGATGGCCTTTACAAAATGAAAGTCGGACTTATGCCCCCTCAGTGAAAACTAGAATTCACGATTGATGTCTTCCCACTAAAGATAATGTAAAAACACAATCCTGGTATACAAGTTCAAGAGCTTGAACAGAATTTCTTGACCTAACATGATCATAATGACACAGGTTCCTGTGTACATGATCGGGAGTTGACCCTTTATTTGACACTCTGAAGACATGTCAAATCTTACCAAGGTAGCTAGTGGAATTTAAATTTAATTAACAATAAATCTGGAATTGAGAAGTCAAGTGGCTAAGTAATAGTCTCCATGAACTTAACATTGATTGTCGAAAAATCCATCTGTCAGACTAATGTCGTTGCTGTATTTACCGGGTCTGGCTGACAGCAACGTGATTGACTCTTAACTACCCTCTGAAATGGCCCAACAAATGACTTAGTTCAAGGATAGTTAAGGATGGGCAATACATGTTGACCTTGCCAATGATGTTCACACCTCATCAAAAAGTTATAGAGAAAAGCAATGTATGAAGTTAGTACACCAGTAAAAGCCTAATTACATCCCATTCCACCAGATAATTTCCTTTCAAACATGTTTACAGCAACGCAAACAATGTAAGAGTAGAAGTTAACACAATTATACTGATCTCCCATTGATTGCAATCTTGTGAACTTCAACTGTGTATTCTCTACACTGACAGTAATGTCCAGAATTATGTGGAGATCTTTGGAGACTACAAAGTTGCTGTCAGTTTTAATAGAGTATAGACAATGAAATGGTGACAGCTCCACATCTGCAGGACTGTTGTGTTACTTCTTGCAGCAGATGTTTGGTATACCTTTAAGGGACATGCTCATGATGCCATCACTATATCACAGCAAGCAACCAAATGGAAAAAACTCACAGTCTCCATCTTACTGCATTCCATTTTCTTGAATGGGAAACAGTGAAGGAAGTGTGCTACAATGCATCCAAATTGCTTAGCTTGAGATCAGACATGAAAGTGCCTGTGATTGATATCTATATGCACAGATACCAGGTGCTGCAATAAAAGTTTGTTGAATTCCTCTATACTGCATGACATAGCCCATCCTGATTTTCATTTTCACTTTAAGGGTAGAGGATGGATCCAATGGTTTTGTTCACAGTCTTGCTTAAGATTAAAATGACCTCATCATGTTTTTAAAGATTTGTGACTAGAATTCATTGCTAATGCCTTTCCACTATAACCAACCAAGTGAATATGATGTAAAAACCAAATCATGGTAGACAAGTTTCAAGAGCTCTAACATAATTTCTTGGCTTAGCAATTCAAAAGCCACTAATTACCAATAGTATTTGGACTGGTTAAAAATATATCAGTTTCTGAGTTGTTTTTCTGAAGACAAATCTCCACTATTCACTGATCATGGTTCAATGTTGAACCAGGATTTTTTAGACTTCACTCCTCAAAGCTCATAGCAATGTGAATCACATGGACCTTATATCAAAATAGAACTGCTGATTAACTATCCTTGATACCTTATCTCTTTTATTCTGGAAACAAAGAATTCAAATATTTAAAAGAATAATTGCTTACAACCCAATACTTTTAGGGATTTGAAGTCTCAAGCTTTTGTCCACTGTTGGCTCACAGCCTGCTGTTATTATCTGCAAGTGTATACACTTTATACTTTATTCACAATAAAACATTCTACCACCCCAGCCTGTCGTCCTCAAAAATAGCATCACCCTGGTTTGTTGACAGGCAGACTCCAGGACTGTTCCCACGATTCCCTTGGTTTTATCTTAAATTAGAAACAACGGGCTGAATTTTACCTTAAATCGGCAATGAGTCAGTTTTGGGCAATTTTTATGAAGGATTTTTCTTCAAGACCAAGTGTGTTTTCTCACGCAATCTTCAAAAATTCACCTCAATAGCTGTTCACCATGACCCCGTGGCACCTTGGTCAGCGTATTCTCCCACTCACCACAGGTGGAACTATTCACCACTCCTAGGATCCTGGGATCCCTGATGCTTCTCAAAACTCACCCATCCATCTCGTCAAATACTGGTAATTCAATGCTCCCACACCATGTACTTAGTGGGAAGGCAGAGATACAATAGAAAGTTGCCACACCATAGCATCTAATATTAATGGCAGAATTCAGACATAATAATAGAAAAAAAGACAAAGTTCATCACAGTTCAGTTAACTGCTCTTGTGCTTGGGAAAGCTGATTAGGGAAGGATGGAATACTCTGTAGATGCAGCCCGGATGACACCGCCATTCCAGGGCAAGAATGCCACGCCAAGACATGCCTGGATGAGACTGCCATGCTGGGGCACTGGAAGCCACCTCATCACTGGCACAGGAGAAGCCCAGTTAGTCCCCGCCTCCCTAACCATTCCTCCCACCTCAAGCTCCACCCCCATCTCCTACCCACTAACCTCATCCCGCCTCCTTGACCTGTCCGTCCTCCTTGGACCGACCTATCCCCTCCCTACCTCCCCACCTACATTCACCTTCACTGGCTCCATCCCCGCCTCTTTGACCTGTCTGTCTCCTCTCCACCTATCTTCTCCTTTATCCATCTTCTATCCGTCTCCCCCTCTCTCCCTATTTATTTCAGAATCCCCTTCCCCTCTCCCATTTCTGAAGAAGGGTCTCGACCCGAGACGTCAGCTTTCCTGCTCCTCTGATGCTGCTTGGCCTGCTGTGTTCATCCAGCTCTACACCTTGTTATCTCAGAAGCCTATTGTTCTCCATCTGATGCTGCCGCCGATCCACTGTCCATCCCTTTTGACGATGCTTCTGCTCCTTCAGGCGCTCGGGCCTAGCTGAGTGGACAAGCCCCAGGCTCAGTTCTCCTACTCTGTCACCATCTTAGTAAACCAGTGCTTCTTAAAACATGTAGATAGTACCAGTGAAACTTCATTGCAAATACAATCACACGTTCAAACATCAATTGCTATTTGAGAACCAACCTATACAGGTTACTTGACAGGTCCTTAGCCTCATCACATCTTAAAATCTGTCTAAATGAGTGCTACATTTCCCTCAAAGCCCAGTGTAGCCCAACATCTTCTCATTGTTCAATGTAGGACTATCACATATTGGAAAGCCTTCACATAGTTTCAAAACACTTACTTTTATTTAATAATAGCAAAAGCAAACAAGACAAAAATGCAACAGAAGCTGCATTTGCCTCTCTGAACAGACAGTACATTGTTGCCTTTCAAGAAGCAAATTTATGGTCAATGAGTGATCACTGAACCCAGGTTACATCCACAAGCCACTAACAGTCCCCATTAACAACTATTCACCCACCCAACCAGATAGTTATCAACTCCTTTTTCTATCCAACTGCTCTTCTCTCTCTTCAGGCTCTATCCTATCGTTTACTTCCTACCCCATCCCCCTCCCTATTTTCTGAATTTAAGCTCTCGTTTTCCCAGCTACCATCAGTTCTGAGGAAGGGTCACCGGACCAGAAATGTTAACTCTGATTGTTTTCTTTCCAGATGCGGCCAGACCTGCTGAGTTTTTCTAGCAACTTCTGTTTTCTTACATCTACTGGGACTGGGTGTAAATTAAGTGCTGGAACAAAATCAAAGTTGCTGGAAAAGCTCAGCAGATCTGTGAAGAAAAAAAGAGTTAACATTTTGAGCTTTTCCAGCAACTTCTGTTTTTGTTCCTGATTTACAGCATCCGCAGTTCTTTCAGTGTAAATTATGTGCTGCCTGACTTGTTGCCTTTGATGTTGCAGCACTCTATCATGTAAAAGGCAATGCTCCCCCTGCTCAATGGCTTCATCTTCCTCCTTGGACTTCTGCTGCTGCTCTCCCAAAGTCTTCCGAGTCCATCACATTCTGTTGTTGCCTGCTGCAGAGCACAGCATACAAGGACTATGCAAGCTGTCTGCTTGGTTTGTCACATTGCTTGCTATTGTCTGCTTCTTGATGACCAGGGTGGAAGTATTAGCTGCATTATATCTTCACTTGACCTCAATCAGAGAGTTACTTCACAGTGTCTCCATCCGTGGTTGCAAGAGGTTAGCCCTTGCCTCTCAGCAACTATCCTTGAACTTAAACAGGGCCATGAGAATTCTCAGGGATCTAAGCATCATGGCAACTCCCAGGTTACCTGACACAGGCTTCTAAGGTGTGTTAGCAATGATCACAAATGACTGGTAAATTGAGATAACAAGGTGTAGAGCTGGATGAACACAGCAGGCCAAGCAGCATCAGAGGAGCAGGAAGGCTGATGTTTCGGGCCTAGGCCCTCTAGACCCAAAACGTCAGCTTTCCTGCTCCTCTAATGCTGCTTGGCCTGCTGTGTTCATCCAGCTCTACACCTTGTTATCTCAGATTCTCCAGCATCTGCAGTTCCTACTATCTCTGACTGGTAAATTAATGGAATGGAACTCTCTTCTGTTGAAGAAATCAGCTGTATTATGATATGAGACTCTCAATGTGATGTGTGCATGATCTATAGTGCCCTACACCTGGGGAAGCCAGCTACACTGGCAATGCCTACTGCCCAGGCTGCAGCACTGAGCCTGTCACCGGGAAACCGGGTGACACAGTGTGATCTGGCACAAACTGAATCAGAAACAGGCCAAAATACATTTGTGGGTTGAGGATTAAGAGATCACACACAGGTCTCCAGTGACTCCTTGGAAGCAGCCAGTTGCATAAAAATTTAGTGCAATTGACACCTTAATGGCCACTGGGATAGGATAGGCCACCCATTCTGTCATGTCACAAATCCCACTCCAGCACTCAGCATAGTTCAGTCACTGTGACCACAGCCTGTGGCAACATGGCTCCTCACTCATTTGGAGGAAATGGCATCGAGGACAATAGATGATTCTGTCCCTCCTGCACTTCCTACACATCCCCAGGGTACCTTCAGCTGAGACTTTTTCATGTGGAGGCTGTTTGGCAGCTGCTAGAGGTTACTACTAGCCCTGGGTTTGCTGGCTCAAATGTTACTCCTCCATTTCTCTGTGTCTTTGTTGCATCACAACAAGAACAAGAATAATTCCTGTGCCTTGTCCACTGCTTTTCAGCATCTATATAAATGATTTGGATGTGAATATAGGAGGTATGGTTAGTAAATTTTCAGATGACACCAAAATTGGTGGTGTAGTGGACAGCGAAGAAGGTTACCTCAGAGTACAACAGGAACTTGGTCAGATGGGCAACTAAGCTGAGGAGTGGCAGTTGGAGTTTAATTTAGGCAAATGTGAGGTGGTGCATTTTGAAAAGGCAAATCAGGGCAGGACTTATACACTTAATGGTAAGGTCCCGGGTAGTATTGCCTCAGAAAGAGACCTGGGGTGCAGGTTCATAGTTCCTTGAAAGTGGAGTCATAGGTAGACAGGATAATGAAGAAGGTTTTTGGTATGCTGGCCTTTATTGGTCAATGCATTGAGTATAGGAGTTGGGAGATCATGTTGCAACTGTACAGGACATTAGTGAGGCCACTTTTGGAATCCTGCATCCAATTCTGATCTCCCCGCTATAAGGAAGATGATGTGAAACTTGAAAGGTTTCAGAAAGCAGGTTTTGAGCTATGGGGAGAAGCTGAATAGGCTGGGACTATTTTCACTGGAACATTGAAGGCTGAGGGGTGACCGTGTAGAAGTTTATAAAATCATGAGGGGCATAGATAGGGTGAATAGCCAAGGTCTTTTCCCTAGGACGGGGGAGTCCAAAACCAGAAGGCATAGGTTTAAGGTGAAAGGGGAAAGATTTAAAAGGGACTTAAGGTGAAACTTTTTCATGTAGAAGGTAGTTGTGTGTGGAATGAACTGCCAGAGCTGGAGGCTGGTACAATACAACATTTAAAAGACTTCTGGATGGGTATGTGAATAGGAAGGGTTTGGAGAGATATGGATCAAATGCTGGCAAATGGGAATAGATTAGTTTAGGACATCTGGTTGGCATGGACAAGTTGGACTGAAGGGTCTGTTTCCAAGCTGTACATTTCTGTGACTCTAATTAAACAGTTCAGGGAACACAGGAAAAATACCAGGTCCTTGGTAATGCAAGCAGTCAGCGTTCACATTGCTCACAAATGAAGGTTTTGTATAATCCTCTGATAATGATGGTCATGACATGTGTTTACATGGAACTTAGGCATAGATGCCAATTCCTGATGAAGTAAAGCCATGTTGCATGACAATGGAATATTGAAAGTACTGTCTGAGGATAAGACCTGTCATAGAAGCATAGAAGATAGGAGCAGGCATAGACCCTCGAGCCTGCTCTCTCATTGCTGATCATTGAACTGAATACCCTAATACCACCCGCCCCCCATATCCCTTGGTACCTTTTGCCACAAGAGCTATGTCTGCATTCTTCTTGGAAACATTTTTTTTCCTCAACCACTTTCTGTGGTAGTGAATTCCATAGATTCACGATTCTTTGGGTGAGGACATTTCTCCTCATTGCAGTCCTAAAGGTTTATATTTTGTCCTTAAAATATGCTTCTGGACTCCCCCCTTCATCAGTAACATTCTTCTTGCCTCTAACCTATCTAGTCCTGTTAGAATTTTATCGGTTTCTATGAGATTCCTCCTTCATTATTCTAAACTCGAGTGACTCCAATCCTAACTGACCCAATCCCATCTCATACATCAATCCTGCCATCCCAGGAATCAACATGGTAATCCTTCGCTGTACTCCATCTATAGCAAGAACAACCTTCCTCAGATAAGGAGACCAAAACAACACACAATATCCCGGGTGTGGCCTCACCAATGCCATGTGTATTTGCAGCACAATGTCCTTGTTCATGTGCTCGAATCCTCTCACAAGAAAAGTCAACATACAGTTTTACTGTCTGCTGCACCTGCATGCTTACTTTCAGTGACTAGTGTATGAGGACATTCAGGTCCTGTTGAACATTCCCCTCTCTCAATTCACAGCCATTCATCAATAATTGTCTTCATATATTTGCTACCAAAGTGAATAACCTCACATTTATCCGCATTATACTATATCTACGATGTATTTGCCCATTTACTTATCCTGCCCAAATCATTCTGCAACATCTCTGCATCCTCCTCACAGCTTATCTTTCCATCCAGCTTCGTATCATCTGCAAATTGAGATATTACATTTAGTTCCTCATCTAAATCATTAACATATATATTGTGATTAGTTGGCGACCCAGTACCAATCCCTATGGTGCCCTCCTGAAATGTCTGCCATTCAGAAAAGGGTCTATTTATTCCCAATCTTTCTTTCTTATCTGCTAACCAATTTTTTTATCCATCTCAATAACCCTCCGGGTGCTCCGGTTTCCTCCCACAGACCAAAGATGTGCATGCTAGGTGGATTGGCCATGCCAAATTGCCTGTAGTGTTCAGGGATGTATAGATTAGGTGGGTTATAAGGGGACAGATCTGGGTGGGATGTTCTGAGGGTCGATGTGGACTTGTTGGGCCGAAGGGCCTGTTTCCACACTGTAGAGATTCTATGATCTATGATCAATACACTACCCCCAATTCCTTGTGCTTCAAATTTACACACTATTCTCTTATGTGGGACTTTGTTGAAAGCCTTCTGAAAGTCCAAATAAATCATATTGACTGGAAGATGGAGGGCCCAAGGAGCAAGTGGTGAACTGGAGCTGCCGAGTGGCCATTCGCATTTTCATGTCAGGAATTGTTGCCATCTAGTTTCTATCTGATGGTTGCAAATGCAAAACCGCACATCAATGATGCAAGCTAAATTAATAGTGAGAAGATAATGCATGCCAATGCATGCTAATAGGCCTTTCACCACTCAGTAGTGAAAATCTCATCTCACTGTTCCACATTCGGGTGGAAAATAGGGGTTTTTGCACTCGGCATCAAGAAGCTCCTCTCTGCTAGCCTCATGCGATTTTCCCAATTTTCTCAAAAATGCCTATGTCATTCCTTGCCTGCAAAGATTCCACCCACAGTCCCAAAACACAACAGTTTTATAATTGTATCAGGTCTGCCCATCTATGGAATTATATTTCAATGTACAGAAACATCAGCCTTCTCCTGAAGGCTGTATCAAAGCTTTCTTCTGCTGAATTCTGTTTGGCCTTGCTCCGCAGGTAGCTGGACTCTAAGCTTTGCACAGAGAAGTATCGTGGCCGATGAGGTTTGCATGAGATGGGATTATTGCCTATTGAAAATGTTTCCCTCTTTGCAGTGTCAGTATTTGAGCTAGTACGAAAGCTATTGACAGTGTTTCTTTTTTGTCATTGTCTCCCAGCTCTTTCTCCTCTAGCACTGCCTGGCCAGATAGCAGTTTTGAAAAGAGGAAGGAACAACGGTAAGGTTCTGATGAAGGTCAGGGAAGATAAGAAGAGGTGTATGTATGCACAGTCTGTGGTTTGTAAATGAGCAGATATAATGGGATTTGGAGGAAGTGGGCTGTACAAAGGTTGATTATGTATGAGCACAGTTCCACCTCCAGTTTTCAGTTCTGTCACGGGACACAACCTCGATCATAGCCATTTTGATGAGGACAAGTACTGCCTTCTATATGGGGTAGAGATATGCAGTCCATACCTGCTTTTACTGGTTACACACTGCTTGTTGTTGTTGTACATCTCTTTTGTCCTGTGATTGAGAGGGATGTGTGTATGAGAGAGGGGCGTACTCTGTTGTGTAATGTAGCTGCTATGCAAATCTGGGTCTCAGATACTGTCTAGTTTTACATTCAGATTGGTAACATGATTGGGGAATTCTCCACAGGGTACCCCTTGGCACTTATGCCAACAGTTTGCATTTTGGGGAAATTTATTTTATACTCAATGATTGCAATATCAATATAGAAGATTACTGTGGACCATTCAAAGGATTTTCTGAAAATAAAAGTAAAACTTAAAAGTGTAAAACCACAGCTGTACACCTTTCCATAGAAAAAGACAATAAATGTAATGGGTATCACAAAGTGAAAGTTTCCCCAGTCTAGGAGCTGGTGTGATTATAATGAGATCAGCCAGGTGGACCTCATAAAAAACAAGATCCCTGATTGGGGCTGTTCATCTGGTCCAATCGGGGAGCCCTGGCTGACAGATATAAACAGGAGTATCAGAGGTTCTATTTACTCTGAGATCTGGCTATGAGGAATCAGACCAGTGTCCAGTACTATGCATGTATAAACCAGCGATGAAGTGGTGAAGGGATAACGGCCTCTGTGCAGTTATTTCCGTGGTGATGAGAAAGAAATACGCTTGCTGCAGTCATCTTTGAGTTGGGATAAGCATTTCTAGCATCGTGCCATTATTTAGGAAGCTTGACTCATTCAAGGTGCTGTCAAAGACTGGGTCCAGTATGTGGAAACAATGTTTCAGAGATACTAGGAACTGCAGATGCTGGACAATCTGAGATAACAAGGTGTAGAGCTGGATGAACACAGCAGGCCAAGCAGCATCAGAGGTACTGGAAAGCTGACGTTTCAGGCCTAGATCCTTCTTCAGAAGGTCAACCAGTTCTAATGGAGCTTGATACTGGCAGGGCTGTATCAGTGTTTGCAGAACCAGTCTTCACTCTAGACTCCAACCCTTAAGTTTGTGTAAGACCTTGGCTAAACTAAGAAGCTATACTGGGGAACTTTTACAGATTAAGGGTACAACTTCAGTTCCTGTCTCTTATGAGAAGCAGCTGGTTCAGTTACCACTGATTGTAGTAAAAGGCTCGGGCCCAAACCTGATGGGGTGAAATTGATTGAGAAAGATTCACCTAGATTGGCTCAACATTTTTCAATTAGAAAATGGCTGCTTGAGTGAAGTTCTAATTAAGTGTTTGGAAGTTTTTTAGGAAGATCTAAGGACTATCAAAGGAACAAAGGCCACTTTGCACATTGACCAGGAAGCAATTCCACGATTCTGCAAGGCCCACTCAGTGCCATTTGCCTTACGAGGAAAAGTAGAGGCAGAAATCAGAAGGCTGGAAAGTGAAGGAATCATCAAACCAGTCCAGTTTGCAAAATGGGCAGCACTGGTCATATTGATTGTGAAGTCTAACAGATCAGTTCGCCTTTGTCGGGATTTAAACAAAAACAGTAAACTGCTTTTCACAACTGGATAAATACCTCGCATAGAGGACTTACACGTAAAGCTTGTGGAAGGCTGTCCTTCATGATGCTGGATATGAGCCATGCATACCTGCAATTGCAATTAGATGAGGATTCCTTAGTATGCTACAATTAAGGGTTTGTACCAATATGTGAGTCTGCCATTTAGGGTATCACCATCTTGTGCCATTTTCAGCGGAGGATGGAGAATATTTTTCAAAGTCTACCCCAGGTTGCCATTTATATAGATGATGTGCTAATAACAGGGAAGACCAGTAAAGAGCACTTAGAGAACTTGGACATTGTACTTAGATATTTCTTCAAGTCAAGCATATGACTTAGGAGGGAAAATTGTGCGTTCCAGGTACCCCAAGTAACCTACTTAGGCTACAGAGTCAATTAGACCAAGTGACACCCTTTAGAAGATAAAGTGAGGGTGATCAAAGGTGCACCAGCTCCCATGTCTGTACCGGAGCTTAGGTCTTTCCTTGGATTCGGTCACCACTGACAATACCAGACCTTGGACCCAGAAAGATCCGCTTCTGGCAAATCTAAAACAGCTGGTGGTGACGGGGGAAACAAAACGGCCATCACAGCCAAAATTGAAACTTTTTGTATCCAATGAGATCAGATCACAATCGAGGACAGCATTTTATCGTCGGGAGCAAGAGTGATTTTCCCAGGCAAAGTAATCACCAAATACTGGCTGAATTCTGCCAGGGCTGTCCAAAATGTTGGCAAGAAGTTATGTCTGGTGGCCAGGATTGGATGCAGACATAGCGGCATTGGTGGGGCAGTGCCCAGAGTACCAACAAGGACAAAAACTACAATCAGCAGCTCCGCCACATTCATGGGAACGGCCAGGTAAACCCTGGGCCCAGTTACACATAGAGTATGCCAGCCCTTTCTTCATGTGCTTAGTCATTGTGGATGCCCACTCAAAGTGGCTGGACATGTGTAGAGTTCATTCATCAAACATGGGGATGACAATAGAAAAACTGCCTGCATCACTTTCAATTCATGAGCTCCCAGAATTACTGGTCACAGACAACAGCCATCATTTACCAGCAGGGAATTTGATTATTTTCTAAAGTTGAATTGAACAGCATTCAGCATATAAGGACAACCCTATACCATCCATCACCCAATGGTCTAGCAGAAAGAGCAGCCCAAACTTTGAAGGCAGGCTTAAAGAAACAGCTTATAGCTTCACTCAATACCAAACTGTCCGGGTTCCTATTTAATTATTGGACCACATCACATGTAACTACAGGGATAGCTCCAGCAGAGTTATTAATGGGGAGAAGACCATGCACCAGATTAAATCTGACCCTGACCTGGGTGGGATGGGGGAGTGTGCGCCATGGCAAATGAAATGACATCAGGAAATGCCAATGCCATACACAAGACTCTACTTCATGAGAGAGACAGTTTACTTCAGAGGATGAAGTTTGGTGTAGGAACCACAGAAATAGCCCTGCATGGACAACAGATATGATTGGTGCAACTTCAGCTCCTGTGATGTACAAAATTTGGGTAGGTGAGGCAGTCCTGAACAAGCATGTGGACTACAGGAAAGCTGAAAACTCTCAAATGGGGCAGGAGCAAAACTTACCCTGCCCCTCAGAATAGTCAGAAGGTCTGTTGGAACTCATGGATTCTACCCCTCCATCTAGCATTGAAGAAACGTCGGGATCTGAGCTGGTTATGACAGATGTCACAGCCTTGATGTCTTTACTGCTTGAAGAAGAGGCTAAATTTCTTCTGAGATGCTTTGGGTTCAAGAGGTGGGCTGCAACCCTGTACACTCTACCTGTATCCGAGGCTGAGTCAGAAGATCTGGACCCGGTGCAAAAATGCACCAGGAAAAGCTACAAGACAAAGAATATGCCTACATCCCTGGACTTGCAGAGGAAGAGATGTAGTGATTGTAACGAGATCAACCAGGTGGACCTTATAGAATATGAGTTCCCTGATTGGGGCTGTTAATCTGGTCCAATCAAGGAGCTCTGGCTGTTAGATATAAACAGGAGTGTCAGAGGTTCTGCTCACTCTGAGAGCTGACACTTAGGAAGCTGACTCAGTGTCCAGCACTAGGCACATGTAAATAAAAGGTGATTGGGTGATAGTATACAAGCCTCTGTGGAGTTATTTCAGAAACATTTTCTAAGATTCTTTGCTAAATATATAGTAGGCAACTATTAGCCATAAATTAGTCAAATGAGCAGTATTGCATGACAAGATAACCAATATCCAAATGAATGGGCTCATAAATTCCAATTTTATGAGGTCAATATTGATTGAAGAGAGATTTAAAAATAATTTGCAAGAAGCTTTGTAGTTTGCCCTTGGCAGCGAATGTCGTATACCCATTACTCAACGAACCTCAGAAAACAAATGTAATTGTTCATTTATCTACTTGGCTATGGGCTGACTGAATTAAAACCAGCTGAATAACTTTGTTTAATTGATGAGAAAGATTAGTGCTAAACAATTGAAAAGCAAATGACATCTACTAAATCAAAAAGCTCCCTCCTACTAAAACCATTCATTGATAGGAAAAAAGTGTAGTTCAAGGATGGTATAGCAGCACTGGTTATTCACTCAAATAGTTGGTGAGAAGAACCATTCAATGGGGAAATTGGAAAATTGTGGACAAAAATAATGTGATTATGTCCATTTTAAATAAGACAGAATATGAAAGGCTAGTGCCATTAATTTCACTCAACACTGCTTGATATGGATGAGAGTTGCTTAGTAGGGAAAAAAGCACTAAGATTTCAAAGGATAAATCTGGTGGAATGTGACAAATATTAAGCACACAAAATCCATGAATGAAAAATCATGTTATGTTACTGGCAGCATGAAACATTTACCTACTTTCCAAATTGCAGTGTTTCAAAATACCGTCCTGCTAATAGATCATAGAAATCTATTGTTCAATAAGGTAGGCTGAGCAAGGTATCCCACTGGGGGCAATTTTATTGGGAATTTTGATTAATAATGGAATTGCCAGGTGAATAAGAAAGTAAAAATTGTTACTGCTGCTGTGGAGAAAATTGTTGTCTTAAATAAGCTTTTCTACAAGAAAATGAAATAGAGATCAGGACATTTTATCTTGAGGTCTTAAGATCCACTTAAATGCATATTGCTGTGTGAAAGACTAAGGTCTAGAAATTGCTTTGAACCACCCTGTCAGAGCAAACTAGGTGTTGTAAAACATCCCCTCTGCTGTTATAAGTAGGCCTCATGACTTATCAAAATTACACCTCCAGTCTCATTTAGCCGGATTAGTTGCATTGGTATCTGAAGCAGACATCAATGGCAGGCCACTGCAGTGTCCTTGTAGTCAGGGGCACAACCATGTTGCTCCTAGCACCAAATGAAGGATTTCCTCTTTCTTCCAAAATTGGAAACACTAGAAACTTCAATTAACTGCCATGTTGACCAATGCTTACATAATGAGGATTATGGCGCAGTTCAACCTACCTGTCATCTTTTTGTTGGAGCTCCTCTCTTTTTGCAAATATCTCAGATGGGTAGTTTCAACTGGACAGTCCGTGACTGGCAGTAAAGGTCCTTAGAGCACCAACAAACACTGTAATACTTTGCAGAGAAGCTCACACAAGCCTAAGTGCCTGAAGGAAAAAAAATCAATGGGAAGAAACATCCCATCCTCAGGATGACATGGGTCATGGCGAGAAAGTTGGGAAAATCACATGAGGTGGCCAGCAAGAA
>NC_063346.1:33368272-33378826 GCF_021869965.1 Rhincodon typus | reverse complement strand
TCATTTTCTGAAGAAGGGTCTAGACCCGAAACATCAGCTTTCCTGCTCCTCTGATGCTGCTTGGCCTGCTGTGTTCATCCAGCTCTACAACTTGTTATCTCAGATTCTCTAGCATCTGTAGTTCCGACTACCTCAGAAGGTAGATATAGTTCTTTTGACTGGAAGGAACAAGGGATACGGGAGGAGAGCAGGATTAGGATATTAAGCTTGATGATCAGCCATGGTTATATTGAATGGTGGAGCAGGCTCAAGGGGTTGAATGGCCTATTCCTATCTTGTATGTTTCTATATAAGGTATTGCTATGTCCAGCTGAACCAATAGCAATGTTGTTAAGGCTGTGTTTCACAAAGGAACCCATCAATGAGCTAAGTCACATTCTGTGAATCGAACCTACAGACTGCCTCAACCATTGACACTACGTGGACTATGAGTAAGAGAACCGCCTGACATGATTTAACTTTTAGGCCCAAATACAGAATAATGGGTGACACCTTTTGGCTTCCACTCTGGGTGGCATCGGCAGCAAACAGGTCACCTCAAGACGGCAAAGAAGATTATCAGACTAGGGAGGCCAATTTTTCTGGTTCAGCAGTTGGAGCTATTGGCTCACAACAAATTAATTTAAAAAGGTATTGGTGGCCTCCTCAGCTGATTTGTATGCATTCCCTCTACCCAGCCATTTGTACAGGAAAACCTGCCCAGACTAATTTAGGCCTAGGATAAATGCAGAAGGTTTTGGTCTGGAAATGAAGGGCTTGATTTTTGTTACTAAGGAAATCTCTTGAGTTAGGAAGTTTTCTGACCTGGCGAACCTGCCTGATACCTGGTCACACAATATTTTTTCACTCTGGGACAGGGGTGAAGTTGTCAGCTGGAATCAGGCCTACCAAGGACAGAAGACTAATTTAAGCAGCCACCGGGACAGGCGAATGCTGAAGCAGGCTGGGTAAAGGGGCCAACTCTGTTCTCTAGGATGGGGTCTCAATGTAATAAAATCCCAGCAGCCCTCACATTTCACATTACCCCATTGCCACCATCCCCAATACACACACAGACTCAGGATAGTGAAGAAGACATAAGGAGGTTGCAGATGGACACAGGTTGAGTGAGTAGGCAAAAACAGAGGGAATATCATGTAGGGAACTGTGAAGTTGTTCACTTTAGCAGGAAGCATTAAAAAAACACAGTATTATTTGAATGAAGAATGACTGTGCAATTCCGAGGTACGGACGGGTTAGGTGTTTGAGTGCATGAGTCATGCAGATTTAGTAATTATTTAGCATGCAAGTACAGCAACCGCTCAAGAGAGCTAACTGGACCATCCTTAGTAGAATTGAGCATTAAAATAAGGACGTTATGCTTGAGTTACTAAGGGCATTGGTGGGAGCATTTCTCGAATTTGGTATGAAGTTTTGGTCTGCTTAGTTAAGGAACAATGTAAATGCATTGGACGCAGTGCAGACGAGCTTTGCTGGACTGATGTAGAAACAAATTTATTAGATTGATACCTGGAATGATTGGGTTGTCTTCTAAGGATAGATTGGACAAGTTGGGCTTGTTTCCACAGAAGCTTAGAAGGTTAGAAAGTTACTTGATTGAAGTTTTATAAAATGCTGAATGATCTTCCCAAGGTAAATGTGGAAATAATGTTTCCTCTTGTGGGTCAGTCAGAAGTTGCCCTTTTAGGACCGAGATGAGGAGAAGATTTTCCCCCCAATGTGTAAATTTAGAACTCTTTACCTGAGAAGGCAGTAAAGGTGAGGTCATTAAATATTTTTAAGGTGGTGATTGATAGATCCTTCTTAGGCAAAGGAATCAAAGGTGGGGAATGTGAAATTCACAACACAAATAGTTCTGCTGAGATCTTATTGAATGGCAGTTCAGGGCCAAGGGGCAGAATGTCTGTTTCAGATATTCATACAACATTAAAATATCAATAATAAATTCACAAACACTTCATATCTTTTCATCTGTCCAAATAAATGTTTAGATATTGACAAAAGAGACTACATAAAGAAGAAATTAATATAACCATCTAATGATGTCAATCAAGCATAGTCAACTGATCACTTCACTTGGCAAAAAGTTTCTCTGCTTAGTTAATGTTTTCATTAGGTCGAATTCTCAGCCAAGCATGCAGAATGAGGACACCTAAATTTAGGTGGCTAATTCGGCAGTACTATACTTACTGTCTTTATTATGTGGTTCATTGGTCATATACATAATGCATACTGAGTGATTCATCATTCAGGGGCAATAAATTGGTATGTGTATTATGAGTGGCCACCGACAGCAGCTGGAGTTGGCATTGAGTTGACGTGGAAGGCATGAGGGATATGTTTTCAATTGGTAGGGCTTTTTTGAACTTGCCTCTCAAAAGGTTTCCAAGGCCAGATTCATCATGAGTCCTCTGCGAAGTCATGAACTGTAAGACATGAAGAAATTGACCTGACTCCATGCAAATTTCAGGGAATCTAGGATGTGCATAGCCTCCCAAAAGGAGCCAGCCAGGATGGGAATGCAGAGTGATGATTTTGCATAAATTACTAGTACCGGGAACAGAGAGGGGAATTCTGGACTCAGATTTTGCCTGCCATTTTTGAAGTCTGCAGAGACTTGGTAAAGATCTGCCCTGAGTTATTGCATTGGGTTCAATGGACCGCGATCAATGCCTGAACTGTTTAATTTAACTGCCATATTGTGTAAATATAAATAGGTGAAGGCATGATTTGAGAAAAATCTGTTCCTCTGAAACGTAGATTGAGTCATGGAAGAGGTGCAACAAATGGAACTTTTCATTAGCTATGCAGCTCACAATTGGAATGCCGTTTGTACCTGCTGTGATTTCAGTGGTCACAAGCATCATCCGAGTCCTACAGTGGGTCAAAGAACATCATACTCATCAATCTAACCTCATGATAAAGCACAATGTTTAGCTTCAATGAATTAAAATGTTGGAAAAATCCAAAAGCTAGGTTAATAACTGGACTTGGAACATTCCAGCTCTCACTGATACAGTCACAAATTGCCACTTACATTGCCAGCTTCGATAAATATAGCTATGCATTAGCTTTTCACTGTTTTACCCCCTCTGTGCCTGCTGTGCTAACAGTTTCCACAGTAAATTCCTTTGGGAATTTCAGATCTTTCTGAAACAATAGCTGGCTTCTAACATAGTCATTTTTCAAGAATGACGTATGATTTCTTTTAAAGCAATTTACACATTGACACAGCGCCTTGTAAAACAAATCACAATCATCCAATATAAAGAGCTCAGCCCAGCTGGAATAGGTTTTAAAGCAGATATCCTGTTCTCCTCGACCACCTCTTCATCATCTGATCCTGCAAGGAACTTATAGGCTCATAACAGATCCTTGCAAACCCCAAATCAAATTTGCAGTATGAACGGAATGTGCTTATACATTAGATTTACTTAGTGGCTGTATATTTGGATACAGGATGTTAGCTTGAGGCTTTGCCATGAATTATTAAATGTACTGAGTGCAACGTTGTGATACTTCTTCAATAACTGGATTTAGGTGAGTGAATGAAATAGCAAATTACTCTGTAGTTGAATACACTGGCTTTTGATATTCTATCCTGCCTTGCCTCATGCTGAATTGCAGAGTGTGGATGTAAATTAAAGCTCATTTTAGAATACTAAGATGTTGAATAAATTGTTACAGCAGTTAATGTGGAAGCAAAGGATTTTGGAATCTCCGACTTAATGAGTATCAGTCCACATTTTAAGTATCAGTCCACAGCACAATTCACATAGCCAGAAGCCACACGACTTATGCCTATAAATTCTGTGTCTGTGTGCTTTTCTCTCATTTCACCTGACGAAGGAGCTATGCTCCAAAAGCTTGTGATTTCAAATAAACCTGTCAGATTATAACCTGGTATCGTGTGATTTCTGACTTTATCCACCCCAGTCCAACACCGGCATCTCCACATCAATCACATAATTCCAAGCAGAGTAGAACAACATTGCTCCATCGGAGGCCTCACTGATGATGTCACCTAGCATGGTGACAAAACGTCTGAACGAAACCAAGCCAGCTCGGTGAGCAAGTCAACAACCTCATCAATTCGCATAGTAGTAAATGTTAAATTATTACTGGCTCCATGCCAGGTTGCCAAAGACACAGCTGCAAATACTTACTCAGTGAATGAAACAGTATGAGGTACTTTCCATCCATCATTCACAGGAGCTTTGGTGGCTGCCATTGAGAAGTTGATGACTCAGACGAATTGCCAACTACCTAAAGAGGGGGGTATCACAGTGGAGCTAATGAAGATGGCTAGATCAACATATTTGGCTTTGAATGAGGAACTCTGGGGGCTACCTGGGCATGAGGCTTGAGTCATTTCAATGTGTGGAATTCATTCACCTTGCCTCCCGACCAAATCTAGTGGGAATTATTCATGATCTATTGGACAGAGTGGGAAATGAGCAAGGGGTCATCAAAACTGGGGACACAAGTGAGTGACCAGATCAACTGAAGTGATGGATAGTGAGGGTGGGTAGGGTGCGGGGAGATGTGGATGCTTAATGTTATCTATATGGAGAGAACTTCAGAATGCATCAGTACAGAAGGATCTGGGTGTCCATGAGTATGAATCGCAGAAACCTAATATGCAGCTATAGTAGGTATTAGGAAAAGTAAATGGCATCTTGCATTTATTGCTAATGGAATAGAGTATGAAATTAGGAGATATTGCTGCAACTGTACAAGGCATTAGTGAGACTGCACCTGGAGAATTGTGTACAGTTTTAATCCCCTTATTTGAGGAGGAATGTAGTTGCATTGTAGATAGCTCAGAGGAGGTTCACTAGATTGATTCCAGAGATGAGGTGTTTTTCTAATGAAGAGAGATTGAGCAATTTAGGATGCATCACAAGATGCATCTGATGGCCCTTAGCTTGCTTTGTTCGCACATGCTCCCTTTAACATTTACCTAGAGGTTGCCAGCCTTCGCAACCTCACATTCCTTTCTCATTGCACACTGACAGAGACTGCGACTTGCGTCCAGGCTGCGTTGGTCCAGTGGCATGGCCTCATCTTGCAATCAGCTGGATAAAGAAACTAATCCCCTTTGCACCACCAATAACACTTCCAGGTCATTGTCTGCAAAGCAGGGAGCAAGATTTCCTTACCTCTGGGCCACATCCCGAGCATAAAGACTTCTTCCTGACTTGCAGTATCTGAAATGGTGTGTGGATATGTTTTAAATGTGGCAACGAAAGGCATGAAAACCAGAAGGTCCAGACAGTGGTGGACACACCTGTCTCCCTGGCTTCGCAATTCCCTGGGAGAGATGCCCAACAGCCCGGCTGTATAAATCATGAGGTGAAGAGCAGAAGATTGCATGGCAAAAACCACTTTGAGCCATTGGCGGACTAGGCACCAGGAGTCACACTGGAACAAAAACACTTTAATTGAAAATGAGAAAGTCATGCCCACACTTTCTGGATGCTGTATGAGGCTCCCAATCCCTTGAATGAAAATTGCATTGATGGGTGGGTGACAACATTCAGCAATGGCCATTACAATTTAATTTTGCTCAAGGCTACCTATGATAGCTGGTTTTCACAATACTACAATCCTGAAATTACAAAAGATGTGGTGTAAGAATGTGTTGGTGCAAATTCCTCCAAACATTTTAATGATCTGCCCACCTTGTTCGGCCATGAGTAGGCTGCATTAAAATCTGACTTTAAATCGGGAAATATAACATTCCTTGGGAATTCTTTACAGGTGAACATACATACAGTCTTATGAACAAGGCGCATAATGAGGCCACTTGGGCCCCTCAAGTCAGTTCTGCCATTCATTCATTTTATGATTGATCTGATTACTTTACATTCCCGCCTTCCCCATGCCCTTTTCCCTTTCGCTCATCAAGAATCTACCTACGTCTGCCGTTAAAAGTATTCAACGATTCTGCGTTGAAACTAATCCAAGCAATCTGGGCCTGGAGTAGACTTTTCACAGGTAAAAGGACATCTGACAAGTGGAAGGCTTTCAATACTGTAATGACAAGAGTTCAAAGGCACAAAAGCACAATTTGCTGAAAAAGCTCAGCAGGTCTGGCAGCGTCTGTGAAGAAAAAAATCAGAGTTAACGTTTCGGGTCCAGTGACCCTTCCTCAGAACTGAAATGGTGTTTGGTATGTTTTAAATGTGGCAACAAGAGGCAGAACTGAGGAAGGGTCACCGGACCCGAAACGTTAACTCTGATTCTTTTCTTCACAAATGCTGCCAGATCTGCTGAGCTTTTCCAGCAACTTCAGTTTTTGTTCCTGATTTACAGCATCCATACTTCTTTTGGTTTTTAAGAGTTCAAAGGCATTATGTTCCTGTTAGATGTGGAGGTGCCGGTGTTGGACTGTGTTGGACAAAGTCAGAAGTCACACGACACCAGGTAATAATCCAATAGGTTTACTTGGAGTCACACAAGCTTTCAGAGAACAGCCCTTTCATCAGGTGCAGTGAGAGAGGAGAGCACACAGACACAGAGTTTATAGGCAGAGGGATCAAGGGCGGAGAGATCAAAAGATCATGCAACTGGTGTGAGTGGAATGTCAGATAATAAATCTCTGCAGGTGACCAAGACAGTTAGATGGTGTGTAAAGTGTTTATAAAATCAATGTCAGTGCTGAGCTGTCTTGACATCAGGCAGAGTCAATAGGAATATACCAAAGGTGACATCTCAGATCAGACACGGAATTGTAGGTGTGAGACTCTGTTCAGAATCTGTCTCATCGTTTTAACCTGGAATCAGGCTGGTTTTATTCCAAAAGCTAGAGTTTATAAGATGCCACACTGACTGTGACTTCAAATTATGTGTTTTTTGAACAAAATGGAATATATCTGCGAAAAACACACATCTTGGATGACATGATCCACCCCATAGATTTGTGTGTGTGCGTATGTGTATGAGAGAGAGAGAGAGAGATAATGTGAGTGTGTGTGTGAGAATGTAATAAGTAATTCAAAACCGTACCAACTAATTAAGGGAGAGAGATCATAACAATTTATCAAGGTGACGTTGTCAAAACAGGTAAGTAAGGAAGATTTTACAGATGCAGAACAATGCAGTGGAGTCACCTGTAGTGCGACATGAACCCAAGGTCACAGTTGAGGCCGTCTTCATGGGTACAGAACTTGGTTATCAGTCTCTGCTCGGCAACTCTGCATTGTTGTGTATCTTGGAGTTTGCCCTATGGGATGCTTACCCTAAGATCAGAGGCTGAATACCCTCGACTGCTGAAGTGTTCCTCGACTGGGAGGGAACATTCCTGTCTGGCAATTGTTGCACAATGTCCATTCATCCGTTGTTGTAGCATTTGCATGGTCTCACCAATATACCATTGCCTTAAAACATCCTTACCTGCAGCGTATGAGTAAGACAGCATTGACTGAGTCAAATGATTATCTACCGTGTACGTGGTGGGTGGTATTCCCATGTGTGATGGTAGTGTCCAAGTTGATGATCTGACATATCTTGTAGAGTTTACCAAAGCGAGGTTGTACAGTGTTGTGGTCGATATTGTCCTGAAGGCTGGTAGTTTGCTGCAAACAATGGTCTGTTTAAGGTTTGGCGGTTATTTGAAGGTGAGGAGTGGAGGCGTAGGGAAGATCTTGGCGAGGAGCTCATCATCATCGATGACATGTTGAAGGCTGCGAAGAACATGGTGTAGTTTCTCCGCTCCCAGGAAGTACTGGATGACGAAATGTACTCTATCGGACATATCCAATGTCTGTCTTCTGATGAAGTGGTTTTTCACTGTTGCATGTCAGAACTGGCGATCGATGAATTGAGCATCGTATCATGTTCTTGTGAGGGTGTCCTTCAATACCTTCAGGTGTCCTTCGCATTCCTGCTCATCTGAGAAGATCCTATGTATGTGTAGGTCTTGTCCATGGAGGATTGCTTCTTTAATATGTTGAGAGTGAAGCTAGAGAAGTGCAGCATTGTGAGGTTATCCATGGGCTTGCGGCAGAGTGAAGCACTAACATGTCCGTCCTTCTTGATGGAGACACACATACACTCTCTTACACTCTGTCAGTCACTCACACACACACACTCACACATTCACATTTACTCACTCAGTCTCACATACACACACACACAATCACTCACTCAGTCTCACACACACACACTCTCTCTCACAAACACACACTTCTCTCATAAACACACGCACACACACACACGCGCACACACACACACTCTCTTTCTCACACAGACACACGCACTGTCACACACACACAAACACACACACGCTTTCTCACAGACACTCTCTCTCTCAAAGACACACACACTCACACACACACACAAACACGCACTCTCACAGACACACAAACTTGCGCACACATACACACACAAACGCACTCTCTCTCACAGACACACACACACACAAACACACACACACACACACACTCTCTCTCACACACACACAAATACACACGCTTTCTCACAGACACTCTCTCTCTCAAAGACACACACACTCACACACACAAACACGCACTCTCACAGACACACACACTTGCGCACACATACACACACAAACGCACTCTCTCTCGCATATACACACACACACACAAATCTATGGGGTAGATCATTTCATCCATGATGTTTGTTTATTTGCAGACACATGCTATTTTTTTCAAAAAACACACAATTTGTAGTCATAGTCAATCAGTGTGGCATCTTATAAATTCCAGGTTTTAGAATAAAACCAGCCTGATTCCAGGTTAAAACAAGGAGACAGATTCTGAACAAAGTTTCACGCCTACAATTCAGTGTCTGATCCGAGATGTCACCTCTGGTGTATTCCTATTGACTCTGCCTGATTGTCATGACTGCACAGCACTGGCATTGATTTTATAAACACTTTACATGCTATCTAACTCTCTTGGTCACCGCCAGAGATTTATTATCTGACACTCCACTCACACCAGTTGTATGATCTTTTGATCTCTCTGTCCTTGATCCCTCTGCCTATAAACTCTGTGTCTGTGTGCTCTCCTCTCTCACTGCACCTGACGAAAGGGCTGTGCTCCGAAAGCTTCTGACTTTGTTCCTGTTAGAGTGAAGGG
Source organism: Rhincodon typus (assembly GCF_021869965.1). Taxonomy (NCBI): domain Eukaryota; kingdom Metazoa; phylum Chordata; class Chondrichthyes; order Orectolobiformes; family Rhincodontidae; genus Rhincodon; species Rhincodon typus. The sequence continues at coordinate 33,369,719 of NC_063346.1, read as the reverse complement.
TAAGGCAGTTTAGATTAAGGAACAATGGATAAGTAAAGATATTGAGGTTCTAGTCAAAAACAAAAGAGAATACTATTTTAGATATAGACGACTTGGTTCAATTGAATCTCTTAAGAATGCCCCTACACTCTTCGTATTGATTAAGAAGGAAATCAGGGAGGTAAACAGGGGTTATGAAATAGCCTTGGCAGATAAGGTTAGGGATAATCCAAAGAGTAAGTGAGTAACTAGAGAGAGGGTAGGGCCCCTTAAAAATCAAGGTGGTCATCTTGTGTTGAACCACAGGAGATGGGAAAGATATTAAATGAATATTTTGCGTCAGTTTTGACTGTTGAGAAAGAAATGGAGGCTAGAGAATGCAAAGAAATAAACTTTGATGTTTTGAAAACAGTTCATGTAACTACAGGTGAGGTGCCTGATGACTGGAAGGTGGCTGATGTTCTCCCTTTGTTTAATAAGATTTGTGAGGAGAAACTGGGGAAATATAAACCTGGGAGTCTGACTTCAGTTGTGGGTAAATTGTTGGAGGTGATTTTAAAAGATAGGATTTACGGATATTTAGAGAGGCAAAAATTGATCAGTGATAGTCAGCATGGATTTATGTGAGAAAAATCATGTCTCACAAACTTGGGAGTTGCAGAGCACTAGACATTGTTTATTTGGACTTTAGTAAAGCCTTTGACAAGGTTCTGCATGGTAGACTAATTAGTAAAGTTAGGTCACATGGGATTCAGGGCAAGCTTGCCAATTGGATACATAATTGGCTTAACTGCAGGAAACAGAGTGATGGTGGAGGATTGTTTTTCAGACTGAAGGCCTGTCACCAGTGGTGTTCCACAGGGATCACTTCTGGATTGTATTTTGTTTGTCGTTTGAATGAGAATATAGAAGGTATGTTTAGTAAGTTTGTGAAAGATACTAAAATTGGTGGCATAGGAGACTGTGAAGAAGGTTTTCTAAGATTACAAAGGGATCTTGATCAAATGTGTCAATGGGTTGAAAAATGGCGGATGGAGTTCAATCTGGATAAATGTGAGGAATTGCATTTTGGTACAGAAACAAGGTTAAGGCAATCCTTAACCATCACCCTCTGCTTCCTGCCACACAGCCAATTCTTGATCCAAATTTCCTTGGACCTTATGGGCTTGTGCCTTCTCTATCTGTCTCCCATATGGAACCTCATCACAAGGCTTGCTGAAGTCCAAGAAGACTATGTCAAAATCATTGCCCTTATCTACACACCTGGTCACCTCTTTGAAAAACTCAAACAAATTGGGCAGACATGGAACAAAAACAGAAGTTGCTGGAAAAGCTCAGCAGGTCTGGCAGCATCTGTGAAGGAAACATCAGAGTTAGCTCAGAACTGGGTCACCAGACTGGAAACATTAATTCTGATTTTTTCTTCACAGATGCTGCCAGACCTGCTGAGCTTTTCCAGCAACTTCTG
>NC_063346.1:33357274-33367772 GCF_021869965.1 Rhincodon typus | reverse complement strand
ACCTTGTAATCTTGTTGTTCTTCCAGCTTGCGTTGAGCTTCGCTGGAACACCGCAGCAAGCCAGAGATGGAGATGTTGGCCAGGAAACAGGGTGGTGTGTTAAAGTGGCTGGCAACAGATAATTCAGGGTCTTTTTTGCGAGCAGAACGTAGATGTTCTGCGAAGCAGTCACCCAGTCTATGCTTTGTTTCCCCAATGTAGAGGAGACCACATTTTGAGCAACGAATGCAGTAGATGTTCATCAAAATGGGGCAGCACAGGGGCTCAGTGGTTAGCACTGCAGCTTCACAACGCCACGGACCTGGGTTCAATTCCACCATTTGGAGACTATCTGTGTGGAGTTTGCACATTCTCCCCGTGTCTGCATATGTTTCCTCCAGGTGCTCTAGTTTCCTCCCACAGTCCAAAGATGTGCAGTCTAGGTGGATTGGCCATGCTAAATTGCCCATAGTGTTCAGGGGTGCGTAGATTAGATGGGCCTGGGTGGGATGCTCCAAGGGTCACTGTAGACATGTTGGGCCAAAAGGCCTGTTTCCACACTGTAGGAATTCTATGAAATTTTAAAAGAAAAAAACGATTGATATTATGACCCACCCACATATGGGATAGCAGCAGCGACTCTTAGAGTTGTCTTATACCTGCTGTGGTCACCCCATTCCTAGTGCTACAGGATTACTTGTGTTGCAATTGAGATGGATTAGCTTTCCTCCCTTCCTCCACAAAGGAATTGTAAGGTTGAGTATGGCTTATGCTGATGGACCCACTCTTTAAGACTGAAGCTCATCTATCATGTCCCAGTGAAGTAGTTTGGATCCAATTTCATCTCCTAGCTGAGTTGCCAATGATGGCTAGAAGACACCATCACTACCTCCCTTGTTTTTTTTTATTCACTGTCCATAAACCAACAACCAGAATCCATGAAAAATGGTGTAGCATGTCTTTGATCCAGAACATGATGGTCATTTGGTCCTCTTGGAATCCTTTCACCCTGGATCAAGAGGGGTATCCATTCAGGAGGTGTCAAGTTCATCATTCCTCCTCTGAGGCTCATGATGTTTGGTGGTAACGTAACATTCCTGATTTATATCAGTGTGAGCTTGTTTTCTGTGGGGAGGTGATGGCCTAATGGTATTATCACTGGACTGTTAATCCAGAAACTCAGATAATGTTCTGGGGACCCAGGTTCAAATCCCACCACAGCAAATGGTGGAATTTGAATTTTAAAAAAAAAAATCCGGAATTAAGAATCTAATGATGACCGTGAATCCATTGTCGATTGTCAGGAAAAACCCATCTGGTTCATTAATGCCTTTTAGGGAAGGAAACTGCCATCCTTACCTGGTCTGGCCTACATGTGACTCCAGATCCACAGCAATGTGATTGACTCTGAACTGCCCTCTGGGCAATTAGAGATGGGCATTGAATGCTGCCTCGCCAGTGATGCCCTCATCCCATGAATGAATAAATTAAAAAAAACTACAGTTGGCATGTCAGGAGAGACAGTGTGTCAACTTGTGGCATTTGGAGCCAGCAGTGACAACTAGGTGTAGATGAAGACTTGATTTCTGTCCATCCTACAAGTAGGATGCAGTTGACTGAATACATAAGGATACTACCTCTATCTGAACACAGTTGACACTAATAGCATTATTGATACAAAAAGATTCACTTTTTGAAAGTAAACCACTTTCCCCAATGGGTCATTCTTGTAGGTAATGTCATGTGTATGTTGGTCTGTATGTCTAAAGGGATATAATGTGCAAGTATTTTTGTAGTTATAGTGATATCCTTTTTTTGAAATAGTGCAAGAAAGATAATTTTTGGAGGCTAATGGGAATTTGTTTGTATTGGAAGAGTTATAAGTGGGTAAAGTAAACAGCTCTGCATTAAGCTTTTAGATAGAAGATTTTTTTTTCCTGAGAAAAAACAATAGCTTGAAAAAAACTTGGGCTACAGTTCAGCAGTTTTACAGAAGTCTTGGCAGAAGTTGTATGTGTAAAACTGTCAATCCTAAAGAAAGAAGATAGTTTAGAACTATTAAGAAATAAACTACCTCAGTATAAGGAGTTTAGTTTTAAAGTTCCAGACCAGAATAGTTTGGTTAAAATTCTAAGTGGTTACTTGAAACTGAGAACGCCCACGATCAGTTGAATAAAGGCTGAAGGAAGAGGTGGTCAGAATCTCAAAACTGGGAAATGAAGCCACAATTGAATTAAGCCCAATAGGTATAATAAAGAAGAGAATTCTCACTTGTATGAGTGCAGTTGTTTGGATTAGTGGGATTATACTTTAAATTTGTATTGTATATAAATAATCTGGTTTATGCTGTTTTGTCTTAATTTCTGCTATGTAATAAACTTCTGTTTTATTGTTAAATCCTCACTTGCAGCATTGTGCAACATTTAGAGTGCATTTAGAGACCATTAATTAAAATAAAGAAAAAAACAAAAAATGATCTATTGAGCCAGACTTTGGTAAACAAACAATTCCACCAAGCAGTTACATACTATCTTACATCAATTGAAGCCCAGCACTAGCATTTGGTCACCCAGCACCATCCTCCATTCAGTAAGCCAATAGCCTCCACAGTTCAGTTATCCAGTATATTCCAACTGTTCAAACATGCAGCACACTGACATTCAGTTTCCAAAAGTCAAAATGTACAATGATCACCAACTTGCAAGAGAAAAAAAATTGATACATATATTTACATATCTATTAAATTATTTATAAAATTCAATAACAAAATCACAAGCTAATATTATCCTCTGGAAAGATATCTCTGGTTTGTTGTGCCGTATAAACTTCAGTATTTTTCATTTGGTACTACATCAACCACATTATAGGGAACAGCTTTCCTCTGCTAACTGGAGCAGATGTGTTGCGAGAGAACATTTTAAGCACCTGCATCCCTATCAATAATTTATAGTCAGAGAGGTTATTTTGGGGTTATCAAATCTTTATGATCATTATTTAAATTTTCAAGCAGAGAAATATCTGAAATTTATCTTGCCACTGGAATCTCAAATATGGATCTGCCCATGTTCACCAACTACAACCTGTTCCCAGAAATAGCTCTGAAATTTAAACGCCATCGCTCACTTCCCCAACAGGAAAGCAAATATAAACTAGGACAATGTGCACCCTCAGTGAACTGACTAATCTTAGGCTACGTCATGCTGGATTAAATGCATCTATAATTATTAGGTTTAGAGGAGTCAAACTGCAAATAAAATGCTGGTAACAAGATGAAAAACACATTCCTTTATTGCACTTCATATTATAACTCATATATTTAACATTACTTCATCCACTGCTCTTAAAATGCATGTTGCACATTAGCAATACTTTTGACACAATGTATACCAATTATCTCTAAAAATGTGACTAGCTTTGTTACAATATGATAGATTTATTTTCTCTAGTGACTTTGCTTCTATAGAATATGTTCATCTTGCTTGGAATGAATTTTACCATTTTACATTATTTCATGAATCTAGCAATTGGAGGTGGCATGTTAACGGAAGAATGCGCAGAGTGAATTAAACATTCCTTTAGCTTTTATTTTAATTTTGCCATTGAGATGCTGTGAACTCTGCAATAAAGCAAATTATGTTAAAACAATGTTGTTCACAGAACTGTAAATAATTAGTAGTAATTAAATAATCTGCAGGGAAACTACCCATTATAATAAGTATCAGCAGATGTAAAGTTCATTTGTGAAATGTTAACAATGAAACTTGTGCTTGAGTATCCTGTCCAGGATTGTGCTCCAATGTTCCACTGGTTCAATAGTTTTAGCAGCAGTGTAGCATGCAGTTGCGCATCAGGACTATGCCAATTCCTGGCGCGGCTGACTCAAGGAAATTGAGCAGGAAACTTAAAATTCTAATGGACAATTCCTCAGTGGGTAGAACGCTCCAAAAAAGCCCCTAATGTTGGAGAGTTCAGAGGGTTCCAATTCATTTAAGCTTAGTAGCTAACTCAGAAAAGTGAGAGGACTAAAACTCTTGACTAACTCAACATTTGCTATCCCGACCTCATACACACCCGTTCCAACTTCCTGAACTACTCAACGCACTCATTCACTTACCTGACACACTGGCACCTACCCATGGGTACCCTAACCACTTACCATCTGGCACCATATCTCCCCACCCATCTGCTCCAGAAATGTCCCTCACCCACCACCCACCGTACCCCTCACCCACTTTATATACATACCCTTTCACAGCAACATTCAAAGTGTCTGCTAGATATTAAGACTTCACAACACTGGCCTGGATTCCTTAACAGGTTACTAAGAGAAGGCTCCTGTCCAACAAAGAATTCATCGAAAAGTGGCTATTTTTTAAGCAAATCAGGGTTAGAAATACAGTTTGTGGCTATGATTGTAATTTTTGTGCCAATATGTTTAATGGAATAACTTTGTTCTTCTTAAATGGCAATCACGCATTAAAATATTCCCTCTGAAACATTGTTTCATATTAAGTAAATTAATGAAGTGATTTTCATTGTAAATAAGAAATTATATTTCTAATTATACCATTATATACTTTCACTAATAGTATTTTCAGGTAAAGCTGAGGACATTAATAATGAATAAATAGTAGTTATTCTAAGTTTTCAGGAATTATGTCTACTGAATTAGGAGGAGACAATTAGCAGCAACTGTTCTAAGATTGTTGTACATCAAATAAAAATTTAGTGGTGCACAAATATAGATAATTTTGGTTAAAATCTGACAAGCTTATAACTACCCTTGAGATGATTTTTAAAAAGTGCTTGTGTATCAGTTATTCCAAAAAGAAAACATTCCAGTGGAATCTTACATAGGCTTGAATAATATGATCTATGTGAGATTTGTTGCAGAATTATGTGTTAATTCCAGCAAAGCCTATTGTGATGTTGGGAGCAACTCTCTGCCTGTGTATTTGCTGACTAATGGGATGAGTTTCTTGCTAGAAAGCAGCAAGTTGCCAATTAAGAGAGTTGTTTCTTGTTAAACACTTTGTAGCTCAGCAAAAGTGCCAAATGAGCTGGATGTTCAGCTTTCTCAACATGGAAATCAGAGTGGGTACCTGGCAACATCAGCTTGCTGCTTGTTCCAAAGGACCACCATGTTGGATGCCAACTTCCATTTCAGGACACATTGTCTGGGCTTTGATCTGGGCATCCCATGTCCACAGGCATTGGCAACTAGCATGTGCAGTCCTCAAAGAACCTGCAAGGCACATGTCCAGCTCACTTACGGTATGATTCTATACTTCAGTGTTGCACCTTGGGGAGCACCAACATCTATTGTCATGATGTGGCAGCAAGGACATTGTGCACTCATGGACACTCTCCCAGCTCATGGAATGGACCAGGCTGCATCTCCAGGCTTTGCGCTTGCTGCCACAGTGCTCGCTCACTCTGAGCCCACCTGCATATGCATAGCATCCCTGTCTTGTATTGTCTTCCCTTCCCATTTTGTGCTTTGCCCCCTCAAGCCACAGATACCAGGCTACAGTACTGTTCTACTGCCTTGCCATTTAACATAGGCACAAAACTGGGAAGCTTGCCATGTTTATTAGCAGACCTTAGTTTAGTCAGGGAAGGTAGCCTTTGTTCAGGGTGTCCTAGCACAGTAAGTCAAAAGCAGCCTCCAACACCAGTTCAGGGGCTTTGACACAGTCAGTAGGCCACTTAGGAGATAAGAGTCAGAATGATCTCCACATAAGGTATGAGAATCTGAATGTTGGCAACATACCACGTCTCTTGGCTCTTGCTGCCTCATTGCGGGGTGTTTTTCTCCTGGAATGAGAGAGGGGCAGGTATTACAGGAAATGAAACTGTTATTGTTGGTTCAGGTGGGGGATTTATTCTGAGTGAATGAGTAGGCAAAACTGAGGGCATGCAGGGTTAGTGATGTCAAGGGGTTGGGCAGGTTGAGATTGAAAGAGGGAAGATATTTCAGGCAATAGTGACAGACAGAGCATGATTCTTAATGGGATGTGGATACAGTGGCAGAGAGAGAGTTTGAAGTGTCAGGGAGAAGATAGTTGCACTTCCTCTGTCAGAATGGAGAAGGACATTGACCTTCTTCCTATGTTGTTGTGCTTTCCTTCAGATGACTGAGATGTGATAATCTTGGACCAGGCTGGCATTGTGACTTTCTCTGCAGTTCCTGGAAAAGAGGACATCCGAATTATACACCACCCTATCCAGAAGGACCACCAGGTCAATATCTGCAAAGTGAAGGATGAAATTTCCCATGTCTGCCATGCCTGGTGTAAATGTCAGGAACATTGAAGGCAGCTCCAGGCTGACTGTGTTCGTTCAGGTTTGCATCAGCCTAGGGAATGGTGCCTCGTAAGATGGGGCTAAAATTGAATGAGAGGGTCGCCATGGGAACTCGCTAGACCTTGCAGCAAAAAACTCTACAAAAAGAACTGATGCAACTGCCACTTAACCAAGAAAATGTAAAATTCAGCCCTGAGTGTGAGAGCTGATAAACAGCACATCAAATGAGCTGTGACTTTCTGCACTTTGTTTATTGATTTTTTGCGTCTTATAATGACGTGCATTAGAAAGGAGATTGCAAAATAAAAAGTTTGTAAGAAGTTGATGTATTAATAAAGAATTCTTCTATAAAATATGAATGGTGTATATTAATGTTATTTATGGAGGCTGCTGAATCAAATAAATGCTGTGACAAAAATAGCGGATTTTCAAAATTCGAAGAGTTGCATTTGTTAGCCACCAGTTCCCAAAATGAATTGGACAAAGTGCAGATAGTAAATTGGGTCTAACCAGGGATCAGCCTGAGGAATGTTATCCAGGAAGGAGGCCAAGAGAGACTAGCTGCAGGTACTGTGGATATGATGTCAAGGCGGGTGAGGCTGTGAATCACAGTATCCAGATGTAAGAAGCTGGAGAAGAATCCTACCACTTATTACAAGAAGACAGTTGATTGCAGAGCTATCGGTCTCCATAATAGTTGAAACTTTACCTGGGCTGTAAGGCTGTCCCATTTTTAGGCCCTTCCTAATTCTTAACACTCATTTTCCGAAGCAAGAATAGATCTGAGGAATCTGTAAGAATCATACAGCCCTGTTCCAATGGCTGTTAACACCAATTTGAGTATCAATTGACAAAGTCCCCAGTCTCTTAACATTTACTTCATTATACAATGTTAAGAAGAATGTTAACTGATGTTTGGGGCTTAATGAATACACCATTTACTCATGAGAATAAAATAACGTACATAGCAAGAGGTTAGTTAGTGCTTTACTGGGACGTCAATAGCAGGCACAGAAAATTGGGAAGTGACTGATCACAGACTTAATGAGATAACATTTATTGTGGAGCAGAGAGACCTAGGGATTCAGGTATATAATTCTTTGAAATTTGCATCACTGGTAGACATGGTGGTTAAGAAGGTATGCAGCATGCTTATCTTCATTGCTCAGACCTTTGAGTACAGGAGTTGGGATGTCATGTTGAGGTTGTACTGGACGTTGATGAGGCCTTTTCTGAAGTACTGTGTGCAGTTCTGGTCACCCTGCCATAGGAAGGATATTACTAAATTGGAGAAGGTTCGGAAAAGATTTACTAGGATGTTGCCAAGAATGGAGGGTTTGAGTTATAAGGAGAGGCTGGGACTTTTTTCACTGGAGCAAAGGAGGTTGAGGGGTGACCTTATAGATGTTTACAAGAGCATGAGGTGTATAGATAAGGTCTTCTTTTAATTAATTCATGGGATGAAGACATCATTAGCTAGGCCAGAATTTATTGCCCATCCCTAATTGTCCAAAGGCCAGTTAAGAGTCAACCACATTATTGCAGGTCTGGATCACATGTAGACCAGACCAGGTAAGGATGGCAGATTTCCTTCCCTGAAGGACAATAGTGAACCAAATGGTTTTTTTCTCCCCCCTGACAATTGACAATGGATTCAAATTCCACCATTTATCATGCCAGGATTTGAACCTGGGTGCCCAGAACATTACCTGTGTCACAGGATTAATAGTCCAGTGATAATACCACTAGGCCATCACCTCCCCATAGGTGAATAGCAAGGGTCTTTTCCCTAGAGTGGGGGAAGCTCAAAAGTAGGAGGCATATTTTTAAGGTGAGAGGACAAACTTTTAAGAAGGACATAAAGCGCAACTTTTTTACACAGAGAGTGGTTTGTGTGTGGAACAAACTGCGAGAGGAAGTGTGGATATAGGTACAGTTACAACATTGAAAAGACAATTTGAATAAATACATGAGTAGGAAAGGTTTGGAGGAATAGGGGCCAAATGCAGACAAGAGGGGCTAGTTTCTTTTGGGAACATGGTTGGCACGGATCATTTGGGTCAAAGGGTCTGTTTCCATGGTGTATGACTGTGACTCCATGACTCTCATATGAAAGCGTTTCAGTTTTACACACTCTAATTCTTTGCTATTTTCTGCATTGCAGCTACATATTTTTTATTTCTTATTATAATGTACAAGGTGAAATTTTATGTTTAATAAATTTTTTCAACAAAATTCATGTTCCTTAAACATGATTATTGCTTCATTGTGATTTACTTTGTAATCCATTTTAATTTGGTTATCACCAATGAAAACAAAGAAAGGTCCAGGCAATCCTTTCTAGCTGTTGAGCTGTTTGTTCACTGTGTTGGATTTTTGAACTTGCAACATTTGGGTAAAATTTTTTAAAGTCAAAAATCCTGCTGTAATGATTGACCAATAATCAAATGTTATTCTGGTACTGCATAAATATGCGAAATTTATTATTTGTAGAGTTTTTTTTCTCTATTTTGTGTTTTAAATTTATTTTTGTGTCCTCCTGTTTGAGTTGAATCCATCATAAAAGAAGGAACCCCCAAATGAATTAAACTGTATTCAACTAAAATGTCAGCAAATCCACAGCCCAGTCAAATTTAACCTATTCATATATGTCTCAGTGAATTATAATGGTTGGAGAATTTCTCTGCATTCACTGACAGCTAGAAAAATTGAAGGTTCCCGTGTGCAAAAATATCTAGATTCCAACACAAAATACAATTTGAACCAGAGAAATATCAAGCAGTTATTTGTTGCCATTACTGCTAAATAAAGTTGCTAGTGCTAAACTTTGGAACTGTGAAATTTGTATCACATTTAAAGGTTGTTATGTCAAGTGGGTATATTTATATTAAAGATGTACAGTGCTATTCAAACAAAGGCTTTGTTAAGCTGGAATATACATTGCATTCCAAGTATAATGCAAAATGATATGAAAATACATCTTTTGGTTACTCAAACTGACAAGTCATTAAACAGTAAGGATTGGTTTGGAATTTTTTAATATATCTGAACCATATTAAATTCATATTAAACAGCTCAATATTGAAGGCAGCAACATTATATGATGCAACTTCCTAAGGAAGTATTTCCTTCATGGCCTTGTCAGAAACAATAAGAAAATAAATGAAAACCTGCACAGTATTAAGCTACGTTAACCCTAGAATGGACAGAAGAGTTTCCATATTACATAAATAGAATGAACTGGCTCAAGAATTACGTGATACCTCGTTGAAAAGGTTTAACAAATATGAGTGTATAATGATGCAGCTTCAAATTGTGAAATTGTTTAGTTCAGTAGCGTAAACGTAATTTGAAAAAGCATTTGAATTAAATGCTATGATCATACGAAAGTTAAACATTTTATCCAGATTGATAGAGGCATTTAGTTACATAAATCAGAGAAAACAAGCTGTTCTGCAATATCTGAATAAGAAAGAATTAAATTTAAAACCTCATGCTTTGGGAATTTAAGTTAGTGCGAAAATTAGGAAGATTGAAGATTTTAACAGAAAGCAAAAAATTAGAAGTTATACCACATTATAATTTCTGATTAAATAATTTAGTAAAATGCCATTAAAAATAATTATGTCCCTGCTGGGAGGGTGTAAAGTGAGGACCAGAGGGACCCTATCATTGGTGTGGGAGGCAATAGAGGGGCTGAGGGCCAAAGGTCAGGAAACGGGTTGGAGACGGTTGATGGCCCTGTCAACCATAATTGTGGGGTATCCTTGGTTGAGCAATAACTTTTAATTCCTCTCAGGCCACAGGAAAGGAACCAGAGGACTGGAAGGCAGCCAGTGTAATATTGTTATTCTGGAAGAGGGTAAGGGATAAACCTTACTACAAGCTAGTCAGTCTAACGTAATATTGGGGAATCAATTGGAATCACTTCTGAGGGACAGAATTACTCTACACTTAGGCAATGCATAATCAAGAACAGTCAGGATGGTTTAATTAAGAGGACGCCATGTCTGACCAAAACAAAACCGACAGAACTGCAGATGCTGTAAATCAGAACCAAAAACAGAAGTTGCTGGAAAAGCTCAGCAGGTCTGGCAGCATCTGTGAAGAAAAAATCAGAATTAATGTTTCCAGTCTGGTGACCCAGTTCTGAGCTAACTCTGATGTTTCCTTCACAGATGCTGCCAGACCTGCTGAGCTTTTCCAGCAACTT
>NC_063346.1:33345629-33356774 GCF_021869965.1 Rhincodon typus | reverse complement strand
GTTTCGGGCCTAGACCCTTCATCTGCTTGGCCTGCTGTGTTCATCCAGCTCTACACCTTGTTATCTCAGATTCTCCAGCATCTGCAGTTCCTACGATCTCTGTTTTATCCAGTGCTTGGTATTCAGTTCCATTGTATTCTATGGGATTAAATTTTAAGCACTCCATATAATGGGTGGATAATGCAACATTGTCCACTAGCTGGATTGAATTTCTGGCCAATTTAGTGACTAATAATATATGACAAAGAACTGCAGATGCTAGGGATCTGAAATAAACAAAAACTGAAATTGCTGGAGAAACTCACTAGGTCTGGCAGTAGATGGGTCACTGGATTCAATATATTAACTCTGTATTCTCTCCACAGATGATCCTAGTCACTAGGAAATCCAACTGGGGTTCAGGGAAACTGTTTCACTGAGAGTGATAATGAGATTCTCAAACTTGCAACCACATGGAAAATGTGGGGTGAATATTACAGATATATTTAAAGGGAAACTGGAGAGCTTGAGGATGAAAGAGAAAGAAGGATTTGCTGATAAGGTGAGGTGAAATGGAATGGGAGGAGTCAGTGTTGAACATCAACAGTACAATAGATTTGTTACATTGAATGTTTTATTTCTGTACTGCAAATTATACACAATTTCCAGATCTTTGTGTTTGCCCTCATGTGAAGTAGCTGTGTGATTTGCACATAAATGAGAATCAGTGTCATTTGCTTTACCATCTTTGGACATAAATTCTGGCCCAACACATTCACTGAAATTTGTTCACTTTTTTTTGAACAAAATGCATTTTCTCCTCGTGAAAAGGCATATGAGGGAGGCTTGCTATCCCTGCTCAGCTGCTTGGCATCTGAAAATACACTGTTGTCAGTGGGTGTCATGAATTTAGACTGTCTGAGTGCAAGACCCAGGAAAAGAAAGCTAGTACCAAGGGATTTGGATGACCAGTTGTGTGATTTCATGCTGCCTGAAGTGGCAGCTGTATGATTGCAACGAAAGGACTCTGGGACATATTCCTTCTGTAATGTTACAGAATGGTCCAGTTTAACCTAGCACACCTCTTGGGAACTGGGCAAACAGATGCTTTTCAAAGAATGTTGAACAAATTATGTTGAGAATATTGTTTATAAAGTATCATCTTGACAATTTTCCACTGCCTTCATCAGCCACCTCGAGAGGGATTGACATTGCTTATTAAATTTGAAACAGTTTTGTGCTTTCAGTTCATGCCATTAGCTTAGACTCATTTCATGGAATAGGCAGACAAACCTTTCGTCCGCTCAGAATGGGATATTGTAGAACTCATAGGCAGGATTTTGTAGCCATATGAGGGCCATTGCAGAGGTGGGTACAAATTATGAATCTGTTACCTGAAACATGAAGTACTGGCCACACTCCCAGGTACTGGCAAAATATCATCCATAGCAAAAATAAGGAGAGTGGCCTGTCACCACCCACCTGGAAACAAAGATGATTTGAGGTTGGAAACTTCTAAAATAGCCACCAAAAACGCAATGATATGATGAAAAGTTTAAGTAAGGATGCCCCTGTGTATTTTTATTAAAGAAGCAATGATGGTGAGACACAGAATTGGTAAAGAGATGTTCATCCAATCACAGCCCCTCTCTCCCTTGTTGCTGGTCTAACTCCTCCAAATACAGGTCCCCTTCTATGTTCTCTCACCACTCAGGTGTGTGGCTACAGTTATTTGGAATGAATGCACAGTGCAATAGACAGCCAGGGCACAGAGGAACAAACAGCTAGGTCAAACAGCAGAGAGTAGCAGATGTGTCCTGATGTATGAAGCTTGGAAAGCAAGAGGCCAGACACAGTCTCAGATCCACTGAGCTTCAGAAGGTGAGAACACACAGGATTTACAGATCGGAGTCTGTGGGAACATTGAAAAAACATCCTGGTTGCCAGTTGTGAAGAAAGCGGATGGCAGGCATGAACCAAATGGAAGTGCTGGAACCCATGTAGCTGGCTACCTTAGGTTGAGGCCAAGCTTCAAGAGTTCTGAAATCAGACTTTCCAGACTAATGACCATTGGAAAGTTTGTTTGACTCCCTCCTCTCTATGCTATAAGTATAATTGTATTGCCTGGCTAATTGCAGTGGCTGAGATCAAATAATAATACAGTCCAGGTGGATGATGGCACTAGGGCTTTGTTGGTCTGTTTTTGTTGTATAATGGTTGCGTAATTATTTAAGGAGTTCATCTTAACTTTCTTTTCAGAAAAATAAATAGGTTTATCTCAAAAAAAAGCAACAACTTCAAGCTTTGAGCAATGAATGCAACAGCAACAATAAAACTCAAAAGATGCATTTATTTTACATATAATGTTCTAGCTCTCTCAGGCATTGCAGTGCAGAACTAAATAGCAGCCAGAAAACATTATCTATTTATTTACCCATTACTCTTATGCCTGACAATTGCAGGAGATAAGTTTCATCAAGTAGCTGTCCCCAAATTGAATAGAACATATTCCGCTTGGGAACCCTGCAGCCTAATGGTATCAATGTGGACTTCACAAGCTTCAAAATCTCCCCTCCCCCTACTGCATCCCAAAACCAGCCCAGCTCGTCCCCGCCTCCCTAACCTGTCCTTCCTCCCACCTATCCCCTCCTCCCACCCCCATCTCCTTCCTACTAACCTCATCCCCCCCCTTGACCTGTCAGTCCTCCCTGGACTGACCTATCTCCTCCCTACCTCCCCACCTACACTCACTTTTACTGGCTCCATCCCCACCTCTTTGACCGGTCTGTCTCCTCTCCACCTATCTTCTCCTCTATCCATCTTCTATCCGCCTCCCCCTCTCTCCCTATTTATTTCAGAACCCCCTTCCCCTCTCCCATTTCTGGAGGAGGGTCTAGGCCCGAAACGTCAGCCTTCCTGCTCCTCTGATGCTGCTTGGCCTGCTGTGTTCATCCAGCTCTACACTTTATCTCAGAACATCCATCTTCCTTCCTGTCTGTGTTTCTATTTTATTTCCATTTATGGAGGTGGGCGTTGGTCGGGGCAAAGAAAAAGTTCACTGCAGATTACTCAGAATGTGGACAGTGAAGAAATGATTTTCAAAAATGTTTCCTGGGTTGGGGGACCTCAGTACATGGACAAGTTGGAGAAACTAGAGGTTGTTGCTCTTGGAGAAGATTAGGAGGCAATGTTATTAAAATGAGGATTTGCCCTGAGGGATTAAGAGAAACCGTTCCCATTTGTGGAAGAGGTAAGAATCAGAGGACACAATTTGAAGAGATGACAATAATGGCCAGTAGCTATAATGAGGAAAAACTATTTTATGCAGTGAGTTCTAGAATGCATTGCCTGATATTGTCGTGAAGTCTGATTCAATCACAGTCTTCAAATAGCAATTGGATAGTTATCTGAAAGGAAAGAAAGGAGTCCACACAAAAAAAACAAAATATTTGATCCTGAAACTCAAAAGGGAACCTGCAAGAAAATCTCAAAAACAACCCTTGGGGGAACATTTTTCTTAACCTTTCAAAGGCAACCCCTCCCCACTATCCTGCCCAATTTGCATTCCTCCCTGCTCGAGGAGGGGTGGGGGAGGGGGAGACTGTTGTAAATTTCAAACTATTACCTCACAGTTTTTTGTACTTTGCACATTTTAGCTACTATCTTACTTCCCTACTATTAATCTCAAATAGAGATTAATTCTTGTCATCATGTAAGCAGTTACAACATTCCATTCCCCTATTATTCCCACACTATTGAGTGTAATAGCACAGCATTAATGCAAGTGACATCTTACTAAATAACTTCATTCTGAAGCACAGTTCATTCAACAGTGAAATATTCACACTGTGCAGCATGCCCCTGTGATTTTTAGCTAAGCTATTGCAGCATTTCTGATGCCCAAGCACACTGGAGACTGCTAAATTGACCTGCTTTGACGAGGGACATATTTATCTTCTCTCAGGGTTCGTTTTTGAGCATTGTTGTCAGTTAAGCAGTATTGGTAGGTTCTGCAGGATGTAAAACCAGATTGAACAACCAGTGAAAACTCCATTAATACAAAGGCATAAGAAGATAGTCAAGAGTTCAGTCTTCAAAATTTCATCTGTTGTGTAGATAAATGGACAGTTCTTCATCAGCCCATGCTCAAAATGTGTGACTACACATTCTGGCTTGTATTAAAATTGTAAGCTATTAATTTGACAAAGAATACTTGCCAATTAAATGCTTATTTATAGATTTTCTTTGAAATGCACCTTTCTTGTCTGAGTTTTTCAGAATATCTATAATTTTTGCTTGCCTTGTACTTTAGAAAATATATGGATTATTTTTATAGTGTAACAGTACATTCCTCTTCATGAGAGCATAAGAACACAAGATTATGAGAAAATAAGAAATAGCAGCAGGAGTAGGCCATTCAGCCCCTTGAGCCTATTCTGCCAGTAAAGATCATCATGGGTTGTTTCATGTCGCTTTAACTCTACTTTTATGCCAGTCACCGCACCCTGAGACCCCACACCCAAAATCTTTGACTCCCTTGGTAATCAAAAATATGTCTAACTCTGCCTTGAACCTATTCAGTGACCCAACCTTATTAGTCGTAGGTGGGCAGAATTCCAAACACTAACACCCTCTCCATCTTTAAAAGGAGACCCTTTATCTTGAAACTGTGCCCCTTTTTTGAGGTCTTCCTATGAGGGAACCATCCTCTGTAATGTCCCTTCAAAATATTATGTTTCAATAAGATCACATCTCATTTTGTTTTTCACATGCTCAGCTGCTTCTCTAAGTGTCTTTCATCAAGAAAACTAAGCATTGAGAACTATCCAGTCTTTTTTCCAGATAAAACATGCCTTGCTGTGACAAGTTTGAGCAATAGGGGAGACAACATCTGCTATTTTTCCACCTCTCCAATATGGAATGAAATGCTTCACCTAGCAGACTCTCTGGACTAATGAAACTTATAAAAGTTCAGGTCAACTGCCTTCATTGTTTATTGAAACCTGTTTTCTTCTGCTTACATTAGTATAGTTGCATATTTGAGAATTGAAATAATCTTTTTCTCCTCCCAGTGCACAAATAATGTAACAATTCACTTTGAACATTTTCGTCATATCAGCTGGAGACTAATGAGCCTAATTTGTTAGAGTTTTGATTTTCGTATTGCCACTACAAAATATTCACCATCACAAATAACTCACTGTATATCATTATCATTCGTGCTCTATCTCTCCCATTGTTGCTGTTCCTTCTGGTTTCTGGATGTTGTTGTTGTCAGTGTCTAATCAAGACTGCCACCTCCTGCTAAATGAATGTCCAGTTAATTGAGACCTGGAAATCAACAAAACAACAAAACAACCAAGGAGACATTCAGGGATTATCAAGTTGTAGGAGAACACATCAATTCTTCCTTCCATGCCAACTTGCTTCTGCAAAAAAAAGGCACAATGCTACAAGATAAGGAGCTTGTTGCTCATCTTATATGCCCAATGGAAACAACTGTTAAAATTGCCCAAATCATTTATGCATCAGAAAACCACCAAGAACTCTGCACTGAAATTTAATCTGCTACACTAAAGAGATGACAACCCACCCAGAACTGATGAGATCCTTCTTTACATATGCAAAGTGATAAGAAACCATCCCTGATGACTCAACATGTTCGAAAAGAATCATTATGTTTGAGTTATAGAAGACTAAGAGCTTAGTGAGAAAACCCACTGAGTGACATTGAGCACAAATACGTCCAGAGTTTATTTCCCATGGAAATGAAAGTTCTGTCATGTGCTTTATTGTAACTATGCAGGTATTGAAAATATCTGATCATGCTTAAGAATAAATAAATACCTTGGCCTGGATTTTAACACAACCTGTTTAAGAAAATGCAATGATGGAATTGTTTTTTGATTTTTGATACAATAATTCTAATGCTATCATAATAGATTCAGACATACAGCAAATATATTGTAGATCTTTAGAACTGGTGAAAATTCAGACAATTCATAATGGCATTGTGTACATTTTATGTTAGCATCTAGATAAATCCCTGCAAAAAATCAGATTGGCTCCCAGGCTGAAAATGAAAGGATAATCGATTATTTGTGGGTGATCACCATTTTGAAATGCTACGTGTTTCTGATGCAAAGTGTGGGTGTGTCTTAAATGCCCACTCACCTTCACAACACAGTCCTCATCATTTACTGATCCCTTACGTCCAGTTAGGTGTTACTGGGAATCACAACATGCATTTATAGAGATGAAAAATTGAAGCTAATTCCAATGTGAGTGTAGCATGACAGGGCTGAAAAGGGGGTCAACTTATAAGAAAAGCCTATCAAAAACATTAATTTTGGTGTCTTGTATACTACAATTTATCATGGATCGCAAAGGCTGACGTAGTAAAAAAGGTGACACAGCAGTACTTTCTCAAAAGCAATTAATAATGAAAAGTAAATTACACCCTTGTCAGGGTTTCACACATGCTATCAATAAATTAAAAAGTAAATATTGAACAGCATTTTTAAATAGGATATGGAACTTTGCTAATATGTGACAAAGGATTTTAGTTGTGATTTCATGTAATTACCCTAATGAGATCAAAGAAGTTTGTATGGAACATAAAATATCAGTGCACGTAGATTCAAATTTTCTTAATCTGTTATGCTGAAAGTTGCATCGCCTTGTTGTTTCAAAGTACATTTTCAGGAAATTCCAAGCCAAGTTATTAAACACAAAAGCAGTCTGCTGGTTTGGCATCCACCACCTTCAATATCACTTCCTTTGCCACCAATGCACAGCAACAACAGAATGTACCATCTATAAGATGTACTGCAGTAACCCATCAAGCTTCCTCCAAGAGGAACTTTTAAACCTATGATTTCTACAATGTTGAAGGATGAGGGTAGCAGATGCACAGGAACACTACTCTCCAAGCCACAACCATCCTGATTTGGAATCTATGTTCTCATTTTTTCCTTACACTATGTGGACCTTTGAGGTCAGTGCATTGGGATTCCAGTCAGCATGCATGGGACCTCTGAGTGGCTACTGGGCTGGTCAACTTAGAGGGAACACTGCTTACAACTATATCACTGTTCCACATGTTCCTGTGTCAAAACTGTGGAGCTCACTTCCTATTAGCATTCTCGGTATCCAAATAGCACATGGAATGCAGCAATTAAAGAAAGCAGCTCATCCAGCTCTTTCTCCAGGAGAATTATTGGATGACTGTTGGCCTTGCCAGTATAATGATTGTAATGAGAGCAGCAAAGTGGACCTCAGAGAATATATAAGTTCCTTGATTGGGGCTGCTAATCTGGTCCAATCAGGGAGCCTTGGCTGTCAGATATAAACAGGAGTGTCAGACATCTTGTTCACTCTGAAAGCTGGTTTTGAGGGAGCTGGATCAGTTTCAAGGACTTGCCACTTGTAAGTAAAGGGTGATTTGGAGATGGAATGCTTGCCTCTGTCAAATTATTTTAGCCAGCAACTCCCACATCCCATAGATGAACAAAAAAAAGCTGCAAATCTAATAGCAACTATCAAATACTATGTGCAGCATGAAATTTACAAACTTGCACTTATTTGTGCCTTTAATGTTGAAATATGTGCCAAAGTACTTGCATCAGCAAATGATTAATAGCTTGCCATTTCCAAAATTCATTCTAACTTTTTGATCAATGAAGTTGAGAATAATAGACATGTATTTCTTTGTAGTTCACATGGGTGAATGTTAAGCTTGGGAATTGGGGCAGCTGCCTTTCCATGGATGTATCAAATCTGGCAGGATGATGTTGGTTCATGTGTCCAAGGTTAACTCCCCAGTCTCCCATCATAGTGAAGTCAGGTAGGTACTGAAATTGGCAATTCATTGTTTTTAAAAAAACTAATTGACAAGCATTAAAGTTTATTTGCAAGGCAATTGACTACAATGTTGTGTTGCTAGTGCCAGAGTATGGTGAGTACATTGGACATATGTTTTGTGGGAATTAAGTTTATTGTTGTGAGTTAAAGCCTGCAAGGTTTCTTAATTTGTTGACAGGATGAGGGTGTCACTGGCCAGGCAGCATTTATTGCCCATCCCTAATTGCCCAGAGGGCAGTTCAGAGTCACCCACATTGCTGTGGGTCTGGAGTCACATGTAGGCCAGACTAGGTAAGAATGGCAGTTTCCTTCCCTAAAGGACGTTAGTGAACCAGATTGGTTTTTCCTGACAACTGATTCATGGTCATCATTGGATTCTTAATTCCAGATATTTTATTGATTTCAAATTCCACCAGCTACTGTGGCAGGATTTGAAGCTGGGTCCCCAGAACATTATCTGGGTCTCTGGATTAACAGTCCAGTGCTAATACCACTAAGCCATTGCCTCCCCTGATAGTGGGACAGTTAGTAAGACAAGATTGGGAGACTTTGCTATTGCCTGGAATTTGGCTGTTCATTCACTTCAACACTGGTTTGCTTTTTTTCTTCTTGAAGGAAGAGATCTGTTATTGGATGCTCTGACAAAAAATCAGCAGCACTTATGAACATTGATCTTCCCAATGCCCACTGTAATGTACAGTATGGAAGTTCCTGCTTGAATGAGGAGGTGGAGGAGGAAAGCAGCTGGCTAGGGACCAGTGAGGCCTGTGCTCCAATAAGTGACCACCATTGTACAGGGCAAAAGTCTGGAGGGGAGGTAGAACACCAGTAGATGCAGATAAAGAAGACAGTAGGCACAGCAATGCCTCTTCTCCCTCAGGCAGCTTTGGAAATTTGGCACATCCATAAGGACCCTCACCAACTTTTATAGACACGCCATAGAAAGCACACTATCTGGGTCCATAACGGCCTGGTTTGGTAACTGCTCTGCCCAAGACAGTAAGAAACTACAGAAGATGGTGTGCACAGCCCAGACCATCACATAAGCCAACCTTCCATCCATGGAGACCATTTACACTTCTCATTGACGTGGAAAGACTGCCAACATCATCAAAGACACCTCCCACCCTGGTAATGCTCTCCTACAGGCTCTTCCATCAGGTGCACAAGACACCACCTGGTTCAAGAATAGCTTCTTGCTGCTTCCCTGCTGTTATTAGATTGCTGAATAGACCTCTCTAACATCAAATGTTCCTCTTGCTTTGCACACCTCCTGTGCAGTCTAACCCGAATGCCTGACTTCTAAGCACTCTATAATCTATTGGTCCTTGCTTGCTATGATCTGCCTGTCCTGCTCGCAAACAAAGCTTTTCATTCTATTTAGGTACATGTGACTACAATAAATCAAATCACATCAGGAGGTTGACATATTTACAGGTGACAGCATGATTGTGTCTCTGATCACTCCAACTGTCCAGGAAGACAATCACATCAATCTGTGAGAATGCTGGCTGCTGATATTGTGTAGTGGGCACAGGAAAAGATATAATTCCTTTAATGTTTGGCTGGAATTCGACCAAAGACAATGTGTCTCTGCTGTCCATGCCATGGTGTACATCCCCTCTGGAATCTCTGTCATATCTCCACATACCTCATGCCCTATGTGCAGCATCTGATAGATGGCTCCAGTGGTTTGCTATCAGGCTAGAGCTCAGAACCTAAGTCACCTCCAACACTCCTTTGAGTGCCAGAGGCCTACACAATCTTAATCTCTGACAACTCGTCTTGAGACTGGCATGTGCTCTCATCAGCCTGACTGTCCATTACAGCCAAAACGTTAACATCCATCATCTGTGCTGGTGCTAATGTGGAGTAAAGATCTGATTCCTCACTCTGAGTCTCAGTCCTCTTCTTTACAGGTTCGTGAATGTCTCTCAGGACAGATAGGTGTCCCAGCTGATGTTTGTCCAATCAGGGAAAAAAATTAAGAATGTAAAGCGTTGTCACAATTTAAATTGAGTTCAGGGAGATTTACTTTGTCAGACCACACACTGACACTATTAGAGGATAGGAACCAGTGTTTAAATTAGAAGGCACTACTGTATCATCTTCTTATCCACCAACCCCCACTGTTGATGCTGTGCAGAGTGACTTGTCTGCATCAAATAATATTTTCTACATTTGGATAATACAATGGGCAACCACATACATGGGCCACTTCATACCCTAATAGCCTTCCATCTAGATCCATCTGCAAAATGGCTAAACATATGCTTTATGAGATTTCCAGAGGTCACTGAGCTTTTGCAGTCACTGAAGCCAGGTTCTCTGGATGACTCCACATTTGCTGATCTCTGCTGTGATCTGCATACAGGCTGGTTTTGGGTATCTGGGAGGCCAATCTTCCTATCTAGCATGAGGACCTCCCACCCATCATGTACAGCATAAAGGAGGTTTCACAGCGACTCTTCATCAAACAGTGGAGCTTTTGTGGGTCTGAATTCCCCTGCGACTTTGGGTCTATTCTATCCTTCAACTGTGGAGAAAACAGAGAGATAAAGAATAATGAGTGCTTTGTCAGCACTTGCTATTCATAAGAGGAATTACTCAAATGTACAACCAAAGTCTTACCTGCTGCAACATTTCAACATTCCTGCAGAAAGCTTTAATTTCTAAAATATGATTTGTAGCACAGGTGCCACTCTTCCTGTACTTTAACTGGGAGACCATGAATGACTTCTGACTTCTATCTCCAGATATCCAACCTTCCATTGCTAATTGGTCAACCTGCCCACCATTGTTTACTGTGGTCAGCTGGTGGCACACTGTGTGGCCTTTAATTCGATGAGAGAAACATCATCAGGCATCTTTCGAAGGTGGGTTCAGGAGTTGATGATCCATTCACTTCTAGGCCAGATTCCTCACCCATTGCTGAGCAACAAAATATTTACTCCATGAAATTTCCATGCCACATTTTCATAAATCCTTAAATAATGTGCAATGTTTTTTTTAATTATCTTGCATAAACCTATGAAAATAGGAATGGATAGAGACCAATAAATTGTCATAAAAACTTTTCGAAGAAGCCTGGTCCAAATCAGAATTGCATTAACAAGGTGTAATTTCAAACCAAAATGGCTTACAAAACTCAAAGAAAGAAAAAGTAATGAAAATAAAGGACCACCAACTTACAGAGATAGTAGGAACTGCAGATGCTGGAGAATCTGAGATAACAAGGTGTAGAGCTGGATGAACACAGCAGGCCAAGCAGCATCAGAGGATCAGGAAGGCTGACGTTTTGGG
>NC_063346.1:33330466-33345129 GCF_021869965.1 Rhincodon typus | reverse complement strand
TAAATGCTCCCTGTTGCTGGAGAACAGAACATAAACACAAGGGAGCAGAGATCCTCCAAGATCCCAGAACTGACAACTGTTGAGGAGGAAGCACTGGTGTACAGTGAGGTTTTGGAGACTCTGACCATTGGAGTTGTGGGCTTTCCGGCTATTTGGTGATAGAGTCAAATGTAATCTGCACAAATTTCAACCTAAGAGTAATGTCAGCTTCAGTTCAGCAATGAGTGAATTATCTTCACGATGAGAGGTGGGAATATCCTTACTTTAATTGACATCTTTTAATTCTGATACAACACACAGTAGCAGATGTCAGAACTCACAGACGATGATTCCTCAGAGGAGCTGATTCGTCTGGAGTTTGCACTGTTACAGGAGTAATGCTGATTGTAGGCCAGTTCAATACTCTCCCGTCAGTGGATCCAGTTAGACAGACAGTTGGGTTTTCACCTGCTGACTCGCATATCACTACTCAGCAAGAACAGACACATGTCATAGACATAAGTGGAGAATGTAGCTTCCACCCCCTCCTAGTCCTTGAAGGCAGAATACAAATGCTATACCTCACTGACAGCTGATGAAAAGCACACATTGTCAGGAAATAAAGAATGCACACTGCAATAGCAAACCTTTCATGCACATTGCTATGATTGCAGAGAGAATGGAGAAGTCCACCTCAGCCATAAATGGGTAGAGAACAGAATCCAAAATTACAGAAGTGTTACAGTGCATAAGGAGGCCATTTGGTCAATTGTGTCTACACTAGTTCTCCAACTGTGCCTTATGATTTAGTGCCATTCTCCTATTGTTTCCTTGTACCATTGCACATTGTTTTAATTCAAATAGGCATCCAATCACCTCTTGGATGTTTCAATTGAACCTGCCTCCACCCCAATGATGGACCAAGTTACCTCCTTCTGCATCGTAACCACCTGAGCTTAACAATGTTGATCAAAGATAGTTTTCAATCAAAAACTAAGGCATACAAAGCAGCGGAAACAAGTGATAGGCCAGAGGTTTGAGGATTTTATTAGGGACCAGATGCGGGTGATTCAAAAGCTAATAGAAGGGGAGAAAGTTGGTTATGAAAGTAAATTAGGGAGAGTTGGGAAGTGGTCATATGGGAGTCGTGCCTGAAACATTGTTGGGAAAAGGGATTAAGCATAACAATCAGCTGACTACTGCTGCTCTCCACTGCAAGCCATCTCAGCAAGTCCAAAACAAAAGAGGAAGTAGCCCTCCCAGCTCCACCTCCACCTTGCGTACCATCTCTGAGTGGTGGCTAGGAACTTGCAGAGGGTGCGTTGTTACTGCACTCACCTGAACTCTCCATTAGTGCAGAGATTTGGTAAGTCTGCATTTGAGATTAGGATCTAGACTCTAGACATGCGATGAATCCTTACTCTGTCACACTAGACATGGAAGCAGTTCAGCAGTAACAAAGCAAGATGGGGAAGAGGCATATCGACCTCCCTCAACATTCTCCTTCTCCTCCGGGGACTAGAAGTTTACATCTAGCTCTAATTGCGTGTATTTTCTTTCAGGTAGACATACACACAATACCACAAAACCAATAGTGTTAGGGTAATTTCAGCAATTTTAATGCAGCCACTGTAAAAACAGTGAAATGTACTAAACCAAGATGTCCACACCCAGGAGGGAACCCCAAGTTCCCAGTGACCAGACATTGATAGACCATTATGTGTTGTGGTGCCTCAATGGACCTGCAGCCTGTTGATAATCAGGGTGTCATTGACCTGTCTGCCATGTCGCTCCATTATCCTGCCATCTGCTCTGCATCCATACCATTCACCCCTTCACCAGCAGCATCATCTTCCCTTTTGCATGCTCAGAGGAGACAGCTGGCTCCTCCATCCCAGAGGGTTCAGCAGATCATTATAATCCTGGAGCATTGTTCTGGTGAGTACAGAACTCATCATTTTCAGTCCGATGATCTGTTCTGTTGTCATCCTTGTTGAGGCATGGTACATCTCCTTGGCTGCACTTTGTGAGTACCACATTGATGTCATTAGCCTGATCTCTATGTCTTCTGTGGGTTTCCCTGCCACCCAGGAGACAGAACAGCAATTAATGAGGGCAAGAATAAATGGGGATGTCTGAATCAGGTGAGCTCCCTTGTAGCATGTATATAGCTGAAGGATTTGTTTTTGTGTGAATATAAACCAGCTGCACATTTGTAGTGAAGTGATTTTCTATTACTGAAAGCTGCTGGCTGATCCCTTGCATCTTTCAGCATCACAATTGAGTGGTCAATTGCCTCTTGGACCTGTACAAATCCAGTGAATGGCAGCAAATCCTACAGCTCTAGCTCCCTGGCTCTTGGGGTCTGCCATGCTTTAACAAGATCATTTGCTTTTTTGAACAGGGTATTGTTGACCTCCCTAGTTCATTTGCAAGTGGCTGTCTGTGGGATGCCATCCATCTCCCAGTGGAACCCCTGGAAAGACCCAAAAGAGAAGAAATTCTATGCTGCGTGGACATCGATGGGCAGTGGATTGCTTCCTAATCCTTTGGTCTTCCTGGTGGAGCTAGGATATGTGAGTGACAACAGCCAGCTATTTTTGACACTGCCTGTCTGACAAACCCAGCGAGCTACCCTACCTGCAGTACCTTCGATTGTGTGCCATTGCTCACCATCGCACTGGCTCCAGTTGGCAGCATCTTGCCCTGCCTGACCCTCTGCTTTATGATCAACCCCATCTTCGAGGATCACAATCGAGATCACTTTCTTGTTTATGCACCCATGTGCATCCAGGAGTGATAACCATGGAAGTGGAAGCCACGACTGGTCAATCTTCCTCAATTACTATTGAGTTTTCTCCACTCAATCCTCAGTCCAACACTCTTCTCCTGACTTTAGACATGTTCTACGCACTCTGATGTGAGCCATTAGCATTCATCAGGGAACCTCATCCTCCTAATCTTCAGCTTACAATACGTCATCCTTGGCACTTCCTCTTTCACCATTGAACTTCCTACAATTACGGACAGGTCTCAGGAATAACGCTCTCGTCATGATCCCTTGTCTCCCCATCGTCATTCTGGACCTATGGTCTTATGGCTTTGAAGTTCCCTGTAAGATCCAGTTTTTCCTTCTGTCTGCATATGGGATTGTGGACCTGTCACCTTCCTCCCCCCACTTCTCCCTCATTCAGTAGGACCTGTCCTGGTGAGCCTGCTGGGATCACAGCTGAAGGATCCTCATTCCTCAGGTAGCATCGTGACTGCAGTTAGAGGTGAAGATATACCTCACCGAGGTTCTCATCCATTCAACACATGATTATTAGGGTGCCTCTTTAGACAGTCAATTGTGCTCACTCCAGACAGCTCCCCTCCCACTCTAAGGAATCACAGAGTGACTATTTTGAAAAGACGTTTAAAAAATAGCAGGGGTCACATTCGAGACCCACTGCACCTCATTGTACACTCCTCTTGTCACCCATCAACAACCCCCTCCCATAACCCAGGGGACACCTAAAATAGTCATTGACACATTCCCCCTACCCTCACACTCCTGGTTAAACTTGACACTATAATTATCAAGCTTTACTTGTCTCCTCTCCCTTCTGAGCTTACACCGATTAGTGTCCACATCCCTTTTTCGTACACTACCTGCTGTGTTTGATCCCATAATCCCTTCTCATGAGACCACCTGATAGCTGGCCATGACCCTGATCTATCACTCGACTTCATCCTGCATCCTCCTCTCATAGTGACTCAGCTGCCCAGTGTCCTCAGTTCAATCCGCAAAACCTCACATAGTCAGATGTGATGCTGCCTTTGGGGCAATCTCAATCTGACCATTTCTATGCTGAAAACCTCTCTACTACACCCCCACCAATATCAGGACTACCACATCTATATCTTCCCTCCTCTGCATATCCCTGCACCCTTGCTTAACCGGCTGGCTTGGACAACTTCCCATAACCCTCCCTGATTTGGGGAGCCCTGTCCCTGGTCCATTAGACAGCAGCCTCCTTCTCCCTTTCCTCCAACAACCCTATCCCTTTGCCTTTTGATTGCTGCTCGATCTCAATCATTGTCTCATTGATCAACTCCCTGAAATAATGGCCACTTCCTCCAACTCCGGCAAGTTGACTACTTTACTGCTACGTGCCACTGATATGCAGTTGTGAATCCAAAAGCACACATATTTCTCACTGGCAGAGAATTTCACTGGTAAGGTGCAGTTACTTCTGGCAAGATTGCCTTTATATGAGCATCCATGACATGCAGATGAATACAAAATGAAGTCAGGGAGCACAATTCACCATCAAACCACCGAGATCTTAATATCCTTGTTTGGTCCCACTCAATTAGGTTTTCCTGCCTGCCAAGTTTGTTGCTCCCAGGAACAACACAAGATTTCACTGGGATTGGTCATTTTTGAGATTCTTATCTTTCACAGTGTGCTGAAGTGTAAGAGATGATTCAGACAGTTATGTCAAGTCGATTTCAGAACTTTGCATCCTTCCGAAAGCTGAACTTAATTTACTTGCAGAAAAGCTTTAGGGGAATCACAACCCGAAACATGTCTATACTGCCAAAATATATAGATGAAAAATTATCTTCTAGATAGAAGCTGAGCCATTGATTTTCCTGGAATATTTTTTGTAACCTTGGTTTAGAAGTGGTATTGAGCTGTTTTTTTTTCACCTAAGCAAATTTGCAGATAACCAAGCTTGTGAGTTTTGCGCTGAGCCATCACTTTGTACAATAATACACTCAGCCTCCTGATATGTTCACTGAAACCCTCTGCTGTCTTTTGCATCAAATCTCCTCTATTCAATAACCTCTCTGTTGGGACAACTTCATGCTTGCAGGCATCTTATCTACTATTTCGGAAGTACACAAGTGGTAATGTTCAAGAGTGGTAATGAGCGAGAGTCGGCCTCTGTGCTATTAGACACAAGACAGCAGCATTGCCACAGTGAATATTGGTGGCAACATGGCAAACTGGCCAGGTTGGAAACACTAGTGACCAAAAAAGAAAGTGGGTTTGTGAAGGATTATTTAATGATGGCCAAATGTGATTTTCGGTCCAAATAACCGGAAAGGAGGAAGGTAGAACAAAATCTGAGTGAAATCTAACAGACTGGGCCAGCACGGAGGCTGGCACCGAACCACAGAGGGAAAATTATTCATGCAAAACAGCAGGTGAAGCAACAGAGACTTTTTAGGAAAGAAAATAAAAATTAATTTGCCCAAAATGCATTTCATGTCTCGCCGACAACCATTGAAGTACTTTACGATAAGTGTGGTCATGATTTGTTGTCAAATGCAGCAATAAATTTATGTATAGAAAGATCATACAAACAGAAATGAGATAAACATTCCATGTACTCTGTCCATTGAAGAATTAATCTTGATGAGGACACCAGAAGAATTTCCCTATTCATCTTCAAATACCACCACACAATCTTTTACATCTTCAGTCAACAGCAGGAAGGGCCTTAGTTTGACACCTCATCCAAAATTTAATAAGTCTAATGGTGCAATACCTTCCTCCTTTATTGTTCCCCGAATTATGCGTTCAAGCTTCTGGCATGAACTGCAACCCACAATTTTCCTAACTAACAGTCAAGAACACTTTCACGAAAGTTAGTACTTTAAGAAAGATTGGAGATGAAAAAGCACAAGATAAACAAAAATGTTTGCTGAGTTGATGCAGACACATCAGAAATTGTTTATGCAGCTCTACACTTTCGGTTTAATTTGGTCAAACCCTATTTAGAAATATGGTTATAGGAATTCGTAACAGGAAAATTGGACACAAATAATGAAACACAGCAAGACAATGTTAGCAATTGTCAAGAATACTAATGTTAAAATATCGACCTTGGCAAAAGACAGGTAGAGTTATCAAGCTTCTTAATATATTTTAGATGGAATAACAGACCAAGTTGAAGCCATTCGCATTGGTCTTTTCAGGAATGATTAAGTGGAAATTGGTTGAGTTGATGAGATGAGACTAGTCCCCGTCACCTGTATTTTCCTTCATTCTGTGCATAAATTCTATTCAACTTCAGGCAGTGTTACAGGCAGGAATTCTTTCCCACATGATTACTAATAATCCCAAAAATGAAACCAAGACAGAATTTAATGTCGTCCCCTCTGCTGAGGGGCATTTCATCAGTGGACAAGAAACAAATGGGGACGCTGCCACCTTGCCATCTCCACACAGATTATGCAATGATGGGAATACCAGAGTGATCTTTAAGTAATTAATGCCCACTTAAGGGCTTCACTCCTCCTTCAATGATATTTACCCAACAACAAGCGAAGGGCTCGGCAAGTGGGGAGCTTGACAAGCAAATTATGGCACGTTTGCTTGCAATTCCCAGAATGCCTCTCATTCAAAAGCATTCAGAGCTCGATCCAGGGACTGGTCTTCAGGAATGAGGGAACCCAGTGAAGAGCACAACTGGCCCTTGCTGCCAACGTCTGCCACCTCTGCCTCCCACAGGCTCCCCTATTCAGCAACCACTCACCTGCACCTAGATCCCTCCTCAATCCTCTGCCTTTGGATACTGCAAGATTAACCACTACCATCAACTTCCCAGTGACAGAGGTACTAAAAGTGTCTTATTGGTTGGCATCCTTCAAGAGGCAGGACGTTAGCCCCTGGTGTCATTGATTTCTTAAGAAGAGCTGGTAATGTGGTTGTCCTTTCCCAAAAATAGTGACATGGGGCTTCCACCAGCCCTTTCGGTGGCAGCCCCATCACTGCCATTGCATCCTGTGCCAGGGCTAATACTCTCTCCAATGAGACATAGTGGCTGGGACATTTAATCACGTGCGAGGGTGGCGACTTTGGATTCTAACGTCTTTCCACC
Organism: Rhincodon typus; assembly: GCF_021869965.1. Lineage (NCBI taxonomy): Eukaryota > Metazoa > Chordata > Chondrichthyes > Orectolobiformes > Rhincodontidae > Rhincodon > Rhincodon typus. The sequence continues at coordinate 33,338,275 of NC_063346.1, read as the reverse complement.
TCTAGTTCGATTAAGTTGGTGGCAGCAAGACTTGTGAATAGCCTCTTACCCTCACTTAAGTGATCAATTGATGCCCAGTTAATGGTTTCATCCCAATGCTGTGAATATAAACCCAGCCACAGCTAGGGGCTTACCATGTGGAAAGTATGTGAGCCTATTTGTTTGCTGAAAGTCAGTATCCATTCTTGTTCTCAACACCATCCCTCGTGCACCACCTCCACCACCACCATCCCCACCCTCCTCCGCCCCCACAAAAACAGCCTGATCTCCTTCTCACCATCAGTCATCTGCATCAAGATCATAGTCAGGTATAGTATCAACAGCAGCCAGTATTTCTCTGATGGCACGAAAATTAAAGCAAAGGACTGTGGATGCTGGAAATCTGGAACAAGACCAGAAAGTGCAGGAGAACTCAGCAGGTCTGGCAGCATCTGTGGAGAGAAAAACAGAGTTAACTTTTCAAGTCCAGTGGCCCTTTGTCAGAAGGGTTCACTGGTGTTAGCTACCAATATTAGCTGCCACTCAATTGTCCAGGAGCACTCAGAGGACAAATCATTTTCCTCCATCCTTCCAGGTCATTCCTTTGTAAAGGCCTGTTGCTGGCCCATTAAATGCTTGATTAGGCTCAAGATTGATCTTGAGACGAGGGGACATAGGGATCTCTTGGCTCAACAGGCAGAGCCTGAGTGCCCCATCACCTCCGAGATTTTGCCCCTGATTTATCATTTGCTACAAAATTGTGGATAAATGCTAATCTATTTTTACCATAATAGTGTCAGTTTTAATGATATAGTTTTCCCACTTGAATATTCATTATGAACTGTATAATCTGTGTTTGTTTGTAGATATTTTCCAATCAACCTATTCAGAGATATTATTACAGACCTTGGGAGTAGGTGGGCTTTGAACTCAGATCACCTGGCTCAGAGGTAGGGACACTACCACTGCACAACATGAGCCCTAAATTTGGAAACTGACTTTGGCACTTATAGATGTTTTTAATCAAACTGTCTAGGAATGTTATTACAGACCTCTGGAGCAGGTGGGACTTGAACTCAGGCATCCTTGCCCAGAGGTAGGGACACTGCCATTGCACTACTAGACCATTTCTTGGTGTTTTCTATATTTTTTGTTATACTTATGTTATCTACTATTGCTTAAGGTTCAGTTACACAGAAAAATAATACAATTGTGTATATAGAGTCATAGAGCTGTATAGCATGGAAACAGACCCTTCAGTGCAACCCATCCAGGCTGATCAGATAGCCTAAATTAATCTAGTCCTATTTAAACTCTTCCTAGTCACACACCCATCCCGACACTTTTTAAAAGTCATCATTGTACCAGCCTCCACAACTACTTCTGGGAGCTCATTCCATACACGCACTACTCTGTATGTGAAAAGTTACCCCTTAGGTCCCTTTTAAATCTTTGCCCTCTCACCTTAAACCTATATCCTCTAGTTTTGGACTCCCCTGCACTGGGGAACAGATCTTGACTATTCACTCTATCCGTGCCCCTCTGATTTCATAAATGTCTACAAAGTCACTCCTCAATATCTGACGCTCCAGGGAAAATAGCTCCAGCCTATTCAGCCTTTCCCTATCGCTCAAACTCTCCAACCCTGGCAACATCTTTGTAAATCTTTTCTGAACCCGTTCAAATTTCACAATATCTTTTCTATAGCAGGGAGACCAGAATTGAATGCAGTATTCCAAAAGTGGCCTAATCCATGTCTTGTACAGCTGCAACATGACCTTCCAACCCTTTTACTCAATGCACTGACCAATTAAAGCAAGAGTACCAAACGCCTTTTTCACTACCCTGTCTATCTGTGACTCCACTTTAAAGGAACTATGAACCTGCACTCCAAGGTCTCTTTGTTTGGCAACAGTCCCCAGAATATTACCGTTAAGTGTATAAGTCCTGCCCTGATTTGCCCTACCAAAGTGCAAAGCTTCACATTTGCCGAAATTAAACTCCGTCTGTCACTCCTTGGCCTATCAGCCCATCTGATCAAAGTCTTGTTGTACTCTGAGGTAACCTTCTTGGCTGTCCACTACACCTCTAATTTTGGTGTCATCTGCAAACTTACTAACCAGACCTGCTATGTTCAAATCCAAATCATTTATATAAATGACAAAAAGCAGTGGACCCACTGATCCTTGCATCATATCGCTGGTCACAGGCTTCCACTCTGAAAAGCAACCTGCCACCACCACCACATTCTGTCTCCTACCTTTCAGCCAGTATCCGTATGGATGGTTCTCCCTGTATTCCTTGTGATCTAACCTTGCTGAACAGTCTACTATGAGAAGCCGTGTTGAATACCTTACTCAAGTCCAGATAGATCATGTCCACCATTCAGACCTCATCAATCCTCTTCGTTACTTCTTCAAAAGACTCAATCAAGTTACTGAGACACATTGTCCCATGCACAAAGCCATGTTGACTATCCTTAATCTGTCCTTGCCTTTCGAAATGCATTTAAATCCTGTCCCTCAGAATCGTCTCCAACAGCTTACCCACCACTAATATCAAGCTCACCGGTCTATAGCTCCCTGGCTTTTCCTTACCATGTTTATTAAATAGTGGCAACACATTAGCCAACATCCAATCTTCCAGCACCTCACCTGTGGCAATCGATGAGACAAGTATTTCAGCAAGGGGCCCAGGCTTCCCACAGAGTTCAAGGGTACACCTGATCAGGTCCCAGGGATTTATCCACCTTTATGCATTTTAAGACGTCCAGCACCTCCTCTGTAGTATGGACAATTCTCAAGATACCACTATTTATTTTCCTAAGTTCTCTAGCTTCCATATCCTTCTCTACAGTAAACACCGATGCAAAATACTTGTTTACTATCCCACTTATCTCCTGCAGTTCCACACATGTATACTTTATTATACATGCTTTTCCACCACCAGAAAAACACCCATGTGGCCAATTGAACATTGACAAGCAAAGACTGTTACCTGTAACACAGTGTGGAGCTGGAGGAACACAGCAGGCCAGGCACAATCAGAGGAGCAGGAAAGCTGATGTTACGGGTCGGGAGCCTTCTTCAGAATTTCTGAAGAAGGGTCCCAACCCATAACGTCAGCTTTCCTGCTCCTCTGGTGCTGCCTGGCCTGCTGTGCCCATCCAGCTCCGCACTGTTATCTCTGACTCCAGCATCAGCAGTTCATACTATCTCCAAGACTGTTACCTGGTTTTTTTTTGATTATATAACAGGGTTAAAACAATTTAATCTGTTCAGGGATGTTATAACACACATCTGGAGCAGGTGAAACTTTAACCCGTGTCTCTTGGTTCAGGGGTAGGGACACTAACATTGCACCACAAGATGGCTGGCTGGGTTGTCTATATACTGACTATTTAACAGTCTAAACATGTGAACCAATTATTTCACAAATGACTTTTCAGTCAAGCTATCAACCACTTGAACCACAAGGAAAATGTGAAACTCTTAACAACAGAAAAAGCAATAGATACATGTGAGACATACTCTAATGTCATTGTAATGTAATATAGTTAACTTGAAATGGAAAAAATATATTGGCTATATTTCACTGAGTTTATAAGTGTCTGAAAAAGATACATTCTATTAACAGTTCTGCTTCAGCTTCAGTTTGAGGCTGTTATTGTCTTGTCTGGGTTTTGTTGTATATTGATTTGTTTCCCATTGTGTTTGATTGAATCTGTGACTCTGTCAACCTTGTCTCATCCTTAAAAGAAATATGTTATTGATGTACTCTTGAGAAGGTAATTAGAACTGATCATGAATCTTCACACATCCAAACGGAAGCCCATTAAGATTGTATCTAAGATTGCTTTATACTTTCATTTTGTTTTATACAGCCACACGCAAAGATTTCACTTGAACACATGCTCTGCTAAACCAATCATATAATGTAATAGTAAAATGTACCTGACCACTGTTGGTTACAAATAAATTTAGAGCCTGAAAAACTACCAAGATGTTTAGAAAGGTCAAAGTTCAGATAGGCAGAACATGCCACGCTGTGCTTAAGAACACAGAGGTATCAGAAATAGGATTAGTAGTGCACCCATCACGTCTGACTAACCTGACTAAGATCCTGACTAACCTTCCATTTCAACTTCACCTTGCCTCCTCGCCCCATATCCTCTGGGGTAGAGAACTCTAAAACTTCACAATCCTTTGAGCAAAAAAAAATTCTCCTCATCTCAATCCTGATCCTATGACTTCTCGTTCTAGTCTCTCCTGTGAGTGGAAAATGTGCCCTAACATCTAGCATATCTGACCGTCTTAAAATTTAATCCATTTCAACAAAATCACTTCTCATTCTTTTAAACTGCAGAAAATATCAGCTTATCTAACTCAATATTCCCCCATAAAACAACTGATACCTTGCATTGAGCTGATTCATTTTACCTCCTCAAATTGGATTAGATTCTTTCTGAAGTTGCCATGCCTAACAGTTCCTCTTAGTTATTGAGGATAGCCATTTTCTGAGTGCTGAGCACTATCTGTTACTTGTTTAAACATGTTTGTGGACCTACTTACAGAACCTCATGGATTTCTAGTGCAGGAAAAGATAAGACAGTCCACTCTTTCTAGCTTTCCTTTTTGTCATTTGCTGCTCAAAGGCAATAATAGCACTACTTGTGATAGCTCCCAGGTAGTTATTTCTTGTGCTGAGATGGACATGCCAAGTTTCCTGAAGTTCACTTTCAAGAATTTGTTCAATCTTAACTTCAGCTTACTTCACAGGCAGTGTTTAAGTTTTCATTGTGAATATATGACCACCATAGACATTTAATCACCAGTGATCCACGCAATCTGATGATGAATGCTTCAATTCTAAACTTTCTTCTCAGCACTGGCACTCTATCCTTGCATTTGATTCTCATGAACTTCCAAAAAGATCTACATGAACCCTGTTCAACTGCTCAATGTGTTGGATGTAGGCAGTACATGCCTCATAGATACCAAGGAGGGCAGATATTACCATAGCGCACAACCCATTCTGTTTTATTTTTGACGATGTTTCATGTTTGCTTCCTTCACAGTTTCATGTGTAAATGGGCAAACACTGAACTTTTTCTGGCAATTTCATTTGCCACTTTGCTATCAATACAGATGTTTATGGAGATCGTGCTTCAAGTCAAATGAGGTTATCCATAGATTTCATTATTACCATAGTATCCCAGGTATGATATCACCAAACCTTGATAAAATTGCAGCAAGGCTTCCTGTGCCAATTCCCTTGCAAAAAAAGAATAAAGGTAAACCTGCCATTTGCTCTCTTAATTGTTTATGTGCATGTTAACTTTCTATGATTCATGTGGAAGGACACACAATAAATACTGACATTTATCAGTTCTTACCTTTTAGAAATTATTCTGTTTCCTATCCTTTCTAATAAAATGGGTATCTTCATATTTCTTTACATTTTAGTGTATTCACCATCTTGTTAATCTTCTCCCTTAACATGACAATTTCACTTTACAAATTCTGTGTTTGTTCCCTATAGTTCACATGGATACATCAGCAAACATGGATAGGTTACACTCAATTCCCTATCTACTGAATAATTATGCTTGACAGAGAGTGTAATCGAAGTATCAATCTTAACCATTGTCAGGTGGCATTAACACTCACAAATCACATCACACCACCTAACAGGAGTGAGATTCAATTCAATCTTTCCATCCATTGTCTATTTATCAAGGGATAGGCACCCAAACCGTATCTCTGCTGCTCCAGCCCAGGTCAATAAGATTACCTCGAAAAACTCAGCAGCATCTGTGAAGAGAAATCAGAGTTAACGTTTCGGGTCCGATGACCCTTCCTCAGAACTGATGACAGCTAGGAAAATGTTGGCTGATATGCAGAGGATGGGAGGTGGGAGGGGGTAAGGAGTAAACGATAAGTGGGGATAGAGCCCAAAGAGGAGAAGAGCAGTTGGACAGACAAAGGAGTGGATAATGATCAGGATGGAGGGTGAATAGCTGTTAAGGGGGACTGTTAGTGACTAACAACAAGGGGTGTGTAATGGCAGGCTATGTGGTAACAAAGCCTGGTGTGTGGGGTAGGGGTCTGGGACATGGGAGACTTTAGGCCCTAAAATTTTTGAACATGATACTGAGTCCAGAGGGCTGCAGGGTCCCCAAGTGGAAAATGAGGTGTTGTTCTTCCAGCCTGTGCTGAGCTTCACTGGATCACTGCAGCAAGCCTGAGACAGAGATGATTGCGAGGGTACAGAATGGTGTGTTAAAGTGGCAGGTAACTGGAAGCTCAGGGTCATTTTTGCAGACAGAACATAGATGTTCTGCAAAGTGGTCACCCAGTCTATGCTTCATTTCCCCAATGTGGAGGAGATCACATTGTTAGCAGCGAATGCTGTAGACTATATTGTGAGAAGTGCAGGTAAAGTGCTGGTTCACCTGGAAGGTATGTTTGGGCCCTTGGATACTGAGGAGGGAAGAGGTAAACGGGCAGGTGTTACATTTTCTGCGGTTGCAGGGGCAGGTGCCGTGGGGATGTGGGGGATGTTAACAGTGAAAGAAGAGTGGATCAGGGATTCCTGGAGGGAACAGTCCCTGCAGAAGGCAGACAATGGAGGGGAGGGGAGGGGAATATGTGTCTGATAGTGGCATCTCGCTGTAGGTGACAGAAATGGCGTCTGATGATCTTCTGGATGTGGATGCTGGTGGGATGGTAGGTAAGGATAAGGGGAACACTACCGCTGTTGTGGGAGGGAAAAGAAGGGGTGAGGGCGGAATGCGGGAGATGGATCGGACATGGTGGAGGGCCCTGTCGACAACGGTGCTGTGGAATCCTTGGTTGAGGAAGACGGTGGAATTCTGGGGGCTCCCTTGTCGAAGGTGGCCTAATCGGAACATTTGCAATGGAGACAGAGGAACTGAGAGAATGGGATGGAGTCTTTACAGGAAGCAGTGTGCAAGGATGTATAGTCCAGGTAGCTGTGGGAGTCAGTGGGTTTATAGTGGATATTAGTAGCCAGTCTATCGCCAGAAATGGAAACAGAGATGTTGAGGAAGAGAAGGGAGGAGTCCGAGATTGAATAGGTGAAAGTGAGGGCAGGGTGGAAATTGGAAATGAAATCGATGAACGTTTCCAATTCTGGATGAGGAGAGAGGGAAGCAGCACCGATGATATCATCGATATATCAGAGAAAGAGTTGTGGGTAGGGGCCTGAATGGGACTGGAACAAGGAATGTTCCACGTACCCCATGAAGAGACAGGCATGACTGGGGACCTTGTGGGTACCTATGGCTACACCTCTGACCTGAAGAAAATGAGAAGAGTTAAAAGAGAAATTGTTGAGGTTGAGGACGAGCTTGGCCAAGCGGAGGAGTGTGATGGTAGGTGGGGACGGTATGCATATCCATGGTAAAGAGGAGGCAGCTGGAGCCTACAAACTGGAAATTCTGAAACTGGTGTAAAGCATCAGAGGAATCACATATGTACGTGGGCAGGGGCTGGACTGGGGAGAAAAGAGGTAGGAAGAGCTGAGGTCTTGGGGCAGCAGCAGGCTGAAACAATGAATCTGACTGGACAGTCATGTTTGTGAATATTTGGAAGGAGGTAGAAGCAAGCTGTGCGAGGCTGGGGCTATCAGCTTGCAACATATGAGGTGGCTGGTGGTTGGGGGAGGGATCACCAGATGAAATGAAGTCAGTTGCTGTAGTTGATACAATACACCTTGGAGGCAGTGGGCAGGGGAGATCACCGGATGAAATGTGGTTAGTGACTGTAGTTGATGCAATGATCTGATGTGCCATGGTGGGGTCATAGT
>NC_063346.1:33316511-33329966 GCF_021869965.1 Rhincodon typus | reverse complement strand
CCGAAACGTCAGCCTTCCTGCTCCTATGATGCTGCTTGGCCTGCTGTGTTCATCCAGCTGTACACCTTGTTATCTCGGATTTTCCAGCATCTGCAGTTCCTACTATTCTGGCCCAATCCAATATGTTTTGTTTCATCTTTGGCTGAAGGAAATATTTTAAAACACAATTATCTCTGAAAGTCACACATTTATAACAAGGAAGTGAAAATCTTTTTTGCAGTCCTCTTATCCTATTCTGGTGCTTTCTTTTGCTAAATGTCCATAATTTTTAAATAGTCTAAAAGCAGGTCTTGGGCAGCACTGGTATTTCAACGTAGTCAGAGGGCCTTAAGCACTGGATAAACATCATTGGGCAACTGCCACCTAAACTATTGCATCAATACATTCCTAGTGTGAAGCACAATTACAAAGGTTGCATTGGCACACAATCAGGAATTTGTTGTGTGTACAAAACAATGCTATTTATTTACATATGCACTGGTATAATGATCACTCAGAAATGTTCCAGATATGGGTAGAAACAAATGAATATATTGATTCTATTTACAATGGAAAAAATTGTGACCAACGAATATAAATTCTCAGATAAACACACATTTAACACTAACTACAATAGAGGTTTTTTATTCAAATGAAAACAGTTATTTTTATTTTTTCATTCATTCAGGTGCTGTGTATACTGCTGACTAGGCCAGCATTTATTGCCTATTCATGACTGGTCTGGAGAAGGTAATGGTGAGTTACTTCTTGAACCACTACAGACAGTTTTGGAGGTACTGCCAGTGACATAAACAGATTGCTGCGAAAGCTGAGCAGGTCTGGCAGCATCTCTAGAGAGAAACCAGAGTTAACATGTCAGGTCCAGTGACCCTTCCTTAGAACTGATGGTAGCTAGGAAAATGTTGGCTTTTATGCAGAAGATAGGGTGAGGGGGGAATAAGAAGTAAACGATAGTGATGATAGAGCTCAAAGAGAGAAGAACAGTTGAACAGGAAAGGAGTGGATAACAGTCAGCCTAGGAGAATGAATGGCTGCTAATGGGGACTATTAGTGGCTAACAATTGGTACTGTGTCATAGCAGACCATGAAATAACAAGGCCTAGAGTGTAAGAATTGGGGTAAGGACATGGGAGAAGGTGCCTCAAGCCCTAAAATTGTTGAACTCGGTGTTGTTCTTCCAGCTTGTGCTGAGCTTCACTGGAACACTGCAGCAAGCCTGGAACAGAGATGCTGGCCAGGGAACAGGCAACTGGAAACTCAGGATTTTTTGCAGGCAGAAAATAGGTGTTCTATGAAGTGGTCACCCAGTCTATGCTTTGTTTCCCCACTGTAGAAGAGACCACATTGTGAGCCGTGAATACAGTAGACCAGGTTGAGTGAAGTGCAGGTAAAATGCTGCTTCACCTGAAAGGTATGTTTGGGCCCTCGAATACAGAGGAGGGAGGAGGTAAGTGGGCAGGTGTTACACTTTCTGCGGTTGCAGGGGAAGGTACTCCCAGTGTTTTAGGTATGGAATTCCAAGATTCTAACCAAGTGACAATGAAGGAACTGTGATATATTTCCAAGTCAGGACGTTGTATATCTTGGAGAACTTGCAGTTACTGGCATTTTTATGAGTTTCCTACGCTTGCTTTTCCAGGTAGCAGATGTCACCTGTTTGGGACGTAACTGTTAAAGATGTATTTCACCTTTTCCCAGAATTATTAATTTAAAAAATACCTATCCCTTAGATTTCTACATCATTGTTGAATTCTATCTACTCTTCACCTTTGAACCATTGCAATTCATTCCCTAACTTTATTGGAATAGCTATGGTTTTGTATATATGAAATATATTGTAATAATATGAAATGTCATATGGTATAGAAATGATCTTAAATACAACATTGTTGTAAATTGGATGCTTAATACTCTTGACCATGACCATAAAATCCACTTAACAGAAATAGATTTTGGAAGCTAATAACCACTCAGTGTGATAACTGCAGCATTAAGTTCATCAAATGTCACCATCTCTAAGGCCCAAAGAATATTCAAAAGGTAACCTACTATGTATTTCTCAAATTAATGTTGTCACAACCTAATGTTTTCCTTTGTTCGATACCCACACTATTTCTTCCTTATTGTAAAGCCTATTGAGCTATCGTTCTGCATGTGGGGAGTGTTCCATATGTGAATGGTGTTGTCTTGGTAACAATACATGCTTCACTAAGAGTGGCAGCAAGTTAATAAAGGACAGCTTTACCTGCTGAAAGATCAAATTCATTATAGAGTCTTTCAATGTTTCTCTAATATCCAGAACGATTTTCAAAATAATCAGCAAATAGTGTCAATTAATTATAACCAAAATATTATACACCTGTCACAAAGCCTTTCCAAACATTTTGCTTAAGAAAACCTAGCATGATAAATATATATTGTAAAGAAGTGTAAATTTAAAGGTATTTGACAAAAAAAAAGGTTATTTATTGAATGGAAGCATTTCAACTGGTGATGAGGTACTGATTAGTTTTTCACACTAATGAAAAAGCAGCTGACTTTTAGAAAAGAAACTTTAAACTTATTTGTTGACTTATCATTTGATCCTGAAATTCTAGTGGTCCTACACAAGTGGGGACATGCAGTGGAATAGACTGTGAATGAAAAAATTGGATATTGGCCATTTGTAGGTATGGGGATTTTGATATGTGGATTAGCCCAGGCTTGGTTAAGGTGAAATATAAATAGAAAATGCTGGAGGAACTCAACTTGTCTGGCAGCATCTGTGAAGAGAGAAACATTTCAATTTTGAGATGAATCTTCTTCAGTTCTGTTTATTTCACGTTCCAGCATCCGCAGTATCCGCTTTTATTTGATCGAAAGTGATGCAGACAATGTGCAAACTTCATGCTGCCAGTTCATCACAGTTCATGGATAGCAACCACTGCAAAGCATGCTGCTAAGTGACCGCATGCACCACACGGGGATACGTGCATGCAAGATGAATAGGATTTAAAGCTAGCTCAGGCTTTACCTTGCCAGCCTGGACGTCTTAAAGGGGACGTGCTTTCAGGTTGCAGCAGGTGCTAGTACAGTTTGAAGGTGTTTCCCACAAAGGGAAGTAGAGGAGCTATGGTGCAGCAGGCCATTGAGAGGTTCTAGGCTCTCCTGTGTAGCACTGGAGACCTTAGTTTGGGAGGTGGAAAAAAGGGTATTTTCTCATAGAGGGTTATGAGGCCCTCTTGACAATGAAGTTAAAAGAATTGGGAGCAGATAATCACCGAAGTTAATGCACGGAATCTGCCACTTAGCACTTGGTTGCAGTGCCAATAAAGGGCAATCACTTCACAGGAATATGATGTACATGTATTTCTAAAGAGGTTTATCTTAAACAGCCTTCAATCACTATGATGTGGAGGTGTCAGTGTTGGACTGTGGTGGACAAGGTCAAAAGTCATATGACACCAGGTCATTGTCTAACAGGTTTATTTTAAAACACATGCTTTTGGAGTCTTGCTCCTTCTTCAGGTGTTATTGAGAAAGGTAGCATCAGACACAGAATTTATAAGCAAAAGCAGGTCATAGAACTGATGCGAATGTACTGAACAAATCTAAGGTGGCTGTTAAATTTTAAATCAGTTAGAAACAAGATGCCAGTTTTGCTTGATTAAAATGCAAATCCAAGAATTTCTTTCAAGTCAGTGCCCCAAGATAACTAAAGGTTTTATAAGTGTACCAGAAGTGACATCTCAGGTCAGACAATGCATTTTAGGTGTGAGGCCTTGTTTAGAATCTGTCAGGCTAGTTTTATTTCCAAAATAGGAATTTTTAAAATGCCACATTGACTGTCTACAAATTGTGTGCTTTTTGAACAAAATAAAATGTATTTGCAATTACAAATCTGCAAATGCAAATTCACCCCATAGATTTATATGTTTGTGTACGCGCGCGTGTGTGTCTGTGTGTGTGTGTGTGTGTATTTGCATATTAATCAATTGAAACCTCCATCTCAATTGGAAGCATTGGATCTTCTGCCTACATCCGGGAAGTTAAGATCTTCAGATCAGAGAAAAAAAAAATCTATTTGCTCCTGTTCCTGATGAGCTGCCAATACTCACATAAAAGTCCCAAGTTGACCAGACATTTCCAACTCTCAATTGGAAGCAATGGATCTTCTGTCTGTGTTTAGTTTATTGTGACAACACATAGAGCTCCATTTTTTGAATCTCAATATTACCAAAGCAAATAAACAAGACATTAAGATGAAAATTGCTGAATGCCATCTACAGACTGAAACATCAAGTGGGGTTGGATAATGACTTAAGAATAAAGATGGTCATATATAAAATATGGTCAATATTCAAAGTTGGAAGTGAGTGAAAATGAGTGGAGTTCAATCAGAAAACATTGTCTGTAATTCATGCCTTTTATGCAATGACCAACAGATTCCTTTGATTCAGTTCATAACTAGATGCAGAGACAAGAGGCATCATTCCAACCAAAGCAGTAGAGGCATTCCAAACAGAATCTGGGACCAAACCAAAGGTTTTAGAATGGAAGCACTATTACAAAGCTTGCACAAGTGTGAACCTATATTACTTGGTAGACAGTGTCTACAAACTGCATGTATAATATCTACCATTAGCAGATTACCAATATGGCCAAACTTAAGAAGCAATTCAGGTGGTGTGGCCTATAAAGCACAGCTGAAAATTGCCAGCTTTCAACAGTGTATGTCTGGCATATGGGACCGGAGAATATTGGAAGCACAGATACAGAAGGCAACAGCTAAAACAAATGGTTCAATGTCATAAGAAGCCACAAATAATGACCAGACAAGTGCATAATTCCAAGTCACTAAGGCCACAAAACAGAACAAAAATAAAACCCAAATAATTTCAGTTTCTGGAAATCGGAAACAAAAATAGAAATTTCTGGAAAGACTCAACAGGTCTGGCAGCCTCTATGGAGATTTTTTGTGTCCAGCCAGCTTTCTTCAGTTCTGTCTCTATCCAATTTACACAAAATTATGTGGACTTATATATGTGGCAAGAGTTGATTCACCAGATCATTGCCAAACCTGCCATGTACAATGGATCAGAGATCCTGTCTCTGGGACCCATCTTATTCAAATATTGTTACAGCAACTCAACATGGTTATCCCAGATATTTTATGTTGCGGACATTATGGGTCCAGTTAATGTAGGTCTTTCTGGCATTTAGTGACCTGCCCCTGGTCACCATCCATAATGTCATCAAGACAATGACAATGACCAGAGACTACAGGATGTTAACGAAAACACTATGGTTATACTCAGTGAAGACCACCATACTCTGCTATGTTGATCATCAACTGACAGTATACTTGGCACAGTTGGAACCAAATGTGTATACACATTCTGAAATGTGAAAACTTCATCATATTGCAAACCCAATGCAAAATTGCTATTCAGCAGACAAATGCGCACAACCCTCCCCATCATCACTCATCATTACTCCCAGGAGTACAAGATGCATTCATTGAAAACCAGGGGAAGATAAAAGATATCTACAATTAGTCTGTAGGCGATGAGCTACCCAACCTGAATGTCAATAGTCAAAAGACAATAGTCTGCTGCAACACCCAATTGACAGGATACGCAATCCAGCAGAATTTGTCAGAACATGCCTACAGCTAAGATCATATCAAATACAAACACCAAATGGAGTGACAGAAAAATGAGACAGATGCCAAATCAAAATGTCTTGGCTCCTGTAAGAGGTCAAGAAAGATAGTTAGCCTCTTCTGCATTCAATTATGCAGGTTTTTAAAATCTATTAATATGTAGGTCCTTATAAATAAATAATTATTACTTCCTCAAAACCATTGGCCTTCCTTAATAAAGAAATCATTTCTGTTGCACAACAGCTTGAGGCTTATAGCTTATTCAGTGATGTTCCTCCAGTGTGCACTTAAATGGAGCCTAACAACCTACGGCATAGAACTTTCATTGTTCAAAATGTAAACCTTTATACTCAATTCTAATAGCTCCTACATTGACAGTTTGGAAACTGATATCAGCACTGTTTAATCTATTAAAGTAACAATGGCATCAGGCAGTATTTAAGTGCATTCTGAACATCCACAGGTAATTAACAGTTCTGTGATTAAATCTAAAGTCAGCAGTTATAGCAATATTATTCATTGTTTATAATTGTTATAGAGCAATACTTGTAATCAATTAATCAAGATCAGTATTTGATTATTGATGAGTTAGAAATAATTATTTCATTTATCATTTCATACATATTTCTAATACTCCCTGAAGATTTGATTTACACTAAATTTATTGCCTATGGTTCATATATCAGATCATAGAATCCCTACAGTGTGGAAACAGGCCCTTCAACTCAACAAGTCCACACCAACCCAGGCCCATCTCCCTGTAACTCACCTAATCTACACATCCCTGAACACTACGGGCAATTTAGCATGGCCAATCCACCTAGCCTGCATGTCTTTGGACTGTAGGAGGAAACCGGAGCACCCGGAGGAAACCCATGCAGACACGGGGACAATGTGCAAACTGTGCACAGACAGTCGCCCAAGGCTGGAATCTAACCCGGGTCCCTGGCACTGTGAGGCAGCCGTGCTAATCACTGAGCCACTGTGCCACTTGTTCTTGCTGAGGGGAATGGCATTATAGGAGACATATTAAAATAAGGTCAGCTGCCAGTAATGACAGTTGGAGTTGTCAGCCAGTCTTTGAGGTGCTTGTGTGACGCATTGGTGGTGTCCCTACCCCAAAGCTATGAGATGTGGGTTCAAGTCCCACCTGCTCCAGAGGTGTGTAGTAACGTCTCTGAACAGGTTGATCAAAATATCTCAGAGAATCTTTGCATTTCAATTTTGTGTCTGATTTCTACTTGTTTTCAATTCAAGATTCACTAAGAAATGTTAAAATTGTCAACTTACATGAAGAATGTTGTTCACAATTTAGGTCTGTTTTAATAATTCATTAAACAATTTAGGTTCAATGGGTTGCAAAGTATATCTATTCCTCAGTTTCTCATCTTCTACTGTACAATATTATATCATGACATAACTTTCAATGAACAAAGACTAGGAAAGTAGGACCGGTTTCCTACACTATTAGGCAATGCGTAAAACTTAGTCAGCTCATCAATCAACAACTGAGCTGCAAGGTTGGAGAAATGCAAAACAAGAAATCCCACCAATCTTCCTGTAACATAAGAAGTTCGAGCAGAATCAGACCATCTTGCCCTCAAGCACCTCCTGCCATTTAACAAGATCATGACTGATCTGCCTCAGGCCTCAACTCCTCTTTTGAAGTATTATCAAACCTTGGGACCCTCGTCAGGCTGAATTTTACATCTTTTTTGCTGAAGTGCAAGTTGTTTTGATTTTTTTTGGGTTTTCCGCCTCAAGCCCTAGTAAGATTTCTTGCTGTATTTTGCCAAACTCACTGCTTGTAAAGACTGTTTTTTTTAAAAAAAAACATTCTTGTACTTTTAATTAAGAACTGAAATAAGAAAATAATTGTTTTAAAAACCAAGGATTGTTATATGTTTGAAAACAAGTAACCTGACGCTCATTGCGAAATTACTGGTTAAAATGTGGCTGTAGACAAACTAGTGCTGAGCGGTTGTGCACAGATAGAGCTTTGGGTGGTAGAAGTAGCTGATTGGTTCATCAACAAGTGACCTATTATCAATGTCAAGGGCCTTGTTCCTATGTAATTGGTTCTCAGATAGCTGAATAGCTTGGAGCTATGAACAAGATACAGAGAGCCTTCATATCACCACCAGTTTAGGAGTTTGTTCTTATTTTTTGCAGTAAGAGCCATTTTGAGCCTGTAAACATTGTTTTCTCCTTCAGCAGTTCTTGTAAGTTATGACTTTTAATTTATGGGTCAGAGATCTTATATATTTCTTTTAAACAACCTGTTCAGGATGTTAAGACACACCTCTGGAGCAGGTGAGACTTGAACCTGGATTGCCTAATCCAAAGGCAGAGATAATACTACTGTACCACAAGAACCCTAGAGACCTTCCATAAGTGAACCAGCCACACTGTGCATCTTGCAAACCAGTAGAAGCATCCATAGAAGGATAACCAAGAGCACTATTCAGAATAGCACAAGAATCTTAAGAAGCGTCTCAACAACTTTTGTGAACAGAACCACTGAACTGACTTCCCAGTCTTTTCCCTCCATCCACAACACTCATTTTTTTGTTCTTGTGAGAAAGTGTGCGTGTGTGTGTGTGCGTATATATGTGTGCATGCATGTATGTGTGTGTGTACATATGTGCACATGTATGTGTGTGTGCCCGCGTGCGTAGTTTTAAGGTCATGGAGTTTTATTAGTAGTTATATGTCAATGGCTCATCAGTTACCTGTACCTAGAGTCTATTTACTTGAAATTAATTGTAGCTTTTGCTAAGTACAGAAATTTGTACTGTCCTGTGATTTTGGTCAATCTAGGTCTAAAAGGCAGGTAAGTTGGTGAATTTTGCATACTTTCTAAAATCTTTAACTTTTCTGCCGACTCTGGGAAAAGCAGGGTTGGATTTTCAATGCTCAATACTTCCTCTTGCACCCTCCACCAGCTCAGATACGGTCACCTTGTTAAGAATGTCATTTTAAGAAGTTTAAGACCACATGTTGATGAGCACCTCACTATGACAGTTCACTAGCTAGCCAAGGAAGAAATATTCCAGGCCATTGGCCCTCAGAGCACTGGAAGAGACAAAAGATGCTCTGCCTGCAACATGCTCAGTTGTTCAGTTGCGCGTAGGATCTGACCCTATGTGTTTTCAGTCTAAGACTTCATCCATGTACACTGGGGGGAACAAGAGAGGCTGACTTGTATGTGGGGCACAATGGTCCTCAATGTCCAGAAGTTGCAGTAACCATGCAACTATCTGTCTGCCTCCATGCGCAGTTTTCTTGGGGTCTGCTGGGGAGGTGCACACACATGTGCTGCACCTTCTCAGGCATTGGTCTTGAGGACCAAAGACATGGCAACGTGGTAGTGAGGAACCTGGCACATATTTCAGAAGCCCCTTCCTCACAAGGAGACAGGGCTACACTAGAAGGCACACAGATGGAGGAAATCTTTTCTCAGGGTACTCCAGAGGTAGATAGTTCCTCCACCTCCATCCTGCATGACACCTCTGACACTTTGAAGCTGAACTTGAGGAGGGTTGACTTGCCTTTAGGAAGAAGATCCTCAGTGTCCAGACTCAAATGTCCCCAGGGCTGTCTAAACAAATCTCCAGGGCCAACGGTCTCCACTGCCAAGTAGGGTCCCTCCAGCCAGCTGTGGAATCATAGGCTACACTGAGACATGGTGGGAGAGAGAGAGAGAGAAAAGAAAACATATTGAGGCCAATTCTGAAGAACAGACATACTGGGTTTGAAACATTGACTTTGTCTCTCACTTCACAATTGCTGCCAGACCTATGGAATCTCTCCTGCATTTTCTGTGGTTGTTTCAGATTTCCAGTATCCACAATATTTTGCCTTTACATATTAAGGGGTGCTTTGGTCACACAGGTGAAATAACACTCTATATGTACTTTCACATAATTATCTCCTGCAGCCCCCTCCATCGCAGATCGAGACAGTTTCCCTCCTGAGTGGTCGCTGCCATTTCTTTCCCCTTTGTGTAGTTTTGATTTTCAGCACAATGGAAAGTGACCATGAGTGTTGCTCGGCCAGTGGCTTCCACCTTTATATATCTGGGAGACACTGAAAATCTAGATTCACTTCCTGACAGCCCTTCCAGGGGCTTTGCACCTGCCCAGGTGCCCATTGAGCCCATCTGCATGAATCCGTTCCCCTTTCCCCGCAGCAGCTGGCAATATAAACTGACCAAGCAAGATGAAACAAGGGTGCTCCTGACTGTGGATGACTATTCCTCCAGCATGACTCCCTTCCTATTCATGCTTTCCTATATTTACCCTCTCCCCGTACAAATACTGCTGCCTGCCTTCGCTATTATCATCCCCTGCCCCTCAATTACATTTCTACCTTTGAGCTACCGAACTGGAAAGTCCTGAATGAGAATTGCTCAGACCCCACATTACTACTAGATCACTGATACCGTGTTTGGCCTCCCCAATCCCACCTACACCCCAGCCTCAGACTGTCCATCATGCAGCCAACAGAACTGACTGTGTGAAATGCAGAAGCCTCTGACTGAGAACACGCCATCCAAACTCCAGTTTGTGGCCAAAATCCTTGACTGGCTTGGCAGGTTGCCCTTGATTTATTGCTTGTTGTGTGGAATAATAATAATAAGTGTTGTGTTTTTCAATACAGCTGAGATGGCAACCACATCATGGCTGCTGCACAGCATGTAAAATCTAGAGGACAGTTGAGATTGCAGATTTTGATCCACTCAATTAATTTCCAGACTTCACTCATACGATTCTACACCCTGCCCCATCTCTCACCGCCCACCTGGCCATTTCTGTTCAGAAGCTCCATTGTTTTTAGTATCAGGACCATGATTTCTTTCAATCAAATGTTGATTCTGTGTTTATATACAGTGTTCATGGGCCTCCAGTTAAGAAGCTTTGCATTGCTATCATCAAAGCTGCATCACCTTACTACCTACTATAACATTTTAGCACCACCTTTAAGTACTTCAATAAAAAAGTGTCAGATACATCATGGTTTACAAGAAGTTTTTTCAACAGTCACTGTTTGCTTATACCTGAAACCCCTTTGTTTGAATTCCTCATCAATAGCAAAGTGTATGTTTGCCATATTGTCAATTGTGAGGGAATAATTAATACACTAGTTTAAAAATGAGGTATATCATTTTAATTAGATAACTTTGCCGATATCTAACTGCCAGTAATCATCAGACTGCTGCACATACTATTATCAGCTGGCTGTATCAGATACCTGTTTGGCAGCACTCAGTCTCAGTAGCAGTCCTATTACCATCATGCAATTAGCAAGCCTTATGCATATGGATGATAAAACAATCCAGTAATAATATCTCATACTATACAGTTGGATTGCTTTAATGCAGAGCTGTTAAAATATTGGCGGTGACAGTGGTACCAAGGAACCTTGTGTGAAAGAAGCCAATGCCTGTCAACAACGAAATCCTGTAGCTTCTAAGTATGCAGGCGTAAATCACGTGAGGAGTCCTGTTGCTATTTTGCAGTTATCTAGAATGTAATCCCTGATACCAGTATTCACGATGTGTTTAAAAAGACAGGTGGTTATGCTAATACATTCTGTGTTTGGACAAATGGTTTAATTGTGATTTTAAGGAACATTCTGCTGCACTTCATGCTGAATTTGGTGAATGAGAGATGTTTGCATGAAGTCTTCTTGTGTAAAATTGCCAGATCAATCATGCTGACCGTTTCTAAATAGATTAAATTTTGATGTAATGCTTGAACTATAGTACAAAGTTATATTGAGTATAAAATGGCAGTTTTTACCCTGCTTTAATGTGCATTGAATTAGTCAATTAGAATGGTCTCTTACCATAGTTTTTCAACTAATATTGATTTATTACTAAGACCAAAATAAATAATGGAGCCTTAACTTTCCTTACAGAAAGGTATGAACAAAATAGGTTGAATTCAATATTGATACAAAATATGAACAGAAAGCATCGTTGGATGAAACTAAACAAATTTGCAGCAATAAAAATGGAAATAACACTTCTATAGCAACATAATAAATGTTGAAATATAATATTCCTTACCAAAAATGAATAATATTTTACTTTGGACTGGAAATACAAATTCCACAAATAAATATCAAAAACTGGTAAGCAATTCAGTAAAAACTGCAAAATTTCAGCAATAACAAAAAAGCAAAATTAATTCACATAAATCACCTCAGAAGAACAAGGTTTAACTCTTGTGTCATGTATTTGCATATACCATACAAGAAAGTCAGAATAGTGATCTATAATGTGCTAGTGAGGAAAGGCATAAGTGTAAGGTGAGGTAAATGCTCTCTGTGTTTAAAATAAAATAAAATCTTGCTCAAGACTGTCACCATAAATTGCTAAAAACTGAAAGAACTGCGAATGCAGTAAATCAGGAACAAAAACAGAAATTGCTGGAAAAGCTCAGCAGGTCTGGCAGCACCTGTGAAGAAAAAATCAGAGTTAAAGTTTCAGGTCCAGTTCTCAGGAAGGGTCACTGGACCTGAAACGTTAACTCTGATATTTTCTTCACAGATGCTGCCAGACCTGCTGACCTTTACCATAAATCGATGTCCACTTCTTAAAATAATGTTCTTCAGTGTAAAAATTTCTCATATTTCTGATTTTAGAGTGTAAATTTAGCATTGGATTTTCAAGTTTTCCAGTTAGATGTCTTACATTGAAATTGTACACATATGGTAGTTGTTATCATGTTGAAAGTGGATTTCAGCTTCTAGTAGCTGCCTGGGATGAACACTGGCCTCATAAAAAGATATTCATCAGATTCAGCATTCCATGATGAAATTGGTGCCTAGGAGTTTTTTAATTCAATTTTCCCTGCTCTTGCCCAGAAGATCATGGTATCAAAACTCAATACACCAGCTGCATCAATGCTATTCAAATGAGTCCTCACTCGATGAAGGTAAGCCATTGTAAAGTATATTTTGGATATTTTTTAAAAACCATTATTTGAGATTTGACAGTCATGCCAAATACAGAACAGCCAGACTACTGACTTTTAGTAAATCAACCAACAAATTGACGGATGTAGTTAGAGGCTTTTAGTTGTAGCTGTACTGCTTGACTCCATTAGTTGTGGGTGGCCTAGAAAAAAAGGCCATGATGTGGAGGTGCCGGTGTTACACTAGGGTGGACAAAGTCAGAAATCACACAACACCAGGTTATAGTCCAACAGGCTTGTTTGAAATCACAAGCTTTTCGAGCACTGCCCCTTCATCAGGTGAAGTGAAGAAGAACGTATATGCACTAAATTTACAAGTAGAGAGATTAATGGGCAGAGAGATCAAAAGATCAAACAAATAGTGTCTGAGAGAGATAGTAGGAACTGCCGATGCTGGAGAATCTGAGATAACAAGATGTAGAGCTGGATGAACACAGCAGGCCAAGCAGCATCAGAGGAGCAGGAAAGCTGACGTTTCGGGTCTAGACCCTTCTTCAGAAAAACTTAGTAGTCTTAATATTGTTTTAGTCATGATCTGCTTAAGTGTGCCCAGACTCGATGGTTTCCAGATTCCTGACACCCACTACAATTCATATTTCCACAGTACTTCCCCAAAACTGAAATGTGTTATTGAATAATTGCTTGATGGGTTGAGGGTACCTCAGCCATCACTGTGTTGCAATGTTGAAATTCTGCAAATGGGTTCTGGCTTCAGTGTCTCTAATTTCTTTTCTTTAAAAAAAAACAAGCAAGCTCCATCCAGTCCACATTAAGCAGAGTGGGTTAATTAGTATTAATCTACTATGGATTCAAAAGCAGGTGGGGTGT
>NC_063346.1:33214353-33316011 GCF_021869965.1 Rhincodon typus | reverse complement strand
TACATTTGTTTTTGGAACTACACATCAAAAGCAGCTAATCCTTTAATATCTCAATAAACTCTTGGAACTGTCAATCAAACTGTGAATTTTCAATACTCACTATGGCCACCCATACTCCCCACACTAACCTATGTGCCTCTAGTAGTGCTCCATAGCCTCATATAGTCCCCATGACAGCTTGGTATATACCCTCCTCCAACTAATATGATGGTGGTAGTTTGTGGAAGTATTCAAGCATTAAAAATGCTGTAATGATAACCTTTAGGCATATATCAGCAAACAGCTATTACATTGCAAACACCGTTTTTTTCCAAATTTCAGACACAACAGGCTAGGTGATAACTGGCACAAAGCTTCTCTCAGGTAACTTAGAACTCTCCAACATTTCTGACTTGAACGGAAAAAATCTAGATTCTCTGTTGTCTCGTGCAGTCTGGCTTGGCGAGCATAATCCGATAATTCAACCAAATAGTCTGCTACATCTGCATCTTTGGAAGATTTACAATAAGTTTGAATAAAGGGACAGACTCGCTTTCCAGGCAAGATATCTACACAGGGTTGTATTCCCTTGTCATCACTCTAAGGGTTGTTTTGTAGATGGCCCTGCAGAAGCAACTGAATGCCTGATCCAAGGGGAAATTTTAGGATGTTATGTGTAATAAAAATGTATAATATGTTATTGCCATCTTGTAAAATAGATTTTAAAATAGAGATACCACAGATTTTAGTTTTCAATTCTGAAAAGGTAATTTGTTTCTTATGACTAAAGGCAGAAAGTCACTTTGAACAGTGATTTAAAATATCACTTCAAAGAAAGCATAAGAACCAAAAGAACTGAGGAAGAGTCACTGGACCCAAAATGTTAACTCTGACTTCTCTTCACAGAGGCTGCCAGACCTGCTGAGCTTTTCCAGCAATTTCTGTTTCTAAGAAAGCATGTGGTTTCAGGTAAATCACTGGATAAACTACCTGGTGAATTGATTGATGAAATATTTACCAAGCTGAACTTTTACAACAAACATAAAGACATCCTGGGATCATAATCAGGTTTCATATCTAGAGAAGGGGAGTTCAGTTGTGGCAGTCCAGAATTTCAGAGCTGGAAAAAAAGTCTTAAAACTGTTTAGAAAGGGTTTTTCTTAAATTTCAGCTGAGAAAAGTATCTCAGGGAGAGATAGTAACAGAAGGGTATTCTTGCAACCTCATCAGTTAAATAAGAAATTAAAGATACTTCACTGGTGTTCTTTGGCAGTAAAGGACTTTGCTGGGAAAAGGGTAAAGCTTTATTTTTTCAGCTTATCCAAAGATCTTTTTAATTGCTTTTTATATACTTTTGTTTTTCTTTCTTTTGAGTTATCACCTTGTGTTCTTTTGTTAAAGTAACATGGACAACCTTGTGTAAGTATTTTGAGTGATTATCCACCATGGAAACCAAATTGCAGAAATGAAATTTATGATCTATCAAGCCAGGTTTGACTCTGAGATATGACTAGCCCAGTGTTACTACCAGCTGGAGTCATAATATATTGCATTATTGTTTTGTTTCAATTGGTTCCAGTTCCTCCCTATTCTTCCCAGTTGGCTTTTTGCAGGGTCTACCACTTCCTTGAATTGTTGGTGACTGGTAATTGAAGTGCAAAATGGATCAGAGGTGATCTGTGCTGGCTGTGTGGGAATTTGGGCTGGGCTTGACAGGATGCAGGAAATAGACTGCTGTGTATTGATCTGATTTAGTATAAATCCAGAGAGTATTCATGCTTCCAACTAGTACAGTAGAAAGGCCCAGGCTGTTTGGTATCATAGTTTATTTTTGCTTATTATTTTTTCATAGGATATGAGTGTTGCTGGCAAGGACAGGGTTTACTACCCTTAAGCTGATTAGCTCATTAGGCCATTTTAGATGGCAGTTAAAAGTCAAACATACTGATGTGGGTCTGGAGTCACATGCAATCTACACCAAGCGAGGATCACAGATTTTCGTTCCCTAAAGGACATTAATCAACCAGATAACTTTTTTAAGATAATTGGCAATGTTTTCCTGGTTACTATCTTTGTAACTAGCTTTGTACTTAAATTCTAGATATGATTTTATTCAATTCAAGTTTTGCCGTTAGCTGTGGTGGGATTTGGAGACATATACCCAGATATTGGAAAAGTTCTTGTGGTAATATGTTGTAGATGAGAGAAGAGCCATATTTTGAGGTCCAGTTTGCAAGATTTTCACTATTTTCATTAAACCAATAGTAGTCTCAGTTTGTATGGCAGCAATTCCAACCTTCAGCATAGACAGCTAGTTTGTAAAGATATGTTGGGCCCAGTTGGCACTAGGGGGCTTATAGGCATTTGCTATCTGGAAGGCCACAAGCTTGATGATGAGGAGTGCTCAGTGAAAAACAGATGGATTACATTGGTAATAGTTGCTTGGTCAAACATGGCATGACAGTGTTTAAGGTGCATAATGGGCCATATCAGATCAAACCATCTACCTTGTACCTCCTGGTTTCAACTGATGGGAGATGTGTTTCTTAAATGTAGATCACACTGAAGGTATGTTGTTGGATAATGGAACTGGCCACATGTCTGTTGGTTGTAGCGTCCCTTGACATTGAGTTGCAGGATGCAAAGTGCAAGTCCAATGCTTGGGACTCATAAGATTCCATATTGCTGCCAATTTTTGATTTCAAGATATTGTGATTGTTCAAGTGTATACTTACTGAATACAGCTCGTGAGGAGGATGATTGGCTTCCCTGATGTAGGCCCAGTACTGATGAACGATGTCACAAGAACACTGATCCATTACCAAAAATTAGCATAACCTCTGGAAAGCTTCAATGGAGTTGTGTGAACAGTAACTATCTCCAATCAATGGAGAAGCCTACTGACTACAAAGTATTATGTGCATTTCACCTCCGCTAACACCTTCACAAAACAACCAGGCACAAAATCATCCCTTTCTCTTCCAAAGCAGCATTAAGCCTTACATTAAATGCTTCAAAATATTCCAGAATGAAACTGTTCATTTGAAAGTTTTCTCCCTCTACTATGTGAGTAGAGACATTAATCCACTTATTTTAAATGATTTGATGCCTGCAGGCATATTACAGAGAGGAATTTCAAACCCATGCATTAAAAATTATATATCAGCATTTCACATTATTGTTTCAGGGCCATTGCATTCAGCTTCTAATTTTGAAACTATGTTTATTACAAAAAAATGCTCCTTTCAGATTTTAAGCTTTTGCTGTAATACCCGACTTGAGAAAATATTCAGAAGCTAAGTAACAAATGTGCCAATGCCCATATACCCTTATCATAAGTATGTGTGAACGTATCTATCTTGGACATCCTTGATTTCTCAGATGTTCTAGATTTACACATTGCCTAAAGTCTTTCTGAGAACTAGCCTATTTTTAAAAAAAATGTCACTTATGACCAGAAGCTCATTTGAAATTCTAAAGTTAGATCTTTGTGAATTGGTAAATATGTGAAAGAAAAATATTGGACCACGCGGAGAAAGCGGAGAAGTATAACTAATTGGTTAGCCTTACTAAAAAACCAGCAGATGCAGGACAGGCAGAATATACCCCCATTCTTTATTATTCTAAGCTATATAGTAAAATATGTTATTGGATGCAAAGGAAGTAAAATCTGAAATCACAAGATTCCAAAACATTTTAAGTTTCAAAATCAGACCTGTGCAATGCTGCTGTCCTGATAGCTGCTTGTTTTCTAATTTAAAAAAAAAACTTTGCATCCTCCTGTGGAGACATAGTGTCTGCCTGTCACTTTAATTTTATTTCAGTTGGCCTCTACTGATCCACTGCAGCATCTTTTTGCACTGAAGAGTCAGTTAGCAGCATTGACAGGTGTAGCATTACCTCAGGTCTTGGAAAACTGCTGCCTAGGTGCTGCAGGTCATCAATTCTCTGACTAATATCCTCTTCAAAAGACACTTAAAAATCAATACAGTAGACAGCAAGTCATGTGTGTATGCTGCATACATATATTTTCTAGAAGCTTGAATGACATCTCATAATGAACTGTTTGCAGTGCTGGGCATTATTTCTTGACATGTCTAGATTAAACCATGGGTTTCAGGAAGAGTAAACATACAATGTAACCAAAACGCCCAATCAAAATGGTAAAAAATAGTTTATTATAGTAATAATAATATTATTAAATAACCAACTGAAGACACTTAATAGTTTCTTGTCTATGCATGGGATATTTTTTCAAACATCAATTCCTTGTCACTGCATTCAGTCCAATGTTGAAATCTTTAATAATAATTAATTAACATAGTTATCACTATAAAGTCCAAATTAAGTACTTTGAAATATATATTGAAAAATCATTTACTAATAGTTAATTGCAATGAAACAAATTAAAGTCATTTGTAAAGTAATCATTCACTTCCTCATTGATGTGAAACAATTTTGTTTACACTTTGAGACAACACTTCAGAATCGGATCAGCATACTAACGTACAGCACCAAATGTGAAATGTGAAATTGTCTCCAGCCTGATATCTCTTTGTTCAGACATGGGCTGCAGTTTATTATAGGCTCAGATGTAACACAAGCCATTGAGCAGAGAACATACTAGAGTAAGCAGTACAATTCAGGTCTGCTTTTTAACATTGCACTACACCTACCATACAAATAGGCCAATGTGAATGCTTTGCCATATATGAGAAATAATAATCTGTTCTCTTATTTCATAAAGCACAAGTTTTAAAGCATCTTAAGTAACTGAAGTAAAAATTATGCAAACAAGGTATTTTGTTAATGGGTTATTGTTTGGTCTATTACTAGAACTAAAGACAATACTGTCTGAAGATTTCAAATCTAAGGTGAAAAATGAAAGAGACGATTTTGAAAGCATGGTTTAAAGCAAATGGGCCTTACTGAAGTCAGTGCTGTGAGCCATAAACCATTCAGATAGCTGGATCTCATTTTATCTCAACGATGAGCTGGCTGTGTATGAGTGGGCAGACACAATTTTAGGGAGTAGGATTTTCAGCAGATCCTGCAGGTGGAGATCCCTGTCGGGCTCTGAGAGATTGTTACTATGGTGAGATTCATGGCAGAATCAGACCTACTGAGGATTTCTTGGCAAGGGTGAATCCCAAGGGTCGAGAGGGAAGGCAGGATGGTGATGGTGGTCCCAGTCTTCTCTGGCTGAGTGCCTCCTGGTAGTGTCCTGGCACTTTATGAGGAATGGGGCACCTGGTGCCAGGTTCTCCATCCCCAAATTGCAATCCCTTTGGTCTTGGGGACCAGTGACTGAGGTATGAGTGTGTGGGTATGTCTGCCTCTTGAGCAGACCCTGGAGGTGTTGCATGTGCCTCTCCTCCTTGTAGGGAATGATTAGGCTAACACCAAGCACCCATCCACCCTTCCAGGCACTTTATGCACTATCATACGATGTTTTTCCTTGGAATGAGAGAAAGGGAGGGATTGACTGGGTTGAATGTGTGTAGAATGGCTTTTAGTGTTGGTGCAGGTGTTCAAAAGTTGGTGAGGTGTTGCATGTACGTGAGGAGACAGTGCAGAAGTCATGCACGGTTAATGGTGAGGAAGGTTGAGATCAGCGAGAGTGAGTGAGGGTTGATGTTGCAGGCAATTGTGAGAATGGCAGAGCATGAATTTGGTGGAAGGCAATGATAGTTTGAGTGTGAGAGAGCAGAGAGAAGAGTGTGGCTCTTTCCCTGATGGAGAGAGACCTGTTTGGGAACTGATGGCAGTTCTTCCAGTTCTGTGGATAGTGCACAGACCCAGATGGTCACCTCACACCAGACTACCAGTGTCATGGCCTCTTCTGCCAGTCCTCTGGGAAGGCAACAGCCCTCCTGTTCCACTGGTACCTCAAGGTTCCTCTCAGAGAATTGCAGTGCCATCTTCCCTTCTTTGCTACAAATGCCCATCAATGAGCTGGACAGCTTCAGATGTCAGTGCGTGTCTGTGTGCATAGCGACATTTTAAATATGGAGCATGTGTCAGGAATGTTGCTCTTTCAGCAGATATCTGCTGAGTGGTGAGCTATTCCAGGAATGGCACATGGTATAGTGGGGATAGAATCAGACATAAGGAACACTGTAGCAATGGGACAGGTCATTAAGGTTAGTGCAGTAAGAAGTGTAAATTACTGTGATAATTACTGAAAACCTCATGTGGTCCTGATTTTTTTTTACAATTATGGAGGTTCAGAAGGTGTATCTACATAGAATGCACTGTTTCGTGAAATATCTCGATGTATTTGTGTTAGACAAATCCTGATTACTTCTAATAATTGTTATGATAAGTAATGCCATAGATTTTTGAAACAAAAGACATGATTTTATTTTACATCTGTTGTTGGTCTTGTTTATTGTGCCTTCAGACACATCTGCATTCTTCATTCTTTAATATTTTTCCCTGCAGGATTGAAATCTGATTTGTACTTGATTTTTACACATTCTGTTTTGGACTCTGCATGACCAGACAAGGATTCTTCAATCTGTTTGCGTGAAGAGACTTGCTGTTTTTACTCTTTGTCCACAGATAACCTGCACAAGCTGCTACATTGGAATAGACACTGGATTTTTGGAGATTTCCGCTCTAAAGCATGCTAAAACTCCAAATCTTTCTTGGCTTCTGCCATTGCAATGAAGAGCAATCATCATTCCTTTCACATTGAACTCAAGTTGCAAGCACAAGCCATTTTCTATCATAATTCATTTTATTTTGTTTTGTAAAAAAAAATAATCAGTCATTGAATGAGAAAGGGGTCAGTTAGATTCGTTGACTGGTTGACTCTTTTACAATGCAGAGTGATGCTAACAGCGTGGGTTCAACTCCTGTACCAGCCAAGGTTACCATGAAAGATTCTCCTTTCAACCTGTCCCCTCACCTAAGACATGGTGACTGCCAGATTAAAACACCACTAGTCATATCTCTCTCTCCAAGGAGAGAGTAGGACTATTGTGAATTTATCTTTCAGCTTTAATCCAACAACTTCAGAAAAATTGCCCAAAATAATATAATTCGCCTGAATATGTCTACTGTGATTGGTTTGCATAAATACTAAGTCTCGCATTTAATTACAAGATGCTGTTTTGGCTAAGTGGACCACTGTGGCCATATTATTACAAAGATTCGCAGAGATGCAGATTGTATGTTTCCATTTCATTTAGATTCTTTTGTTAATTCCCACAATGATAATTCCATTCTTTTGTATGTTGGTGAAGTAGTAAGAGATAGATAACATTTTTAATAATAATTTCTACAAATAAACCATGCAACATAGTGAGCAATGTGGCAGATCAAAGATAGTCTCTTGAAGTCATTTGAATTGTCGATTGCCCAATAATGAGCACCAAATTGAGGTCACATTTAATTAAGTTATAAAAATAGCACACATTACATATCCAATTAGTAAAGTAACAATAAAAATGCCCAGCAGCAGGAATACTAATAATATGACTGGCTCACAGCATATTGGAGGCTTAGTTATATGCCATAAACAGCTGTTTATTATGGTCCAAATCGTCTGGTATTTAGATTGCTTAAATCTGATTTTAAGATTGGGTACACACGGCAGGACCCTTCGGACATCCCGATGCATATGCATGCACTGAAATTTCCCAGGAAGTTTAAACTTCTGATTGGCTGATTTCCTACCCTGGGCACTCCTCACATATATCATAGAATCCCTACAGCGTGGGGACAGGCCCTTTGGCCTAACAAGTCCACGCCAGCCCTCAGAACATCCCACCCAGAACCATCTCCCATAACCCACCTAATCTACATGTCCCTGCACACTACGGGCAATTTAGCATGACCAATCCACCTAGCCTACACATCTTTGGACTGTGGGAGGAACCGGAGCACCCGGAGGAAACCCACACAGACACATGGAGAATGTGCAAACTCCACACAGACAGTCAACCGAAGGTGGAATCCTGGCGCTATGAGGCAGCAGTGCTAACCACTGAGTCACCATGCCGCCCCTTTTGTTTAAAAAGCACCCAAGTACCACACTCTGCAGCTTGCAACCTTGCATATCTCTATCACTGGGTTCAGACTTAGAGATTTGAGCCAGGTATGCTGGATACTTACTCAGGAAAGGTTATGCTAGTTAGCATCTGATCCAACTCAGTGATTAGCCGGTGTAACCAAATAGAGTGAACAATCCCACACCGTTAGCTCCCACTGGAATACTCTGCTATCCTGAGCCAACTACCTCCATAGCCAACTATTTCCTCACGCTACTGTACACAACCAACAGTATTTGTGACTATGTATACATACAAAGTCTCTTTTTATGAATAAAGTATAATTTGGAAATTAAAAAAAACTATTCCATCATCCTGATTACCCATCCACCTGCTATTCCCATGATCCAACATAATTATCTCTCACTCAACTAATTCCAAAGATGATTTAGTTCCTCCTCAAAGTGTGCAAGTAGTTCCGGTCATAGAGATCATAGTAGGCAGGGTAATGCATGCAGCATCAATGATGACCAGAAAATCTAAGTCCATGTTACTTTGGAGGTTGCTTTAACCATCCAATAAATCTATAGTGCAAGATACAGAGAATCCCATAGAATTTAAGGATCATTTTCTTTAAGCTATTTTGCCTTCCAGTTAACTGAAAAGTGCGTTATTTATGATGATATGCTTTGCCATTGTTTCATTAACATTGTCCCATGCCAACACTGTTTCTATATTAACTCTGACTTCAACTAGTTATACCCAACTGTTGTGTTTTCAAATAATTTTCCAATTAATTTGATGGATTATGACTGAATAGTTACAACCCTGGCCACTGAATACCATTGTGAAGCATAATTGTGAATCTTCATCAGATTTTTTTAAGCAGCTATTTTCCTCAGGTTTTTTTTCACAATTTAACGTACAAAATTATTGACTATTCACTCAAAATATCATGGTTGTGCAAGTCAACGACCTGGTATATATCTTGAAGCTACAAATGAAGTAGGATTTCTTAACCTTGTACAGAGATACTAAAATGCAGCTCTGATGAATATTTTAACCGTTGCATACCTAAATAAAGTATTTTCTTAATCCATTATTGTTTTATAATGTTCCTGTTGGTCTGTTTTATTACATTAAAGGTACAATACAAATACAAATTGTTTATAAAACAAAGCATGACACTGAGGCAAGTAAGGGTATATTAGAACACATTACTAAAAGCGTGACAAAAAGAAATGTTTTAAGAAATATTTTAAATAAAGAACATGATGGAGAGAGGCAGAAGGGGGTAGATAGCGAATTCTAGAGTTTGGGCTTTGGGAGGCTGAATGGAGCATTTAATCATTTTTTAAACAATTCATTTTATTTAAGTTTACACAAAAAAAATGATATCACTTTGTGCTTGTTTAGGAATCCTAAGCTCAAAATGAAACTAATCCATTAGTAGACAAATGATTGATTCAGATTTCGAAATAATGAAATATATGATTTGTTTTCTCTGGAGGAGAGCATATTGAAAGACAATACAAGCCTGCCCTCAAAGCACTTAAAGACGTAGAGGTTACAGAACTTAAACAATGACACGATTAGAGAACAGTATAAAGCTGTTAATGAGAATCATAGAAGCCCTAAAGTGTGAAAGCAGGCCATTCAGCCCATCAAGTTCACACTGACCTCTGAACAGCAGCCCATCCAGACCTACCCCATCCCTGTAACCCTACATTTCTCATGGCTAACCCACCTAGCCTGCACATCCCTGGACACGATGGGCAAGTTAGCATGGCCAATCCACTTAACTTGCACATCTTTGGACTGTGGGAGGAAACTGGAGCATTCAGAAGAAACCCACATAGACATGGGGAGACTGTGCAAACTGAGTATAAGAGTTGGGAAGTCATGTTGAGGTTATACAGGACATTGGTGAGGTCACTTCTGGAATACTGTGTACAGTTCTGGTTACCCAGTTATAGGAAGGATATTATTAAGCTGGAGAGGGTTCAGAAGAGATTTACCAGGATGTTTCCAGGTATGGAAGGTTTGAGTTATAAAGAAAGGCTGAATAGGCTGGGCTTTTTTTCACTGGAGCGTAGGAGGTTGAGGGATGATCTGGTAGGAGTCTATAAAATAATGAAAGGTATTGATAGAGTTAATGGTAGTTGTCTTTTCCCTAGGATGGGAGATTTTAAGACAAGGGAGCACATTTTTAAGGTGAGAGGAGAGAGATTTAAAAAAGACATGAGGGGCAAATTTTTTTACGCAGTGGGTAGTCGTGTGTGGAATGAACTTCCTGATGAAGTGATAGATGTGGGTACAGTTACAACATTTAAAAGACATTTGGATAGGTACATAAATAGGAAAGGTTTGGAGGGATATAGTCTAGGAGCAGGCAGGACTGGTTTAGTTTTGGATTATGTTTGGCATGGACTGGTTGGATTGAAGGGTCTGTTTCATATGCTATATGACTCTATACAGACAATTGCCCAGGGGTTGGATTGAATCTGGGTCCCTAGCACTGTGAGGCAGCAGTGCTAACCATTGAGCCACCATGCCACCCATTTCAAGGACAAAGCTTCTAAGAAATATTTCCACAGAGGAAGACCTGATATGTGGAGTATAATTCCATAAGAAGGAAATCAATTCTATGTTGGGGGCTAGTTAGAAAAATAAATATGTCTTGAGCAACTAATAATCTGGAGAAAAGTATGTAGTCAGCAAATCTCCAAGGGTAGATGATATTTGTCCCAAACCATTGACAGAAATTTGTGAAGTTTTCCAAATAAAAATGGATAATGGAGTGTTATCAGTAGGTTGAAAACAGACCAGCTTGATGTCCATATTCAAATTGATCTTTAGTGTTAGAACTCTGAGTTATGAAAGAAGACTGAATGGACTGGGACTTCATTAGCAATAAAGAGGGTGGTCTGAGAAATAATCCTTTAGGGACACAATGCATAAAATCTGGTATGGAAATTTTAATTCAAAACTGCTTAAATTAAATATTGCTGATAAGACATGGAGAAACATGTTCAAACTGTTAAACGATCATATTAAAGTAAGAAGTGGTTCTTCATCTGGAGAATGATTAACATTTGCAATAAATTTCTATGTAGTCTGTTAGAGGTGGAAACCTGGGAATTATTCAAGAAACCATTTAATTCAGCAGTGGGAGGAGGTGAGATTTTCCTCAGCAAATGAATTGGACAGGCCAAATGACTCCACTCATCCTTAAGTATTTTGTGATCATTTCCGTGATGCAACTGACCAGGATTTTATTCTTTTGTTCAAATTGGCTATAAGAGTTTATACTCCTTTTACTGCAAGCGGCTAAGGGAAGGTTGAGTGTTTACTTTGAGATTTTACTTGTGTAAATTCATTTGGTTAATTTACAATAAAAAAAAAGCTTTGGGATCCTATACCAGTGGAAATTTCACAAGGTCTTTTACAAATAGGACGCCATTTTCTAACAATATATGTATTCTGGTGATAAGTAGAAGTTTTATATAAAGGTTAGTTTGAAAAAGGCAAAGTCCCAACTTTTCTCCATTTACTTTTCCAGTTGTCTGGATTTCCTTTTTAAATTATCTTTTATCATTTTTATCAGTTGTTATTAGGCTAAGGAGATTAATCGGGTGCCATTAGTACTTACAAATAAACAATACAACTTCTATTATACTTCTGGTTGGCTTCCCAAAACTCATTGTAGTAAAAGAGGCATTCAGATCTACATTCCACAATGCTTAATTTTATATGCCCTGCTACTATCTCCTGCTCATTATCAGCAGATACCTGACATTCTGCTGCAAGTAAATCTTCCAAACTAAAGTCTTCAAATAAAATACTTACCTTGTATAGTAAATATAAAAGGTCTTCAGGTATTGGTAATGGTAGGTATAGCAGCAGGAAGACTTCTCAGTGCAATAAATGATTGATAAAAACTTTGATATTGCCAGAAGGTTCTTTTATTCATCTACAGTCACAAAATACATTGAACAATGCCTGGTGTTTGCTTTCCCAGAATATAAAAAATCAGCAGTAATCTAAGTTCTTGTACATAGCTTTGTTTCTAACACCATTTCAATATTGCTTAAGTATCTCAGCCTTTTCTCAAAGGTTTCCTTTCCAGAATTTGATAAGTCTGATCATACAAACTCTCTTGTACAATTTAGATACAACATGTATGTAGTACTCAGTGTGATCTGACAGCCCATTAAAGGGAATAAGCGGAAACAAATAAAACAATTTAAATCATCCAAAAAGCAAAAATGAATCAAAGCTAATCATTCAGATTATTTTACCATTGTGATATGAGTCTAAAATATAATTTGAACCAGCTGTAAAATCTCCAACCTGAACCTGCAGCCAAATGCAAAACAGCATAATAACACCTTGTATGGCGGATGGACATATTACTAAAAGCTCTACTGCTCATTGTTACTGGCTCACTGAAAAAATAAACTATGCACAGTAGCATACATTTTCTGACACATTTCGCTCAACATATGTGCACACACCAGACAGGCCTAATAGAAAAATGGGCAGAAGCTCATTGCACTTGATCTCCATTTACAATAAATAATATTTACACAGTGCATTACTATATGTAAAAAACATGCTAAGACAATTTGGGAAAAATGGTGGAAACCTAAACTGGAATTAAAATATCTCCTTTTATCAGGATGAGATTCATAGAATATTCTCAAATATCAATATGAAAATTTCACTGCCCTAAATGAATTGCTTGATATTCTTGTCTGCAGCCTGTTGTATTTAAATCATGCCCATAAAATGGGTAGCCAGGCCTCATAGGTTGTTCTCAAGTACTGAAAGTATTGGAAATATTTCAATCAGATTAAGTGATTGTTGATCATTCTTTTGTGGTTTACTTCTTTTATTTGTTCTTTCTCACATTTGTATTTAAGTTGTCATGAGATTATGTGCCAAATGTTCCACTTGGGAAAGACTAGAACTGGAGAACATAGTTTAAAAAGAAGAGCAGCATGAAAGAAGAATTGTCAAAGTGCATTTTGTGTTCAGCTATCGTCTGTAGGTCCACACTTCAAACATGGATCACTGGATAACTATCAGTGGTGAGAATTCTATCCAAATCTCTCTTTCCCCAGCCGCCACAACTGAAGGCACTGAAGTGAAAACTAGCTGGGATTAAGATGGTCAAAAGCCCATCTCATAGAAAATTGGGCAAAGTGTGAAATGTACTGTACTACCACTGAGCACCAATTTGAAATTCAATATTTCTGCTACAGCTGCTGTGAGGTTTGGTTAGTTTGACGTAAATCAAGGATCAAAACAGCTACTTACTGCTTTAAACTGATGAGCAATGATAGTGTGATAGACAGTTTGAAATAAATTTCCCTCCTCATGAAGAGGTAAGATTGTAATCATCTTTAGGTAAATTCACCATCTATAAAAGAGTATCAAACCTAACAGGATAAACTTGGGTTGCAGCATTCTTAACTGTTCCAAATTTACATGTAGATTTTTTTTTTTAAATCAGAAAACTCACATTAAATTAAAGTAGATGCTGGAAATCTGAAACAACACATAGAATGCTGGACAAACTCAACAGATCTGGCAGCATCTGTGGTCAGAAAAAGAGAGTTAATATTTCAAATTCAGTATGACTTCTTCAGAACTAAAAGTTGTTAGGAACTTTTTTTTGCGTATTCTTTCGATATGAGTAGGGGCAAAAGACAAAGGAGTTGTTAATGGTGGAGAAAGAAAATCAGAGATGTAAAATACTCATAAATTAAGATATGAATGGAAGGGAATGGGTTCTCGCCACAAAGTGCAAAGTAAAAAGGACACAAAGAGACAAGGTTGTAGGGGAGAGGCGGAGAGAATGTAAGAAAAGTGCAGAACAGACATAACACAGTCAGTTTCAGAAGTTATGAAATTCAATGTCGAAACCTCAAGGCTGTAAAGTACCTAAGTGGAAAATAAGGAGTGGTTTGTGTTGTGCTCTATTGGAACATTGCAGCAGGCTCAGGACAGAAACGTTAGCAAGAGAGTAAGGGGGTTTATTGAAATAGCATGCAACTGGGAGGTCAGGATTATTCCTACGGACAGAGCAGAGGTGTTCTGCAAATGATCGCCTATTCTGCGTTTGGTCTTGCCAATGTAAAGGAGACCAGATTATGAAAAGCAAATACAATGGACAAGTTCGAAGGAAGTACAAGTGAAGCATTGCTTCACGTACAAGGTATGTTTGGGGCCTTGGACATTGAGGAGGGTGGAGCTGAATGGGCAAGTGTTACATCTCCTGCAATTGCATGGGAAGATTCTATGGGAGAATGAAGAAGAATTAGAAGTGATAGAGGAGTGAACTAGGATATCAAGGAGAGCATGATCTCTGCAAAATGTTGATAATAGATTGGAAGGGAATATATGTTTGATGGTGGCACCCTGCCTGAACTGGCAGAAAAAACAGAGGATGATCATTTTAATGTGGAAACTTGTGGGATGGAAAGCACAGACAAGGGAATTCCTCATGCCAACTGGGAAGGAAGGGAGTGATAAGGACAGAAGTGCAGCAGATGGGTCAAATGTTAACTTCTATTGACATCTCCTTTCATCCACACAATACCACTGCAAGTTCCAGAAATCTTTCTATAGAATGTATGCCAAAAACATGTAGTAATTTGTACATATTATGTAAATGTTTTGACCATTATATCTGCTGGCTTGTAGAAGCTTTTAGTGGCCTTTAAGTATTTAAAAGGGACATTCTAAATTGATTAAAAGTTTACAGTCAGAATTTGCTGTTTATTATTTTAGAGCACCTCAGCCATAAATTTGTCCTCTCCATCCATTTCTTTTCTTTATTTTCTTTATTTTTCTTTTTTTACTCTTCTGTGTTTACTTCCCTTCTGTCTTTTTGGTGATGTCTTGAACTCCAGGCCTCAGTGCAGACTTGACATCTCAGCTTCGTTGCGGGCCCGGTTGGCAATCTCTCGGCCTGGAGGGGCAGTCTCCTGGCCCAGCATGGTGGTCTCTCTGCGGCCCAGCGTGGCAGTCTCCCAGCCCAACACAGTGGTCTCTCCCGGCCCAGCGTGGCAGTCTCCCGGCCCAGGATAGTGGTCTTTCCCGGCCCAGCGTGGCAGTCTCCCAGCCCAACATAGTGGTCTCTCCTGGCCCAGCGTGGCAGTCTCCCGGCCCAGCGTGGCAGTCTCCCGGCCCAGCATAGTGGTGTCTCCCGGACCAGCGTGGCAGTCATTTGGCCCGCTGTGGCCTCTGTGCAGACTTCCAACCTTGAGATGATTCCAGAGCAGGTTCCCAGCCTCAAGGTGAACCCTGGTGCCATCTGGAGGCAAGTCTTGGTGCAGACTGGAGGCTAGGTGCTGGTGTGGTGTAGGTTCGAAGGACTGTTATTCTCTATTTTTTTTTATTCCTATGATCTGTAATGCTGGATTCTTAATTCCTTATTTTTCTGACGTTTTTTCCCCTAAGTATTTGTCCTTAAGAATCTGTACCTAGGTACCTTTGTACATAAGATGGTGCTATAAGTGGCGACTTGTAAACTTTCACTGCTCTCATTGGAGTACGAGACAATAAAGGTAATTCTAATTCTAATTCAGATGGATCAGAGAAGTGCCATGATGATGTGGTGAGGTTATTTCATGTTGGATGCCAATATCCATTGATGTGTTTTGCATGCTTGTGCTGCCCATGGAGTGTGCCCTCACATGTTAGTGACTGGTTTGCGTGATAGAGTTCTGGGGAGTAAGCAGTGAGCTGGAGCTACCAGGTACTTGCTCTGACTTTCATATTGGGAATTCTCAGGGTCTAGTTTCTATCCAATGTAGCGGGAGAATAGCAAACTGCATATTAATGAGATGAGATTAGATAGTAATAAGAGTGATAAATGGGTGAAAACCCGCACGAATAGGCCTCTCACTAGCAAGAATCTGGTATGGCTGTCCAGCACTTGGTTAGAAAATGGGACACAACATCAGGAAGATCATAGCTGGATATCTCACTGATTTTCCCTAATTTCTCACCATAAGGGTTGAGGAACGGGGAAGATTCCGCCCTTAGTTTTTCCTTATTTCAGATACAGAAAATCATTGGCCTGTCTGCTCATCTTATTTGTAAGCCTTATAGACTTTGGAATTTTCTGTCACAAAATGAAAGCTATTTCCTTTTTGTTTTGCTTCTCATAATTGACTTGCATCGGTTCAAACGTACCAATTATTTTCTATAAGAACTGTGAACTTTGTATTCTTGCAGCATCTTGAATGAATGTAATGCCTATGGGGCTAATTTCCTACTCCTCTTGGTTTGTTGCACATATGTGACTATATTGTAAAATATAGCCTTGCATCATTATGAACCATAATGCAGTATTCAGCTTTAAATCAGTTTTTATTGTCATATATTGAAACAAATCAAAGCAAATATCTTATGATAGATTCCATGTCATTGTCTGTTGCAAAGTAGCTGGTCCATCAACAGCACAGATTAGAAAGTTGTGGGTAGCATTATCCATGACTTATTGACTGCAATGATAGCAATCCAGGCACCCTGTTTCAAACACTGACTTTCCAAATCTGATGAAAGTCTATTTATGATAACAAATGTGGCTATGTGGAATTGTAAGATCCAAATAACATGGATCTTCATCACATAAATTAGTTACATGGATGTATGCAAAGATACATTAAACCCAGTAGAGTTGTTATCACTATTACGAAGTGAAATCTTCCCTCCATAACAACTGCAGGGTTAGAGGGATAGGGTAGAGGGGTGGTTCTAGGTGGGATGCCCTTCAGATGGTCAGTGTGGACTCAATAGACAAAATGACCTTCTTCCACTCTGCAGGAATTCTATGATTCTAATTCTATGATTCTATGATTCTGACAGCTCTAAATTAACATCATCCTGGTTTCCTAGTTAACTTTTTGCCTAACATTCCCAATAATCACTAACACTTAATGTAAATCAGACTGCAAGGGTTTCCATGTCATCAGGTTAATATTGTACAATTGTCTGTATGTTCAAACTAGATTGCCACCATCAAAAGTTACCATGCCCCTTTGGGAAATGACACCAGATACTTTATTTATTATATAACTTAGTTATTATTAAATGAATTGCAGAGCTGTCACATTGGATTTAAATACATATATATTATGTCAAGAGAGTCAGTGTGTTCAAAGTGACAGAATTGGCTCACCATAATCTTACATGTCCTTTTAAAGTGATGAATGACTGGGCAACTAAGAAGAAATGGGTCTCAGTTTATATCATATTATGTAAACTTTGTTCAGTCTTGTGAAAGCGCATTTTCAATCAACTGGACATTAATAAAAATAATACCAGGTTCTGAACATAAACATTCACGATGAGAGCCAGTTACAATATCCTTGGACTTCAAAGTTCATGTTCAATGAAAATTACTATGAATTTGACACTATACACATGTGTATAATTTTGTGAGAGAGAAAAATCTTTAACCCTTTTTGCCATGGAAACAAGTCTCACAGTATTTTAAAGTTGCTTCTCAAGGAAGAGCAGATCAATAAGAAGAAGCATTAGTCATGCCAAAGAATCCCAACAGTGTGGAAACAGAGTATTTGGCTCAACAAATCCACACGAATCCTCCAAAGAGCATGCGACCCAGACCAATCCCCCTACCTTTTCCCTGTAATCCTACATTTCCCATGGCTAACACACCTAACCTATACATCACTGAACACTTAGTAATTTAGCATGGCTAGGCAAATCCACCTAATTTACACCTCTTTGGACTGTGGGAGAAACTGGAGCACCCAACAGAAATGGGGAGAATATACAAACTTCACACAGACAGTCACCTGGGGCTGGAATTGAACCTGGGTCCCTGGCACTGTGAGGCAACAGTGCTAACTGTTGAGCCACCAGGCCACCGCTCTAATCCTTTCTGAGTCTCAATTGAGATAAACTTTTCAACTTCATGCTTCATAATTCCCTTACAATAATAACAATGACATGCTTTTATTTTGGGGAGTGTTGCCAAACAGAGAGACTTAGGGGTGCAGGTGCATAATTCCTTGAACATGGAGTTGCAGGTAGACAGGGTGGTGAAGAAGGCATTTGACATGCTGGCCTCCATTGGTCAATGCATTGAATATAGGAGTTGGGAAGTCGTGTTGCACCTGTACAGAACATTGATGAGGCCACTTTTAGATTATTAGTGGCCCTTTTATTGGAAGGATGTTGTTAAACTTGAGAAGGCACAGAATAGAATTACTAGGATGTTACTGGGATTGGAGGGTTTGAGCTACAGGGAGAGACTGAATAGACTGGAGCTTTTTGCTCTGGAGCATTGGAGGTTGAGGGGTGATCTTATGGATGTTTATAAAAGCATGAGGGGCATGGGTAGGGTGAATAGCCAAGGTCTTTTTCCTGGGTGTTGGGTGGTAGTCCAAAACTACATGGCATAACTTTAAGGTGACAGGGAAAGATTTAAAAAGGTCCTCAGGGACAAATTTTACACGCAGAGGGTGGTGCATGTATGGAACAAACTGCCAGACGAAGTGGTGGAAGTAAGTACAATTACAACATTTAAAAGGCATCTCAATATGTATCTGAATAGGAAGGGTTTAGAGGGATATGTGTCCAATGCTGGCAAATTGAATTAGATCAAGAGATAACAAGGTGTAGAGTTGGATGTTCACAGCAGGCCAAGCAGCATCAGAGGAACAGGAAAGCTGATGTTTTGGGCTTAGACCCTTCTTCAGAAATGCTTTTTAGTGTCCAATAAAGCGGAGTAGAATTGTGAGTTCAGGTTGTAGATCCTATGAAGAATAAAAAACAGGAGAGGTCCTTTGCAGGTCTGGGAGAGGGAGGCTCTGAGCTGGGGTAGGCTTGATTGCAGTGCCAGGAGATGCTGGCGCATTGCTGCAAGTGTGTGTTTCAGGAGTCACAGGGAGAAACGCTTCTGAAGGATCTCAATGTTCTGAATGTAGACATTGTCACGGTTGGGGCCAAATTGGGAAAGCTTAAAAGTGGACTGTAGTCCATTGGGGATGATCTGGTTCCGTAGGCAGGTACTAAGAAAGGTGATGTGGCTGTAGTACCTGGTTTGCTTCAGGACGTGATCGAGCAGTTTCAGGGCCGAAGAGATTATGAGAGAGTTGCAGTGGGAGAGAGATCCACTGAGGTCTTTCCGGAGGGAGGAGGGTAACTTCTTCAGAGTAGGCATCCTTAGAAGAGGCTTCGCAGTGGGGTTAAAATTGTTTCAGAGATAGTAGGAACTGCAGGTGCTGGAGAATCTGAGATAACAAGGTGTAGAGCTGGATGAACACAGCAGGCCAAGCAGCATCAGAGGAGCAGGAAAGCTGACGTTCAGAAATTTCTGAAGAAGGGTCTAGGCCCAAAACGTTAGCTTTCCTGCTCTTCTGATGCTGCTTGGCCTGCTGGGATTAGATCAAATTGGGATGTCTTGTCAGTGATTGAACCGAAGGGTCTGATTCTGTGCTGTTTGACTCTATGAGTCTATATCAGGAAAATTTAGCTTGAAACACTTCAGTGTTTTGATACTGCATTTCCTAAACATCTCTTACTTTCTACATATTTCTTGCGGAGCTCGTTAATCCATTCTCTAAAACTGAACACAAAGAAAGTGCCGGTCAAATAAGAATGGGGTGAAATATCAACAAGATGCTCAAGCTAACATTTGGCATCTTGTGTGAATTATGAACAGCTTTTGGGTGGTGGGGTGAGTTAGATTATATGAGTATGCACATGTGAAATAGAAGCAGATATAGGCCACTCAGCCCCCATGAGTCTGCACTGCCATTCAATAAAATTATGGCTGATCTGTTTGTGTTTCAAATTCCACATTCCCATCCATCCCCAAAACCCTTAATTATTCTGCCTTACAGCAAACTATCCACCTTCTCTTAAAAATTGTCAATAACTGTGAGTTTAACACTGTACACAATATAATTTCATTATAGAGAAGGAACTTTAACCCTATAATTGCATGAAAATAAGATTCACAGTGCATTATACTTGATTCTCAACACAGATCAACAAGAAGGAAGCTTTAGTAATCCTTTCTGAGTCTCAGCTGAGATGATCTTCCTAACTTTATGATTCATCAATCCCCTCACATTGATAACGACAACCAGCTTCCCCAACTTTCTGAGGCAGAGGATTCCAAAAATCACACAATCCTTTGAGAGAAAAAAATTCCCCTCATGTCTTCCTGAAAGGGCTACCCCTTTTTTTAAAGTCAGTTCTGACTCACCCACAAGAAGAAACTTTCTTTCCACATCTGCTTTGTCAAGACTATTCAGGATCTTATCCAGTTTAGTCAAGTCACACCTCAACTTTCTAAACTCAAATAGAAACAAGCCCACATGATCAAGCTATATTCATAAGACACGATACTCCATCTGGTAGATTTTTGCTGACTCACTCATCTTATATATACTGCCTACAACTTCCTTATGTTTTCTTCACAACACATTTTGCAATCTATTTTGGTATCACCTGCAATTATAGCTACCATGCCTTTGCTTCCCTCATTTAAGTCATCAATGTATGTTGTGAAAATTTGAAGCCCTAGTATAGACCTCCTGCAGGACTTTACTTATCACATCCTACTCATCATAGAAAGATCCATTTATGCATACTCTCTGTTTTCTGCCAGCTAATCAATCTTCTATCTATGTGGATAAATTATCCCCATAGCATGAGATTTTATTTTCTACAACAATCCTTGTTTTGGCACCTTATCAAATGTCTTCTGGAAATTCAAACATAGTATATCTAAGGCACCTCTTAATCCACAGAGAATGTTAATCCTTCAAATCACTCAAATAACTGGCTAGCTATGATTTCCCTTTGATGAAACCATGCTGACTATTCCTGATTAACCAGAGCATTTCCAAGTGCATAGATGAAATCTTTTTATCAATTATAATACCCTTCCCACGACAGAGATCAAGCTAATTAATTTATGATTATCTGTTCTCTACCTCCCTCCCTTCTTAAACAGAGGGATTATATTTGTTACTTTCCAATCTGAAGGAACCTTTCCTGACTCTAGGGAATTTTGGGAAATTAACATCAACATCTACAACATCATTAGCTCCCTCTTTTAAGTCCTTAGCATGAAGTCCATCAGGACTTGGGGTGGCACAGTGACTCAGTGGTTAGCATTGCTGTCTCATAGCACGAGAGATCCAGGTTCAATTCCAAACTCAGCTGACTGTCTGTGTAGAGGTTGCATGTTCTTCCCATTTCTGTGAGTGCTCTGGCTTCCTCCCACAGTCCAAAGATGTGTAATTTAGGTGGATTGTCCATTGTGCTCAGAGATTGTAGGTTAGGTACATTAGCTATGAGAAATGTAGGGTTACAGGGATAAGGAGGGAGGATAAGTCTGGTTGGGATTCTC
Organism: Rhincodon typus; assembly: GCF_021869965.1. NCBI lineage: Eukaryota > Metazoa > Chordata > Chondrichthyes > Orectolobiformes > Rhincodontidae > Rhincodon > Rhincodon typus. Next base: position 33,294,627 of record NC_063346.1, on the reverse strand, counting down.
TTCGGAGGCTTGGCGTGGCCAAATGGCCTGTTTGCACACTGTGGACATTCTATGACTTGGAGAGTTGCAAGTCCCAAGCTCCATCAGTTTGCTTCCCTGCAAATTTCCTGTCTCCATTCCACCTCCTGATTTATGGGTATGACTGATTTTTTTAATATCCTCTATAATGAAGACAAAAGCAAAATATTTGTCATTTCATCTACCACTTCCTTATTAACTCCCTACTCACTCGACTGAGGAGCAACTCTAACTTTACTTATTCTTTTACTTTGTAAATATCTGCAGAAACTCTTGCTACTCATTTTTACATTCCTAGCTAGCTTCCTCCCATTTCTTTATCCTGACTAACATTTCAGTCATTCTCCACCTTTTTTAATATTCTGAACAATCATCTGATCTGCTACTCATCTGTGCATAGATATATGCTGCGCCAGAAAATAGGGCCACTTATTTTACCTGCTGACACCCATTGTATGTTTATCGGTGACTTTCTTCTTATCCAACTGGTTGACACAAACACATAAGAATATCAGAAAAAGGAGCTGAAGAATGTCATTTAGTCCCCGGAGCCTGCTCTTTCATTTAATATAATCATGTCCATCACTCAACTTCCCTGCACTATTCCCACATACCCTGATTCTCTTAGTGGTAATATCAACCTTGAACAGAGAGCATCCACAGTTCACTAGGATAGAGAATTCCAAATATTTACAATGCTATGTGTGAAGTTGTTTCTCCTTTTTTCAGTTTAAAATGGTAATCCTCCTATCTTTGGATTGATTCCCTAATGGGGGAAACAACATTTTGGTATCTACCAAACCAAACCTTCACAGAATCTCTTATGTTTCAAAGGAATTATTTCACATTTTTCTCAGCTTCTAAATAATGACGACCCATTTTTCTGACTGTACGTTTTCATCCCAGAAATCAATCGGGTGAGACTATTTTGCACACCCTCTAAGGGACATTTTATCCTTCCTGAGATATGAAGACTAAAATTGCACAAATGGCTCTGGATGTGATCTCAACAGAGGCCTGCACAATTGCAGCAAGTCTTGCTTGTTCTCTCTTGCAGTAAGTGCTAACGTACCACTTTAAATACTTGCTGTAAATATTTGTTAACTTTCAGTGTTTTTTGTACAAGGACACTCAGACTGTCTCTACAGTAATACTTAATAGTTTTACATCATTTCAAAGTATTCTATTTTTCTGTTCTTTCTACTAGATGAATAAATTCACATTCCACTGCATTATACTTCATCTGCCACCTTCTTGCCCCTTACTTAAACTATCTATCACAATTTAAAGACTCTTTCAACAGAATTTTCTCAGCCTGTTGGAGATGGTTTCAGTAGCAAAGCAGTAGGGAAGACCCAAAAATTGATATTCTGATCCTGTGCCTTTCCGGCCTTCTTCAGGACAATATTGAAAGTAACTGTTTGGATCTTACAGAATTAAGAACTAGTTCTGGCTGTTGAAGCCAGTTCTGAGGCCTTTGGATCCTGAATCCAAGGTTCTGCAGCCAAGCTATTTCTCGAACTGCCAGTATGTCACCACAGTCACTGAGGTTCGTGCACAAGGGAAAGAGCTTTGTCTTGAAGCTCAAAACTTGTAGTGTCGAGGAGCTGCTGAAAGATGGACCTAAATACAAGCCAATCCTCATAAGTCAGTGATGCTTACAGCTCCAAAGTGCAAAAATGACAATTGATAGAATCACTAGAACGCATAAATATATGTGGAAAGTATGGTTTTCTGCATGCAGCAAGGAAATGCCCAGCTTTCAATCAATTTTGCAAGACATGGAAGAAAAGGCCATTAGCAGATGCAGAGCACTAGAGCAAAGAGTGATGCACTGGTATGCTCAACCAATCCGTGCCTTGCATTGCCTTGCCTGTTAGCGCGTTGGCACTTCAGGCAGAGACAAATGCTGTCACTACTGCTATCTTGATGTGCTCTTTAGTGCAGTCTCACAGACAGGCTGCTTATTTGGCTTGTCAGTGGGGGTTCTGTTGCAGGACATCTTGATGGATAGCACGCTGAGATGTCAATCTAAAACTTACAGCATGTACCAGCTACCTGTACAGCAAACACACTGCATTGTCTATTCAACTAAATGGCCATGTCGAAAACTGGGTGGGTGCTGATTCTCAGACTGGTCAAGGGAGGGCGTGGGAGCGCGTTGCATGTCAGGGTGTGCCCCTACTCACAGTGAGCAGCACAGCCCACACAAGTCCAGGGGCTTCAACATATTCAGCCATACACATTCGACATTCTTGTTCAGGAGATCTGTCCCAGTCCAGTCTGCGGGTGTTCAGTGTTTAGTCCTGCAGGGTCAGCCCAAGCAGTTAGGGGAATCGCGTATCATCATTCAGGGAGATACAAAGATAAAGGTCAGTGATCTGGGTCAGTCAGGTCAGTGGCCACTCAATGTGGTCGGTCACAGGACTGAATGCAGCCCCGGGGGTCTGTCCATCTATTTTTCAGGAGGTCCAAACTGGGGCCCTGTAGAGATGGTGGGGACAGGTACTGACAGGCTGTTTCTTTGAACAGAACAGTCTAAAATCAAAGCTCATAGTTTCAGGTTATCCAAGGAGTCGGTCATTTAGAAGTAAGATGAGTAAAACGTGTCACTCAGAAGCTCATGGATCTTTGGAATTTCCCACACATGAAGTTTGTGTGTCCCTCTATCGTTGCGTAGGTTAAGGCTCAGCTCAATGGATTTTTAGATAAAAGGGAATGGTTACATACAGATATCAGCTTGGAGATTGAAGCAGAGGTAGGAAATTCACCAAGAGGTTACTCTATAATGGCATAGCTTTGAATGGTCAATTCCTGCTCATATTCCCTTTGCTTCTATATTCTTAAATTTCATGGCATTTCAGAGGATTTCAATGGGTGAAAGAAATATAATCCCCACTGCATTTAAAGGTTTATGAATATCTGTACAACACAAATAAATTCCAGCCATATTGTCACAAATCCAATAGAGGACCTAGAAGGTAAGTATTGAATATAATCTAATCATAGCACTTTCTGCCATTGAAACTTATTTTAAAAAAGAAATCATCCCCACACAGTAGGTAGATCCAGACAGCTAGGCTATGCAAATACAATGATATTTGCTTTGTATAATAATTTTTGATTCAGACTCAATGCATTTGTTGACAAATTGCCTCAAAGAGTGCAGCTCTCACAGCACTTAAAGCTGGCTATTTGATTGGCACCCCATTCTTCCTTTCAACATTGTCTCTCTCTGCCATCAATGCACAGTGGCAGTACTGTGTACCATTTACAAGATGTGCTGCAACACCTTACCAAGACTACTCAGACAGCACCTTCCAAACCCACAACCTTGATCAGCTAAAAGGTGAAGGGCAGTAGATGCATGGGAACACTACCGCTTGAAGTTCTCCTCCAAATCACTCATCGTTCTGACTCAAAACTATATCACCATATCTTTGTTGTCACTGAGGCAACAATCATAAAATTCCCTCTCTGACAGTACTGTGTTCATCATCAAGTTGGCAGGGGAGTAGGGCTCCTGAGCTGGGGCTCGTCTGCTCCAACTGCTTTTCTTTTCTTTTGTCTTTCTATTCCTTTTACTTACCTGTCATCCTGAGCTCGGGCAGCATCAGCGGCAGTGAGGAACCCCAGCACAGACCTCATGATGGTGGTGAATGAGCCCAGAGCAGACTCGAGTGGGCCCAGTGCAAACCTTGTGGCAGTGGCGAGTGAGTCCCTATTTACTTTTCCAGGATCTGGCATCAGAATCAGCAGCTGTTAAAATGGCAGAGGAACATTGACGAGGTAGGCCCAGCAGCGGAAGATGGTGCCTGAGGATCGGTGACTTTGTCATTGGTTGGGCCTGGCACTGGCGGTGGCGAAGCAGAGTTGGAAAGACATGATGGGGACATCAACAAGGCGGGCCCAGTGGTGAGAGATGCAACTCTGGCATTGGTGGGTTCGGCACAGTGGGTGGTGAGGCAGTGGTGGAGGAGAATCGGTCCAGTGGCCAAAGATGATGCCTGAAGACTGGTGGCTTCAACATTGCTTGAGTCTGGTGTAGATAGAGGCAAGGCAGTGGAAGAGGGATGGTTGTACAAGCCTCATTGTTAACGAGCTGGCTAGGGACTGATGCATTCTCTTTAAGCTATATCTTTCTATGTATTTCTTATTCTTAAAACTATTCAAAATGGTGCCGAATTATGGCGACAGTGGAACATCTTTTCACTGTATTTTACTGTTCTTTTCTCTATAAATACAAGTGACAATAAATAATTTATTCAATCATTCCCCCATGCCACATGGACTGCAGCAGTTAAGAATGCAACTCATCATCATGTTCTCAAAGGCAGTTAGGATGGTGGCCTTGCCAGTGATACCCATATCTGGTGAATGATTAAATTTAAATCGTCTTCCTTACATAGAAACTTTTCTACATTCATTAATATGGGGTTATACTTCATAAATACTCCAACACGCAACTTAGTATCAGCTAGATCAGAGTCAGATGATATCATGTAAATCACCTGTCAGAAAAATGTTTTGTCAATATCTTAAATCAAAGCAAAATCACACGGCTAACTGCAAAATAGACTGCGATCTCTTCTAGCGAAAGTGGAAAATAGAACCACCAGAAAACATTTTGTGCATGCTCAGGGCAATTGATTTTCATGTCCCTGCCTTTGGGACTATTGAACCTCCCTAGGCAACAGTAAATACAGAAGAGTATGAAAGGGACCTCACAGGCAAAATGGAGACAAACTGAACCTTTCTTAAATCAATTGCCCAAAGGTGAAACAGAGAAATTTGTGCTGTGAAGTCACCCAGTCAGATTTATCTACATGTTGCATGCACCATTTAGAAAGTATACAGAATATCAGCTTTCCTGGTAACACTTACCTCAAAATATAATATTATCAAACAAGAGACTTTGTTTCCTGAAAGCATATGTTGTGAAAATTAATTTGATTTCTTTTGAAAAGATATACTTTATGAATCAGCATCTGCATTGCTTTAAGAAAGGATTTGGTATTCATTTGAGACTGATCAATTTATCAGGTGCCTCTACCATCTAAGAATGCTTAAAATACTTAAAAGGGGTTTAATAGAATTTTTTTTAAAAATGAACATTTAAATCACTTTATTGAGGATGATTGCTGAGTTAAGAATAACAAATGAATTGAAAAGACAAATCTTATCTTGTTCACCAGTAAGTGAAAATATCTCTGAATAGATTTGACATAAATTGGATGGTCTTCACAATTTGAGGATTAAGCCAACAACACTATAATTTTCGCTAAAGATTGACGGTAAAAGATGTGATCTCAAGATAATTTAAATTAATGTTAAAACTAATTATTTTCTGACAGTAAAATATTCATACTTCACAAATTACATGCCTGCTTATTCCTCCTTCACATCAAACTCAACAAATATAAAAATGCCAAATTAGTGGTTGAGTATTCAGTCTGCTACTGCAAAAAATATTCAACAAGTAAGGTATATTCAAAATCATGAGGTACCTGGACAAAGTTGCTGGAGAAAACTGTTCATTCTGGCTGACTGATCAAGACTGATGTTGTATAAGGTAATGTTTCTGAAGGAGTAAATATTCATGTTGCATTAAGCTTCATTCAATCTGATACTGTCACTGTCATTGGGTAGAGGCAGTTGAGAAATGTGAGGTGTTGCATTTTGGAAAGGCAAATCAGAGCAGGACTTGTACACATAATGGTAAAGTCCTGGGGAGTGTTGCTGAACAAAGAGACCTTGGAGTTCATAGTTCCTTGAAAGTAGAATGGCAGGTAGATAGGATAGTGAAGAAAACATTTGGTATGCTTGCCTTTATTAGTCAGTGCATTGAGTTTATAGTTGGAAGGTCATGTATAGAATATTGGTTTGACCAATTTTGAAGCATTGCGTGCAGTTCTGGTCTTACTCCTATAAGAAGGATTTTGTGAAACTGGAAAGAGTTCAGAAAAGATTTACAAGGATGTTACCAGGGTTGGAGAGTTTGAGATATAGGGAGAGATTGAACAGACTGGAGCTATTTTCCCTGGAGCTTCGGAGGATAAGAGGTGACCTTATAGAGGTTTATAAAATCTTGAGGCACATGGATTGTGTAAATAGGCAAGGTCTTTTTGCCAGGATGGGGTGTCCAAAACTCGATGGCATGGTCTAAGGTGAGAGGGGAAAGATATAAAAGGTAAGGAACAACATTTTCACGCAGACACTGGTGCATATGAACTGATCTTCCAAAGGAAGTGGTGGAGGCTTGTACAATTACAAAATTTAAAAGGCATCTTGATGGCTATATGAATAGGAAGGGTTTAGAAGGATATAGGTCAAATTCTGGTGAATGGGACTAGATTTGTATAGGATATCTGGTTGGTGTGGACGACTTGGACCGATGGTTCTGTTTCTGTGCTGCATGACTCCATGGTTCTAAGTTCCCTCAAGGGGTAGACATGTTCTGCACAGCTCCTGATAGTCCCAAATAATTGTGTCTAGCAAGATAGCATAACCAGTGTCTATTATTATGTAATACACTGCTATGTCACTTAAGTCAAGTGCATCTCTGTTTAGATTCACCAGTGATCTATCATCTATGATGATAACTAGAAAGGCCGTACACTCAACATAGAGAAATGAAAATTGGTGACAGTGAGATACCCAAACCAGAATGCAAAATGGTGATTAGCAGTGGAGTGACAGAATCTATTTTACACCGAAGAAAACATTTTTTGGAGGAAAGTGAATCTGCCCCTTCAAAAGCATTATTACGTTAAGACGATACAGACAGGCAGCCACCAGTTAAAACACAAAAAGAGTCAGGAGACCAATAACACTCCAAAGACAAACCTCCAGCAGTAACCTGGTATGAGGCACAAGTAGAGGAGTGTGGGCTTAGGAAAGAGAAAAAGCCAGTTACTCTGAGGACAAGTCAAGAGCCTAAGGAAAGAAGGCTCTCAAAGAAGAAAGAGAAGGCTTCAGGAAGAAACTTAAATAGCCCTAAATAAAACAAGAAAGAAACTTCACCAAAATGGTGCAAGATCCTGAAAGAGAAGACAAGGAAATAAAAAAGAGAGTTTGTAACTCTCAAAATTGAGCATCGCTGCCATTGTGTGTAGACTCCACTGATCATAGCTGTGTTGGATAATGAAAGGACCAGAAAGATAGTTTAGGTTGTATTTGATAGAATTGGTATAGCTTCAGAATTTATTTAAGATGTCAAAGAGAAAAATTTAGAGTAATTTTGGCAAAGTGTCTCGCAGAGGAAGAAAAGTCAAAAGGAAGTTAAGGTTTCACTGACCAGTACTAATTTGTTTTCTAATTCATTCATGGGACATGGGCTTTGTCTGCTTGGTCAAAATTTATTATTATTAATGAAACTGTGGTGTTGATGGAAAGATGACCAGAAAAGAAAAGGAAATGTTTATTTTGCCTGGGAAAGAATAGAAAAACATCATCTTGGCTGCCAAAGGTGGGAAAACCCTGAAAATGCACAAAGTTACCTTTTTATTTCATTAAATAGGGAGGAAAAACCAGCATGCAGTACAGAAAAGCTGTATTGCAGTGGAACAGAATTTAAAACCTTGACAGCAGTAAATCACAACAACACAGCTATTTAACAAAATTGAAAACTCCATTGAGGAATTAATATAATATTACTGTCATAGAAAATTTGCAAAGAGAAGTTATCAACCTTGCAGCTGTGCAGAGCCTAACAAACATTATGGTTTAAAATAGCTTCAATGAATGCAGAAAAGACAGCTGAAGAGGCAGCAGATTACAAGGAGCTTTTAAATGCTACAGATTTAAAACAACTTCACCATAATAGGAATTAGAAGTACATTCAGGAGAAATAGTAGGAGGTATAATATTTCCGCAAAGATTCAAAGTTAGGGATGAACTGTGGAGAACACAAGATAGAGCATCTTGGAGAAGATATTTTAAGATTCAGGATTATTTAAAATTAACAAATAAATCCAAGGATGAACAAGTTAATATGCTAATGTATTCAATAGGTCTTATTGCAGATAAGCACAGAACAGCAAAGACAATGGTGAAATGGCACAATTTGATACCTCAAAATGGCACAATCCTGGCTCAAGAGGGAGCAGTCAATAGAAGCAAATATCACAAGCAAGGAAGAAACATAAAAATATGTGCAATGTGATCAATTTAAAATAAATTTATATTTAAAAACATTCCGTGTTATAGGGATTCATCTGTGCGCTACCATCTGTGAAAGGTTTGAAGAAGATTGTTGAGGAATAGATTTGTATTTTCAGGGCACTGATATTTAGCCATCTGTGAAGCATGAGGTGACAACAGGAAGGGGAAAAGCAAGAAAAAAAAGAAACATCCTAAAGTCCATTGTATATAAAATCTAATAATTACTACACCTCAGTGAACAGCTTTCAAAAATATGGTAATATAAATTCTAAAAAGGTATTAGGCAAATGCGCACTATTAAAACCACAATCGTTAAAAATATCACAACTCATTTTCATTCTGAACAAATCCTTTTATGATAATGCTGCTCTCTAAAGCCTACACACGGAAACATAGAAAGATGTGCTCTCACACGGTACATTATTTTGCTCTTAAACAATGGGTGTGTGTTGAGATTATTTTTTAGTTCATGACCCTGCTGTGAAGTCAATTCCCCCACTGAGGAGATTTCCTCAGAGGCAGTCAATGAAAAGGGCTTCTTTGGGTCCGCCAACAAGTTGAGGGTGATGGATGGATCTTTGAAGCTGCAGGCCCAGTCAAAAGGTTGGCAACCTATGAAGGATAGCAGCCCAACTGGTAGAGGTGGGAGATGCAATGTCAGAGGTGGAGAACACAAAAGGCACCTCTAACTGAAATGCTTTCTCAGAAAAGGGTGAGAATTTAAGTAAATAAATGGTAGCCCCAACAATGAGACAACCCTTGTGGTAAGTAAATCCCTCTGCGAGATGGCAACAGCAGCAGCTGTGGCTTTCTAATGGCTGTAGCTCCAAGGAAGTGGGCCTCACAGGCTCATCCTGCAACAGTTCAGAAATCGCTAGCAGTGTACCCAATCAGACCACAAATTAACATTTTATTCCTGCCACCACCAAAGTGTAGTCTGACAGAACAGTGATAATTCAATTTGCAGCTTTTAATGCATTTTCTCTCTTTTACCGAAAAGTTTGTTATGAACTTGAAATCAACAACAACTCTTGCACTCCTGCCCTTTATTCCCCACAGACTGGTGTGGGTGCTTGCATTTCAAGGTGACAAACTAAATTTGGAGGATGCTCAGTGGTTGAACAGAACACTATTCATTTTGTTTCATCTTTTTGGTTTTATCACATACTCCAGTGTAATTTGCCTTGACTTTGAAAGACAGTGTGATAACATGACACTCGTCTATGTTTCAGGCTTTAACTGCTCAACAAAATTGTATAACAGTAAAAGAATAACTGAATTCCAGCAGCAGCACATTCCCTGAAGATTACAAACAGAACATTCAATTTGAATGAAGTTTAAGAAAGATGTTAAGACTAAAAGAGAGAGCAATAACTTTAAGTAAACATTACATCTTTTCTAAAACAGATCATCAAATTTGAGTTTGAGCAAATCCCAAATGATTGTAGTCAAATTGAATGGCTTCACTCATTCTTTGATTCGTCGAAATAAACAAGGGCATCTGTATTTGGTCAGAGATGTCGGTTCCAATTTGCGCAAATGTTTGGCACTATGGGTGCCAGTTGTGGTGAGAAAAAGCAACTGTGCTGCTCCCCAACATTTTTAACTTGAACCACAACAATCACCATTTGTTGAGTATGATAGCCTGGGTCTTATGTATGTGCATCAGATGCATGCACATAGGTCTTGCGAAACAGAAAGGTATGCTCCTCCAGCCAGATGTGGGAAATCAGGGAGCAGCCTAGTGTCCCTAACAGCTATGTCAGCAGGAAGTGTGACCAGCTGCAGCTCCTCACAGACTGCATGGTTCTGTTGGAGAAGCAGCTGAACACACTGCGGTACACACAGGGAGCAGACACTAGCTTTAGGGAGGTGGTCACACCACAAGCCCAGCCAGATACATGGGTGACCACCAGGAGAGGTAGGCAGGCAGGTAGTGCAGGAATCTCCGGTGACTATTCCCCTCTCAAACAGGTGTACTGTTTTGACTACTGTAGTGGGGGATAGCCTCTCAGGTGATAGTACAAGCAGCAGCCCAGCCTGTGGCACTGCAACTGGTTCTGCTGTAGAGTAGGGTAGGGCAAAGTCCAGGCAAGTGATCGTAGTTCCTGACTCAATAGTCAGGGGCACAGACAGGCGTTTCTGTCGCTGTGAATGAGACTCAAGCATGGTGTGTTGCCTTCCTAGCGCCAGGGTCGTGGATGTCTCTGAGCGGGTACAGGACATCCTGAAATGGAAGGAAAACAAACAGATTGTCCACATTGGCACAAATGACATAGGAAGGAAAAGGAAAGAGGTCCTGTGAGGACAATTCAGGGAGTTAGGTAGGGAGCTAAAAAACAGCACTGCCAGGGTAGTAGTCTCAAGATTATTACCCATGCCATGGGCTAGTGAGGCTACGAACAGAGAGAGCATACTGTTAAACACATGGCTGCAGAGCTGCTGTAGGAGGGAGGGCTTCAGAAATATGGATCATTAGGATGTCTTCTGGGGAAGGTGGAACCTGTATAAGAAGGATGGGTTGCACCTGAGCTGGAGGGGCACTAGCAGCCTGGGCAGGAGGTTTGCTAGAGCTCTTCAGGAGGATATAAACAAGTGTGGCAGGAGGATGGGAACCAGAACAACAGACCAGTAAGTGCAGGAACTGGGGACAAAAGTGAGACTGAGCTATTCCTAGCGCTGAGTAAGAGCAGGCAGAGGGAAGTCTCAGGGATCAAAGGGACTACAGGTCTGGAGTACATTTACTTTAATGCATGAAGTATAACAGGTAAGAGAGATGAACTAACATGGATTACTGCATGCAATTATGATGTTATTGCCATTACGGAGACATAGTTAAAGGAGGGACAGGACTGACAGCTTAACCTTCCAGGATATCGTTATAGATGGCATAGAAAAGGAAAGCAAAGGGGCGGGGAGTTGCATTGCTGATTAGGGATCACATCACGGCTGTGTTGAGGGATGATACATCGAAGGAATTTTGCAGTGAGGCATTATTCGTGGAGCTCGGGAATAGGAAGGGTGAAATCACAATGTTCAGAGTTTTCTATCGACCTCCCAACAGCCCACATGAAACAGAGGAGCAGATATGCAGTCAGATATTAGAAAAGTATTTAAAAAAAGCAGGATAATTGTGGTGGATCACTTCAACTTTCCTCTTAGTGACTGGGATTCCCTTAGAGCCAAAGGCTTGGATGGAGAGCAATTTGTTAGATGTGTCAAGGAGGGCTCTTTGAGACAGTACATTGACAATCCAACCAGAGAGGGGGCCATACTAGACTCGGTTATAGGAAATGAGCCAGAACAGGTCATCGATGTTTCAGCAGGAGAGCATTTTGGGCTTAGTGACCATAACTCCATAACATTTCGAGTAGTCATGGACAAGGACAAGAGTGGCCCTTCGGTGAGGGTGCTTAATCGGGCAAGGACCAATTACATCCCAAATTAGACAGGAACTGGGGAATGTGTACTGAGAGCAGTTATTTGAGGGCAAATCTACATCCGGCATGTAGCAGACTTTTGCACACCAGTTGATTAAAGTGTGGGATATGCATTTCCCTGCAAAACTGAAGGTTAGGAATGGCAAGATTCAGAAACCATGAGTGATAAGGGAAATTGTAAGCTTAGTCAACAGGAAAAAGGAAGCATACGATAGGTCTAGGCAACTACAAACTGACAAACCCCTGAGGAGTGTGGAGAAATTAGGAAGGAACTTAAACACGGAATTAGGAAGGCTAAAAGGGGTTATGGAATGTCTTTAGCAAACAGAATCAAGGAGAATCCCAAGACTCTTTATGCATTTATTATAAGAAAGCAGGTAGCAAGGGAAAGAATAGGCCCACTCATGGACAAAGGAGGAAAGTTATGGATGGAACCAAAGGAAGTGGGAGAGATCCTTAATGAGTACTTTATATCAATATTCAACAAGGAGAAGGACATGACTGATGTTGAGGTCAGGGATGAGTGTGTTAATACTCTAGAGAATGTCAATATATTGAAAGAGGAACTTTTGGAAATTCTAAATTGCATTAAGGTAGACAAGTCCCCAGGGCCAGATGGGACTATCCCAGATTACTGCGAGAGGCATGGAAAGAAATAGCTGGGGCATTAGCAGATATCGTCACATCCTCTTTGACCATAGGTGAGGTTCCAGAGGACTGGAGATTAGCCAATGTTGTTGCCTTATTTAAAAAAGGGAGCAGGGATAATCCAGGAAATTATAGGCCGGTGAGCCTAATGCCTGTGGTGGGGAAGCTCTTGGAGAAGATACTGAAGGACAAGATATACACGCATTTAGAAGAAAATGGACTAGTTAGCGACATGGTTTTATCCGGGTAATGTCATGTCTCATCAACCTGGCTGAATTTTTTTGAAGAGGTGACAAAGATAATTGATGAGGCAAGGGCTGTAGATGTAGTTTATATAGACTTTAGTAAGGCATTTGAAAAAGTCCCACATGGCAGATTGGTACAAAAACTAAAATCACATGGGATTCGGGGTGGGCTGGCGAGATGGATACAAAACTGGCTTTGTCACAGAAAATAGAGGGTAGTGGTGGAAGGCTGTTTTTCAGAATGGAGACTGGTAACTAGTAGTGTTCCACTGGAACAATACAGTGTGGAGCTGGCGGAACACAGCAGATCAGGCAGCATCAGAGCAGGAGAGTCGACGTTTTGGGTTGGGACCCTTCATCAAATGTTCTGACCTGAAACATCTACTCTCCTGCTTCTCTGATGCTGCCTGACCTGCTGTGTTCCTCCAGCTCCACACATAGTTGACTCTGACTCCAGCATCTGTAGTTCTTCCTATCTTTGTGTTCCACAGGGATCAGTTTTAGGTCCTCTGTTGTTTGTAGTATATAAAAATGATCTGGAGGAAAATGTGAGTCTGATTAGTAAGTTTGCAGATGATATGAAGATTAGTGGAATTGCTGATAGTGTCAATGATTATGAAAGGATACAACAGGATATAGATAGATTGGTGACTTGGGCACAGAAATAGCAGATGGAGTTTAATCCAGACAAATGTGAGGTGATGCATTTTGGAGGATCAAATTTAGGTGTGAACTATACTGTTAATGGCATAACCTGTAGGAACGTTAATATACAGATGGATGTGGGCATACAGGTCCACAGTTCCTAAAAGTAGCAACACAGGTGGCCAAGGTGATTAAGAACGCATATGGCATGCTTACTTTCATCGGCTGGGGCATGGAGTACAAGAATTGGCAAAACATGTTGCAGTTATATAAAACCCTTGGTAGGCCGCATTTGGAGTATTGTGTGCAGTTTTGGTCACTACACTACCAGAAAGACATGGAAGCTTTGGAGACAGTGCAGAGGAGCTTCACCAGGATCTTGCCTGGTCTCAAGGCATTGGCTATGAGGAAAGGTTAAAAAGACTAGGATTGTTTTCACTGGAAAGATGGTGGCTGAGAGGAGAACTGATAGAGGTCTTCAAAATCATGAGAGGCATAGATAGGGTGGAGAGTCAGAGACTTTTTCCCAGGGCTGAAGTTTCAATTTCAAGGGGGCACAGGTTCAATGATGAGAGGGGAAAAGTTTAAGGGAGATGTGCGAGGGACATTTTTCCCACAGAGAGTGGTAGGAGCCTGGAACACATTGCCAGAAGAGGTGGTGGAAGCAGGCACATTGGTGACATTTAAGCGGCATCTGGATGATTACTTGAATAGGGAGGTAACAGAGGGATAAGGACCGAATAAGGGCAGAAGGTATGTTTTTTAGTTAGGCGATGATGGTCGGCACAGGCTTGGAGGGCCAAAGGGCCTATTCCTGAGCTATACTTCTCTTTTTGTTCTTTGTTATTTTGAAAGTGACTTTGGCTTTTGGCAGTCAATCGTCTCAGTCCTAGGACATCCTGCAGAAGTTCCTCAGGGTACTGTCCAAGGCTGAACCATCTCCAGTTGCTTCATCAATGACCTTCCTTTCGTCATAAGGTCAGAACTGGAGATATTTGCCAACATTTGCACAGTGTTCAGCACTGTCCACAACTCTTCAGATGCTGAAGCAATCCATGTCCAAATGTGACAAGGCAACATTCAAGCTTGGACTGAAAAGTGGCAAGTAACAATGATATCACACAATTTCCCCCTCCAACAGGATAGTACCCAACCACCATCCCCTGACATTCAATGGCATTACCAATCCTGAACCCTCACTATCAATATCTGAGGTTACTATTGACCAGAAACTAAACTAGACGAGCCGCATAAATACAATGGCTACCACATCAGACACTACGAATCCTACAGCAAGTAACTCCCCTCTGGCCCCACAAAGCTTGTCCACCATCTACAAGGCCCAAGACAAGAGAGTGGTAGAAGACTCCCTACTTTATTAGATGAATACAGCTCCAAGCAACACTCAGGAACCTCAACACCATCAGATCAAAGCAACCTGTTTGATTGTCATCTCATCTAACACCTTCAAAATTGCACCTTCAAATTGCAGTGGTGACAGTGTGACCATGTACAAGATATACCTTAAATGGAACCTTCCAAACCCGCAACCTTGTCCACCTAGAAGGGAAAGGCTTCTGCTACATGGAAATACCACCACATGCAAGCTGTTCTCCAGGCTTAACTTGAAACAATCTCATTGTTTCTTTACTGTAACTGGGTCAAAATCCTGTAACTCCCTCCCTAACACCACTGTGGGTGTACCTACACCACATTGAGTGCAGCAAGAAGGCAGCTTATCACCACTTTCTCTAGAGTAATTAATTAGGGGGCAGGGAGCAATAAATGCTGGTCCCAGTAGCATTTCCCACACCCAATGAATGGATAAAAAATTGTAGGTCATGAAATGAACCAAGGTGAATACTGATTTGACCCACGGTCTGTCATTTTCAACTTGCCACTCTAGTTAATGCTCTTTTAATCACATCCATTTAACCCCCTCAATGTCTTCTTAGCAGTGCTTTTTAAAATAATCCATCTGTTTTGCACATTAGTTTTTCTTTCAACCATCATCTGTTGGTTTTTGCAGAATTAGTAGAAATACTGGGTTATTGAAATTGTTCCAACAAATTGGTAAAGTCTGCGTGTAATAAAGCTGGACATCGAAACAATGTTGTTTGTTACTGAAAGATCTCTATTTACATCACTTATCATCAAGGCCACAGTTGCAGTCTCACTTGGGCTGCAGCATCTGATGAAGGTAAAGCAGATGCAGCAAAAAAGGCAAGATGCTCTGAGAAAGGGGAGGGCTTTTCATAGAAGTTTACTCCTAAGCCAGGAGTAGTATGTTCAGCACTGTACATCATCAAGACTTTCGTTCAAGAACTGTACTACCGAGCAGCTCAGTGATGCCCTGTTTTCCAAGGCCACCCATTAAGTAATTTTTACTGCAGATGAGGCGAGTCAAGCTCAGAGAAATGTCAATTTCATTGCTGGGGTTGGATTGCTACAGCTACTGGAGGATATTGAATGCACATGTGGTAAATAACAGTCTCATCTGATCAGGTAGGATTATTCATGCATTACAAAAGGATTCCAGCTAGTTAGTGACCATTGCAAAGCTCTTATGTATGTCCTTGCTGGACATCCAGGGAGCTGGCATGATTCATTTTGCAGCAATCACAACTTTGTAGGTGTCTCTCTTCCACATTGCCTCAATTGCTGGCATCTCAATTCCTGACAAGGAAGAAAGGAGGAGGACACATCCCTATCTAGATCAACAGAGCTGGAGAGGGTCAAAAGCATCAAGTTCCTAGGAGTGATAATAATTGATAATCTGTCCTGGATCTCCCACATAGATGCAACAGTTAGGAAGGCACAACAATGCCTCTCCTTCCTCAGGCAGCTTAGGAAATTCGGCATGTCCATAAGGACCCGTACCAACTTTTACAGATAAACCATAGAAAGCATTCTATCTCGGTGCCTAATGGCCTGGTACAGCAACTGCTCTGCTCAGGACTGTAAGAAACTACAGAAAGTTGAGTGCACAGCCCGGACCATCAGGGAAGTCTAACCTCCCATCCGTGGACTCTGTTTATACCTCTCGTTGCCACGGAAAGTCTGCCAACATCATCAAAGACCTCTCCAACCTCATTAATGCTCTCCTACAACCTCTTCAAATACAAGGGCCCTCTGAAAGCCCAGCTACTGATTTATGTACTTACTAGTGAATCTGAAGAGAGTGCAAGAAGCCACATCAGTAAAAGGCAATAACAGAACAAGTGTGGATTGTTAAAGCTGCAATTCATGTGCCTGGGCATATCTGGAAGTAGCCTTCATTACGCACCAACATAACGGGATGATTGCAGTCTGTTCTGTTCTTCATAACTGAGTGCTGTACAGAGGAGTCTAGCTGCAACAAGAGGAAATTGAAGAATGCCTGACATCCAGGGAGGAGAAGGAAGTGGTGGAGAAGGAACCAGATGTATCTATGTTTCCTGCAGTCACACACCAGGCTGCCAGACAAACATGTGATGGAGTTAGACAGGCATGCTTCACCTAATACTTGTGCGTGAAACCAGTTGAAAATGCCATCAGAAACCGAAGGCAAAGTATTCAGCTCCCTTAGAGTCATGGAGTCATAGAGCTGTACAATATGGAAACAGACTCTTCAGTCCAACTCGCCCATGCTAACCAGATATCCTAAGTAAATCCAGTCCTATTTGCCAGCATTTGGCCCATATCCCTCTAAACCCTTTCAGTTCATATACTCATCCAGATGCCTTTTAAGTGTTGTAATTGTATCATCCTCCACCACATTGTCTGGCAGCTCATTCCATACATGCACCAGCCTCTGCATGAAAAAGTTGCCCCTTAGGTCCTTTTAAATCTTTCTTCTCTCACCTTAAACCTATGCTTTCTAGTTTTGGACTCCCCTGTCCTGGGAAAAGACCTTGGCTAATCATCTTACCAATGCCCCTCCTGATTTTTTAAACCTCTGTAAGGTCACCCCTCAGCCTTCGACACTCCAGGGAAAACAGCCCCAACCTATTCAGCCTCTCCCTATGGCTCAAACCCTCCTTTCTGAACCCTTTCAAGTTTCACAAAATCCTTCTATTACACGCAGACCAGAATTGAATGCAGTATTCCAAAAGCGGCCTAACCGATGTCCTGTACAGTCACAACATTACCTCCAACTCCTATACTCAATACACTGACCAATATAGGCAAGCATACCAAACATCTTCTCCACTATCCTGTCTAACTGGGACTCCACTTTCAAGGAACTATGAACCTGTACTCCAAGGTCTCTTTTTCAGCAACACTTTCCAGGGCCTTACCATTAAGTGTCTAAGTCCTGCCTTGATTTGCCTTTCCAAATTGCAGCATCACACATTTATATAAATTAAACTCTGTCTGCCACTCCTCAGTCTATTGGCCCAACTGATCAAGGTCCCATTGTATTCTGAGGTAACCTTCTTCGCTCTCCGCTAAACCTCCAATTTTGTTGTCATCTGCAAACTTACTAACCATACATCCTATGTTGATGAAAAGCAGTGGAACCAGCACCGATCCTTGGCACACCATTGGTCACAAGCCTCCACTCCGAAAAGCAACCCTCCGCCACCATCAGACTCCGTCTCCTACCTTCGAACCAATTATGTATCCAAATGGCTAGTTCTCCTTGTATTCCATGTGATCTAACCTTGTTAATCAATCTACCATGAGGAACCTTGTCAAACACCTTACTGAAGTCCATGTAGATCACGTCCAATGCTCTGCCTTTATTAATCCTTTTTGTTACTTCTTCAAAAAACTCATTCAAGTTAGTGAGACATGATTTCCAACACACAAAGCCATGTTGACTATCCCTAATCAGTCCTTGCCTTTCCAAGTACATGTAAATCCTGTCCCTCAGGATCCCCTCCAACCAGTTGCCCACCACCGATGTCAGGCTCACTGGTCTATAGTTCCCTGGCTTTTCCTTACCACCTTTCTTAAGTTGCGGCACTACATTAACCATCCTCCAGTCTTCAGGCATCTTACCTATGGCTATTGATGATCCAAATATCTCAGCAAGAACATGGGGAATGGCAAGAACATTTGGAGCATATGACAAATGTGAAAAAATCAGAACATTAACATGAAGAAAAAAAGTAAGATTTTTCTTTTAAGGTTTAATTGGCAAGTTCAGACTCTTGCAAATAAACAGTGATGACCTTATTCCCATGCACTAGCATCTCATTATAAGGCAAAGTCATCTAATTTCAATGTAGCTTCCAATTCTCCTGTCCTTACCGAAGAGACTAGGGGGCATCAAATCCTATCATGAAAATCATGGAAGTTACCTGGAGGCTGCAGCTTGCCACTTTTTCTCTGAGACATCATCCAACTCTGTCTTCACACAGAAACGGGAAAGGTGGTGATGTGTCCCTAGTGAGTGAGTAGGAAACACAGAGCACAAGATGGGATAGTCATTTGGGACGATGAGGTGGATAAGAGCCATTGGGTGGAAAAGATACATGCAATAGTGAGAGTTATAGTCCATGAGTTTTGGCAAGATGATTGTGCAGTTGCAGAGTTAGTGTGAGGTAGCAGAGAGAAGATGGTGGCACTTACACTTGCAAAGCGCAGAAGATCACTGACCTTCTTCCTGCATTGCTGTGTGTTGAGTTTCACCCAAGACCCTGGCCCAGGTCTCAGACCAGGCTGACTGTGGCTGCTAGCTTGGCCTCCTTTCCCAGTCAGCAGGAAAATGTACTGCCTTCCTTTCCACCATCTCTTCTACCAATACCTCCCAATTTCTATCAGTGAGAGAAGGAGCTCAATTTCCTTTGATCATTTCCTTCAGGATAGCGGTGCAGGACCGTAGTGTGAAGGGCTGTTCCTGGCATGGAGTGTCTGAAGTGAGTGCACAGCTGGGGTTTAAATATGGTTGCCTTCAGAGTGAATATTGCAAAGCCCCAGCAATGGCGAACATTTTCACGTCTCAGCTGTCTGATTCCACAAGACTGGCACTGGAGAGAGCAGTTTCATAATTAATACGATGAAGAGCAGAAGGTTGAAGAAGAAAAGTCACCATGGGATATGTCAGCATTGCTGCCATGAATCTCACTCAAAAAAACACTGTTGGAAAATCTGAACATTCAGCTCCTTGGGTACGATTTGTTCTCACTGCAAACCCATTGCCAGAATTAAAATCAGGCCCTATGTGTGTTCATGTACACGTCTGGTATACCCTCTAGGAAAATGCAAGGACAAGGACAATAAAATCACTTTCAACTCTACTCAGGTGGATGGGTGGGACCCATCTTGTGTCTACCAAGTTGGGTTCAAGCTTCAGGTTATAGTCAAAAAGCTGGTAGTCACCCTGTGCTCCAGGTGATCAAAGACCTTTTTTCACTCCCAGGACTGCAAATTGCTTTAAAAAAGAAATCAGGACAAAGGAACTTCAATCAACTCACAAAAGCAAGAATCATGAAAGCTACCATTCAACTATCTAGAGATAGTAAGAACTGCCGATGCTGGAGTCAGAGATAACATAGTGTAGAGCTGGAGAAACACAGCAGGCCAGGCAGCATCAGAGGAGCAGGAAAGTTGACGTTTCGGGTCGTGGCCCAAGAAGGGTCCTGACCCGAAACATCAACATTCCTGCTCCTCTGATGCTCCCTGGCCTGCTGTGCTCCTTCAGCTCCACACTATGTTCAACTCCTATTTTCTTTAACTTCTTTGGTTCCGGTCTCACCACTAATTTCTAATGTGTATGTGTGTGGCATTAGATTTCTGCTTGTGTGTAATAAATAATAAACACCCTCTTTCTGTTATTTCAAGAAAGCCTGGTTGAATTAACACTTTTTGAAAAATAGGTTCAATAGGGTTTAGGAGAAAGTTATTCACAATAAATTAACTTTATGGCAACCAACCAAGGCGTTGGATGAATAAAGAAGGGAAGCCAGTTCATTGTTCCTCATCTGAGAAGTAGCGTTTTTTGCTTTCCTGTCAGGAAATGCAATGAATTTGGGAACCTTGCCTGGGGTCTGCTCATAACAAAATCATATTTAGTAATTCTGCATCTTTTGAATGAAGAGTTAGCTCTCGTTACTTTTATTTATGTGGACCCAAATAACATGTGGCTGTCACTGAAAATGTTTTACTCATGTCAATTCAATTGTTTTCTTCCTGCATATGCTCTGTCCCAATATTAATGCAATAGGATTTAGTTTTAGGGAACATTTGTGAACAATTGGCTTTTTGCACTTCACAACAATTAGGCCATATTAAGGCTAAATAAAACCATCAAACATTACATATTTTGGTACACAGCATTAATGTCAGTGGGAATCTTTTCATAATTGCTCCCCAGATCTGGGTTAAAAGCCACAAAAACAGAAGTTGCTGGAAAAGCTCAGCAGGTCTGACAGCATCTGTGAAGAAAAAATCAGAGTTAACGTTTCAGGTCTGGTGACCCTTCCTCAGTCACTGGACTCAAAACATTAACTCTGATCTTTTCTTCACAGATGCTGCCAGACCTGCTGAGCTTTTCCGGCAACTTCTGTTTTCGTTCCTGATTTACAGCATCCATTGTCTTTTTCAGTTTTATTGGGTAAAAAGCCATTCACTTCAAGACAAAAGTATACTATGAACTAACCATAATGTAATTTACATTGTTAATTTCAGGCAGCCATTCAGCAAACATGGATTAAAGCAGAAAACAGGCATGGTTTTGATTGCAGCATTAACATGCCTATTTGTTTTAGATAGAGTAATGGTTCTGAACAGATTACTGTTACGTTACATTGAATTCAGCCGTTCTGCTGATATCATACAGTCTGTGGGCATACACAACAGTTTTACTCTATCTTTAGGAGAGAAGCATCTGTACCAACTCGCTTAGGTCCTAGTAATTGTGTCTGCCCAAATTCAGTGTTGCCTATTGCTATCATGCAATAGAACTTTTTCTAATTCAAAAACAGTGCCCCTTCTTCAGGATTTGCTATGGTAAATCCCCTACTATTAATGATTAGATAGGTCCAAGACAAAGCAAAGACAAAAGTGGATTGGTGACAATGAACCACCTCTAACAACCCTTATCTAGGACCACATCATGGCAGAGGTGGCAAGTATTGCAAGATGCCACCAGTAGTCATCTGGGAAAATATTACATATATGTCAGTAATTGCCAAGGCAAAAGGTTGGGATTCAGCGCAGTGAATATAAGTACTTGGAAAAGCGTTCAGTTTTAATCTGATTGTAAGGCTTAAAATGTGAGGTGGCTGGATGAGGAATTGGAAGTGGGTGAATAATTGTGTGCCAGGGAAGTGAATAGAAATGATTGCATTTTGGAAATGAACCTTGAAGCAAAATTATACTTGGTGTGACTTATTTATCTGCAAATTAGCAATCTTGTATAAATATTTTGAATTTTTTTTATTTCCTACAAAACCCTTTATGACTCAACAATCTCAAAATATTGTGCAGTGTAAAACCACGCAATTGCCACTCACATCAAAACTCTCTCCGATCTTCTGATAAAATCGTAATTTTTTTTCTTGAAAGCAGACTCATCTTTGTACACACGCAGACTTTAAATTTTGACAGGACGGAGGTGACTCTGCCTGAAGAGCAGGTTGAAGTTTGGGTTGGTGGGGAAGGGTGTGGTGGAAATATGCCTTAGTTCTTACAAAGAGCCTTGACCTGATTCTGTGCTCATTAGACTATTAACTGCCTGGCATCAGGACTCATGTCACTTTAAGGGAGAGATCCAAGATGGGCCATGGCTAATCAGTGGACATGCCTCACGTCAATGCTAGCTGTGCCATCATAGCAGCAGCCAGTGATGGGCATCCCATAGCACCCACAGCACCATAATCAATGTCAGCTTGAAACCAAACTGAGTGGAGCGGGGGTCATCAGCACTAGCCAGGCTCTCAAGGGGAGAGTGGGTCTTGGTAGTGAAGGTAGGGTGAGAATGTTTTTGTGAGGGAAAACCATGTCATAGGGTGCCTAATCAGGACTGTCCTGAGCCCAGACTGAGGCCAACAGTTTTTACAGTCCATTTTCGTGGCGGAAGGAAGAGATTCTTACTAATCCTTAAATGACCACTTAAGGACCTGAGCCAGGTTCTGGGCAGGAAGGTTGTATTTGCCATTTCTTGTTGTAGAGAGAATAGCAGGGTATCAGGAAGGTGACGAGCAGTGCAACCCCAACACTCAGCCATCCCCGCCCATTCTCCGGCCTCTATTGCCTCATGACACTCTGCCACAGGACATATTAACTTTCACCCATTCATTTTATCAGAGTCTAATAAGATCATATGCAATCCTTACAGCCATGCCTTCATTTCAGTTTTCCTGAGTATCAGATGTCTTTCAACTCTGTGAACTGTACAAGTTAAGAAATACTTTTAGACAGCACACCAAATGGATGTCAGGATTGCTTATGATCTTATTAGACTCTGATAAAATGAATGGTTGGAAGTTAATATGTCCTGTGGCAGAGTGTCATGAGGCAATAGAGGCCGGAGAATGGGCAGGGATGGCTGAGGGTTGGGGTTGCACTGCTTGTCACCAAATGGATGGCTGAGTAATAGGGAGCTGAAATATCAGTTCATCGACAATGGAGTAGACTTTTGACTTGCCATGGAAGCATAACATAGGTGTTGCACATTACCTATCCAGTATAGATACTTTAGTTTCCATTGATAACAAAAATCATAGCAAATTTATTACTTTGCCAAATCAATAATGACTGCTTAAGAAGAAATTGTTGAATGAATAATTTGCAAGTGACAGTATCTACCCTTTATCCCCCCTAACAGCTGCAGATGTCGACCAAGAATTTCATGAGTAGCAGCATTAAAATGAAGCATATGCCCCACTGGAGTGGTTAGTAAGTGGATTATCAAGATCTTGATCCTTTCCCCGGATAAAGTGTTGGAAAAGATACATTGCAATATGCTGCAAATTGTATCATACGTTGCCATAAATCATACTTCCCCATTTTCAAACAAAGGACAAAATTTTCAATCCTGTACTCAGCCTAGAACATACCTGGCTATGAATAAGTATGAAAATGATGATCAACCGACAGAATGAGATTGCACAAAACAAGCAACATTTACCTTCTATTCATAAGATAAACATCAATGCTGAGTTACTCTTGAAACTTTACTATTCATTCTTACGCATATCCCTAACATACTGAACACCCCAACAGTACCACAAATCCTGTCCCCCAACTGAACAGATGATAACTCTACAGTCCAAACCAGATACTAAGTTTTAGATTAATTTTTCTTCAAACTTTATACTCAACAAGATGTATAACATTGTATATTTCCTTTCTCTGGTAAAGCAATTAGAATATAGAGTTTATGTGTTGCATTTTGTAATCTTGCAGGTTATTCATTATTGGCAATTTACACTGTATGCTTCAGCATTTGGTCTAACTAAAACTAAATGTCTTAGCAACCAATGTATTTAAAAGATGGCAGCTCCATTAAACAAATAAAATTAATTTTAAATTCATTACAAACATGAACACACAGAACATAATTATACTCAAAACAGTTCTAATCACCTATATAGACCTGCTACCTTAGCAAAGCTGTCTCCATAGCTGCACTCTAGATCTAATAACCATTTGAAAACAATGAATTCTAAGCCGTCCTCTGACAACTGAAGTGCTACATCAGGTTAATTCTGATTAAATGTGGATTTAATTTCAAACATATCCCAGTGCCCTTATTTACAAAGAAAAGTAAATGCTCTGGAATTCATTAAACCAAGATTTAATGCATGGCTACAGCAGCTGACAATTGTGAAACCTGTGAAAGAGGTAATATAAAAGTATAAGTGCTCACAGTTATAAGTTCTAAAAATACCAAGCCACAAAATATTTAGATTGAGTTGCCCTACTTCTTGGCTGTGCCACTGGAATGAAACTTTCCCCTACCCCAAGCAAATATTCAATTACATAGCCTGACCTGAAGAAATACTATCACTTGTGAGTTACCCATACAATGCCAGGTCTCCTGGCATCAAAACATGGAAAGAACCCATAGCCTTATAAACACTCAAAAAGTGAGATAAATTGTCTCAGAGCATGTGTAAAAGAAGATAATTAATTTAATGTCAGACATTTTCCTAGCTACCATCAGTTCTGAGGAAGGGTCACTCGACCTGAAATATTAACTTTGATTCTTTCCACAGATACTGCCAGACCTGCTGAGCTTTTCCAGCAATTTCTGTTTCTGTTGTTGGTGGGGCATTATAACAATTCCATTTGTCTATGTTTCTGACACTAAACCTAATGAAACTGTGTTCTATTAAAACATTCAGTGGTAAAAGAAGTCGAGATGCCATTTTTAATTTGTTACAATATAGTTTACAAAATCAAACTTTCCTTTACAAATTGTAAACTATGTGATCTGATGACATTTTCTTGTCATGTTCAGAAGGTTGTATAACAGAATCGCTCATATTTACATTTAAATAGAATTTCCTATTAAATAATAATGAACAACACAACTTTGTCTCTGACTCTGTGGGAGAGAAAAACTGAAAAAAAACAGAAATGATACCTAAGATTATCAGTCTGATTGTACAGATATTCATTTCAGATGATTAGCGTATTGAGACATAATTATCCACGGATATAAATAGAAGCTCTACCCCTTTAGTGCTGCATTGGGAGTAGTGGGGCAACTTCGTTATTCTAAATTATATTCCACCAGGCTAATAAACATTTCACACAACATCTAACAGATACATTATAGAGAGAAAATAAGCTATTACAGTAAAAAATGAATATATTGATTGCAAAAAGAGCTTTGCCAGAACTTGTGAGTTTCAAGCAACAAGATATGGATCCACATGTTAATCTTCATGCAAGTCTGAAGCTGATAGAATACTAAATCCTCAAATGAATAGTACAAAATGTTTTCATGCATCTGTCTTATGCACACCTACTAAAGCTATCCATGGCACTACGATGCAACATATTTGTTCTGCTACTGGTTTTAGCAAATGCTTTATCCATTCAGCGAATTTAAAGGTATGCTAACAGATATAGGCAAGTTTTAACAATACCCTACTCATGATGGAGATGGGGCTGACACAGAGTTAAAATCCAGATGTAAGCTTTTTGCTCATCTACTGCGCCTCAGCCATTTTAACATTTTTGTTTGTCTGGACCATTGAAGTGTCCATCTGACCGAACAGAACTTTCATAAATTGATGTAAATTGGGATCCTATGACTTACGTAGTGTCCCAAACCTACTTTAACCTATTGGATAGATAAATATTCATCATGGATATTCCTATCATTTTACCCTGGTTAACAGATTAAGGATAAAAGCAGAACATATTTTTGAACCTCACAAATAATTTGGTCCGCTGCCACATTGAGCGCCACTCCACACTTACACCTTCTATGTTCATGAAACCCTCTCTCAGCTTTTTCACGAGTGACCATTGAACAATCTCTAAGTTTCCCAATGTAGATTGTCTCAAAATCAGCAAACTGCTTATGGACAAAAACAGAAGTTGCTGGAAAAGGTCAGCAAGTCTGGCAGCATCTGTGAAGGAAAATATCAGAGTTAACATCCAGTGACTCTTTCTCAGAACTGCTTATGGACTCCTTCCCCAAGGAATCGGTTTGCTCTGTCTATGCAAATAAGATCCAGCTGGTGAAATGGAATAAACTTCACAGAGAATCTCCTGGGCAGCAAACATATTTTTCCTGTTGGTCAACCACCACGAGGTCAAAATTCTCCCTCTTGTCTTTGATGCATGTTTCACCCGTCAATCTGTATTTTTAACTTCTGCAATTCAAGCTACAATTCCCACAAAGTTGTCATGACATTTTTTAGTTTTGTCTTTTTAGGACCTCAAGGGAGTTTGATTATAACAGTCTCAAATAACTTGTGGTTAGATTCTGCTCAAAGACCTGGCTGTGCATTGAAATGGAAATTTACTTCAAAAATTGGCATTGTCACAAATTAATAGAGAGAATAAGGTGAATAAAGTTGTGTAGATATTTGAAACTGGGTTTCTACCTAATTCATGCTTGCTTGATGGTCAACAATCTTCAATATGGAATAAATTCTCCTCTCCAGCATAACTATCCTTTTGACATTAAAATATGCATTTCAATGATTACACTTGAGAGAGAAGCTGCAGAAAAGACAGGAGATATTTTGAGATAAAGGATAATTAAATATGCTGTGCACTAATATTTTATAGCAACTTTAAGATGGTGAAACATCCCAAGGTGCTTCATAAAAGCTGTATCAAACACAATTTGACACTGAGTCACATAAGATTATATTCAAAGAGCTGGCCTAAACTACTTGGTCAAAAACAAGTTTCAGGGATATCTTAAAGAAGAGAAGATAGTTAATGAGCCAGAGAAGTTCATGGAGGAACAACTAGGGGCAGCACAGCAGCTCAGTGATTAGCACTGCTGCCCCTCAGCACCAGGGACCCAGGTTCAATTCCAGCCTTGGGCGACTGTGTGGAGTTTGCACATTCTCCTTGTATCTGCATGGGGTTCTGCCAGGTGCTCCAGTTTCCTCCCACAGTCCAAAGATGTCCAAGTTAGGTGGATTTTGGCCATGCTAAATTATCCATAGTGTTCAGGGATGTGTATATTAGGTGGATGAGCTATGGGAAATGCAGGATTACAAGGATAGGTTGGTGGATGGGTCTGGGTGGTATGCTCTTCAGAGGGTCTTCATGGACTTGTTGGGCCGAATGGCCTGTTTCCACACTGTGGGGTTACTATATTTAAAAAAAAAGTAAAGTCAGAAAAGCACAAGAGGGCATAATTTGAAAAGCTTGGCTGGAGGAGATTACAGAGTTAGGGAGAGGAGAGGACGTGGAGTGAGTTCAACACAAATGCAAGAAGTTTTAATTTCAAGGCATTGACAGATCAGGAGCTAAAATCAGTTAGCAAACACGGAAGTGATGGGAGAATGAAACTTGTTGTGAATTAGAATATGGGCAGCAGAGTCTTGGGTGAGATCAAGCTAATGAGGGCGGATGATATAAGGTTGGACAGGAAAGCATTAGAATAATCAAGTCTGGAAACTATAAAGGCATGAAATGAGGGTTGTCAGAAGTAGCTGTGTTGGGGGACAAGTGGAGGTATGCAATGCATCAGGGTTAGAAGTGGATGATCTTGATAATAGTGCAGATGAGGAGCCAGAAGCTGATCTTTGGGTCAAATATAACACCCAGGGTGTGAATGGTCTTGTTCTGCCTCAATTAGAATGACCAGCCAACTTTCTTCTTTCTCCCTACAAGTAAAATACTTTATAATCAACTGGATCTCCTCTGATGGCTCTTTTTCTAGTTGAGAAAGAGGCAAGTTGAACCAGCAGCCAGAGATGCATGGAGGAAGCACTTAAGTCATTTATATTATCTACAGTTCATTCTTATCTACTGTAATCCCTGTGGTATTAATCTTTGAACATATTTTTGTGTTTACAAGAAATACTTAAGTGCTTTACCACTCCAATCTCTGATGTACTGACAGAACTACCACTGATTCTAAATAGAGGATTTTCATGTGTAAGAAAGTGTTTTGGAAGCAAGGAACAGCTTTCACCTTACACTTTACACATTTCTACATTACACAAAGATACTGGCCTGATCAAATTATTTAAGCAATAATGAGTGCTTTTAGAAATGAATTCCTCTTCTAATTTTTGGTGCTTGCTATTGAAAAGTTATTCAACAAATTAACAAAAAGATTAAAAAGGTTAAAAAGAATGTGCAATGTCACATTATTATTAACAACAATAATTTTCTTTGGAGAATTGATTGTGTGAAATCTTTTATTTTGCAACTGTGCTTTATTATTTTTTCATAAAAATGTCATTGTTAGCCTTCAGCATAGTTTGCATATTTTTTAGAAACTTTATGTTATAACTTGAAATTCAAAGATAAGAGGAATTCGGTGGGTATATTTTTAAATCAAAAATACTTCCTGTGTTCTCAAACAACAAAAGTGAAAAGGCAACTCAGCAGTGTGCATGTTTTCGTCATTCAGGTTAACTTGTTACAATGGTGGTAAAAATGGACAATAAATTTCTGACTTCCATCATCTGATTTTGAGACCTGGAATTTTCTATGGACTAAAATGTTTCTTAAAAGGGATAAAATAAACGCTAACATAACATGGCTGCTGTGGTCACGTGACCAGATTGGGCCAAGTTCATGAACCTATCAGTAAACAGGAATCAGTCTGAGGCAAGATTCACATTGTTATAACAAGTGAATGAAACTCAGTTTGTAACTTCTGGTTGACTCATAACTTTGTGGAACAATCACATATTGGATGAAAACTTTACATTTGTTAAAGGGTGGGAGGGCTCAGGAGAGGCTGTTCAGGTTTCCAAAACAAGTAATAAGATACAGAGGATGGAAAGGATCAGGAATCTAATTTCAAGCACAGCAGATAATGGAACAACTATGAGAAGGGGGACAGTGAACACAGGACTGAGGGTGTTGTACTTAAATGGGTGCAGTATATGAAACAAGGTAAATGAGCTTGTACCAGATTGAAATTGTGGGAATCACAGAGACATGGCTGTGAGGGTTTCAGGCTGGGAGCTAAATATCCAAGGATACATGTCCTGTTGAAAGGACAGGCAGACAGTCAGTGGAGGTGGGGGAGGTTGTCTTGTTGGTAGGAAATGAAATTAAATCAATAGTAAGAATGATATAGAGTTGGAAAGTTTAGAATCTATGTAGATAGGGTTGAGGAACTGCAAAGGGAAATAACCCTGATAAGAATTATGTATGGGCCCCCTAATAGTAGTCAGGATGTGGGCAGAAAATAAATCAGGAGACGGAAAAGCCATGTAAGAAAGGCACTATGACAATAATCACGGAAGACTTCAATATGCATATGGACAGGAAAAATCAGATTGGTAGCAGATACCAAGTAAAGAAATTTGTGCAATGTCTACAAGATGTTTTTCTTTGGAGCAACTTGTGGTAGAGGCCACTGGGGAACAGGTAATTCTGGATTTGGTGATGTATAATGAGGTAGACTTGATTAGGGAGCTTAAGGTGAAGGAAACCCTAGGAGGCAGTGATCGCAATATGATAGAATTTACCCTGTAGTTTGAGAGGGAGAAGCTGGAATCACATGTAATGGTACTACAATTGAGTAAAGATAACTACAAAAACATGAGGGTGAAGCAAGCCAGAGTTGATTAGAAGGGGAGCCTACCAGGGAAGATGGTGGAGCAGCAATGGCAGGAGTTTCTGGGGGTATTTCAGCAGACACAGCAGAAATTAATTGCAAGGAAGAAGAAGCGTACTATGGGGAGGGCAAGGCAACCATGGCTGACAAGGGATGTCTGGGACAGCATAAAAGCAAAAGATAGGGTGGCATGGTGGCTCAGTGGTTAGCACTGCTGCTTCACAGCGCCAGGAACCTGAGTTCGATTCCACCCTTGAGCAACTGTGTGTGTGGAGTTTGCACATTCTCTCTGTGTCTGCATGGGTTTCCTCTGGGTGCTCTGGTTTCCTTCCACAGTCCAAAGATGTGCAGGTTAGGTAGATTGGCCATGCTAAATGTAGGGTTGCAGGGAGATGGGTCTGGGTGAGATGCTCTTTGGAGGGGTGGTGTGGACTTGTTGGGCTGAATGGCCTGTTTCCACGCTGTGGAGATTCTATGAAAAAGCATGCAATGTAATGAAGATTAGTGGGAAGCCTTTAAAACCCACAGAGCATAACTAAAAATGCAATAAAAGAGGAAATAATGAAGATAAGATAGCTGTAATATAAAAGAAGATTGCAAGAGGTTTTTTTTACATGTATGAAAGGTAAGAGACAGTCAAGAGTGGACGTCGGACGACTGGGAAATGAGATGGAGGAGTAGTAATGGGGTACAAAGAAATGGCAGGGGTACTGAATAGATAGTTTCCATCAGTCTTCGCAGTGGAAAGACACCAGTAGCGTACCAGAACCTTAAGAGAGTCAGGGGCAGAGGTGAGTGTAGTGGATATCACTAAGGAGAAGATGTTGGGGAAACTGAAAGATCGGAAAGTAGATAAATCGACCAGACAGGATGGACTACACCCCAACATTCTGAAGGAGATAGGTGAAGAGTTTGGAGAGGCATTGTTGGTGATATTTCAGGAATCATTGGAGTCAGGGAAAATCTCAGAGGACTGGAAAAGATTAATGTAACACCCATGTATAAGAAAGGAGGGAGGCAGAAGATGGGAAATCATAGGTTGGTTAGTCTAACCTTGGCCATTAGTAAGATTTTAGAATCCAGTATTGAGGATGAGTTTATGGAGTACTTGGAAGTGCTTGGTAAAATAAGGCTGAGTCAGCACATCATCGTCGAGAGGAGGTCATGCCTGACAAATCTGTTAGAATTCTTTGAATTCCTGCTAAGCTCCATCGAATACAGACCCACAGCCCTCAACCACTCATCATATGACACGCCCTTCATCCCCGGGATCATTCTTGTAAATCTCTTCCTTAATATCATTTGTGGACTCCCTCCAATACCAAAAATCTTTTCTTAGAAACAGGGCTCAAAACTGTTCAAAATATTCCAAATACTGCCTGGCCAAAGGCTTATACAGCCTCAGCAGTATATCCCTGCTCATGTGCTCCTAAACTTCTTGAAATGAATGCTAATATTGCATTTTTCTTTCTACTTCTAAATTAACTTGTGTATAACCTTAACAGAATCTTGAACTAAGACTCCTAAGTCCCTTTGTGCTTCAGACTTCCGAAGCCTTTCCCTATTTAGAAAATAGCCTACATCACTATTCTTCTGACCAAAATGCTTAACCTGACACATTCCCACATTGTATCCCATTCTTAGTACACTCTCCTTGCCTGTTCAAGTGCTTCTGCGGCTTGCCCGCTTCCTTAACTCAACCTGTCCCTCCATCTATCTTTCTGTCATCTGCAAACTTACCATCCATGCCCTCAGTTCCTCTGTCCAGATTGTTAATAACACTAACCCCTGCAGAACTCCATTAGTCAGTAGCTGCCATCCATGGCATATCAGCCATCATTGAATTACCAAGCAAACCCAATAAGCCAAATGGCCTAATTATGCTCCTTATTTCTCATGGTCTTGTAGAAAATCACCTGCAGATCATCCATCTTGAAAAATCAATGAATGCAGACAATGGGAAGACACAAGAGAGTTCTGTTTCAGGCAAACAACTTTGGGGCAGAGGGAGAAATGGATTGATAACAACAAACCTGGAGGGCACATTCTTCTTGTTTCTTTCAGTCTTTCAAAAGTAGTGCATTGTGATAAAATGAATTGGAGAAACATCCATTTTTTGAGAACGGCAAGTTTTCTATAAATTTTGCTACTGCTGAGGATATAAGTCAATTAAACGACTATGGTTTCAAGTTAAAACCAATTATAGCATCTCAATAACACCAAGAACCTTTTTAAGTTGCCTATTCTTGACCTTCCTTTTAGTACTAGACACAGGTCCCTTTTTAACGTTTATACGTGTGTGTTGGTTTGTTTAATGTCACACGTTATTACTTTTGTCAGGGCTTAGTAAGTAATAAACTGCTTATTTCTTTTGTTCAAGGGAACCTTATAATTGACTTCTTAATATCACCAAGTACAATGATATAATTGAAGTGTGAATTGGTGCAGAATTTAAAATCTTTGTTGCAACCTAATGATAAGGGTTAAAAAGAGGGGAGCCAATTCATCCCTCCACACCTAGTTGTAACAACTCAATTTAATTACAACTACAAAGCTCTTCCTTTAGACCATTCCCTGCCTGTTTAATCTGCTGCAGCTACAAGGCAAAAGAAACAAACTACGAAGCAGACTGAAGAGGCTCCTGGCGAATTCTCATCCAACAATCTTCTCCAAAAACTATTTTCACACAATAACAACTACAAGAAATGCCACAGGAGCTAAGAAAATCCACAATATCCTAAATCAATAAACCATAACATTCCAAAATAAAAATGTTGATTCACGCTATTGCCCAAATTTAAAGGATCCTTTAAATATTTCAGGATTCGGATTGATTTTTGCAAGAAATAATCAGTTTTTCCCTGGGCCAATAATATGTGCAAAGTTTTGTCAAAATCTGCCATTAGCTTTCATAATATATTGTTAACAGGCAAACAGACTAACAAACATAGTTTAAAATGTTACCTCAGCCAATATTCAGTGGCGGAAGCAATTTAAACTCAAACATTTTGAACTATTGTTATCTTTTTGTTCCAGCATGTTTGAATCAATAGTACTGCTGAAAGCAATTTAAATTGTCGACTTATTTCAAAAGCAAGCATGTTCTTCCCTTCCCAATAGTCTGAAGTACCAAGAATATGCAAAGTTAATTATTAGAATTTTTCAAAGGGAAGCAAGTTTACTTCAAAGATAACATGAAAATCATTCTAACAAATAGCTTACAAAACTGGTTAATTTGTATGATTCCCAGTAAAGCTTAATGATCTTGCCAGAAATAGAAACTTCCTGTCAAATGTTATCAGGCTACTGAGAAACAGAGTAGTCAGCATAATCATACATTCTACAAATCATAGTTATATAATTGATAATGGGACTAGGATTCAAGCTTTCACAAATGTTAATAAATAGCAATGCTAAGTAGAGTAAAGGTATACCAAATGAGCCAATCGGGTCTATGATCATAAATACCTCATCTGAGTTTTCAGAACAATTAGTGTAGACAAACCTTATTTACCTCAACAAACCCACAAATGACATTGATGGCTTTGCTCTGACCTCCTCATGATAAAAACAGCCTCAGCAGCTCTCCCCCAGCCTCACCTCTCCTTTTTACTGAGGACAAAGAGCCCATCCAAAACTTAATCTGAAGCTATCCAATTCCCCACTAAGTGGGAGCTCAGAATTTATCTTGCAATGCCACACCATATAAGTTAAAATCCATCCTCCCACTCCTGTTTTAAAAACATTCAGATCTATACCAGACACTCGGCAGTATGAACTCAATTATGCTCTGTGGAAAACGACACACTCCCTTTCCAGCCTCTCGTCCATGAACAACTCAGCATCAAATTCAGGCCTGACTTAAACACCATCAGCTGTTGCTACAAAATACTTCCCCATCCTCATCTGAAGTTAGGTGACCCAACACTTTCCCTATTATATCTGATTCCTGAGTAAGAGCTGAAACAATCCTCATGTATTTATAACTCAGTTCAAATTTGTATTCCTTTACTATTCAGCTTATTGCTGATACTTATACACACGTCGATTCACTGGCCCTTTAACCAATACTCACATGCACTGTTCCCTTCAATTTCAAACAATACTCACATGCACTGTCTCCTTCAATTTCAAACAATACTCATATGTACTGTTCCCTTTAAATTCAAACACTATTCACAAATATTATACCCTTTGATTCTTTTAAATTTCAAACACACTAGTTTCATACTCACCTTGCATTTTTTAATTAACTAGTCATAGATACTATGACATGCCAATAATTATATTAAAATGCACAGCTTCGTAAATCAGCTGAAGTTGATCATTTTTTAAAAAATCAGTTTTATGGTATTTATTTTCTGTTACATTAAATGTATTGGATCTGGACTTAAGTTTAATGACTATTTTATAATGAGTGAAAAAATAGAAGTATATTACAATGAATGTAGCTATACCTAACATGTTAATACCTAATTAAAGCATAAAATGTATCTTGATATTAAGCATTCCTCCTCAAAAGTGAGCTGTTTTTCAATGGCAGGGGAATATTTTTAAGTGAAGCATATGTTAGGAAGATTGATCATAATTTTTATCCTATGCAATTTGTGAAATAGAATCATAGGATCCCTGCAGTGTGGAAGCAGGCTATTCGGCCCATCAAGTCCACACCAACCCTCTGAAGAGAATCCCACCCAGACCACCACCCTCCCCATCCCTATAATCGTGCATTTCCCATGACCAATCCAACTAACCTGCACATCTTTGGATTGTGAGCGGAAACTGGAGCACCAAGAAGAACCCCACACTGATATGGGGAGAACATGCAGACTCCACACAAACAGTCGCCCAAGGCTGGAATCATACTGGTGCTGTGAGGCAGTAGTACTAGCCACTGAGCCACTGTGCTGCCAAAATTGCAGAATCATTTTGATAGTTGGGTCTATTTAGCAAGGAAATATTGAAATCCCTGTGATCTGAGGGCTGCTGGTCTCTTTGTCTTTCTAAGGAAGGGAGATTAAGAAATTAGGCAGCTTACCTGCGAAGGTGGCAAAGTTCATTAGGAAAAATAAGGAGATTGTTCAATTTAACAAGGCAAGCCAGCTAAACTTTAAGAAATAATTGGCTTTCATTGCCTTTAATAAGGATAATTTATCGCCACCAATGCTGATGAAAAGATTGGAAATCATTCAGTTGGAAAGAAGAGTTTGGATAGAAGAAAACTAGGAACAAGACTGCAAAGCATTCTGTTATTATCTTGTTCATTGTTGTACTTAAAGCAAATAGTCTGCATTTATAATTGATCATTGGTGTAGAGATAATGTTTAATGAATATGGATATGAGCCCCTGAGGTAATCTGTGATGAAACTGTGTCCTCAGTAGTTGCATGTTGCTGTTAGGAGGTTAGGAGGTTAGAACCTATACCTACTCCATGCTGTAACCATGTCATCATGTACAGTCTCATATAAACATTGTTTAAAAGTAACTCCGTAATCTGGCCTGAAAACTTGTATGAAGATCAGAAGAACCCAGATTACAACATGGTAATTGTAGTAGAGACACCAGTCTAAGGTAGAAAGTGTTTTTCTCAGAGGAATATGAAGCCAAGATTGGTCAACCATAAGTGAAGATTGAGGAAACACAAGTACAATCGTCATAAGACTTCATTAATACAATGACTTGAGGGGTTACCCGAAGTGAGGTGAAGTCATTGAAGACTTACTCAAAGTGAGGTAAGGCAAGGAAAATTCCATAGTGGCCACAGTCTGCATTGGGGCAGCAGTCTTGGCTCTTTCTGAAAGAACTTTGGGGCTGTTGAAGCACTGATACAAGCACTTAGGTGAGAGTTAGAGAAGAATGTTTCACAAGTATAGATCAGCCCCTTAAGTCTGCATTTGAAGCAGCAGCAGCTGCAGTTCAGTAATCTCATACATGTAGTGAGCTACATTGCCAAAGAAAGACTTGTCAAGCAAGGTTTTGATGATGCCTCAACAGATGTCCCATCACTGCCAGAATCCTTTGATGCCTATATTAATATTAAGAACTTTATTATTAAACATGCCCAATCCAATTCTGGGTTCCAGCTCCCTGCGGCCTCATTACATACTGCTGATATTTAAAAGGTGGCTGTTTCATGTGATGATGAAGCATTAAGAGATTAGCTTGTTCCAATTCCTGATGGTGTACTCCCTGATTTATTGCAGTCTGAACAAGGCCAGATGTTAGAACAGGTGATCCATGCAAGGTTGGCCAGGCACAATGTGCAATGTCAGGGAAAGGTAGCAATCCAACACATAGCCAAAACGCAGTTTGAATCCAAAAGTTGGCCACTTAACAAGATGCCTATCAAAATAAAAAGGGTTGAAGATGGAGGTGTAATGGTAATATTATTGGATTACTGCCCTCAGAGGCTCAGATGAATACTCTGGGAACGTGGGTTTAAATCTCACCATGGCAGATGGTGGAATTTAAACCAATTAAGAATATGAAATTGAAAGGTACTAATGCTGACCTTGAAATGACCATTGGTTGTTGTAAAAGCCCATCTGGTTCTCTTATGTCCTTTAATGAAAGGGATCTGCCACCCTTACCTGGTTTGACCTAAATGTGACTCCAGACATACATCATTTGACTCTCCTCTCTGAAATGTCCCAGCAAGCCTCTCAGTTCAAGGGCAATTAGGAATAGGCAATATATGCTAATATTGCCAGTGATGTCCACAACTCATGAAAGAATAAAGATATTTTTAATTGTTTATATTGTGATACAAGATAGCATTGCAAATGACAAGGTTGTGCAGCAGGGGGTCATCCAATGCCTTCACTGTGACAGATTTAGTTGCTTTCAGCAGTTTTGTAATGCAAAATCATCACTTAAAAGTAAATCAGATGGATCACGTCAAAAGCATACAGGATTTTGAAAATTGAACATGTAGAAGACTGAGATGTTAATATTGATGCTCCACTTCAAGCTATGTATAGCTAAGTATGTAAACAACTGATAGATTTTAGTTGCTTGCATTTTTTTTAAAATAAATCTGTGCCTGGGTATCCTGTTTTGAGATACTCGAGCATGTTTCCACAAAGGACTTTGATAAAAATTACATTCCAGAACAAATTTCATCTGCATGCATACATCAGTTTTGAAACTACATTTTCCCTCCTTTGTACATTCCTGTATTTATAATTTATACTTATATTTATAACCACAACAATGTCTGCAAGAGGTAGCTGTCTGACCAGGCAGTGGACATGAGGTAGGATGGGAAAACTGTCTGCTCCCTTATTATCTCAAGCTGATGTCTTTTGTTTGAACTTCATTTGACACCTGTAGGTGTTACAGTCCATCAGTCCCACACAAAACTTTTGTGAGACAACCACTGAATTAAAGATTAAAAGCACCCAAAGTATTTGGGGGTTGTAGCACTGCATTGTAACAACAGGAATGGACTGTTTTGACATTATTTTCCTTAATGCAGTGAAATCTAAGGGAAGATTTAACAGAGGTATTGCAAATTATGACACATTTGATAATGTAGATACAGGTGATTCACAAATGTTTGAATTAGAAACACTCATACTTACAAAAGGAATCCCTTAAAGGGGTGCAATATTATTAATTTTAAAGATCAAACATGTAAACATTTCCTCGTACTTACAAATGGCTATTTTACATTGTCCTGCAATGTGTTCTGACTTGCGTACAAATCAACTGGCGAGTGGACTTAAGAATGGATTCTGTCGTAACCCAGGGACTGCCTGTAGAAGCTATTTCTACTAATAAGACATTTTGACATTTTCAAACAGGAAAATATTAACATAACATTAATAACAAACACCAAAACTGTTATGAATTATGTTTCTTACGTCATTTAGACTCTGCTTCTAGTTTGTGTACATTCACTTTTATGAGTGTTTAAGTTGCACAATACCTTATAAATGTCTATCCTTAATATAAAGATAACAATTGATTTACGTTTGGTAAAATTAAATGAAATTCTACATAATAAATAATTAAAACTGGGTTTGTTACACATAAAGCAGTATTGGATTGAAATGTGCTGGACTGCTGCCCTTCACTCTTCAAGATAAATAGTTAAGAAAATCTTCATTTTTCCAAATGGAATATGTAGTACTCTGCACCTGCATTGTGAACACATGTTTTTCGATTC
Organism: Rhincodon typus; assembly: GCF_021869965.1. Lineage (NCBI taxonomy): Eukaryota > Metazoa > Chordata > Chondrichthyes > Orectolobiformes > Rhincodontidae > Rhincodon > Rhincodon typus. Next base: position 33,257,141 of record NC_063346.1, on the reverse strand, counting down.
ATTTCTATGTATTTGCTGTTCACAGCATGACAAGCAAATGTGATAATTCTTTCAGTCCCATTTGGTCCAAGGAGTTTCCCATGTTGAAGAAGGCTTATGTGATCCAGCGTTCAAAAAAGGAAGCAAATGAACAATAGGGAATTACAGGTCTGTGAATTTCATTGAACTAGGATGGAAAATATTTGATGGGATATGATATATAATCAGTCAGATCCCCAGCATATCTTTAGTAAATGTAGCTTCTACCTAAATTGAGTGAAGTCTTTGAGGCAATAAGCAGAATAATAGATGAAGATTGTCCTGTTCTTATTGTACACCTTGATTTCGAAGAAAAACTTTGCTGAAGTAGAAGATATAAATTTGGTCACTTTATGAATATCACATTAGCTTTACTAATGTCTAGGGAATTCATTCTGCTCACACGGAACTGCATAAAACATGAACATTTTTCCATCATGTCAAATATTTCTTTCAGTTTGAATACTCATCATTTCAGCTCAGATTAAGAGTGAAATCTGTGCAAAAATTTGATATTAAAAACCGAGTTTATTATTATAGAGTATTTATCTGATTCTGTTTTTAATAGTCGGAACATAGTAAAAATCAAATCAGTTATTGCTATTGTTTCTGAAAGTGGCACAGGATGTACATTACAGTCTAACAAATACAAATTTATCAGGTCGAGTCAAAGATGTAAATAGATCAGCAAGCCTTAAATACACATGGTATGATTGATTCTCAAGCACATGTGCAACATACACATCAAAAATCTAATTCTTAAATATTTAGCATAGATCTTTGCACCAAGTCAATTCACTCAATTCCAAGTATTCTGTGTGATAGATATCTGGGGAAAGTACTTTTTCAGTTTCAGCTTTTGATTGACAACTGTGTCTGGGGCGAAGATGGATTCATCAATGAGAAAGTGCAGTGATTCATTGTAGTTTCTGTGATTGACATCTCAGTGTTGAAGAGCTTTAATAGTGTGTTTATGGATAGCCTCTTGCACTCAGAAAGAATGGCTGAAAAGTGGCTGAAACCCTTGACAAGACAGAAACTATGTGGTAGCATTTTACCACATTGGAAATTAACAAATATATGCTGAGGATCAATTTTACATTAAGGATTAGGGCAGGATTAGCATTTTAGTTGTTTCTAATACTTCAAGGAGGAAAGTAAATTTTGAATTACTCTTTGCATGCTATGTGCTGAATAATGTTCATATTTAATGTTAAATGTTAAATGTTGATTTTTAATCTGTGGCTTAATTTGATCATGACATTTATTCAATTGCCTATTAAATGCAGTGGCTCAGCGGTTAGCACTGCTGCCTCTCAGCACCAGGAACCTGGGTTTGATTCCAGACTTGGGCGATTGTCTGCTTGGAGTTTGCACATTCTCCCTGTGTCTGTATGAGTTTCCTCTGGGTGCCCTGGTTACCTGCCACCGTCTAAAGATGTGCAGGCTAGGTGGATTGGCCATGCTATATAACCCATAGTATCAGGGATGTGCAGGCTAGGTGGATTGGCCATGGGAAATGCAGGGTTACAGGATGGGGTAGGGAGGTGGGTTGGCGTGAAACCCTCTTTGGAGGGTTGGTGTTGACACGATGGGCCAAATGGCTTACTCCCACACTGTATGGATTCTGTGAATTTCTATGAATTACTGGAGGAAAGATCATGGTAGCATGAAACATAGGGCAATAATCTGAGGACAATGACAACAATTCTCTGGGCTTAGTGTCTTATTATTATTGCCATAGGTACTGGAATGATGACAAAATACTTTTGTTTGTATGGGATCTGAAGTCCCTTTTTAGGGATTGATGTTGAACTCAAAAATGCCCCTAATAAAACACAAAATGGTCAAAAATATATAATGGGACTACATCAGAATTTGATCATTGTCATTTCTGATGCAACATGAACTTAGTCAGATTGAAAAATACACAATGGTTCACTCAGTAGGGGAACAGGTAACTGTTTTATGACATTGTAGCCATTGGAATGAGGGCCAGATGGATCTCATTGACTATGAGATCCTTGATTGGGGTTGTTAACCTGGGCCAATCAGGGAGCCCTGGCTGGCAGATATAAACAGGAGATTCAGAGACTCTCCTCATTCCAGGTTCATGTACTGTGCACAGGCAAATAAAGAGTAACATGTTGATGGGATATCAAACTGTGTGCAGTTATTTCAGACTTCAAAGACAAAGATTTTTGCCTGTCTGAGCATAGGTATTATCAAGGCAGAGCATTGGTATCATTGTGGCTAATATTTCAATGCAGTACTTCAAAGGTGATCACAAGTGAAACAACATTCATTTTTAAATGAATATAAATGGATTTGCTTATCTCTTATAATAGAGGCTATGAACAGAATTACAAACTTCAAACAAACACACATAAAGGTATTAACCAATTGGTTCTATTAGAAAGACCTGGGTCAAAGAATTTGCTTACCAATTTTTAAGCAAATCATGATAAAAGAGTACTTTTTTCCCATGGTAAACAGAATACTAAGTAATCAAGTAAACCTGCCGGTCCGATGAATTGTAGGTACAGAAGGCAAAGTATGTACATCCACACATACCATCCACACCAGAGGTAATGACATTGTCAGTCGGCAACATAGGAATTTCAAACATGTTTGTTTTATACTTTTGTATTCATTTAGTTTAATGCCAGGAATAGGGTATTACCACACTGAATGTAGTTACACAGTCAAATATATTGACGCTTTACCAGCTGTAAGCATCTGAGTGAATGTGTGCAAATTTGTGGCCATTGAAAAGAGCATGAAACCCACTGTGATGTATTCCATATACTATAATTATTTCAACCAAATGCATAAAGTAAACATAGAATTAGTGATGAAATAAGTATTATCTATACAGCTAAACACTTTGAAGTCTGTCATTTCATGCCTTTTAAAGAGTTCACACCTAACAGTGACACATCAAGTGCAAGTCTGAAGAACAAAATAAAAACTTCCTATCAGGTTACTGGTTATATCTAAGCTACTAACTTAAAACATTGCAAATATATCACCAAGTAAAGCAACAGAAAATTTAGAATTCCCATAACCAATTTATTTTCGAACTTTTCATTCACTAACCACAAAATTAAAAGCAAATTAACCACATAACTTAATCTGGGTATCACTGTTAATTCTATTATTCATTGTATCAAATACATACAGGTGAAAATATTTATAACAAAGATGTCATTAATCAGATTCTCAGAATTTCAAAATATTTGAAGAGGGTCCTGCCAGAAATGTTGAAATAAGAAAATGTGAAAGCTTAAGAGAAACACACAAACACACGAGATTTGGGAGCATTTGTTTTTATTTACTCACAAGATGTGGACGTTGGTGGCTGGGCCAACATTTATAGTCTGTTCCTAGTTGGCTTTGAGAAGGTGGTGTGAACTGCCTTCTTGAACACTTATATTCTATTTGGGGTAGATACAGCTACGATGTCATTAGAAAGGAAATTCCGGAATCTTGACTGAGAAACACAGAAGACGCAACAACATATTTCTAAGGATGGTGACTGGTTTGGAGGGGAATTTGCAGGTTGTGATGTTCCCATGTATCTGCTGCCCTTCTCCTTCTAGATGGAAGTCGCTATGGGTTTTGGAAGGTGCAGTTTTAGGAGCCTTGGTAAATTTCTACACTGCATCCTGTAGATGGTGCACACCATTGCTATTGAGTGTAGTGATGGAGGAAGTGAAAGTTTTTGTAGTGCCAATCAAGTATGTTGCTTTATTCTGGATGGTGCCATGCTTTTTGATTATTGTTGCAACGCTATTCATCCAGGCAAATGGAGAGTATTGCATGACATTCCTGATTTGTACCGTGTAGGTAGTGAACAGGCTTTGGGGAGTCAGGAGGTAAATTATGCACTGCAAGAATCATAACTTCTGACCTGCTGTTATAGCCACTGTATTTATATGGCCAGGTCAGTTCAGTTTCTGATCAATGGCAACCCCCCAGGATGTTTAAAGATGGTGATATCACTGAAAGTCAATGGGCGATGGATGTTGGAGTTGGTCATTGCCCAACACTGGTGTGGCAGTGTTATGGTTCAATAGTGGATTTTGGTGGGATGTAGCAAAAATAACTCTATGGGTTAAGTAATCTAAATTAATACATTTATAAATAATAATATAGATGTATTAGAAACATATGCAAGCTAATAAGTGAATCTATTAGCTGAAACTACATAATATAATCTATAACTTACTTTGGATGTATTAGAAACATATGCAAACTAATGAGTGGATCTATGAGCTTATACTACTTTAGACATGAGTCTCATTAAATACAAACTGAAAGACCTGCGGATGCTGTAAATCAGAAACAAAATCAGAAATTGCTGGAAAAACTCAGCAGGTCTGGCAGCATCTGTAGAGAGAAATCAGAGTTAATGTTTCAGGTTAAGTGAGCCATCTTCAAAATTGATGGTAGTTAGGAAAATGTCAGTTTATATGCAGACGATAGGGTGGGGGAGGGTGTGTCACTGCCTTCTACCAATCAGTGACCCTGCTTTACGATGGCTGAGCTGGAGAACTTAGGTTTCCCGGCACCAGTTGCAATCTCAGTCCAAGGTGGAATCCAACAAGTGCTGCAGAGTCCCTAATATTAATACTATTCTGGGTGCTTTCAGTACATTCCAAGACATTCCATTATGCAGAAAAGCATCCTTCAGGTGGCTGACAGCTGAAACAACCGTCTTGCACTAAACCAGTGATTTCCCACCTGTCTTCATTTGCTTATTGTCATGTCCAATTAACTCTCAACAATTAACCCTTAGTGATCTGGTTTGAAGATATCATTTTTAATCTTACCACTATAGGCACAAGCTTTACTTGCCACTTGTCATCCCAAACCTGGTGTTGTCCAGGTCTTGCTGCATTTTAGCTACTGCTTTAGAATCTCAGGAGTCACAAGTGGTGCTGAATATTGTGCAAGCATTGGCAAACATCCTGACTTTTGACTTGATGATGGATGAAAGATCATTGAAACAGCTGAAGATGGTTGGGCCTTCTGCAGAGGAACTTCTGCAGAGATGCCCTGGAGCTGAAATGACTGATCTCCAATAACTACAACTCTCTTAATTTGTGCCAGGCATGACTCCAACCTGCGGAAAGTTTTCTCCCTGATTCCCAGTGACTGAGACCTACTGTAAATCTACTGAGGAAACACAATCAGTTATTAAAGACAAACATACAGCAGTCAAAAGAGTTTAGTTAATAGCAAATTCTGCACCAAAAGCAGAAAACATTAAGTGTAATGTAATTTCATAAATAAATGATTTCATGTTCAATTATTTTCTTCTAATATAACATTAATATGTAAAACAATGTAAAATACAATATTGCAATCAACCATAGTATCTAAAATTTTTCATCTTTGTAGAATATAAATTTGGTCACAATAACACACTTCTTTACAAATAATTGCAAAGTACATAAAAGTTGTAAATAGCAGCAATTAATTCTATTTCATTGTTATTTGTATCTGTTTTCGACCAAACAAAACCTCAAAATAAATTAAGAAGTTAGCCTGGACCCTAACTTTTTCTTATTTTGAAAGTAAGTGTAAGATATTGCATTCGAGATGCAATTTGATTGGTCAAACTACTCGACTTTAAGCAACACACTTTATTTTTACACTACAGTCAAAATATAGACAAAATAAAAATAAAAGAAAAGAAGTAGCCTTACTGTAACTCTATCAAAATGCTAAACAAAATAATATATGCCAGCTACTAACTAATTAATTGTTCTAATAGAGCAACATCTCATAAACATACCCTTGGCAAAGATAAATCCAGTAAAATAGATTATCTCACATGCAATTCAAGCAGCAGGAAGGGAACCCCAGCTTTTAGCTGTAACAGAGAGAGGAATAAAAGCCTCACTTCTGGCTTCAAGACCCCAGTAACTGCAGAAGCTGAAATAAAAATCCTGGTCCCACGGGAGCTTGACCCCACCCATCCAGACTGTTTCTATTGTTCCAACTTTAAGAAAAAAACAAGGCCTCACATGTTGTTCACTTTTTTTGGCTTTGAGCAGCCCGCTCAGTACTTCTGCCTCAACCTTTCTTCATAAAATAAACCAGGACAAAATACACCTCTTAAAGCCATTGCATCATCACATAACACATTGTGCTAAAAATGCCAAAATATTTATTGATTTTGTAAATAAAGAATTGCTGATATGTACTATAATGAAATATACAAATTGCCACCAACTGCAAATGCTTTGAACTTAATGGTCAATAAAATTCCTGCTTCCACATCATGTTGCACTGAATTTCTCCACCACTTTAGAATCATAGAATTACTATGGGCTGAAAGCAGGCCATTGAGTCCACACCAACCCACCCAGACTCACCCCTGTGACCCTGCATTTCCCACTGATAATCCACCAAGTCTGTACATCCTGGACACTATGGGCAATTTAGCATGGCCAATCCACTTAACCTGCACATCTTTGGACTGTGGGAAGAAACCGCAGCACTCAGAAGAAACCCATGCAGACACAGGGAGAATGTGCAAACTCCACACAGACAGTCACCCAAGGGTGGAATTGAACCAAGGTCCCTGGCGCAGTGAGGCAGCAGTGCTAACCACTGAGTCATTGTGTCACTTAGGAGAGTAGGTACTTTGTACTAATCATAAGTTTGAAGAGATTCTTACTTTTAGGCTAATTTTGACTTATCTCCTTATTGGTTACTTTATTGGTATAAATCTGGTACACTTATTCAAAACATTTTTACTTCTAATACAATATGTATACAAAAATCAAAATAAATATAAAGATTTCATAAAGTGAATTTTAAAGCCGAATGTATCCAGATAAGAATACTATGACTGATTTCCTGCCTGGACTCAACACTCAGAATATATCTGATTGCATGGATATACTGAAAGGATTTGAGTTTTTCATTTGGTCTCTCTACTCAGTGCTGATAGATTTCATAAGCTTATGAATATTTATATCAAACAATGAACTCTGTAATTGCTCTTAATATTTAAAAGTGTTTTGCTTTGTAAGGTTAGAAATGTGTATTAACACAAGAAGTTTATATCAATAAATAGTTGCAGTTTTCTACCTAAACAAATGGTCAGCCTTTTAGTTCTACTGTGCAATCATGCAGCAAAACTTATTGAGATTTGTTAAAAGGAAACCACACTGTCACCAACATTTATTTCACCATGTGTAATTATTGGCTTAAGAATGACTATTTATTACAATAAATAAATTCTAACTATAGATAAATCATTATAAACCATCAGCATATAATTCCAGTTAACTCTGACTTCAGGCATATAGTTAACTCTGACCCATTTATATTACCACAGATTTCACATTTCCTCCAATCATCTATTTCCATAAATCATCAAAGTTCTTGACAATTACCTAAAAGTTTGTTGGTTGTGCCAAGTAATTGCGACAAGCATGCTACTTTTGCCAGTCAGCATTCAGCCACCAGGACTTAACTTCTCCTTATGGGATCAGGTCAGCTCAGCATCAGATTTTCACATACACTTGTATACCATTGTCATGAGGGTCAGAAAAAATATCACAAGATCAATTAGGAGACTCTTGCAGAATTTACTGTAAGAGGCATCACAAAGGCAGGAGCTGTCTCTTTTCTCTGCAGTAAAGAACTTCTCCAACCTGAAGATAGCCAGTTTACTTCCCCTTTTCAAGTGCTGTAACCTGTTAACTATAATTGGCTCAGTGGTAAGCACCGCTGGCTCACAGCACCAGGAACCTGGGTTCAATTCCATCCTTCAGGCAACTGTCTGTATAGAATTTGCACATTCTCTCTGGGTGGGTTTCCTCCCACAGTCCAAAGATGTGCAGGCTAGGTGGATTGGCCATGCTAAATTGCTTGTGGTGTTCAGGGATGTGCAGATTAGGTGGGTTATAGGGGGATGGATCTGGGTGGGATGCTCTGAGAGTTGGTGTGGACTTGTTGGGCCGAAGGGCCTGTTTCCACACTGTAGGGGTTCTATGGATAATTGATAAGTCAAAGACTTTTATAATTGTTAACCAAACACCCAGTGCTTCCTCCAAACAAGTGAAAGGAAGGAAGATTGAGAAACAGCATTCTGATCAGCAAAAAGATCATCTCAGCAATGTCTGTTAACAGGAACCACTGAACTGTCTTTCCAGTCTATCCACATACCCATATGTTATTGTTTCTCTTTGCATGTGTTTTGACAGCAGGAGTTTTATAAATAGGCTAGAGTTAACTATAAGCCTGGAGTTAGAGCTAACTAGATTTGTATGTTGATGGTTCATAATTTTTTTTTCTGTAGTTGTAATCTATTTATTATAATAAATAGTCATTCTTAAGCACAGAAACCTGCTTTGTGCTTTCTGTGAACCTGGGTCTGAAAAACAGATAAACTGGGAAATTCTATATACTTCTTAAAATTTTAACTTTTGTGACGATTCCAGGAATAGCAAGGTATGATTTCCAGTGCATTGCCCCAGTAAGGCATAGCAGTCGATTGTGTGCATTTTTGCAATTAACTATGATAAAATAAGATATTGCTTTATTATTGATAGTGATTAGAGTTTGAGTCGCACAGGAAAGTTTATGCTTATGAGGCACTGAGTGATGGTGATTGCCATGATTATATAAGAGCAAAGAGTACTCTGTTGTTGTTCTGTGGTTGAATGGGCATTAGCTTCAGCTAGTGTCATTTTATTTGAAAACTAATTAAGATTTAATTGCTTCTCCCAAATACTTACATCCCCAAGCTGTTCAGCTACCTGGGAGCCAATCACATAGCTGTTGACAGGCAGAAGGCCTTTGCCATTCAGAACGGGTCACTAGTCAAACACCTTTTACACAAGCTCCTGGTTCCAGCTCATCTGTAACTAGACCTAGAACAAATAGCTGTGTAAACAACACTTTCAATGAGAGTTAGATTACTTGCTTTTAAAAAGTGTAGCAATCCTTCAATAATCCTTGACTTTTAATACAGTTCTATTTCCATTTCAGTCCATAATCAAAATGACAGAAAAATGAAAAGATACAGTCTTTACACAACCTACTTGCTCTTATGATTTTTCTTTCTCTGAATGTCTCCCTGCACATATTTATACTATGTATTCTTGTGTTTCTTTTATGTGCAACCTAAGGGCCTAGAATGAAGGTGGTGGTGTCGTGGAAACATTCCGTGGCTAATGTTCTAGGAACATGAGTTCATATCATATCCTGGCAAATGGTTAAGATTTGAATTCAATAATAACTTGGAATAAAAAGCTAGCTCAATGATTACGCTGTCAATTGTTATAAAACTCATCTTTTAAGAAAGAAAATCTGCCATCCTTACCTGGTCTGACCTACATGTGAGTCTAGATCCACAGCACTCTGCGTAATTTGGGATGGGCAATAAATACCTGCCTAGGGAGAGACACCTACATCCTATCAAAGCATTTTTAATAAAAGAGTAGTTGGCTGCTCACATTTCACAAATGGCTCACAGGTTGTATTGTCCATTGCCTCAATGCAGCTGGTTTCTTGTCAATGGGCTATCATTTTCAACATATGAGGTGTGGGGAATGTAAGATGTAGCTGGATGCCAAACTAAGTGGCATGATTCTCATCAGCCCCTTCACCATAAGCATCATATTCTTTGCCTGTGATCATGTGAGTACATGTGACAATAAACCTAATTCTAATTTCAATGCTATTTTGGAATAGGTTCCACGAGGCCTCAGTATAATCTACAGAGTTTATTCCACAAACACCTCTATCATTGCTATCTATTGTTTCTCATCCTTCTTCCTGGTTGTCCAACATAGTATGTCTCTATTGGTCCCTGACATACACAGTGTTTTTGTCCTAAGCCTCATACCCATATGGTGCTCATTCATGATTCAATTTCACTTTACATTTGATACCAGTACAACTGGTTCAAAAGATATTAACTATGCCGAGCATCAAAACATAAGACTGTGAAAACCTACTCTGAGCAATTGGCTATGTTTGTATCTGAAGCATTTGTACAAGGTATTGTTGGACTATGAAGACTCCAGGCTTGTTAGACTTTGCCAAAATTACATTGAATTAAAATTAGCTTGATTCAATAAAGCTAAATATAAATGAAGGAAAAGAAAAACCTAATAAAGGAAGAAGGGTCCCAAGCCAAAATATCAGCTTTCCTGCTCCTCTGATGCTGCCTGGCCTGCTGTGTTCCTCCAGCGCAACACTGTGTTATCTCTGACTCCAGCATCGGTAGTTCTTACTATCTGCAAAGGAAAATAAAGGGTATGATTTAGTGATAAACAACAGATTATTCCTAATTCCATGCAACTCTTTGGAAAGGTTTGGGCTGGATTTTAAATTGGTAGAGGGGGTTGTGCCATGCTCAGTATACATTCCCACCTCTCCATCACTTTCTCTAATGTGAAATTAGCATGGACTCTGTAGGGGTGACCTGTACCTGGCCATGTAAGGTGACTTGTACCTGACCACACTAAGCAGCCCATGCCTGCCTACAAGATGGCAGACAGAAGCTAAGCAAAACTAAGCAGCCTGCTCACACAGTGAAATACAATGGTACATTTGAACAGAACTGCTAGAAGGTCAGCAAAAGAACGCTGTATGTTACCGTCCAAGACAGTTCTGATAAAAGGATGCTTTAGGACAGATAAATGACCAATTCTAGACTTTTATTTCTTTTACATCTAGACTTATAGACAATTCTAGACTATTAATGAAAGGATGATTATCCTAGTAAATGAATAACATCATGTGCTAGATGAAGTCCCTAAGCAGCTGCAAGGATGACAGCTAAAGTTATTTTGTCATAAATAGTTGCTTCTTTGAAGCTACCTGCAATGTTAAATGGTTTCTAGTTAAAAATGCTTTAATCATAGAAGTTGGCTTCAATACATAATCAGCATATAATACAAGTATTAAAAAAAAATTTAATCCTAGATGTGAAGGTTAACTCACCATGGGAGACACTTTCTCTTATGCCCTGAACAAGATAGATTGCTCACAACCCATAAATTACAAAATGCCAACAGTAGAAGTAGTTGTATAATGTTACACTTCATAATTAGCTTTATAACAGAAATTAACCATATAGCAATTAGTTAAACTAAGTTACTTTTTATTTTAACATAATGGAATTCGGACAGTGGGAAATATTAGAGGAATAGCTGAATTTGATAAAAATGAAGCACATGTAGTACAATGAACAATAGAATTCACACTTTCCTTAGAGATAAGAAGCCTGAGAAAAACCTGAAGGAGTATGGCCATTAAACTTCTGGAATGCAAATGAATAGGATGCATAGAAAGATCCCAAGGCCCAGAGATTACAATGTCTAGCTAACACCATTAGATCATGGGAACCTGGGAATGTCAATAGAATGCTCATCGTTGGTTAGGTCAGCCACAGGATTGGGTGTATGGATTAAGAGGGAAGGGCAGTGACTATGCTGTATTTGTTTATTGTAACAAAATGTATTAAATGCTGTATTTTCACTGTAAAAATCAGAGTATGTCATTGATCTCCCTTCCAATTTGAGGAAGATTCTTTGGCTCTCTCCTTGCATCAACTGGTTTCTGCTTGAATAAACATCAGCCACTTGCCTGAATCCTGCCTGCCTCCTGAGTTTTTGTCCCCAGTCGGGGGGTGTGCTCCTACAGAGTCCCTCCTATTCAAAACATAGGACCCAATTTAGAAGGAAAAACACATCTAATTGACATCATACAACTACTCTATCTCTGAGATAAACTAATTACCTATGTAGAGTCATCCAAAAATCACTGCCAGATAATTATTTTACAAAGGCACTAATTTTATGAGCTTGGGGAGTTGGAGAAGATCCAATTAATTTTAATGGGGAGAAAATTGTGGGGAACACAGACCCATTTTCCTGAAATAAACTCTCGATGGGTAAACCTCTGTGCTGGGAGTCTGGAATTGATAAATTATGCTTTTTAAATTCAGATTCAGTTGAAAAGTTAAAAAAAAATAAATTTAATTGCGACAAACATCAACAATCAAAGTTATTATCGTGAGCAATTTAAACAACTGAGCCTTGATTTACAATTGGTATGTGAATTAGCTTGACGGGGTCAGGAGCAAGCAACAAATCTCCATAACATCATCAGCATGAAAGCTGAGTGACTTCAACATGAGTTACCATTTTAATATTGTTGTGACCAGGAGAGAAGGGGCAATCATGCCGCCCTTCATTATTTAAACCCCACCTTAATTAGTTACAACAAATTTCCTTTATTAACAGGTACCTATCATGCTTCAATTAGGTAGGTGTCTTCAGTTTTAAGTGTGTGTACCCGGTGGTGAAAAGTGAGCTGCTTCAGCTGTTTATATTCCAGGTACGCCTGGTCATGATGTTTCTTGATGATATGGAAATGTGTAGTGATTGGAATGAGGTCAGCTAAGTGGACATAATTGAATATGATTTCCCTGATTGAGCCTGCAAACCTGAACCAATCAGGGAGTTACGGCTGACAGAAATAGACAGGAGTGTCAGGGGTTCTGTTCACTCTTGGAGTTGGCTCTGAGCTAGCTTGGTCAGTGTCTTGTGCTATCCATGTGTAAATAAAGGGTGGCTTGGTGACAGGATACAGACTTTGTGGAGTTCTTTCAGTATGCATGTCAAATAACCCCTTTCCTTGTACTAGAGTCAGTGTGTCTCTCTTAATTCAGAGGGGATAAACTTCTTCAGCTCTCCCTATCAGCCTGCTCTGTAACAGTCCAATAATGGACAAGCCACCTTAACCCGCTATTATAGGTTTTCAAAAGAGATAGGGAAGGTGTTTGCCTCATACTCCTCAAAATTAGGGATTAAATGGGGAAACTTGGAAGAACTTGAAAAAAGGGAACAACCCTTAATTCTGAGTTGGGTGTAGTTCTCTCAACAAATCTGCTTCAATCTTCCTTCGCAGCTTAAACTGATTTAATTGTAACTCTCTCTTTTCTTACCTTGGAATTCTCTGTCTCCTTTACTTCCTCTCTCTCTCTTTTGACTGTCCGTTCCTGGAATTTTTTTTCTTTCTATTCATTCATGGGATGAGGGTGTCACTGGCTAGGCAACATTTATTGCCTATCCCTAATTGCCCAGAGGGCAGTTAAGAGTCAACCACATTGCTGTGGGTCTGGAGTCACATGTAGGCCAGACCAGGTAACGATGGCAGTTTCCTTCCCTAAAGAACATTAGTGAACCAGATGGGTTTTTCCCAACAATTGACAATGGATTCATAGTCATTGTTGGACTCTTAACTCCAGATATTTATTGAATTCAAATTCCACCATCTGCCGTGGTGGGATTCAAACCCTGGTCCCCAGAACATTATCTGGGCCTCTGGATTAACAGTCCAGTGATAATACCATAGGCCATAGCCTCCCCATCACCTCCTCTGTTTTCTTTTGAAATTCTAACTTTAATGTTTGCTGCTCCAATTCTAATTTTTCTGTTCCATTCTCCTCAGTTTCTAGCTCTATATAATCTAATATTTGTTTCTCTGGCTTTTGAGCAGAACTCTTATTCTAAGTGCTTATAGTTATCACTTTTAATTCTTCCTAGTTTTTCATAAGTTATTTCATTCTGCATTATGAAAATATTATCATCAAATATTTCAGCATTTCAATATATTAAAGATACTTTAAAAATTATCTGCAATTCTGTCTTCAAAAACCTTTTTTTAGAAAACCCATCTCAGTCAGTCACAGTAATATCTTTACTTTTATTTTTGAATATGTAGCTGTCATACTTCAATTGAACTTAGTTCACCAGATCAAAAATGAAGGAGAGCCCATTCCAAAGATCTCTTGAATGGGAGAGAGTAGACCCCTATTACCCACAACCCTGAAAAAAAAAACACACAATCATACACACACATACAAATATAGGTCATGAGCTTGCAAAGTAATGGGAGAAGAGTGTCTAATATTGACAGGAAGATAAAAGGAAAATGTTATAAATTTTAAGAGTCCCTTGGAACGTGAAATAAAAAGACCTGAGTTCCACTGTTTAGCTGTTGTTCTATGTAAGGACTGTATCTTTTTATTTTTCTGTATTTTTGAGATTTGACTGAAATGGGAAAAGGACTGCTTTAAAAACCAAGGACTGAGGAAGGGATTGCTGCATTTTGTAAAAGCAAGTTGCTGACACTGATTACCAGTGCTATTTACATTGCTGTTTGTTCAAGCAGTGGGGCCTCGGGCTGTGTGACAGGTGAAGTTAGGAATTGTCGTGATTTGACAACCACTGAGAAAGCATGATTCCCTGGTCCTACAGGCAGCAAGCCCTGTTACTGGAGACTGGTCTGCCAAAACCTACTTAGGGAAGTGCAGAGACAGCAAGGTGCAGAGCTGGATGAACACAGCAGGCCAAGCAGCATCAGAGGAGCAGGAAGGCTGATGTTTCGGGCCTAGACCCTTCTTCAGAAAATCTTCTTCAGAAGTGGAGTTGTGTGGTTTCTCAAATAGATCCAAAAGAAGTGAAACAACCTATACAGTTGGAGGAGTCTTCTTTGATTTTGGGCTCAAATCACTTCAAGATCCTAAAATATGCTAAATGCCCCTGATGTCAGTGTTTCCAATGAGATCATCCAGCTGTGGGTACCTGCACAAACCTGACTTTGAAAAATATCGACATTCCTTCACTGTCGCTGGGTCAGAATCGTGGAACACCATTGTGGGTTTACCTGCATCAAATGCACTGCAGTGGCTCAAGAAGGCAGCTCACCAACACCTTCTCAATGACAATTAGAGATTGGCAGTAAATACTGGCCCAGTCAGTGAAGCACAAATCCCCTGAATGAATAAAATCAAGTACTCAGTTAAGTAGCTCTCAATGAAAACAACATAACAGATATGCTAGAGGTTTTAGCCTGATTTGTTTCAACCAAACAAGGAAAGTTAAAATTGCCACTATTTATTTCTTGTAGTGAGTTCATTATCATATTTTAACAAAACATATGATAGACACTGGGCTGTGGAAAGAATTATGACTGAATCATTCATGTGGACATCTAAATGCACAAGGTTAGAAGGTAACATTCTTAACTGAGCACGTGGTATAACAATATCTTTCTTTGAGGTACAAATAATGAATTCATACTCAGTTACAAATTTACTTTTCTGAATAAAAATTTTGTGCATACCACACATTTAAAATTATAAATCATTTTACCTCAGCAGAAAACTGACAGAATCTAGTGAATGTTCTTTTCTAAGACAGCCATTCTTTATTGTGCATGAATTGCTTTCGGTTTTTAGTTGCACTTTTACTTTCTATCGGTGGAATAAACTGTGAGTGATTATGGCTAATCACATAAGCAGAAACCAATGCCTGCAGACATTTTAATGAAAGCACAAGTTTATTATTTTGGAGTAGCTAAGGTAAGAGGAAACAGTCACATAAGGAGTATTTTTTTTAGATGATCCATTAGTGAATTACTCAGTGCAAATGCATTTTTCTTGGAAATATTACTTGCATATTTTTAAAATATTCAGAAATATGATTATGTATAGTTTCTACAAAAACAAGTAGTACAATTTATAGTCAATGAGCGAACAATTTAGGCCTTAGAAAATCCATATTTGAACTCAATCCAAGAAAATAAAAAAATTTTATTCCACACATGTAACCTGCTTCTTTCAACATGATGTGATCTGGAGGACAAACATTTAAAACAAATAAGAATTTAAGTCCCAAAAGAAGTGAATGATGGCTGAGAATTTAAATCACAATAGTAACTTAAAAAGTTTTCATTCTAAGGACAAATGAAGGTTTGTACTGGCAGGTACTCAAAGAAACAATGTTTCCTCTAAATTGCTTTTCCTATATCTTCACTCCTCATTGACTGTTGCTGAGGAACACTTAAAAAAACACTGTCAGAAACTTACTTACTTACTCACCCCAATTAGCCATTTTTCAGGTGTGAACCTAGACAATAAATTTCTAGCAAGCTACTTAATGACCGAGCTAATCTGATCATCTTGGTGTTTGATATCCATGTACAGACAAACATTCCACCAGAAGTTGCTCGAACTTTGAAACCAACTGATTTTGAATCTCCTGAGCTGAAGGGAGACAAATAGTCTAATAGTGTAGAAGCAAGGAAAAGCGAATGGAGTTGAAGGATGACCAGAGCTGTATATTGTCTGTGTAGTTATTTTCAATCACCTTATTCATGATATGACACAGCTTCCAGGCAAGTGTGACATGAACCAGATGTTCTGGCTCAGAGATAAGGACATTACCACTGCACCACAAGAACTGTCATCCACATACAACACATAGATGAAAAGAAAGAAGGGAACAAAAATGGATTTTCAAGGGTCTCCTAAGGGGATAACATGGGAGTTGAAAAAAAGCTATTGCTGGAACTGCATTGAAATTGCAATTGATATATGAAAGCAATATAATTAGAATAATAAAAGTAGAACCAAGCAAAGGCATTTCCATAGAGGTGTCAAAGCAGCAGAGGAGTTTGGAAATGGAAAGCGTAGTTAACTATGTCAAAGGTTGCGGAGAATGAGGATAGTTAATTCATTACCTTCACAGGCACAGGGAACATTCTTTGTGAATTTGATTCAGGCCATTTCAGAGTTGTGGGAAAGGTTGAACTATCAGAGGGAATGAAATTTAGAACTGGAGAATGGGCATGAATCTAGATGGTAACAGAGTGCTCAAGGACTTTGGAAGTTTGGCAGTGAGGTGATCATTTTGAAGTTTAGAGTTGGTTGTAAGTGGGGTTGAAGATTGAGTTTGATAATCATGCTTTGGAGAGGGAAAGAAGAGCCATGTTTGAGGACAAGAAGCCATTTACAATGTGAATTAAACTAGCTGGAAGTTCAGACATAGGGTAAGGAGGGCCCATGGAGAGGTGTGGATTACTGAGAACATGGAAGGGGAAAGCATCTAGAAAAGTTGAAAGAATGTTTTCCACCTTGGTTATGAAGAAATATGTGATCTTCTTTAAAAATGTTCTCAGAGGATAAAGGTGAAATAGCAGGAGAATTTAAGAATGAAATAGTACTTCAGAAGGGAGGCTGTGGTTATTCTCTGCTCTCCAGGAGTATTGGAAAGCTATGGTTATGGAACTTGAGGTGCACCAGTCAGATCTGGGAACAAACGGTGAAGTCAGTTATACATGATACGTACAGATAACACCATTTCCACATGCATGAACAATGGCTGGAGCCACATTATGGATGAAATTTTGCTGCAACCAAGCCATCAAAGAGGGTGGAGATAGTTGTTAAAGAAAATCAATATGTACAGAGATATTGTGCTGAATGATTCATAGATTCATACAATGCAAAAAAAGCCCTTCAGCTCATCGAGTCTGCACCAACATAACTATCACTAATGGTGCACTAATCCCAATTTCCTGCACTGGTCCCATATCCCTTAATGTTAAGATATCTCAAGTGTTCCTCCAAATTTTTTTTAATATTTGTAAGGATCCTGGCCTCCAATACCTTTCCAGGCAGTGCATTCCAGATTCCCACCACCCACTGAGTGAAAATTTCCTCCCAAATCCCCTCTGAATCTTCTGCCCTTACCCTAAAACTATGCCCTCTCGTGCTTGAACCCTCAACCAAGGGTAACAGCTGTTCTCTATTCACCCTGTCTATACCCCTCGTAATCTTCTACACTTCAATCATGATTCCTCCTCAGTCTTCTCTGCTCTAAAAAAAACAATCCAAGCCTATCTAGTCTCTCCTTATAGCTCAATTTCTCCATTCCTGGCAACATTGTGGTGAAATAAAAACAGAAGTTGCTGGAAAGGCTCAGCAGGTCTGGCAGAATCTGTGAAGAAAAATCAGAATTAAATCTGGTGACCCTTCTGGTTTACAGCATCCACAGTTCTTTTGGTTAACATTGTGGTGAACCTCATCTCTATCCCCTCTAGTGTTATTATATCTTTCCTGTAGTGAGGTGACCAGAACTGCACACAGTACTCCAGTTGTGGCCTGACCAACATTCTGTACTACACCAACATTACCGCCTTGCTCTTGTACTCTATGTCATGACTGATGAAAGCAAGTTTCCCTGCAACCGCAGGAAGTGCTTCACCTGTCCCCACACCTCCTCCCTCACCCCCATCCCAGGTCCCAAGAAGACTTTCCACATCAAGCAGATGTTCACCTGCACATCTGATAATGTGGTATACTGTATCCGCTGTACCCATTGTGGCCTTCTCTACATCGGGGAAACCAAGCGGAGGCTTGGGGACCACTTTGCAGAACACGTATGCTCGGTTCACAATAAACAACAGCATATCCCAGTCGCGAACCATTTCAACTCCCCCTCCCATTCCTCAGATGACATGTCCATCCTGGGCCTCCTGCAGTGCCACAACGATGCCACCCGAAGACCGCAGGAACAGCAACTCATATTCCGTTTGGGAACCCTGCAGCCCAATGGTATCAATGTGGATTTCACAAGCTTCAAAATCTCCCCTCCCTCTACCGCATCCCAAAACCAGCCCAGCTCGTCCCCGCCTCCCTAACCTGTCCTTCCTCCCACCTATCCCCTCCTCCCACCTCAAGCCGCACCCCCATTTCCTACCTACTAACCTCATCCTGCTCCCTTGAACTGTCCGTTCTCCCTGGACTGACCTATCTCCTCCCTACCTCCCCATCTACACTCACCTTTACTGGCTCCATCCCCGTCTCTTTGACCTGTCTGTTTTCTCTCCACCTATCTTCTCCTCTGTCCATCTTCTATCCACCTCCCCCTCTCTTCCTATTTATTTCAGAACTCCTTTCCCCTCCCCCATTTCTGATGAAGGGTCTAGGCCTGAAACGTCAGCCTTCCTGCTCCTCTGATGCTGCTTGGCCTGCTGTGTTCATCCAGCTCTACACCTTGTTATCCAAGTGCCCCATATGTCTTCTTAACTATCCTATTCATGTACTTTGCCAACTTCAGGGATCTGTGAATAATTACCCCAAGATCCTTTTGTACTTCTGAGCTACCCAGTGTCCTGCCATTCAGTAAATACCCCCTCAACTTGTTTCTCCTTTCAAAGTGCATCACCTCACACTTTTCAGGATTAAATACCATCTGCCAATGGTCTGCCCATCTAACCAACCCAACTATATCTTCCTGTAACCTATAACTATCTTCTTCGTTATTAACCACTCTACCAAACTTGGTGTCGTCTGCAAATTTGCTCAACATTCCCCCGACATTTTCATCTATATCATTTATGTATATAACAAACAATAAGGGTCCCAATACTGATCCTTGTGGTACACCGCTGGTCACCGGCCTCCAGTCGCTCGAACAGCCTTCCACCACTACCATTGTGTCCTTTTATTAAGCCAGTTTCTGATCCATCATGCCAAGTTTTCCTCAATTCCGAATGCTTTAACCTTTTTAATCAGTCTCCCATTTGGGACCTTGTCAAAAGCTTTGCTAAAATCCATCAACTGAACTTCCCTCATTGGTACACTTGATCGCATTCTCAAAAAAATTCTAACAAATTTGATAGTCATGACCTCCGTCTGGCAACTTCATGTTGACTACACCGAATTAACCCATGTCTTTCCAAGTGGGTATGAATTTGTTTCTTCATTTTAAAGAGCTTGAACGTAAAGAAGATGCAAGAGATGTATGAGGACAGGCAAAGATGTGATTTGGAAATTAGGACATAACTCCACCTTTGGGGAATGAACATGTAAATTAGTGTTGTAAGATTGGGTTCATACTATTGTAAGATGATTAGTAATGGTTTAATCTGAGGGTAACCATGCATCTGGCGAGGGGAGAGGTTGAAAAGGAATGCCCTTCATGGTAACCACAGACACGGTAGCTTTACTATTGTAGGAATCATTAACTGGTTTTATTAAACATAATTACGTCTTCACCCAGAATGTGGTGAGCTTGTGAAATTCACTACCACAGAAAGCAGTCAAGGCCAAAATGTTGCATGATTTCAAGAAGGAGTTGGATATAACATTTGGGCCTAAAAGGATCAAGGGATATGGGGAGAAAGAGGAACAGGCAAGTGAATTGGATGATCAGCCACAAATATATTAAATGGTGCAGCAGGCTTAAAAGGCTGAATGTCCTATTCCTGCACCTATTTTGCATCTTCCAATGTTTCTATACAAGAGATGTTACTAGAAGATCTCTTCCTGAACCCAGACTCACATCCAGCTCCCTGTGCTCTAATGTCACCGTGATATAATCCCTCATAAACAAGTTCAGTTGGACTAAAGGCATGACTCCCTTCACTCTACTTTTCATGCAAGTTATTTTACAATGCCTTCCTTAACCACTAGTAGTTAACATTTTACTCTGACTTGCACCCCATCCTACAAATATCTTTTGTTTTAGGTATTAATTACCCTTTTCTGAAGAAGGGTCCCAATCCAAAACGTCAACTTTCTTGCTTTTCTGATGCTGCCTGGCCTGCTGTGTACCTCCAGCTCCACGCTATATTATCTCTGACTCCAATATCGGCAGTTCTGATGTGAGAAAAAGCTTTTTTACATAGTGAGTAGTTAGGGCATGGAATACGCGACCTGGAAACGTGCTGCAGGCAGGTCAAACTGAGGCATTCAAGAGGTCTTAGGATGATTATTCGAGTAAAACTAGTGTACAAGGATTTGAGGAAAAAGCAGGAGATTAACGGTAACTAATGATGCACAGTTGAAGAGCTGGTGCGGGCTCGAGTTGAATGTCTTTCTGCCCCATAACAATTCTGTGATCTGTGACTTTTCTAACTGTAGAAATATTTGATGCATGGTTGTTTTAATTTGTGGTTAAACTATTAAGGTCTTCTTTTACCTTCCCTGCAGCGGTGTGGCCTTCATTACGGGGAGGAATTTCCTCATCTAACTGTGGTTGCAGTTGCTTTTATTGTTGTCACATATCCCTGCTGGTATCTGAGAAATTATAGATAACATTACCTCTTTGTTACTTCCTTCAACAAAAGAATTACATTTGTCAAAAGCTGAAACTACACAGAACAGTGCTGCCTGAATCCAAGAGTACAGGAAGATCCTTTCTCTGTTGAGGTATTACATGAAGAAAAATTTGTTGCTGAATGACCATTCTGGTTGGAATAGCAGAAGTGTTTTTAATTGTAATGTCACTTTATTCAAGAAACATATTTGGAACCTCAAAGGCTGAACTGCAGTGTAACTTACATCGGAAATTTAATATATAGGCCAAGTAATGTGTGATGATTATTGATCAATCAATAGTGTCTTAAGGATAAGTGGATGAAGTTGTGGGATGGGAAAGAGGCTGATGAGCTTAACCTACAGCTGTTTCGCTCAATGGGACGTTGGCTAAGGAGGAGGATGGGACAATTTGTGTGCTTTATTAATACTCCACAGGGAATTACATATTTTTCATTAGTTTTAACAAGTGAAAATACAAGGTAAACAGTATAATTCTATAAATCACAAACTACTTATCTGCCTGACCTTTGAGTATGCATTCTGCTCCTTCAGCAGTAAATCCTTTGCAGCTTTTGGCGCCACAAATCTATCTTTAACTGGAGCACTGGCAATTCTCTGGAGACTCTTTTCTTTGTTTTCTTGCTTTGGCTTGCAGTCCCCAATCAAAGTGATTGCTTTTAAGATACATTATGAAATTCATCTGAATATAAAAAGATTGTTTGTTCACCTGCCTGGCTGGGTAAGGTCTAAATCCAAAATGACTCAAACAGAATAGGTGTCATCCATGCTGTAGAAATATGGTGCTCCTGGCATTAAGGTAGATAAATTCCCGGGATACGATGAAGTTTATCCCAGGACTTTGTGGGAGGCTAAGACAAAATTGTGGGGCCCCTCGAGAAGACATTTGTATCATTGACAGCCACAGGCGAAATTCCCAAAGATTGGAAGGTGGCTAATGTTGTGCCATTATTTAAGAAAGGCTGCAGAGGAATGCCTGGGGACAGCAGACTGGTGAGCCTAATGTCCATGGTGGATAAGTTATTAGAGTAGATTCTGAGAGACAGGATCTACAGGCATTTTGAGAGACAAGGACTCATTTGGGATAGTCAGTATGGCTTTGTGCGTGGGAAATTGTGTCTCATGAATTTGTTTGAGCTTTGTGAAGGGATGACCAAGAAAGTAGATGACAGCAGTGCGGGTGACATTGTCTACATGAATCTTAGCAAGGCCTTTGACAAGGTACCATATGGTAGGTTGTCGAGTAAGGTTAAATTTCACAGGATCCAGGGGGAGCTAGCCAATTGGATTCAAAATTGACGGTTGAAGACAAAGGGTGGTGGTCGAGGATTGTATTTCAGACTGAAGGACTGTGATCAGCAATGTGCCATAGGGATCAGTGAGATGTCCACTGCTATTTATCATCAATATAAATTATTTGGATGAGAATATAGGAAGTACAGTTAGTAAGTTTGTGGATGATACCAAGATTGGTAGCATAGTGGACAGTGAGGAAGGTTATCTGGGAATGCAGCGAGATCTTGATCAACTGGGCCAGTGGGCTGAGGAATAGCAGATAGAGTTTAATTTAGATAAATGCAAGGTGCAAGAAGGAAAAGATCCACGAGTACAGGTTCCCAGCTCTTTGAAAATGGGAGGAGGAGAAGCAAGAGGAAGAGGATGAAGAAAAGTGAGGTGACAGTCATTGATACATCAGTTGTATGAGAAAAACTTCTTTGAGTGTGATCTAGTTATGAAAGACAGATGTCTGAGCTTCCACTAAAAGCTGTCGAACGTTTCGTGGAAATTGATGGCGCTGCAATGGAAACTGAGACATCAGCCATCAGAAGCTGCACCAAGGCTGGGTCCACAAGTATGCTAATAGAGTTGGTCATGTGGAAAGATGGTCTCTAAACTCTATGTAAAGCCTCATGCCAAGTTGAGGAAAGATTCCTCCTTAATATTATTTGATATTGTACTCAAGTGTTCGAGCAGACTTGCCAATGCACCAAGCTGAATTGTGGATACCCATCAGATTTCTTTTTTAGCCAGCCCTATGGAAGTCCCCACCAAAATTCTCTGATTCAGAACCTGTCTGACCCTCACCCTCTATTGAGTTGGTGCCACTTGAGGCTATCATCTACTCTGACTGAGAGAGAATAAATGAACAGAATGGTTTCAAAACTGACCAACAGTGCATTGAAACTGGAAGAGTATACAGAGAGAAATTTCACTGCAATGTCCACTGCTGCTGTAGGGTTCCAGCATTAGCCTCTGATTCCTGAAAAATTAAATATGCTTCATTTTGTAAGTGTGTGAAATCATCCAGCTGTAGATGCAGACCAATCTTGCCCAGTCTCACCTCTATGCCATCCTCTAAACTAATGCAGCATTAGTTGTTGCACAGATATCTTGTTCTAATTTGTCTAGTCACTTTAAACTGTGGAATACCCATGCCTCAGTAATATCAGTGCAGAATTATATTTTGTTTGAGACTGAATGCTTTATGATTCTGGTGTGAAACACTAGTCTTTATAAAGATTACGATTCAATATGAGGTCTCAGATATAGCATATGCCATAATTCAGTACACCCCTTTGCATAATCCACTACATTACGACACTGTTGTTCACCCACAAATCCAACACCTATTCTACTTTTTATCTCCACATTGCATCCAGTACTCATACTTCATAGAACAAGAAAGATACATAATTGACATCTCACGGACTGGCAAGGGCATATATGAACATACATCACACATTCTGTCAGACTCTCACTGTTGCCTTAGACCCACTTCCACTAAGGTCCCATCACCAACACCAATAACAATGATACATTGGTGTGCGAGCTTGTGGCTGCAAGGGTCTCTTCATCATCACTATCTTTTTTGCTGTTCCTCCACTGCTTGGTCAGGTATACTTGGTTGCCTGAAAAATATAAAGGTGCAATGTAAGCTTGCAATGCAGGAAGTGAAAGGGAGTGAGTGGGGGGGGGAGGTTGCCTACACTTTCTGCAGCTCATAGGTCAGAAAAGCTTTGGGGAGCAGAAAGTTATGGAATGTGAAAAGGAGAATTAGGCATGGCCACAACAGGCAAATGACCTTTCTGTGGCATAAAGATTCTGTGATTCTACATTTGATTTAGATGTCAGGCATTTAGATATTGTTATCTTCAATTGGCCTACTGCAATCACTCTGCCAAAAGGAACTGTCAGGTTCCAATGAGACCCCCAAGATCTTACTTTCAAAAAATTCATTTCTTTGTGGGACTTAAAGAACCACTCCTGCTACCCTAGGGCCCAAGTGAAAAGTTTTAATTTCTTCTGTCCCCATTTTGCAATGCCAGCTGTGAGACTTCCATGATGTCTCTCCTCCTGAACTAACCTTCCTGTTGGCAACCTCTTCCTCATCCCCATGAATATCCTCTGGGCAGCAAAAGAATGATATTCAAATGAGCTATGATTGTTAAAATCATCCAGGCCTCTGGCTATGTTCCCATACCAGATTGTCACCAGCTCCAAATGGGAGGAAGATAAATGAATAGAATGGTTCCAAACCTGACAAACAAAGCATTGAAACTGGAAGAGTATGCAGACTGAAATTGTATTGTAATATCCCACTACCTCTGTAAGATTCCAACATGAGCTTCTGATTCCTGAAAAATTAACTATGCTTCACCTTGTAAGTTTGTGAAATCATTTAGATGCCTCGTCTTTGGATATTAAATAGAAAACCTCAAAACTAATGCCAATCCTTCTCCATGAACCACTGGTGAAGAACATAATCAATTCTTTCTATTTTCAGGGCTTTATTAGTTGATGATGCATTGCTCTGTAAAGTCCAGCAAACTGGTTATTAGAATTTCCAGTGCCAGAGGCATTCACAAGTAAAGTGTTCAGCAGTTCTGACACTCTTGATAAACTATGCCAGAAATGACTAAACTGCTGGAAGCTAGTGACTTTGGAAATCATTCTTCTAATGATTTTATGTTCAAGTCATTCCCTTTCTCAAGATTAAAAAAATGTCACTGCCATTGGTACAATGTCATGACCAGCCACATACCTTTAATTGTGCAGGAACAAGATGAATGGCAGGCCATTTGATCTGTAAACAAAATTAACATCATGAACAAATAAAGCATAAAGAAAATGTGAATTCTGCAAGGAAACAAACTTTCTAAATGATGGTTTGTCGTCATATTTAACCCATAGTGTGTACATATAGTATTTAAGTAGCTAACTGTACAAGACACTAAAAGTAGTGAGTTAGATAGATGCTGTGCACTGTTATAAACTAATTAATGTTATCACTGGACAGGTCAGGTCTCAGTATGAAATCTGGCTTGGTCGGCTAAAGTTGGTTTATTTTCATTTAACAAAGGTCTTTCACTGAAACACGGCATGCAAAGCTGCAGTTTTGGTTCTAACAATAAAACAGAAGTTGATTGCATCAAACAATTGAAAATGGAATAGACCATGCTACTTACATTTGATACAATTTGAATTTTTAAAAAAAAAAACACACAGTAAAACAGAATTCCATCAATCTCAACACATTATATTATTCAAGCACGAGACAATATTTCCTGGTCTATCACATCTATAGGTTTGACGTAATTACTGGTCTTCAGAGTTTGATAGCCTCTTCATTGATTATTCCCACAATTAAGCTTAGACTTTCTCAGCTTTAAATGACACCTTCAGAGTTTAAACCAAACACTTCTAGCGTGGAACCTTCAAATTAAAATCCTTACACAGAGATAACCTATTTTGTAATGTTATGAATTATCTCTTTTCTCAAGGAAGAACTGCATTTTTACATCTGACTCCAACCACACTCTCTGCAAATTGAAAACAGAAGCTTTCCAACTATGCCCTAAACAGAAAATAAAAAGTCAATTTCTGATTCTTTTATCTGAAACCAAACTAATGCTTATCAATATTTATCCTGTCTGCTCGTAAAACTCTCCCAATGCAAAAAAATTCCTATTATCACCCCAGGAACTCTCTCCCATACTGGTTTAAAAAAAGCCATGACTCCAGACATGTTGTCAGGTCAATCATTAAATTCCCTCAGACGCATATGACAAAATCCATATGCCACTAGTTCAAAATCCATACTAATAACATAAATGATATTAATATACACATTATACATAAATGACACAACTTACATCATAGTGCCATAAGGAATTTATCATAAAAAGCCTGTGTATTATTACTTTTGCTTTTGTTTTGTTCTATATCATATGGGGAAAGAACCTAAATAATATCAGGAATAACTACAACTCCATTTCCAGGCTTAACCCATGGACCAAGAGGTTCTGACATTTAAACTCAAGTTTCACCTAGAAAAAAAACATTCATTCTTCTCAACATATCCCCAAAGTATTTGTAGAGCATTGTGATTTTCTGCCACAATAAATGAGTTTCAAGGTCTTTTGGAGGAAAACCACTCCCAGCTCCATTTACAAACTGCCATGAACTCACTCCTCAGCACGTAAATGAATGACAAAGGAAATGGAAATTAAGTTTAAAAAGAAAAGTCTTCATGCAGCAGGTTTCAGGTAGTAAACAGAATTGAGAGCCAAGCTGAATACAGAAGGTTCAGAAGGGAGATGAGAAAACAATTACAACAGCAAAGAGAGCTATGAAAAGAAAAACAATGGAAGTACAATAAAATGAAATCCCAGAGAGTTCTATTAGCACATCAATAATAAAAGGATGCTAAGAGGAGGAGTAGGGCTAATTAGGGACTTTATATTGACAGGCAAAATGGCTGAGATGTTAAATAAATACTTTACATCAGTTGTTACCTCTAAGGCAGATTATTCACAGGCCATGGTGACAGAGGAGAAAACGGTTGCTAGAAGTGTTTAAAATTCATAAGGAGGATTATTGGATAAACTGCTGATACTTAACGATGATGAAGCATAAGGACCAAATGAGATGCATCCAAGGATATTGAAAGAAGTGACAGTGGAAATGCAGAAGTGTTGGCAATTACTCTGCTCTGGATTCAGGATGGTGCAGAAGGATTTAAAAATTGCAAACATAATTTTGTTAAACAACAGGGTTGTAAGGATTGGCCCAGAAATTCCAGTTTAACTTTGGTAGTGAGGAAACTTGTAGGAATAATTATTCATGATAGAATCAATAGTCACATGGAAAACTATGTATCACTTTGGATCTGTCAGCATGGAATTGTTAATGGAAAAACATGTTTATCTAGCATGCTAGAGTTTACTTGAAGAGGTAACAAAGAGAGCTGATGAGAAGACTGTTGATATGGTGTACATGGACTTGCAAAAGGCATTCAATACAGTGCAACTCAGCAGATTTGAGAGGAATATTATCATTCATTAAAAGAAACAGAAACAATGTGGATACAAAGTTGGTTGAGGTTCAAGAAATAGAGAGTAATGGTCAGTAGGTCTTTTTCAGGCTGAAGGAATATTTGTAGTGGAGATCCCCAGGAATTCGTATTAGCATCCTTGCTTTTCCTGATATATCAAATGATCTAGATCCTGCACAGGGAACAATAAACTTGGGAGAACTGTAAATTGTGAGGCGGACAATGTAGAACTTTAAAAGGGCATTGATACATTGGTGGAGTGGGCAGATAAGTGGTAGATGAAGTTTACTGTGGAGAAGCGTGGGTGCTGCACTTTGATTCAAAGATAGAAAGACATTAAAAAATAATGGGTTCTGTTCTAAAGGGCATGCAGGAACAAAGAGACCTTAAGGTACATGTATATAAGTCATTAAAAGTAGCAGGACAGATTGAGAGAGCTGTACAAAAGCAAGCAGTATTCTCAGCTTCATTAATAGGGGTATGGAGTACAAGAGCAGGGAGGTAACACTGAACTTATATAAAACATTGGCTGGAATACTTAGCACATTTCTGGTGTCACACCGTAGGAAGGATGTGAATGCATTGGAGAAAGTGCATAGGAGGTTTAGGAGGACAGTTCCATGGATGAGATATTTGCACTGCTTCCTTGGAAAGAAGAAGGCTAAATGGAGATTTCATATAAGTTTTCAAAATAATGAGGGGTTGGAAAAAGTGGATAGGGAGAAACTATTCCCATTTATAAAAAGATTGAGAACCAGACAGCATAGATTTAAAGTGCTTTGCAAAAGAAATAAGTATAAGTGGAGAGTAGTTAGGATTTGAAATGCTCTGTTTGGAAGTGTGGCAGAGGCAGGTTCAAGCTAAGTATTAAAGAAGGAATTGAATGATTATTTAAATAGAAACAATTTGCAGGAGATGGGGGAAAAGGCAGAAGGTTCAAACTAAGTTGAAATGTTCAGAGAAACTGTGCAGACAAGATTGGCCGATGGCCTCAACTTGAACAAATACAATTTGGACATAAACAATTTTCTCCAATTAGTTTTGCTAATCTGACACAGGAAACAATGTTTGAAAGAGAATTGGATATATACTGGATATGAGTGAGTTATCATTAGGGATTTTTGGGACTAATTGGATAGCTCTTACAAGAAAACTGTCATGGGTATGAAGCTACATAGCCTCTTTTATGTTGTAAGTTTTAAAATTACTTGTAGTGTGAGCTGCAAATTTGTATCCTTATGATAGATAACCCACAGTGGACATCACTGTTGCAGAAGTAACTGTCTATTTGTGGAACTTTATTAGGTTAGTGATTTTTGGTTTCCTGTGGCATTGGGATTCATTAATGTGCTTTCCTGTCACAGATAATTAAAAGATAATGTTAAAATTTGGAGGACAGAACTGGATTTGCCTGTTCATTTATTACATGGATATGGAAAATTCTCATTTGAAGTGATTTAGCGTGAGGTGTCTCTGGCTATTTGCTCATGACACATCCATGCCTAGTTTATTAATGGCCTTTAAGACTCTGATTTATGGGCTCCTCAATTCCAATAGTTTGTGAAACCAATCAATTTAACCTGTACATTGATAGTGGCTACCCAACAATCATTCACAATAGTTATATCATGAGCCAATACTCTAGACCAGGCCAAAATGAGTCAAAGTCATTTATGAAAATGGTATTAAGGTATACACTCTATAGGTATGGTCATAGTTCGAACATGGGAACCATGGACAAAAAAGCAGAACAGATAGAATGATATGTTTAAGAATTCTTTGAAATTTGCATCACAGGTGGACAGGGTGGTTAAGAAGGCATTTAGCACATTTACCTTCATTGCTCAGACCTTTGAGTATGGGAGTTGGGATGTCATGTTGAGGTTATACAGGACGTTGGTGAGGACTCTTCTGGAGTACTGTGTGCACTTCTGGTCACCCTATTATGGGAAGAATATTATTAAACTGGAGACGGTTCAGAAAAGATTTACTAGAATGTTGCTGGGAATGGAGGGTTTGAGACATAAACATAGACTGGAAAAGCTGGGGCTTCTTTCACTGGAGTGTAGGAGATTGAGGGGTGACCTCATTGAAGTTTAAAAAAATCATGAGGGACATAGACAAGGTGAATGACAAGTGTCTTTTCCCTAGGATGGGGGAATTCAAAATTAGGCGGAATATTTTAATGGTGACAGCAGAAAGATATAAAAGGGACCTGAGGGGCGACTTCTTTATAGAGAGTGATTCGTGTGTGGAATGAACTGCTAGAAAAAGTGATGCATGAAGGTATAGTTATTACATTTAAAAGACATTTGGATAAGTTCATGAATAGGAAAGTTTTGGGGGGATATGGGTAAGCACAGGCAGGTGGGACTAGCTTGATTTGGGAACATAGGCAGCATGGACTGGGTGGACTGAAGAGTCTGTTTCCGTGCTGTATGACTTTATGACTCTAATACCAGAACCATAAAAGAACAGACTAAGCAGCATTCCAAAGCTTCTGTTGATATTTCTGGGCAAATTTGATAGAGCGCTATAGTAGTCTAGAAGGAATGTCTAGATTTATTATAGCTTGTTGAATGCTGTATAGCATAACTCTTAAGAAAGGATAAAATTTCCTGAAACTGAAGATGTTGATGTTAAAAATAAGAGAGCTATCCTCACATTGTCACACAGGAGGAAGAAAAAATGGATCAAAGGATCCATCCATTTGCAGACAGATTGAGACAATGTGTTGCAGCTGTACAGGACGTTGGTGAGGCCACTTTTGGAGAACTGCATACAGTGCTGGTCAACCTGAGTGAGGAGGGATATTATTAAATTGGAGATGGTTCAGAAAAGATTTACAAGGTTGTTACCAGGATTAGAGTGTTTGAGTTATAAGGAGAGGCTGGTTAACATGGGACATTTTTTAGCTGGAACATAAAAGGTTTAGGGGTCACCTTATAGTGCTCGGTGAATGTGTGATAACAGTTTAGATTCTTATGTGAACATTCTTTAGCTATATTGACATGACAATTGTTTAGGATGTGTTGTCATCAATCTCAACAGGTCTGGTAGCATTCGTGAAGAGTGAAATAGTGTTAACCTTTCAAATTTTGAGTTGATTCTTCTTCAGAACTGAATGAAGTTTGAAATGTGGTGGGTTATATCCTGTTGAAAGTGAAGATGGGGAGGAAAAACAAAAACAAGAGCCTGGAAGAGGGTTGAGGGCAGAAGACAGTAAATGGCAACATCCACATTATTTTGCTTTTATTTTTGGATTTGGGACGGATTGAATATCTCTATGAATGTGCTCACACAGGCATGATGGACCAAATAATCCTTGATACTGAGCCAGCTCCCTCAGGGCTAGCTCTCAGAGTGAACAGAACCTGTGACACTCCTGCTTGTATCTCTCTGCCAGTGTTCCCTCATTGGACCAGATTAACAGCCCCAATCAGGGAACTCATATTCTATGTGGTCCACCTGGCTGACCTCATTACAATCACTACATCTCTTCCCCTCTGAATCTAAGGCCATACGCCTGTTCATTTTTTTGTAGCTCCTCCTGGGGGGTTTTAGCACCAGTTCAGGTTCCTCCAACTCTCCACCAGACACAGGCGGCGTGTAATGCACAGTAGCTCGCCTCTTATGCCCCGGAGCATCTCGGAACAAAGGAATTCTCTTCTTCAGCCTGAAAAGGCATGGAGGTGACAACATCTGTCATGTCCATTTCAGATTCTGGTACGGGTGAGTTGGACTGAAGGGTCTGTTTCCATGCTGTACGACTCCATGACTCTAGATGAGGGAAAGAGCAGGGAAATGGGGTATTTGAATAGCTCTTTTGAAGAGCTGGCACTGGCACAAAAGACAATGTACTTCTGTGCTGTGTCATACTTGGTTTCTACTGCTTTGATTGATACATGAAAATCCCTCCTCAATGACTAAACCCCACGCAATTATAGCTATAAACATACACGCATGCATGCATACAACATATGCCTTTTTTTTAAGATAAACATTCTGTTATGAAGATGCTTCCTTACTAATAACCTTTTAAGGATTCTTGTTTAAAAAATTTTGGATAGTGGTTCATTTGAACAGACTGAAGTGATATATAGATTCTTTTTAAATCGGGCAACGGAAAGAACATTGGGCCAGTTTAAAAAAAAAATCCTTTTTGGCAGAACTTGAGATGATAGTGCATACCTCCAACTTCAGTCGTAATAATACCCAAAGATGACTACTGCACCATGTCTTAATTATAGAAGTTGTTGAGTGTTATTTGGTGCACCAAGTAAAAACAGGCATCAAGTACATGCTGTAGTAATAGAATATGCCTGGTCACTTACAACAGAATTGTAGTCACAGTCCATTGCAATAAAGCTTTTATGGAGGCTTTGGTGTCCTTAGGTGCAAGTGTATCTCAGCCACCATAGATGAGTTATCCAGCAGATCAGTGGCCTGGCTGAACATTGAGCATCAATAGTAAACAGACTCACATAATCAAACTTAGAGAAATTGAACAACACAGCTTAAACTCATCCCTTCCAATCCTTTCCCCATGAAGAGCAAGGTTAAACAAAAAGTTGTTTCCAGCGTTATACAATCCACACCAATGGGTTCTTTATTCTGCTCTGTTGGTTGCTTTAAGAGAAGTCAGCGATTGCAGTATTAGCCAACAAAATGATGCGAGTTATTAATTAAGTTTGCCATTCCTGGTGAGCACTTCAACTGTTTTGTCAGATGGTACCTAGCAGAAAAGAAGATTCTTTAGTGCCTAAAATATTTAGAAGAAATAGCTCCCACAATCATTCAGTATGTCAACTTCACTAAATTTCACATATCAGAAAAAATGATTTCTGAAATCAATGCGGTCAATACATTTTTGACTTCAGTAATAATTTTGTCCGGATGATTTTTTTTAACTGTGGTCCTAAGTTAAGGGTTTCCAGCCTTCCCAGCCATGTGACTCATTTGCCAGCCACAGTTGACCTATGCCCTATCCATGACTTCAACATTCACAGTCTTTACCACCTCTGCATTGCGGCTGCATTAAGAGTGATTGCAAGATGCACTGCAGCAAATTGCCAAAGTTTTTCCAAAAGCATCTTCAAAGAAAGTGGTAAGCTCATCAGTACAAATCATTCCTAAGATTCCCTCTGAGTCACATATCATCATGACTTTGAAACACATCGCTGTTCGTTCATTATCATAGAGGAAAAGCCTTCAACTGGCTCACTAATTACATTGTGGGAATACTTTCACCCTGCAATCAATTCAAAAAGCTGATTCACCACCAACTTCTTAAGGACAATTAAGGATAAATTAAACTGCTGGCCTTGCTAGTAATGCCCATATTCCATGAATCAATAAAAATAATCCAATATGATTAGTGACATCTAAATGATAAAAACCTCAGCTGTCAATGTTAGTTTCATGTCGGCAGCCACCATATTTGAATGGAATTCCACGGGTCTGATAGTCAAGCAAAATGTTACCATATTTAAAGACACACTGTAATTGATTTACATTTTAATTTTTTGATAAGAATTTGCAGAAGTCACCGTTTTTAAGTTTAAGTGAATGGATTAAGAATCTAATGATGAGGAGATCTAAACTGAATGCTGGAGATCTGTGATGATAAATAGCTTTGTGGAAATGCAGTTAACCTCTAGTTTTTGGAAATCGGAACGAGCTGTCAGAATTCTTCAGCAGTCAAGACCTTGAATATGGCACTGAGCTGGTTATTCTGAATTACACCTAGAATTTAGAAGTTCATTGCAAAGTATTCCTTTGAGCCATCAGTCAACTATAGCTTCTCCAATGCATTGGCTTCCAGTGCAGAACAGTATTTAAACCATTGCATACTGTTATATTCCATTTCTTCTATAGCTGACCTTTGATATTGAAGCATCTTTGCTGAACTGAGCATCCCACTGGCAGATTTTGTTATGCATAGCAAGTGAAGGTTAATTTACATCTTATCTTAGAAAGATTTTGAATTATTTTCATACAGTCAACAAAGCCAGCACTTTTCTAATTTAACTTATTGGCTAAATCCTATTTGTCTGTTATTTTAAAGGCATGGTTTGCATTTACTGTTTCCCTGTGATTTTCAAACTTACAGTGGTAAAGAGGAATCTGTGGGAATCAAGGGTGGAAGAGAATAACTGAACTCCACCTTAATGGAATGAAATAAAATTATAGCAAAATGTATCATTTTCGAGTTTTCTGTGGAATTTGTTTTCGAGATAGATCAGAATAGAGAAATAAAGGACAATCGTCTTTAGCGTTAGTGTTCACCGTAGCCTCATGAAAGTTGGAAGGTGTATCCCTTTGAGTTTTTAAACGCAACTAA
The DNA here is from genome assembly GCF_021869965.1 of Rhincodon typus. Classification (NCBI taxonomy): domain Eukaryota; kingdom Metazoa; phylum Chordata; class Chondrichthyes; order Orectolobiformes; family Rhincodontidae; genus Rhincodon; species Rhincodon typus. Next base: position 33,223,496 of record NC_063346.1, on the reverse strand, counting down.
CTTAACAGTAGATCTGTAACATAAGACAACATGGCAATACTTATTCAGGAGCCAGAGAAGCATTGTGGGAATGTGGGACACAACACTCTGTGCAAGGATAAATTCCACGGAAAATTTTGAGACAAAAGATGGTAAATTATTACATGTTCTTTCTTATTTAACTAAATCTAGTTTGGATCAAAACAGTCAGATCCTTTCCCCACCAAAAAATGGCAAATCAAACAAAATCAGTCTGATATTTTTTAAAAAGTGTTTGGACTATCTCTTCCTGAAAGTAACCATTCACAGCTATGGTCATTGGAAAACCCTTCATCCTGGATCTCTGGACCACAGAAGAACTGCATTTTTTTTAGTTCATTCAAGGGATGTGGACATTATTGACTAGATTAGCAATTGCAACATATTGTTAAATATGCTGGAGGAGGTGGTGGTACTGGTGTAAAGACCACATTTTTTTTTATTTTCCTTTATTTTTGATTGTGGAGAGAAATGGAAAAACAATTGTTTTAAAGCCAAGAATTGTGGAAGGAATTGTTGTACTTTTAAATACAAGCTTCTGGAACTCATTGTGAGTTGTGTTTGCACTGTTGCTTTGCAAGCAATGAGAGAGGAGAGATAAGATGGCATGGCACTAGTGTGTTTGCAGTGAGATTTGGCCAGCAATAGGTAGCTGAATTGTTTTGTATGATTGTGAACAGTTGCAGATACAAAAATCATCAACAAAAACGGAAGTTGTTGGAAAACCTCAGCAGGTCTGGCAGCATCTGTAAGGAAAAAATCAGAGTTAACGCTTCGGGTCTAGTGACTCTTCCTCAGAACAAGAATCATCAGCCTAACAGCCACTCTTTGATTGGCACCTGCATAGCTGAACACTGGTGTGTCTGAATAATGCAGATGCAGAAGATCTCTGACTAGAAAAATCAGGCTGTGTCTCTATATCTCTGTAGCAAAAGTGTGAAGAAAGCCATATTTTTCCATCAGTTACTGTAAGCTGTTGTCTTCAACTAGTAATAAAAAGACTTTATAATTTTTGTATCAAATGCCCTGTGCCTCTTACAAAGATGTAAAAGAATCTGGAGAAGGAGTTCACAGAAAGATAAGGTATCTGGAAGCAAAGCAAACATCTCATTGCATTCTGTGGACTGGTGCTATTGATAACACAGTGTGGAGCTGGAGGAACACAGCAGGACAGGTAGCATCAGAGGAGCAGGAAAGTTGACGTTTCGGGTCGGGACACTTCTTCAGAAATGGGGAGGGGGAAGGGAGCTCAGAAATAAATAGAGAGGAGGGGTGGGGCTGGGGAAGGTAGGTGGGATGGTGATAGGTGAGTGCAGGTAGGGAGTGGTGGGGATTGGTCAGTGAGGAAGGAGGGACGGATAGGTGGGAGAGAAGATGGACAGGTTGTGTCAGGTCAAGGATCCGGGGATGAGAGGGAAGGTTGGTCATTGGATGAGGCCGGGGGTGGGAGATTTTAAAACTGGTGAAATCAATGTTTAGGCTATTGGGCTGTAGGCTCCCAAGGTGGAATATGAGGTGCTGCTCCTCCACTTAGCAGGTGACATCATTGTGACACTGGAGGAGGCCAATAGAAGTCACTGGTACTATTGAATTGTGTTTCCCCAATTTTTCCCTCTACCCCAATACCAATGTTTGTGTGTCTGTCTGTATGTGTATGCAGGGTATGTAAAGGGTTTCAACTAAATGCATTATATGTTGATAGTACTTAGTTTTGTTTACCTGTGGATGAAACTTATTATTTGTGATAAACAGTCAGTTATTGTTAAGTACAGAATCCTGGTCATAAAACCAGCAGACAGGTCAATTGATCAATTGGGAAATTTGTATACTTTTATTCATTCATTAACTTTTGTGGTGACCCTGGGAGTACTGGGGCTTGGGAGTCATTGCAGCTCCCCAAGTGTCTCGTAACTGTGGGCACTTTCCTTGAATTGTTGCATTCAATGTAGGCAGGCCTGGAATGCAAACCTGCAATGCTGTTAGGAAGGGAGTTCCAGGATTTTCACTCAGTGATAGTGAAGCGACAATTATAGCATTCCAAGCCAGGATGATGTGCGATTTAGAGGTGAATTTGCAGTTGGTTGTGATCTTGTGCACCTGCTGCCTTGTTCTTCATTGTGGTAGAGGCTGTGGACTGGGAATGACAGGTGAGTGTCTGCAAGGCATCTTCCAGATGATACACACTGCTGCCACTGTGCATCGGTGGTATTGGGGATATATATTGAAAGTAGTGGATGGAAGGCCATCTGTGTCTGAAATAGACTGCTAAATTAATGTTAATGTATTCACATCTATTGTCACTTAGGCTGGGCAGAAATAAGAATGAAACATTACTTAAAAAGGGAACAAGAAATTATCTCAAAGTTTGCAATGACAGTTCTAATTCTTAGACAGGTGGCACTTTCTCCAAACATATATTTGAATAGAAATTAATGAAAATATAAAGGCTCCCATCTCTTGCTGATAACAGGATAAGGCTAAACAACAAAACTAACTAAAAGTTGACATAAACAACAACAAAAACAGGAGTTGCTGGAAAAACTCAGCAGGTCTGGTAGCATCTGTTGAAAAAAAATCAGAGTTAATGTTTTGGATCCGGTGACCCTTCCTCAGAACAGGACACATAATTGCAAGTGTTACAAATTAAAACAATACATATAATCAGCAACCAATATTGAAAAAAGATAATACTTATTGAGTCTATCACTTATCTTTAGGGTCCTCTTGTGGTTCAGTTGTAGTGTCCCTACCTATAGACCAGGAGACACAGGTTTAAGTCCACCTGCTCCAAGCAGTGTGTAATAACATCTCTGAACAGGTTGATTAGAAAAATAGGTTTTTTTTAAAAAATCGCTGTTATCAGAGATGGAATGAAAAGAATTCAGTCTGAAGGGTTCCTGTATGATGCAGAAAAGAGATTATTACTCTCATGAGATATAAGGAGTAAAGACTTTCTTTCCCCATAGGAAAATGTGCTTAATTTGATGAATGCACAGGAAGCGTAAGTAAATAAATAACAAAAGTTCAGTTGTGTTCTAACAGTTTGATTAACTGGAGAAAGCTTCAAGTTCAGTAAATGCAGAGTAAGCTAATTCACAACTGGCTGATTTTTTGAGCTGTTTGCTGTACTGATTCTGCAAGTAATTCAAAAACTAATCCACATAATAAAGTTTGCAAGACTTGAATTTAAAGCTATTCTCTTCAAACATGTGGCTTCAATAACAGCATTGATGTTATTGACTTCACGTTCTTACAAACCCCAAGCCTAAACTTGTATGGATTAGTAATCACTGTGTTGTTATCATTCCAACCAGCAGACAACCACAATACTTTAGTTTGAAATCAATATGCAAGATAGGAATAAAATCCAGATCACTGCAATAATTTTCTAAAGCTTTAAAATCATCATTGAGCAAGATTATAAATCTTTCCCAATGTGTTTTCTCAGTATTATCACATGAGATAGAATTCTGTCCAAGTGTTAACATTCTACAATATTTAATGATGTTTAGGTAACTACTGCAGATTGCAACTACTGCAAAAATTGCCCAAATTGTGCATCAACCAGAAATCTGACCAAATGCTGCCATCTCGGATTTTAACCTGCCTTACTCCTCAGAGAATAAACCTGCAGATACTGTGGTGATCCTTTATATATCATGTCAGGTCCCGATGATGTAATTGAGACAGGACTGCAACTTAAAATCTGACATGAGTAGGCTGCAGTTTAGCTAACAGTCAGGAACTATGGTGAAGACAAATTCTTTTATTTTAGGTTTTTGGGGCAGCTGGAGCATGAATAATCAAACTGGTCCTTCAATAAGAAAAGCTTTAAACTGTGGTCTGAATTTAGATCCTTCAGGTGGGATATCAATGAGGCTCAGTTGTTAAAACAGCCCAAGCTTCATTTACAAAATATGAAGGGCATCAAACAAATATTGGTAACGACCTAGCCAAAACCCAAAAAGTCTCATAAATAGGCTGTACATTTTCAGTAAACAATGAATTCCCTCAACAATAGAAAATCATAAATTCAGAGAGTAATAGTGGATTGCAATTGCTGCTAGTCACAATACATCTGCTTTACAAGTTAAAAAGCATTATACCACATGACACACAACAGCTTGGTTAGTAGCTAAATGCAGCTGTAGGCAACTTGGAGTTTTTTGCTGTGCTAACTTTGCTGATTAAATTCAATTAAATGTTAATGAATCTGAGCAGATCAACAAGTAAAGCTCAGACAGTTTTGATGAAAATACTTGTAGGTACTGCGTTACTTTCTGTTCTTTTATAGATGTTTTAACAGATCACCCATGGATTACTCATGATGAGTAAGAGGATAGTAATTGATTTTTTTATACTGTATATAGAAAGCTGGGATTAGCATCACTGACTAAATAAGTCAAATTATCTTTTTATGAATTGGTATTCTAGGAACTTTATTGGTGCTTTATCATGGGTTGAATTCCACAGCCATTGTATTTAGGAAAACTGTAAGTGAATGAACTTTATTTACATGCATGCCTCCCATGACTTTGATTTGTTCAATCTTGTGACCAATTAATGGTGATCCATTGTCAGCGTGGCCATTTCATATCTCCTGCAATTTTGATGGAGTCAGGCTGGTTTTTTCAGAAGACTTAGTTCACAGCTGCTCTGAGTAAAAATTCCACCTCTTAGCTTTCCTCAAACCGTCATTCAAACACAATGAAATTTCCATTGAAATAACCTTTAATTTTGCCCAAAATAACATGCAGGCATTGAAAAGCCACTTCAAAGACCAAGTTATTACAGGGTAATAAAGCTGTCCAATACAACTAGCAGTCTCCATTGAAACTGCATAAGTAACACCCTGAAAATGTGGCGGGCTGAAAGGTGACCAGACATTTGTTTTGCCAAATGGCCTTATTATGCCTGACGATACTCTAAGGCACACTAATGCACTCAGCTGCCAGGTGTTGGTTAACACAGTTACAGTGGGAGGTGCTAGCTATTTGATAGATTTCATTCATTGTAATAAACTTGATTTTTGTTTGAACATTTGCAACGTCTGTGTGTTTATTTAAACAAAATTAATGATTTATTCAATAACTGCATTTGATTTATACCTACAAGACAAAGAGTTAGACAATGATTTTCAAATGAATATTTGATTGTTTTTCATGAACATTTCAAAGTTGTCTAAATGTTAATATATGGTTCATTAGTTGAGCTTTGGGTGAGTGAACATGGAGGGGCTTGAGGTTCAGAAAGGGCAGAGGAGATAAAGGCAGGCCTGAAAGGTGCATGAATGTTGAATCTGGTATGAGGGGGTGAGGGCCTAAAATAATTCATGAACATGTTCCTTCTCACCTGGCAGCTTCACCATGCCCTTGCCTCCATGACCACTTTGTGCTTGCCTTTAGGGGCATCAGGGTTGACTCCAGCCCATGCCTACTTATTCCATATAAAAATCGGACAGGCAGATTCCACCAGGATGGAGAGGGGTTCATGGAGCTGGGATATTTCCTGACTCCTGCTTCTCATCTCCGTCATAAAAATCTGGCATTGTCTTGAAATCTCTCCACCTCCTTTTTTCTTCTGAACTATTCTTAAAACAAATGACTTTCACAAAGTTTTTAAGCATCCCTTCTAATATCTGTTTCTTTGTCTTGATGTCATTTTTATCTGAATATAGTTCTAAGCAGTGAGCTGGGACATTTTTTCTGCATCAAAGGTGTTGTATAATGCAAACCACATAGGTTACTTCTAGCAAGAAAGCTTGAAATTGACAATGGATTCTGCAAAACTGATGGAATAACTTCCCAGCTCATTTCCCATTTTGTGAACTAGAATATCCATTGGCCCTTTTAAGAAAGAACTACAATTCCAAAACTGATTATTTCATATAGGTAGATGTTCAATGTTCTTAAAAAAAACTAAATTGAGAGTCTGTTGAATGTGAAGGACTCACCTTCTTTTCTCTATTTGCATTAGCAGTGAATATAATTTATATTTAAAGAAATGAAAAGGGAGCCCTGAGCGTTGGGTTCAAGTCTCACTTGCTGCAGAAGTATGTCATAAAATATCCAACTAGGTTAATTAAAAATTACTTGCTACAATGAAAATTTTCTATGTGGTTTATTTTATATTTATGTTTGTGACACATACAAATACTACCAATCTTGTTACAACTCCACAAAGGTACTATATTGGATGGAATTGAGGTAATATTTGGCTTTTGTCTCTATATGGCACTTTACTCTTTCTGATTGCTGAAAATAAACGCAAGCTGCATGCATAAATAAATCCTGCTTTGATCTGATTATTTCTGTGTGCATTACAAATTAGTCTCTTGGCTTCATAGCACAATGTTAGTTCACAAACTGACACATTACCATAATAATTAGAGCTGTTAACAGGTTTTACTTTGGTGGTGGGAGAAATATCAATGCAAAATAAAATTACTTGAGAAACTTGTTTATATATTATTTGCTCTTATAGATACAATAATTGAGAATACATGAGTTTCAGCCCCACTTTGTTGATAGCTGATTTATATTTGGAAGAATTTTAGTACAGATTTGGAATACTTAATAATTCACAATCTTTTCACAAAGAAAACTGATTAATGAGGGCTTTTGGTGCAGTATGGCTTTGTATTTTGTTTAGTTATATAATTGTATTGGTTGGAGAATTATATTCATTTAATGGACTTTATCAATAGGAGATAGAAACTTACGTTGCAATCGCAAAAGAAACATTTGCAGTGCAGTGTTTGAACATTTTCAAAAAAGAACTTTAATTTCAGCTAATGTGCAAACATTGATCAGCACATCAAGTAAACAGGCAAATAATTCCCTGATTTTTACTGACCTGCTGGATGTTACAATTTCTCTCTAGTTTTACAACAATCCAACTTCTACCTCTATCGGCAATCCCTCCCATCAAGTGTGTTTCTATTTTGCGTGTGGCTGAGTGAAAGCAAGATGTCAGTACTGGTTGTGGGTTTACATATGGGCTATGAGCCCTATTCTAGCCTTGCAAGCTCACCCATAGAGAAGATATTGGTTATTGACGAGTAGGGGTGGTGGTGGTGGATTTCTGGCTCGACCAGCTGTTCTGTCTCTTTCATCATGCTTGCTTAGTGGGTGATCTTGTTATTTGTATGGTCTTGACACTGTTTGGATGACGAATTTCTGTTTTGTACATGAAACAGCATTTGATTCCCATGTGTTCATGTCAATACAGCAGAATTTTACAGAGATTTTGAAACTGGCTCCAGAATGTCTCCATTGCCTGAGTCACGCATCAGATTGGACAATCAGGCATTCTAAAAACATGCTCCATCCGCAGTAGCTAATATGACACTGCCTTGGTCTCTGTGCTTGGTATGTCTAAATCTTGGAAGATGCTCATATTTATTTTGTATGATTCTTCTAACACAGTTGATATTGTTCTCAGGCTTTTGTATGATATCTATAAGCTCCCCAAGCTTCAGCAACATGAGGAAGTATGGAGAGAAACACTGCCCACTGATATCGAGTTCAGTTTGGTCTGGTAAGTCCCTTACTCACAGAACTTCCAGTGCATAATTTACTATCAACTAATTTACTATAAACTAGTACATTAGATACAGTGGTTCATTAATCTTCCTCAATGCTAGCTGATTGTGATAGATACGATTAACACCTTCACACCACTACAGTTAAAGACTAGCCAAATGTGAAAAGTGGCAAGAAGAATTTTCCCAATTCTCTTACCTGAAGCTATTGGATCAGTTAGATGTCGCTATAACATGCAAGTCGGATGGGGAAGAGCTCATTGACCTAATCTTGATCTCCCAAATCTGCTTATCAATTTGGTTTTATGGAAAATCAGGTGGATTCCCAAACGAGTATACATTCCTTGCTCATCCACTTGTTTTATGTTGATTTTTAAGAGAATTTTCGTAATACAGGAAGATGGAAGTTCACCTTTCATATCAGAGAACATAAGAAATGAGGGCTTAAGTAGGCCAAAGGATCCCTCAAGCCCTGTTCTGCTATTTAGCAAGTTGGTTGATGCTTGACCTTAACTCTGCTTTTCCACTAGTTTCCCATATTTATTGAACTTCTTAGAGAACAAGGGCAGGAATTTTACCTCCATGGTGTGACAATGGCAATGGTGGTAAAATTGAGAAAATGCTGCAAAAGTGGAAGAATTAGAATCTCAATGTCATAAAAATGTCCAGTCTTTTTCCTAATCTTTAAATGGCAACTTCAGAATCTCAATATTGAGCATCAACTACTTCATTGCTATGCACTTGTATTTCATTATTCTTTCCTTCCCCAATAAACTGGATTGCACAAATTCCTCACAAAAAAAAACACAGCATGTGACTTCAGTTCATCAAATACCCATACCAGTCATCAACCAATTGTGTGTGTTGTACAATGCCCCTTCAAGCTCCATGGCCATCATTCTCCTTGACATTTTGTCCATGCCAGTTGACATCAGCAAACCACCCACTTTACCACATCATCATGGCTTTTCTCAGACCAACTCTCACACACATTAGCCCTTCAACAATTGACTTTGAAACTCAGAGACACCAACTATGTGCATGCGCCTGCCAGATAATTTTGCATGCATCTGCACAGAATGCACCTTATGGTTCTTGGCTTGCTTTCTTGTCACTCACATACTTTGGCAGCCTCCAAGTAAAAACAGTCTCTGTAGCCTGCATTGTTTTTGTATAACGCAGACAGAGAGGCAAGCAGCTTCACATGATAGGGAGCAACTGACTGTCATGGGGATGGACATGTCGCTGTACATATCACACCTACAGCTTGTACCAGCAGTTTCTGTGACAAATACAGTGAATGTGCTTCAAACAGATAGTCTTGTCTGAAAGTCAAATTAAACCAGTTATGACTACAAGGGACTCATCCAATTCTAGTCTGCGAAGTTTGGCTAGGGTTAGTCAGGTACTTGCTCTTACCAGAGTCCATGAATCATGTAAAAACCAAAAGAACTGCGGATGCTGTAAATCAGGAACAAAAACAAAGTTGCCGGAAAAGCTCAGCAGGTCTGGCAGCATCTGTGGAGGAGAAAACAGAGTTAACGTTTCGGGTCCGGTGACCCTTCCTCAGAACTGGGGAAGG
>NC_063346.1:33104490-33213953 GCF_021869965.1 Rhincodon typus | reverse complement strand
CAGTTCTGAGGAAGGGTCACCGGACCCGAAACGTTAACTCTGTTTTCTCCTCCACAGATGCTGCCAGACCTGCTGAGCTTTTCCAGCAACTTTGTTTTTGTCCATGAATCATGTGATTGCTTTCAGGGCCTAGGCCATTGTCATTCCTGCAGATCAAGTTCTACCAGCCCGGGGATTACAGGTAGGTCAATTGGTAGTGCTGTGAAGATATCAGTACTGGAACTAGGTCCTGCTCATTTGGAGCTGTCCTGACAAGTCTATTTGGCTTTGTGGGCCACGGTCAACCCTAGGTTTGGGCATTAATGGTCACGAGGTTTATCGGGGGCAGCTCATAGAGACATGGGGAAAGGGGAACTCAGGTCTGGAGATGAGGATCATTGCACTAGGTTGCTGAAGGGGTAATTATAGTGAATGGGGGCAACTCAAGACAGAGATGGAATTGAATACGGCATCAAACTGTACTATGGGGTGTTCGCACAGGCTATGGTCACTCTGCTTTTTACATGAAAATGTATGGCCAACAAGGAATTTGCAAAGCCGTGGACTTGGGATGTAAAGCAGAGACATTATTACATATGTAATAGGACCCAAAAGAAATGGGGAAGAGGCTAAAAGGTCATTAGGAACACAGGGACAGCACCAAAGAGAAGATTAAAGATTGGGAGGAAGAGGGATTATTCAGCTTTCGGCAGAGCCTAGGACTCACTCACAAAAACACAAGTTGGAACCTTGCCAAGTTGGATCGAAAGTCAAACAAAATTGTTGATGTTGCCTGAAATATGGGTGAAGTAAATTATTATTTTTTTCCTTCAAGTTGGAATGAAACACTTGGAGGGTCTGCTAATGACAATTGGAATAATCACAAAGAAAGTAATTCAGTAATGCCACCTATTTGGCTTCAATTTGCATTTCATTAGTAAGTTATTCATTGTCCACAAGTGCACAAGATCGATGACCTCAAGCATTTATGACTATTACTTTGTGAGTAATAATTGCCTCCTTTATATTTGCCTAGCTCAAATTAAATCAGACAAATGGACACAAACTTCTGACCTGAACGTTTTGTGTAAGAAACACATTCTGTAGTTAGGGCTGGAACACAGTGCTTCAGTGCTGCTACATTCACCTACTGAACTGTAAATATGCAAAGACATGGTCGATGATGTACAAAGGAGTCTTTTCTTTGCGGTTCGGATGGGGCAGCTACCATTTTGGCTCACTGGCTGAATTCTACTCTCCTAGTATAGCATCAAAACTTTGCTCATGCAACATACATTTGAATAAGGTGGTACACCTCAGTATTCCTTACAGAAACATGACAATGACCTCCTTGGGAAATCTCGATGTGTGAGGGCATAACATAAGGCTTCATCGTGATGAATGTGACAGCTCAGGATCTCCTTCAATAAAATTGTTTATCTGACACTCCCCAAAGTTTATCAGCTGATGCACCTGACATGAACATGGCCAAGGCTGGAGTCCTTTTGGCCGTACTTCAACTCTGGAGACCGTGATCAAAATCACTAGGGAGGCATGGTGGCTCATGGTTAGCACTGCTGCCTCACAGCGCCAGGGACCGGGGTTCGATTCCGGCCTCAGGCAACTGTCTGTGTGGAAGTTGCACATTCTCCCTGTGTCTTGGTGGGTTTCCTCTGGGTGCTCCAGTTTCCTCCAAGTCCAAAGATGTGCAGGTTAGGTAGGTTGGCCGGCCATGCTAAATTGCCCATATGGAGTAGGAAATGCAGGAATGGCATAGGGGATGGGTCTGAGTGGGTTGCTCTTCGGAGGGTCGGTATAAACTTGACGGGCTAAATGGCCTGCTCCCACACTGTAGGGATTCTATGAAAATATTGTTAACCATCCAAAAAGAACAGAATCTCCACCAGGTGCCACACAGCTATCAGAAGGAAAAGCAGCAGGTGAAGATTCACCAAGAGGAGAATGATGAGAGCCCCCAGATCTACAGTCCCATCATTTTCTTCATCTCTGAAAGACAACACAGAAATAAGGATGTCCTGGGTCACCATCATCAAACTGAGTCAACAGCTGGAGCACACGAGCACTCAGAAGGACTGGAGGGCAATCCCATCCCACCATCCTGGTGCATGTCCAGGTTATAGCTGCTCTGAAATTTTATACTAGGGGCTCACTTCAAGGAGAAACTGGGGACTTCTGTGGCACTTCTAAATCCTCAATACATTATTGTATCTGGGATGTTACTGATGTCATTTTCTCCAGATCATATTCTTGGAACTGCTACAAATGACAAATAACCAGAGAATTCATAGGTTCCTTCCAAGGTCCATGGTCCATACAAGGATGGCTACTAGGAGACAAGGTGTACTCCCTTCAAACATGGCTAATGACAACTTTACAAAACCCTATGACTGACACACAATAAAGGTACAATGCTACTCACATGTCCACAAGGGCCATAATAGAACAGACAATAAATTTCAAGGGGGTTTTGCATTTTTGCATCCTTAACAATAATACCTACAAGCTTTTGACATCACAGGCATGGGAGGCAGAATGCCAAGGCATTTCTGGAGTATCCTGAAGAAGCTTCAAGAGTGTCTGTGTATGGCTCCTCCTCCCTATGATTACCTGCTGGCACCAACCAGTCTCTCTGAGAGGAACAGGCACCTGACTTGAAGTCAAGGTCCCTCGCTCCCTGCCACTGATGCTCACCACCTATGGCTAGAGTGATAGGGTGTATGTATCAGCCAGATACTGATTGAGCTGAATCTGGGTCTCCATAGCAATCACAAACTCTCCATGATGACAGCCAGATGTTCACATGCTGGAGACAGACAACTCAGCTAGCTGAGATAGATTAGTGATACGCTCACCAAATAATGCTGCCAAGTCTAATCTTGATAGAATACCCACTGAGGTGAAATTGTCTGAACTGGTGGAGGGTGCAAATGAAAGCCTTGCTGGTACGTCATCTGAGGAATCAGTTTCTCCTCAGGAGGTAGAGGTGGCACTGAGGATCTCTGGCACGGACCTCTTTGGGCAGACATTCACTAGGTGTTGCTAGTACCTGCATTAGAGAAGGGAGAGTATTCATTTTGCCAGAGGAATAAAAGCTTGTGCACATTCAAAATGGGTTAGCACTGGCATTACTGGAACAGCAGATCAGCAAAGCAAAATTAAAACTTACATGGTTTGCCATTGAGGTTTCATTGTGCCCACAGGCGTACATGTGCTCTTCTCCACTCAATTAAACTATTTCTTCTTGAAAGAAATGAGATACATATATCTGACAGCCAACTTCCACCACACCCTCCCCTGACCAGGTCAGTCCAGGCCCCGTCAGCCCAGTTTTTCCTGCAGATAATCCAGGAAAGGGATTGAAGTGGACAAAAGAACAGTCAGCAGTAATGCAGTATCTGGCAAGGTGGTGAGCGATCCCTCATGAGTAAGTAGGAAGTGCAGAGGACAAGAAGGACTAATAGTTGGGGAAGGTGACATGTAGGAGGACAGTGGAATGGACACGATGAATGCATTAGTGAGAACTGTCATTTGTGAGTGGCATGTGCAGTGTCAAAGTTAAAATGGGGGTGTAGCCCTGCCTGAGACAGCAGACTGACATGGCACTCGACCTTGAGGAGCACAGAAAACCACTCATCTTTGTCCTGCACTGCTGCACATTCCTTTAACCCAGGACACAGCACTGACCCAGGCTGCTATCAGTGTCCAGGCTGAGTCTAGTTTCATGGCCTCCTCCAGTGGGCTGTAAGAAAAATGACAGCTCTCCTCTCTCTACCACCCCATGCACCAGCAACTCCAGGTCCCTGTCCATAAAGTGTGCAGTTAACTTGCCTTTTTTGGGCTAATTCCTCAATGATGGTAATGGAGCACCACAGTATGAAGGGCAGTTCCTGGAGTGGTTAGCAGCTGGGCTTCAAAATATGGCACCAGTGGCATTAATATGGTAAGATCCCAATGATGGTGGGCACTTCTGCCTCCACTGGAACACACTTTCACAAGAAGTGCACTGAAAAACTTGATTGCATCATTATCAAGATAAAGTGCTAAACATTGTATGAGAAAAGTCGCTGCATCAAACCTGTGACTTAGTGCATTAATAGGTTAGTGAGATTGAGTTCCAAACATTTATGTTATTCCATATAGTAATTGCATTTTTCAGATTAACAAATTGTGATGATGAAGGCAATGGAACCTCCTACATCTGTTTCTTCATATATTAAGTTTTATTAATTGCAATAAGTTTGACATTGCCATGGAAACAAAGAACATAACTCAAAGTTGATTCACATCCATATTAAAAAACCCTTGAGGATAAAGTAACAATCCATGATGAAATTTATTAAAAGCATGTGTTGTACCAGATTAATTTTTCAATAATACTCGCAATTATATCTAGTATCACACATTAACAAGATCTTCTGAAAACATCAGAGAGCCTTGGGACTGGTGTCACTCACTGCAAAAGCCCCCATAGCGGAGTGAAGTAGACCCAAAGATGAAGACGTTCTCTCCACTGTCACTGTCTAGAGGCAACCTAAATGATGAAATGTCTCCTAGAATGTTCTGAACTACGAGAAGCATGTAGTTTTGAAGTCTTTAGTGGTTTCAACTTTTGAGCCAAAGCCTGTGTAGAACAATGGTGCGGGAATCTGTGGGAAGAGAAGCTGAGCATTCAAAATGTTCAACCCAATTAAATTTCATATTTGATGTGATCCCATCCATAAGATCTTGCTAATACAACCAAAGTACTAAGGATTCTGGAGACCTGAAATAAAAACAGAATACTGGAATCATTGTACATGGTTAATATGGACTCAAAACATTACCTTTGTATATCTCTTCATAGATGCTGCCAAACCTGCTGATTTCACGCATTCATTTCATCAGATTTTGTTTCCGTTAAGTTTGGTCCCTAGGTCTTTTGGAGGTGGTCATTTGAGTTCGGCTTTTTTTGTAAATTTTGACTTTCTAGTTCAACCTTACAGTCCATTTCCCTCAAGGTTTTGGCAGGGAAAATGTCCAATTAGCCTCTCAAACATGTTTCTGTCAGTGTATTTTACCGATCTTTTCACAGAAATAAATGTGCGCATAAGCAAAAAGTATCTGGAGTATTTATAATAGATCTTGTGATGAATGTTTACATTATCATTTGGAAATTTGGGTTCTAGAGGTAAATCGGTTTTTGTTCTTCAGTTCCATGAAGGTTACTTGTGGTTCCACCTCCAAAAAAAAACAATGTTTTAATGGGGGAGTCAAGATAAGAGTTCCAAAGAATCATGTTAATTAAGCTAAATTACTAAATAACCTGAACAAATAATTGCTGAAATGTTTACTATAATTTAGAACCCAGAGAAAGACAGATTGAAAGGGGGGACAAGTTCACGAAGGAATGGATCCATACCAACAGAAGGGCAGTTTTGGCAGCTCCCAGACCACAGCCATAACGAAGTCTTAAGCTGTTTTAGCAGTCCATGTAACCAGGAATGAAAAAAGACTTTTCTTAACAGTACACTGGGGAAATATCAGCCAGTCTGTGTTTATGTATCCTGGGGAAAGACAGCACAGAGAATTACATCTGGTGAATGTACAGAAAATCGCTGAAACACTTGCAAGCTTATCAGTTGTGTAAGAACCTTTAAAATGAATATAGATGTGATACTTCATTGGGGCTGAATGTCTGCAAATGATATTGTTGATGGGGAAAGAAAGGAAGATTTTGTTTTTTGCTTTTGGATTATGTTTTTCCAAATTGCCAGAAATTTTCTGCTGATTGAACTGTCCCAAACAAAATGAGTTTGGAGGAGTCACTGTGACAGTCCCAATTGGCACGGGTCATAGCAGAAAATTGCTCAAAAAGTCATGAAGGTAGCTGTTGAATAAAACAATTTTGCACAGAGCAAAATGTCCTCTGTACAGGATTATAGAATAACACTAAAAATAGGAAAAGGAGTATAATGTATGGTTCATAAGACTTACTCCATCATTTAATATGATCACACCTGAATTTGGGCTCAACTCTACTTGCCAGGCTGTTCTCCATATCCCTCGATTCCCTAATTCAGCATTAAGTGCATTCAACATTGAGGTATCCATTAGCCACTGCAATACAGAATTGCAAAGATTCACACTGTTCCGTTCCAAAGAGGAACAGGAGGCTGCAGTGTTAAACAACAGGAAATTTATAAAGGAGTGCTCACTCTACAGGTAGCAAGGTTAGACTAAGCTACGGCGGACAGCATCATTACATCACAAGATCAGACTTTTAAAGTGACAGTCCACATACTTGCACAAATACACACCATATGCCCATTGAGTAATTTTTCTTAATCTTAGTCTTAAAATTTTTACCACTTATTTCAAGACTGTGCCCTCATGTTTTCGATTCCTCAATGGGAACAATCCCTCAGCATCAACTTGATTAAGCCCCTTTATAATTGAAAATTTCAACGAGATCACCTCATTCTTTTAAATGCCACAGAACATAGACCCAACTTACTCAGTCCCTCATCCTAGGGCAACTCCTTCAACCCAAGACCAATTTAATGGACATTCCTTAGATAAAAGATCCAAATGACACATAATACCCGAGATGTGCTCTCACTGAAGCCTCATTCAATTGCAATAAGATTTATTTATACCTGCCCTACATTGCTCACGTAATAAAGGCTGATGTGCCATTTCCCTTCCCAATTGTTTGTTTAAAAAAAAAATATTGTGGAATAAATGCAAACTTATTTTGTATTTAACCTTGAAATTATTTATTGCAAACACAGAATAAAGCTGAAGTGTCCTATTGTCTATTGCCAACAATAGACCCTTTACTTTCCAAATTCAATTTCATTCAAAGTACAACATTCTTAAATCCATCTTTGCTCTGCATTAGTGTTGAATGTCTTGCTCATTTTAAACAGGAACATCTTTTCTAACAATGAATTATTTGCTAATTTAGATCAATTTTCTAATTTAAATATAAATGACTGTAAACCATTTATTCCACAGACTTTAAGGCAGCAATTGCACAAAAAGAATTGGCAAAAAGCGGCATATTAAAAGCTTGTGACAGGAAACAGAAGAATCTTTAGTAGCAAAATATGCTGACATGTAGCTAAAATTGCACTATAAATTACAGGGAACTTTAGGATGATGCACATTCATTTTGCAAGTTAGCACTGGTATTGACTACCTCTAGGCTTATACAATTAATACTAACATTACGACAAGTACATTCTCCTGATAATCCCTACACAGCATATCAAACATATCAAATGCATTAGTGTACAAATACCAAGGAAAATTTCTAAAATAAGCCTTGTGTGCATTGCTGGTCTTATTAGTTGGTTTCTGCATTTAAGTTCAACAAGGTTATAGTTTCATATTATTACTCATCGCATGTCTTTTACAGGGATGATCATTTTATAATTCTAAGATGAGTTTTAAATCTGGCTTAGGTTGACAGAATTAAAATAGTTTACTTTGCTCACTATGCGAATTATCACGAAATCCAATAACCAGTCGTAACATAGTTCTTGATAAGAGTCCACAGTTCAGAATGTGCAAAGATTCACAGAAATTAACAGCTTTATTCAGAGGCCATGGTTTGAAATATAGAAGCAGTACTGATATTCTTAAACTGGAAATTTAGTACACTAGATGGAACAAAGGAATTTGCCTGTCCATTAAATTTCAGAGAACAATGCTAAAGCTTATCATCTAACATGTAAATTCATTATTCTCCGGCATCACTTATTGGTAAAGAAGTTTAAGAAATCACAATATTTAAGGGCTAAAGAAAAAAAATCATGAGCACTACAGCATTGTCACCTGCTCCAAAGTTACAAGGAAATCAGGTCAAGGAAAGCATCTCATTTCCATTGCTAAGACAAACAAACACCAAGTTCAAGATTGCATCCAACTTGTTTGTTCACAAGGAGGCCAGGGCTGACATCATCTAAGCTCAATCATATTTGAATGCTTCATCAACCTCGCTCACAGTATGAATTGAGATCCAGAAAGATAAATGGAAAACCTGCACTCCACTCAATCCCTCTTGTCCTCTGGGTTCCAGTTTCCCAAGGCCATGATTGAGCCAAAAATCCTTAGGCTCACGTAAAATCAAATTAAATATTCAAAGAGACCAATGAAACAAAATACGGTGTAGTGGGGGAGATGGAAATTGTGAGAAAATTAAGAAGAATTACCATCTTCAACAGTATGATGGAACCACAAACAGAATTCCTAGTGATCTAATTGCCATTTGAACTAAACTGCACTGCAAGAATGATTTACAATCAATCAGTAGTTCAAACACTAGATGGAGCTCTTAGAGTTAAAAGGGGAGGAAATTATCAACAATGATTCTGTTACATGACACATCTCCTGTGCGCCACTTATGTAAATACTTCAATTATAGCCATATACCAGTACATGGATCAATATTTTTAAGACGTTAGTTAAGTGTGAAAAATAATCGTACTTCTTTTGAATTGAGCTACATTCTACTTAATGATAATCTTACATCTTTTCAACACTGGTCCTTGCAACTCTGAAAAGGCTATGAATGAAGCCACTTTATTAATAATGGCAAAATTGCTATTCTGCATACAGATACAGTGAATGAACCATGCCAATACTAACTGCATTACTGTATATGTATACTTCTGAGGGGTTCGGTGGTAATTAGGGAATAAAAAAATTAAAATCAGAAATGAAAATAATGGATGAATCAGCTCCTAGAGGTAAAAAGGAACAAAAAAAGTTGCTGGAAAAGTCCAGCAGGTCTGGCAGCATCTGTGAAGGGAAAAAACGGAGTTAACGTTTTGGGTCCAGTGACCCTTCCTCAGAACTGCCTAGTGGTAATAGGCCAGGTTCAAATCAGTTTCCAAATGATATCAACAGCACAGGACACAAAGTACTAGTGTATGCATTATAAAGTGGTTGTCTATCTAAGTCAATCCATCTTAGGACAGATGCAATTACAGCTCCATACGTATTTCACTTGAAATACATTGTGTATATGCAAGTGTCTATCAAGTTAGAAAACTCAATCATGAGTAAAATCCACAAAGTTGAGCATCATCCAATGTTATGAAATGAGAAAAGTAAAATCTTCTGGGCATTTTTCTAATTATATTTTAAAATAATGTACCTGACTTGTAAATTCATGTATTTACAAACTTGCGCATTCTCAAGGAAAAAAGTTCATGTGAAATCTATCGATACAAAATAGATGTTACAAACCAGTTGCTTTAGTCAGTTTTATACAGAATTTTAGAAATTACAAGTCTGATCCTTGTGTAGAACACAGGAAAGCAGAAGTGGGGAAACAATAAGGTATGACATCAGCACTGGTGTGTATTTTTTTTTAAATATAAAGAAGCAGATATCTAACTCTCTATGAAGTTTAGTTTCAAAGTTACCATGAACTCGAGCTAACGTGCAGGTTGACGCGCATAGATTTGATGATAATTAGGAACCAGTGAGCTTATTCTAGAACTGTTAAAGCTCAGCTCCCCAATTAGCTTGGTTTTTGAAAGTACGACGGCATGAAATTGCTGGAATATGTGACAGAAGACATTTGACAGAATAGAATCAGTTGTGGTACTAATCTATATTTTCACATCTAGAAACTAAAAACAAAATAGTTCTTTCTGCGGTATGCACTTTTCTGAAATAAGGAAAACTAGTTCTATAAACTTACCATGCATAATGCATTACACAAATTATGCAGCAAGATGCACTTAAACACTGTTTACAGGAAGAGTCTAAATTTCAACATGGTCATAAAAGATTGCATTTGTGCAAGAATGTTTTAATCAATTCCAGTAGTGACTGCACACGTGCAAATGAACAAGTTTTTGATGGTGACCTACACAATTACCATGTGAGCGGAAATTGCAAGACATACTCTTCAAAAACAGGACCACAATTGCTGATGATGCAAAAATCAATATTTATTGATGTTGAACTTGACTTACATCATCCCCCTCCCCCCACAAGCACTCAAAATCACAAAGACTACTTTAACAAGCTGGTGCTAAGAAGGTTCAGTTCAGTAGAGCAGATACACCAGTAAAAGTGGAAGGTACTTGAATTAAAGTTCATAACATTAACCGACAACCACAAGATCTTCGTTAATGAACTCATATGGTGGCACTTCCAAGTTAAGTGGAGCTGGGCCCTTCCTGATTCTCCCTGATGAATCATAGTGAGATCCATGACAGGGGCAGTAGTAGCCACCATAATCACCAGCATTGGCTATTGGTACACAGCCCAGGTGAGTGCAAACACCAATTACAATCATCCACTTTGGATCTTTCACTCTGTCAGAATCTAATTCTGGGTGTCGCAACTCAGCTAAGGATACTGCCTGTTCAACCTCAATTTCCTTGGCCGAACGGTGGCGGATGAAAAGAGGTTTGCCTCTCCATTTGAAGGTCATGTTCTTGCCTTCTGGAATTTCATTCAACTTGACTTCAATCTTAGACAATGCTAACACATCAGCAGAGGCGTTCATGCTTGTGATAAACTGGGTAACAACATTCTTTGCAGCATAGGCTCCCATAACAGCTGTGGTTCCAGTTAATAAATACGAGAAACTTCTCCTGAAATCACTGCTATCTTGTGAGGATTTCCTGGCATCTTGAACTTCTTGTCGCCTATAATCAGAGAAGTCTGGAACTTTGATATCGCTGTGTGCATATCGAACTCTAGATGAAACTGTGCAAGATAAAAAGACAAGATAAAATTATTTTCCCACCACACTCTCAAAGTGATACCATTGAAAAATCTGAAATTTCTAAAACTTAAACTGTCTGATTACTAGTTCAGCATTTAGTTCTCCCCTAACATTTGGTAAACAATATAAATCTTGCAAATCCTTTTGTATACATTTTTCCAAAACCTGCTAAGTCTAACTTGTACCACTATTGGCATTCCCTGCTCAACAAGGAAGTGCATAACTTCAACCATGACATGCAGCTCCGGTTTTTCGACCGTGAGGGTTTGCCAGTCACCCTCAGGACACTGCCTGTCTTTTACCAGGGTTTGATCACTATCTAGGACATGGTCAACTTGCGCCAGGCCTACCCTCCGTCAGGAGTAGTGGCTATCGTCAGAGAGCTGTTGCTCAGGAATCCGCACCTCCACAAATCGCAGGTTCAAATGGCTGGCAGAGGAGAGGGCCGTGGCTGAGGGGACGACCAGGGTCGGGAACGTGCTGGGTGGCAGGGGCCTGAGCTGGATAATGCCGCAGAAATTGGTGCACAGGGAGGCAGCAGACATTCAACTCGCAGCCACTGCCAACCAACGCCTTAAAACGGCGGTGCTCGGACCCAACATTGTGCACCAGTTGGAGGATGCTCAGGTGTGCGATAGAATCCCATCTGTGCGTACCCCTGCTCAGACAGAATTTCACATTGGTCCCAGGATCCTATGACCCACAACGTGAGTCACCTCTTGGCCCTGTACAGACTGTTGTTCTCCTTTATTGACTGTACGGACATGCCTGGCGTGCCTATTTGCCGCCAGGTGGTAGGGATCCCCAGTGGAGGGCTCTCTCCCAGCAGGAATCCGCCCTCTTTCCCTCAAAGATCTGGGGTGGAGCAGGCCCTTGTAACCACAGATTTAGTGGTTCACGGACTTCCAGCCCAACTGTTTGTTTTGCAGCCCTGGAGAGTCCGTGGACCATGTGCATATTGGGTGTGAGCATTTGCATCCCCTTTTCAATTACCTTAAGAACCTTTTTTTGTATTTTTGGTTGCATTTCAGCCCCATGCTCCTGATCTTTAGGCACCCAGTGCGGAGGCAAGCGGGCAGGTTGGAGGATCTCCTCGTAGGTCTGCTCCTGGGCCTGGCCATTAACAGGTTCAGGCAGCGGCCTGTGGACGGGGTCATTACGTCCCACTGCCTGACCCTCTTCCATCATTATGTTTAAGCCCGGGTGTCCTTGAAGAGGGAGCACGAGGTGACCACCAACACTCTCGATGCATTTAGGGACTGGAGCACTTTGTTTCCCCCTCCAACTCTATTCTGATTTGATCTCTACCCTCCCCTTTACTTTTTCTTTCATATAGGCATTGCCCGTTTGGGGTTCTGTTTGTCATTGGTTCTTTCACCATCACACACACGCACACGGGTGCTGGGGAAACTAAGTACTACTGCTAAGAAAAAAGAAAGCAAGCAAGGCAAATGCTTGTACACTCAACTATATGGTCTGACTTGTTAGCACTTGCCTACTGTCCTGCAATTTATATGTTTAATTGACTGCTGTGGCAGAAAATTCTACATTTACTACCTCTCCTGAAGTACTACATCCAAAAGGCTACGTCGTTTCAACCAAAATAAACAGCGTTCAACCTAACTCGTCAATCAAAATTTCAATCACATCTACACTTCTTCCAACACCTGTAATCTGGTCTGAGGGAAGCCCTTGGTACATTTTGCCCAATTAAAAACATCAATAAAGTTGTGTTGGCAGGTGAATTGATCAGGACCCTTAATTCCACTTGCTGCTGCATCTTATTGGATGCTTTCTACTAATGTTATGCACTGACATTTTTGGCCTTGTTATCTCAAATTGAAATGCAACTCCCATACCTCCTCTGTTTCTAAGGCTGCTTCCGAAGTTCTCTCCTTTTTTGCCATAGACCTATTACAAACTATGAGCCTTAAACTTCCTTCTGAATCTTTCATTAGAATGAACAATGAGAGCTTCTATCAATTTATTTATTGCAATAAGCATGTGGTTTTAAGCAATGTTCATGATTGTGATAAACATCAGAAATGAAGATTTATAGTGCATACTTCTATATACACGAAAACATAAATCTGCAGTAGGAATGATCCATTTGGACTTTAAAAGGATATATTTTGTAATATAGTAAAAGAAAGACAGACCAAATTGGCATTTCAAAATATTGCAAAGTTGTAAATGTAGACCACAATTCATTCTTCATTCAATTCCAAATCAGGTTTGGCAAAAATCATTCAAATACCAGAAAAGTAAATGAAGCGAATTCTACAACAGAAGGTACCAAAACCCACCTGGAGAGACTTTTTTCATTGATGCCTCAACATATTAATTACAACTGTTGTCCCTGAAGTCACAGGCCAACTCTTAATATTTAAAGGGAATGAAATAATCTTTCACCAACACGTTGTTTGGAGGAAAGATGTACATTTAGTGAAATATTTTAAGTACATTAACATCAAAAATGTAGAGATCCAGACAACATTGAGTTTTAGATTGTCAAACTATGTAAAGTAAACTTGGTTTCATTTTTCTTTAGATATTCAGCATTGAAAAGTTAAGTCCAAACAGACCGAACTTTGAAGACATAAAACTATTTGGTACTTCAAGTTGTAGCAGTTACTAATGACAACCAATTTTAAAACTGACACCAACTGCAAGTCATGTACGCTTTAGCAATGATTAAATTATAATCAAACTTCAGTTCAATATGAAAAAACAATGTTGAAAGTAAAAACATTTTAATAGACAGTCAAGTATGTGTAGAAATAGGAAACACAAACAGGTAGACCAGTCAGCCCCTCGAGTCTGGGCTGTTAGTCAATGTTAGTATAGTTGAACTACATCTAAATGGCATCTATTAAGAAATCATAATTCACAAGAATCCTTGGCTGGGAAAAAGTTGCAATCGTAGATTTAATTAAACTAGCATTCACAGTGTTTTTGTGGAAGTGTGTTCCACTTTCTTCCTATGTTTTGTGTGAAGAAGTGTTTCCTAAATTCTCTTCAGAATGGCCTGGTTCTGATTTTAAGGGCTGTCACTTTGTCTTAGACTCCCACACCAGCAGAAGGGGTTTGAATCCATTTACCTCATCAATGCATTTCATAAAAGAGTCATAGAGATATGCAACACGGAAACAGACCCTTTGGTCCAACTCATCCATGCCAACCAGCTATCCTATTTAAATCTTGTCCAATTTGCCAGATTTGGCCATTTCCTTCTAAACCCTTCCTATTCATATACCCATCCAGATTCCTTTTATACAGTCATAGAGAAATACAACATTGAAAATGACTTGCTAACCTTCCATTTTCTAAGGAATTCAAGTCTGGTTTAAGGAATATATCCAATATTTGGAGCTCCATTCTGGTGCATCTGTCCTCAACATGTTCTAAGACTAATGCATTTCAATATACTGTATACAGTAATCCAGATGTGATTTGTTCAGGGCTTTGCATAGCTGTTGCAATAAAAACAGAGGACATTTTGTTTTCTTCATTTTACTCAGAAGTGAATGTCTTTGTTCCGTTCCCACAGTCACCCGTGATACTTTTCACCTGTTATCCACTCCTATTAAATCACCTGTTTCCAATTAATCAATTTTGTGCAAAGCTTGACAAAGCCAATACAAACCACCAAAGGGGAGGGAAAGAATAGAGACAGGGGGAGGGGATTAAATAAAAATGGAGTTGGAGGTGGAGAAAAGGCAGTCCACCCCTTGCAGTGCCCACATTTTTCTCAAAACACTGAGTGCACTGATGAGCACCACTTTCTCCCTCTCCAATGAAACCTGGTCACGAATGAGAATGACAGAAGAGGGCAGACAGTTGGCAACTATGATCTCCTCCACTGTCCAATGTCCGCACCTGTTAATAGCCAACTTGGCCAAGCCCAGGAGCAGACAAACAAGGAGGTCCTCCGACTTGCCCACACCCCTCTGCACCTGATGCCCAAAGATCAGGAGCGCAGGGCTGAAGTGCAACTAAAAACACGAAAGATTTTTCAAATAAATAGTTTCCCTTTTACGGAACTGATGAAGGCTGCAGAAAAGATCTTCTGTTTCCGCATTGTTATTTGCCTTCTGGTTTTAAAGGCAACATCCGAGTGGCCTGATATTAATTTTCTACCCAATTACTACATTTTAGTGATTGGTGTATGTGGATCCTAAGATCTTTTGGAATCACCACTATCCCTAGCTTCATCAGCTTCAATAATACCCCTATCTCTTTTGGTTTAAAATGCATGACCTCATAATATTTGTACAATTGTTGTAGTTATGAAAAGTGGAATTTCTTAAAAATAACATTCAGTGATTTATGTTTCATATCCTGTTCATGTTTAAAGCACGTTAAGCAGAAGACAAGTTCTGTCTCAATGCATTTTATGTCAACACCATCAGCTGCATTTTACATCAACGAATATTGGTAGAGTGCAATCCCCTCCAGCACGTTATGCAAACAAAAAAGGACAGAATTTAATGAGAATAAAAAGGTACTTGGGGATTGGACAACTGGCAGCGTGCAATTTTGGAGACATTTATTTCCACTATACATTAAGATTTAACAAATAAGACATCAAACAGAAAAAATTTAAAAAAAAACTTATTTCAGTTACAGGCTGTGAACTGTTACACTCCTGGATCCCATTACCTGATAGGCCACTGTGGAAGGCAACTTCCATTAATTAAGGTCAAACTGCACAAAACAGATGACAACATCACCAACACCTATTGTATAACTCTCTCTCCAAACAGGTTCCATACTTGTTATCACCAATTATTGAACATCTATTCATTACAATTACATCTGTCCAGATACTTTCTACAGGCTCACTGGAAATTGCAGCAATTAGACAAAACGCATCTATACAGAGTAACTGAAACCTGGATCAAAAGGACAAGCCTGTTGTTTATCATTAAATCAGATTTTTACTTTCCTGACATGTACAAAGTTTAACCCAGGAAGTATGAATTAGAATAGTTAAATCATTGTCAAATGAGACAAACAGAGAGATAGTGGAGGGATTCAGAGAATAAATCTAATGCTGGTAAAATAAAAGGGAACAATCCTCCACACTTTTATAGAGACTATTTTTCCACTTTAAATCATTCATAGACTAGATGCCCAGAGAAAGTTAGACAGCCAGATTGACTCAAAGGGCTCCCACATCTTGTACCTGTGAATACAAACTTCACCAGCTCCTGAATCAAACCCACAGAAAGCATTTTCTGAAGAAGAAGGGTTTCGGCCCAAAACGTCAGCTTTCCTGCTCGGCCTGCTGCGTTCATCCAGCTCTACACCTTATTATCTCAGATTTGACCACTGCTCCTTTTACGCCAGAGGCCAACCTTCAGTCTGTCAGGCTAAAGTGGTGAAGGAGCAATGGATAAGGAGTGCAACCTCGCTAGGTATATTTACAGATTTGTTTTCATTTAAAATCCAGTCGACAGAAGTTACAGGTGGGCTGCGCATCGGTAAAAACTGACCTAACAGCTCTACTGAAAGGTCACGACCTGAAATGTCAACTGTTGTGCTCTTCCCACTGGATTATGCCTGGACCACCCAGCATCTTTTGCGTTTTGCTTGGAGTTAAAACTGCTGGGCATGATGCTCGTTTTGAGAGAGTTAAGGGTGTAGAGTACTGCATACAACTGCTGTGTGACTGACTTCCCTGGAGGCCCAGGTTTTAAAACAGATTCTCACATTGACCGACTTAGAGCCACTTCCCTGATCCACAAGGTCACGGAGCCTGGGAGCAGCAAGGCCGATTCGCTGCAGGATGCGGCGGCGACACAAGCCTCCGACCCCGGGTGGGAGACAAGCGTTCCGACTACTCAATCTCCGAGTCCGAACCACTCTCCCCCTGACCCTCCCGCTCCACTCACCGTTCAGGCCGGCGGTAACAACAGCGCCGCTCCGGGCCGCTTGGCCCTGCAAAGACTCCCGGCACAGGACGGGCCTCTTTATATCCACGATCACCGCATCGGCCTTGGAAACCACGGCAAGCACCAGCGGCTTGAGCTGCGACGGCACGATGTTGGTGGTGGCGGAGAGGTACGGGGCGAAAGGCCCCGAACGAGTGATCAACGACAACATAGCGAGACCGTCAATCTGACACCGCCGACAGCGACCTTAAGCCAGAGGACACGGGGACGGCCACTGCGCAGGCGCTGAGTCGAACGCCATGGCGCACTCGCCATTGCCGTCAGTGAGCGGTGCGCAGACGCCAGTGCCGTCAGTGGGCGCGCTAGCTCGAGTATTGTCCCTTTGCACTGCGCAGGTGCAGAAGTGAAAAAGCCAAGTATTGGCATGGAGTTGGATTCTTCCAAGGTGTTGGGTAGTGTTTACAGAATAACGAAGAACTGGGGATCCTGAGAGTTCAGAGACAGTATGTTCCTGTTAGTGTGAGGGGCAACACTGGTAGGAATAAGAAGGAAATTAGGAGGCCAAAAATGAGACATGAGATAGCTTTGGCAAATAGAGTTAAGAAGAATACATTAAGTGCAAGAGAGTAATTAGGGAGACAATAATGCCCCTTAAAGATCAAGGTGGCCACCTACGTGTGGAACCTCAGGAGATGGGTGAGATACAAAATGAGTATTTCACATCATTATTTACTGTGGAGAAGGACATGGAAGCTAGAGAACGTGGGGAGATAAATAGTGATGTCTTAAAAAGTGTTCATATTACAAAAGATGAGGTGCTGGAGGTCTTAAAACATATAAAGGTAGATAAATCCCTGGGACCTAATCAGATGCTTCTGAGAACTTTGTGGGAAGCTAGGGAAGAGATTGCTGGGCCCCTTTTCTGAGGTATTTGTATCATCGATAGCCGCAGGTCAGGTGCCAGAGGACTGGAGGTTGGCTAATGTGATGCCATTGTTTAAGAGAGGCTGTAAGGAAAAGCCAGGGAACTATACACGTCAGTGGTGGGTAAATTGTTGGAGGTGATTCTGAGGGACAGCATTTACATGCATTTGGAAAGGCAAGGACTGATTAAGGATAGTCAGTATGCCTTTGTACACGGGAAATTGTGTCCCACTAACTTGATTTGAGTTTTTTGAAGAGGTGACAAAGACGATTAATGAAGGCAGAGCAGTAGATATTGTCTAAGTGGACTTCAGCAAAGTATTTGACAAGGTTCCACATGGTAGAATGGTTAGTAATGTTAGATTACATTGGATCCAGTGCGAGCTAGCCAAATGGTTACAAAATTGTCTTAAAGGTAGGAGACAGAGGGTGGTGGTGGCGGATTGTTTTTTGGACTGGAGGCCTGTGACCAGTGATGTGCCACAAGGATCAATGCTGTGTCTACTACTTTTCGCCATTTATATAAATGATTTGGGGTTGTGAATATATGAGGTATGGTTAGTAAGTTTGAAGAAGACACCGAATTAGATGGCATATTGGATAGTGAAGAAGATTATCTTAGAGTACTATGGAACCTTGATCAGATGGGCCAATGGGCCGAGGAGTGGTAGATGGACTTTAATTTAGATAAATGTGAGGTGTTGCATTTTTGTAAGGCTAGAGAAGTTGGGGAAATAAATAGTGATGTCTTGAAAAGAGTTGATATTACAGAAGAGAAGGTGCTGGGAGTCTTAAAACATATAAAAGTAGATAAATCCCTGGGACCTGATCAGGTGCTTCCCAACACTTTTATGGGAAGCTACGGAAGAGATTGCAGGGCCCCTTTTCTGAGGTTTTTGTATCATCGATAGCTGCAGGGAAGGACTTATAATTATACACTTAATGGTACGGCTCTGGGGAATGTTGCCGAACAAAGAGACCGAGGGGTGCAGGTGCATAGTTGCTTGAAAGTAGAGTTGCAGGTAGACAAGGTGGTGAAGAAGGTGTTTGACATGCTTGCCTTCATTGGTCGTAACATTCAGGATAGGAGTTGGGATGTCATGTTGCAGCTGTACATGCTGTAGAGGACATTGGTGAGACCACTTTTGAATACTGCGTACAATTCGGGTCGCCCTTCTATAGGAAGGATGCTGTTAAACTTAAGAGGGTGCACAAAAGATTTACCCACAGTATTAGTAGGCACTGCAGATGCTGGAGAATCTGAGATAACAAGGTGTAGAGCTGGATGAACACAGCAGGCCGAGCAGGAAGGCTGACGTTTCGGGCCTAGACCCTTCTTCAGAAATGGGGGAGGGGAAGGGGGTTCTGAAATAAATAGGGAGAGAGGGAGAGGCGGATAGAAGATGGATAGAGGAGAAGATAGGTGGAGAGGAGACAGACCGGTCAAAAGGCGGGGATGGAGCCAGTAAAAGTGAGTGTAAGTGGGGAGGTAGGGAGGAGATAGGTCAATCCAGGGAGGACGGACAGGTCAAGGGGGTGGGAAGAGGTTAGTAGGTAGGAGATGGAGGTGGGGCTTGAGGTGGGAGGAGGGGATAGGTGGGAGGAAAGACAGGTTAGGGAGGCGGGGACGAGCTGGGCTGGTTTTGGGATGCGGTAGGGGGAGGGGAGATTTTGAAGCTTGTGAAGTCCACATTGATACCATTGGGCTGCAGGGTTCCCAAGCGGAATATGAGTTGCTCTTCCTGCAACCTTCTGGTAGCATCGTTGTGGCACTGCAGGAGGTCCAAGATGGACACGTCATCTGCGGAATGGGAGGGGGAGTTGAAATGGTTCGCGACTGGGAGGTGCAGTTGTTTAGTGCGAACCGAGCGTAGGTTTTCTGCAAAGTGGTCCGCAAGCCTCCGCTTGGTTTCCCCGATGTAGGGGAGGCCACACGGGAACAGCGGATGCAGTATACCACATTAGCAGATGTGCAGAGTCTTCTTGGGGCCAGGGATGGGGGTGAGGGGGGAAGTGTAGGGGCAGGTGTAGCACTTCCTGCGGTTGCAGGGAAAAGTGCCGGGTGAGGTGGGGCTGGAGGGGAGTGTGGAGCGGACAAGGGAGTCACGGAGAGAGTGGTCCCTCCGGAAAGCAGATAAGGGTGGGGAGGGAAAAATGTCTTTAGTGGTGGGGTCGGATTGCAGATGGCGGAAGTGTCGGAGGATGATACGTTGGATCCGGAGGTTGGTGGGGTGGTACGTGAGGACGAGGGGGATTCTGTTTTGGTTGTTATTGCGGGGAGGGGGTGTGAGGGATGAGTTGCGGGAAATGCAGGAGACGTGGTCGAGGGCGTTCTCGATCACTGAGGGGGGGGAAGTTGCAGTCCTTGAAAAGCGAGGACATCTGAGATGTACAAGAGTGGAATGCCTCATCCTGGGACCAGATGCAGCAAAGGCGAAGGAATTGGGAATAGGGGATGGCGTTTTTGCAGGAAGGTGTGTGGGAGGAGGTGTATTCTAGGAGTTGTGGGAGTCGGTGGGCTTGAAATGGATATCGGTTTCTAGGTGGTTGCCGGAGATCAAGACAGAGAGGTCCAGGAAAGAGAGAGAGGTATTAGAGATGATCCAGCTGAATTTAAGGTTGGGGTAGAAGGTGTTGGTGAAGTGGATGAACTGTTCGAGCTCCTCGTGGGAGCACGAGGCGGCGCCGATACAGTCATCAATGTAACGGAGGAAGAGGTGGGGTTTAGGGCCAGTTTAGATACGGAAGAGGGATTGTTCCACGTAACCTACAAGGAGGCAGGCATAGCTTGGGAATTCCCCATACAGATGGCCTAAAGGCAATATGTCCATCCTGGGCCTCCTGCAGTGCCACAACGATGCTACCCGAAGGTTGCAGGAAGAGAAACTGATATTCTGCTTGGGAACCCCGCAGCCCAATGGTATCAATGTGGACTTCACAAGCTTCAAAATCTCCCCTCCCGCTACCACATCCCAAAACCAGCCCAGCTCATCCCCGCCTCCCTAACTTGTCCTTCCTCCCATCTATCCCCTCCTCCCACCTCAAGCCCCACCCCCATCTCCTACCTACTAACCTCTTCCCACCCCCTTGACCTGTCCATCCTCCCTGGACTGACCTATCTCCTCCCTACCTCCCCACTTACACTCACCTTTACTGGCTCCATCCCCGCCTTTTGACCGGTCTGTCTCCTCTCCACCTATCTTCTCCTCTATCCATCTTCTATCCGCCTCCCCCTCTCTCCCTATTTATTTCAGAACCCCCTTCCCCTCCCCCATTTCTGAAGAAGGGTCTAGGCCCGAAATGTCAGCCTTCCTGCTCCTCTTATGCTGCTTGGCCTGCTGTGTTCATCCAGCTCTACACCCTGTTACCCACAGTATTGCCAGGGTTGGAGGGTTTGAGCTACAGGGAGAGGCTGAATAGGCTGGGGCTTTATTCCGTGGAGCACTGAGGTGTCGCCTTACAGAGGTTTATAAGATCATGAGGTGCATGAAAAGCCAAGGTCTTTTTCCTAATGTGGGGAGTCCAAAACTCGAGCACATAAGTTTAAGGCGAGAGGGGAGAGATTTAAAAGGACCTGAGGGGTAGCATTTTCATGCAGAGCGTGGTGCGTGTATGGAATGAGCTGCCATAGGAAGTGGTGGAGGCGAGTACAATTACAGCATTTAAAAGACATTTGGATGGGTATATGAATAGGAAGGGTTTGCAACGATATGGGCCAAATGTTGGCAAATGGGACTAGGTCAGTTTGGGATGTCTGGTTGATACGGAAGGGTCAGACCAAAGGGTCTGTCTCCATGATGTATGGCTCCATGACGCTGTAAATACAGAAAATGTTGAGGATATTTGGTCCAAAATGTGTTTTTGTTAGAATGAAGCAGACTCAAAAGGATATGTTGAACACCTAGATCCCATCTGGGCTACATAATGCTGTACTGATGGCATTTTATTCCAGAGACATTCGCAGCTGTGTTTTTGACAATACAGACTTGATGGACTGAAGGACCTCTTCCATACAGTATGATTCTGTGAATTACAGCATGACATACCTTTTCATAATTAAGTACTGAAGCTAAAAACATTAAAATACGTCAATCATGTGGTAACAAAAGTAAACAAATAGCTGGTAAAACAGCAGTGGTGGATGGTTGAAGGAAAGAATATTACATTAAACTTACAGTACACACCATCCTACATTAAGGCAATGAAATACTAACAGATTTCATCCATTAAAAATTTAATCAAGGTACCAAGCAATGAAATAAGTTGGGCTAAATGGGTTCTTTTCCAAACTGCATCTGACCCAGTTGAATTTAGTCAAACATACAAGTTGCTTTTATTGTCCTGAAAATGATTGTGGTAACCAGTTCTGAAGTTGGGCATATTACAATAAGGGCAAGATGTAGAGCTGGAAGAACACAGCAGGCCAGGCAGCATCAGAGGAACAGGAAAGCTGACGTTTTGGGTCTGGACCCTTCTTCAGAAATGGGGGAGGGGAAGGGGGCTCTGAAATAAATAGAGAGAGGGGGAGGTGATGATAGAAGGTGGATAGAGGAGCAGATAGGTGGAGAGAAGACGGACAGGTCAAGGAGGCGGGGATGACACCAGTAAAGGTGAGTGTAGGTAGGGAGTTGGGATGGGGGTTGGTCAGTGAAGTGGGAGGAGCGGATAGCTGGGAGAAAAGACGGACAGGTCAAGGAGGTGGGGACGAGATGGGCTGGTCTTGGGATGAGGTCGGGGGTGGGGAGATTTTGAAGCTTGTGAAGCCCACATTGAGACCATTGGGCTGCAGGGTTCCCAAGCGGAATATGAGGTGTTGTTCCTCCAGCCTTTGGGTGGCATTGTTGTGGCACTGGAGGAAGCCCAGGATGGTTATGTCGTCCAAGGAGTGGGAGGGGGAATTGAAGTGGTTCGCGACTGGGAGGTGTTGTTGTTTGTCACGAACTGAGCATAGGTGTTCCACAAAGCAGTCTCCAAGCCTCCGTTTGGTTTCCCCAATGTAGAGGAGGCCACATCGGGAACAGCAGATACAATATACCACATTAGCAGATGTGCAGGTGAACATCTGTTTAATGTGGAAGGTTTTCTTGGGGCCTGGGATGGGGGTGAGGGGGAGGTGTAGGGGCAGGTGTAGCACTTCCTGCGGTTGCAGGGAAAAGTGCCGGGCTGGTGGGGCTAGTGGGGAGTGTGGAGCGGACAAGGGAGTCACAGAGAGAGCGGTCCATCCAGAAGGCAGATAAGGGTGGGGAGGGAAATATATTCTTGGTAGTGGGGTCAGATTGCATGTGGTGGAAGTGACGGAGAATGATGCGTTGAATCTAGAGGTTGGTGGGGTGATACGTGAGGAATCAGCAGTTCCTATTATCTCTTACAATAAGGGCATTTTTTTTTATCTTAGCACAAAAATTAACTTCTTATTAGTAGGATTTTGTGCTTTGTGATATGGAGGGCATTGTACAACTGATACTGATAAAGAAGATGAGGAAAGTAACTTTCAACACACATTTCTATCAATCTGGGCAGTGTATAAGGCTAGAGGGCTGTACGGGCCATGCATATTCAATAGTAATATAGATCAACACAGGTCATGGACAGAGAGCTGAGAGAAATGAGCGATTTGAAATTAAGGATCCATTTATTTATTTTTGAAACATACTGTCAACTCGACCATCCATTTCAAGTCAATTTGAATGTCTATGTCCAACACTTGTAAGGCTTTCACTTCCCCATTTGTCAAATGAAATGAGGTCATTTCTACCAAAGTCTTTGTTATCTCATGGTCATGTCAGTCTACCTTTGAGAGACATTCTCATATCATCACTGTATCTTAGCATGTGACCAGAGGGTATAAAGGTCTCAGACTCCATCTTGCCCAGCAAATTACCTGCAGCATGATATGGTACCAGAAGCATGATGCTGTTTGTAACCTAATAGTTAATGTTAGCCCAGACATTGTTGTGCCTGAAGAATATAATGTTTGGATATAATAGCTATTTTTAGTGTCAGTTGGGTCCTTCAACACCACATTATCCATGTCTATTTTCTTGTGTTATGAAGGGTAACATAAGCATGCCACATTAAGTAAAGTACCGTGTTGAAGGCAAAATCCACATCAGTCCACTTGCATGGCATATTTAGTAGCATTTAGCTGCATTCTCTTAACTTCAAGCTATCCACCATTAGTAAACATTATTGGGTCCTGCTGTAGTCTGCTAACACTGCTCATTATTCCAGGATCATTATTGGAGTATAAAGATAATTCACATCTTGCTTTTCCCAACTGCAAGCTATCTTCTAAAAAATTCTTCTCCCCTGTTGTTTCCAGCTTCACCTCCAACTGTGAAGAGTTCTCCGGACCTCGTTATCAATAAAATTGTTACCATTCAATAAACTGCCTCTACCCGGTCCCGTTTCCAGCAGACAACCTGGTCAAAATTCTTCTAATGCTCTGCATGGCCTAGCAATGAACCTGCATCTTTCTGTAGTTTTTTTCCTATTCCCCTTCTTGCTCTCTCTCAACTCATTTGTCCATGAAAATCACTTCCTTCTCCTTCCATCCTTTCCCTAAACTGCTGACCAATCAATTTCACCTCCTGGTTCCCATGTTATCTGATGTGTCTTCCCTTTACAGCTTTGTAGTTCTCCCCTCTAAATTTGACCTTATAAGACCCACAAGAAATAGGAACAGAGGTAGGCCATTTGGCCTCTCGATCCTTCTCTGCCAATCAATAGGATCATGGTTGATCTGACATTCCTCATGGCCACTTTCCTGCCTTTTCCCCATTACCCTTCATTCCCCTCATCAGGAATCTATCTGTCTCAACCTTAAATACACACAAGGACTCTGCTCCTTATTCTCTGTCTATGGCAAGGAGTTCCAAAGACTCATAACCCTCTGAGAGAAGAAATTCCTCCTTATCTCAGCTTTAAATTGGTGCCCCTTCATTCTAAAATTATGTCCTCTAGTCCTAGTCTCTCCCATGAGGGGAAACATCTCAGCATTTACTACTTAAGAATCCTATACGTTTGAAAGAGATCACTTGTTATTCTTTTAAACTCCAGTGAGTAGAGTCCTACCCTGGTTACTATTTGCTCATAAGACAATCCCTCTATACAAAGAGTCACCCCAGTGAACCTTTTCTGAACTGCCTCCAATGAAACAATTGCTTTCCTTAAATAAGGGGAACCAAAACTGCTCACAGTACTCCAGGGATTCCAGTACACAGGTTATGGGGAAAAGGCAGGAAAGTGGACATTAGGGATGTCAGATTTACTATGATCTTATTGAATGGCAGAGTAGGATCGAGAGGCTAAATGGCCTACCCCTGTTCCTAATTCTTATGGTCTTATGAGGGGAAATTTAGAGGGGAGAACTACAAAGCTGTAAAGGGAAGACCCATCAGATAACATGGGAACCAGGAGGTGAAATTGAGTGGTCAGCAGTTTAGGGGAAGAAGGAGATTGAAGGAGAAGGAAGTGATTTTCATCGACAAATGAATTCAAGGCTGCACTGAGATGTGGTGAGAGGAAAAGAAAGAAAATGACCTCTGAAGGCACTTAGGTGACATTTCATTGTAAAAACATTATTACATTTGTCAATATATGCTCACTTTTCAACATCAGCTGTGTGTGTGTGAATGTTTATTTAGTTGAGACTATGAGATGGAAGTGGCAGAGCCTAGTCTGCCTTAGTGCCACACAAACTTTTATAGTCCAAATTGTGAAGTCAGCAGCTCCAGTACCTTACACATTGGAAGGTGATTGCTACTTTGAAAACTAGGGTGAATCTTTCCAGGCCTCAAGGCACATTTTGTACAACACAGCCATTAGCAGGAGTGAAGCATAATGCTGCTTGATATGGTCAAAATGCTTTCTGGCAGGATTTGCACTCCACACAGTAGGTCAATGCCTAAGGTTCACATTGCGTGTAGAGATTGCAGGTGTATTTCAGCTTTACTGTGTGGGTATCTGTTTAATGCTGTTACTCTTTGAAGGCCCTCAAATTGCTCAAAGGTAAAATCTCCTCCAACAGGAATGAAACATTTAACCTGTCCAGTTCATATGTGATGGCAGCCATTTTCATATTCATTACACTTTTGTTATTTGCAACACAATAGAAGGAAATAGCAAACAGGGTTCATGCATTGAGGTTCAGGCTCAGCTTTTTACCTCTGGTGAACACATTCTCTTGTTAGTAGTGGTCCCCTTCAACCACATCTACTTTTAACTTCCTATGCTCCCACATAACTGGTCTTATCTAAGTCTTCTACTCTCCACTTTACCTCCCTTCCCCCAAACCCAAGAATATGGAGTCAACATGCCAAATTTAAAGTATACTCTTCCACACCCCCATAAAATTCAGGGTTTGCTGACTGTCAATGATCCAACCTCCCGCATTAACCCTTTCACTTCTATGGCCTATTGTCCTTCTTATTTATTGAGCTGCCTTCTTCACAGTTGTTATCTCTTCTGCATTTCGGCATACTGCTCCAAGTTCCACAGTGAGTTCCTCAGTATCCCTCCCACAGCAGTAGCACCTGGTAATACCCCCTTGACTTTTAGTGAATGGGTGCCCAGGACTTACTGTGGTCCATCCTCTTGACCAACTTGGAGTGACATCCCTGACTGATGACTGACGAAACTTTGACTATTCTTTGTGTAGTTTCCTGCCTCACTTACCATGGCTCCCTGGGCTAGTTGGATTTAAAGGGCTCACCATCACCCACTGCCCAGACTGTAGAGATATAGATCTCTGGCCCTGAACACTCCAAGTATTCGACTGACTGTCCGCAAGCCGCTGGATTAATATTAAAGTTTGCCCTTCAGTTACTTGACTGGGATGCCATGACTGAAGGGTATCTTCTTTGACTTGGCTGAGGACTACCCGCCTTGGACTTTGAGATATGGCCATTTTGTTGAAGCATAGGCAGTGTGTTTACTGCATGTGTAGCTGGCACATGGTCCAGATGAAAGATTGACTTAGCATGCTGACATACAGCAACATGTCTAACCCCCTTGACTGACCACTGCTGGCAAGCATGACAAACTGCTTGACTTTGCATTTGCACCAAAGGCAAGGCAAGGCAGAAGTACACTGAGCATGTCACTCTGGCTGAGGGGGCAGAATGCAAAAAGGCAAGACAAGGCAGAGACAATGTGAGTATCCAAGCAAGTGCTGAGAGACCAAGTGAAGATCCCTGAGATGCACCCTGGTTGAACCCATGAGATGGCTACCTGTCCCTGCAAGCAAAGTGCCCTGACAGCAGCTTTTGATTGAAAGGTGTCATTTCTCTAAAGTGAGGCATTGAAGCACAGAAATATAAAGACCATATTGGTATTTTTGATTGTAAACTAAACTGAAAAGAACTGATTTAAAAGCCAAGAATTGTTGAAGGAATGCTGCAATTTTTAAAATCACCTCCAACAACATTCATGAAGTTTGGCACTAACCAGGACTCAGCATTCCGTCTACACCATCCACAACCTTAAACATTCATTCCCTCCATGACTGACACAAAGTAGGAGCAGTGTACACCATCTACAAGATGTACTGCAGGAATCTGCCAGGGTTCCTTTGGCATAATCAGCCAAATCCACAACACTCCCACTTAGAAGAACAAGAGCAGCAGATGTGTGGTTTCCCTTCAAGCCAACTATATTGCCACTCATTCACTGCCATTAAATCAGAATCATGGAACTCCCTTCCTAACATACTGTTTGGGTACTTATTCCCATATGATCTGTAGCAGTTCAAGTACACCACAAAACCACTTTCTCAAGTGCAGATAAAGATGGCCAAAAAAGACTAGCCAGCAACACCCACATTCTATGAAAGAATTTTTAAAACTTTTCAGGAAGTGCAGATATATGGGAAAAGCACCAAGGTATGGAAAAAAATGTAAATGATGTCCAGGGGAAAATACATTTTATACTGCGTACTTTAACATGTCTTTGATTTATCTGTGCAGAACATGTATTGTTTGAACAAATGAAGTGTCCACAGCTATGCATAACAAATGGATATTTGGATGATAACATTAGAGGAGGTGCCAGCATCTGTGTGACCATATGGTACAATCACAAAGATAATTAAACCCTTCAACTTTTAGGCATGAATCCGGCCAGTTCTATTGGGTATTCAGTGCCTGTTCCGAAATTTGTTATTTTTCTTACTCTAAAATTTAACAGAATTCCCTTCTTAAATTTAAAATCAACTTTTATATCCCATTGCATTTACTTCATTGAATTCAACATACTACAGAATGTGCACAGTTATAAAAAGTTGGCAGTTTCCCTTCTCTTTAGTCACTTCAGTCTTTGCAATGGTATTTAAGGGATGGTAGTGTGTAGGGAATTCCAGGTGTTGCAGGATAAATGATGAAGAAGGAATGGCAATACACGTGACAGTCCAGATGGTGCATGTCTGGGAGGGAAAGCTGAAATTAGTGATATTCCTGGGGCTACTCTCATCTTCCTCGGTGGTGGAAGTCTTAGGGAATTCAATGTTGCCAAAGATGTTTCTTTTGCTTGATTTCATTTGACTTTTTTCTCTGGAGGAAGTTTGGCTCCTTTGGCACTGAGCTAGTGTATCAACAAAATATTCTGAGGGGAAAAAGATATCAAAATTAACTGAGTAGGATGAAAATACTGCACATAGGTACCAAGTGTGACTTTTTCAGGATTTCTATTACACAGCACAAAAATATAACGTCAATCGAATAACAATTTTGAGTGACCCATAAATCTCAGCTGGAGTCACCTCTGGAATCACTTACCACTCACCCTTACTTAGCAAAGCAAATTATAGCAGACAATAAGCCAAAGAGGCCTCCTCTGTAACAAAGAAAACAGTAATCAAATGCTTAAAAATACTGACAATGACAAAGATAGGATCATAACATAGAAATAAGAAATAAACAAACTAATCTCTATTGATTTGATTTAATGTATTATTGTCACATGTACTGAGATCTAGAGAAAAGTAACGTTTTGTGTGCTATCAAGATAAATCATACCTTACGTAACTACATCAGGGAATAGAACAGAACGCAGAAGGTGCAGAGAAAGATCAATTCTAATATATAAGAGAGATCCACTGATAAGTCTGATAACATTGTGAAAGAAGCTGTTCTTGAATCTGTTGGTATGAGTTTTCAAACATTTGTAACTTCTGCACAATGGAAGAGAGTATAACTGTGGTGGGAGGGGTCTTTGATTATGTTGGCTGCTTTCTGAAGGCAGTAGGAAGTGTAGATGGAAGGCTGGTTTGCATGATGGACTGGGCTGCATTCACAACTCTAATTTCTTGCAGAAATTTCTTGCACTAGATCTGTAATATAACTTTATTTAGATGTTCTCAAATACCTAGGGGAAAATACATTTTCTATGTTATATGTAGTATATCGAAATATATTTTAATGTATTAGTAAACAGCTTTTTTTATGTCTGAGCTCACAGACTTATTGAACCTGGTCTCTTTCAGAAACTGTAAGTATTTAACACAGCATTAACATGAGCAGAGGAATAACATCAACTATAACTTATATAAAATAAAACATCCTGGAACAGAGAAATAAATAAACCTGGAAACAACAGAAGTAGTGGGAGACAATTGGACTGACGAAAGCCAAGGTCAGATACATTGGCTTTAAAGAAGCTTTTGAACCAAAGCAGAACAGTTAAGGAAAGCATTTGAGAATAATGAAGTAAACCAGAAAAAAAAAGAGATATTGTGCAGGCCACTCCTAGGAGAGTGGAAGTTCTGATCAAACATAGCACTAAAGGAGATTACTAACCTACTGAGGAATTGTAGAAGGGACTTGCTTCATTGATGATGCAGAGCCAATGAGGTTAAGCTAAAGCAGAAGTAATGGGACAGGTCTTAGTATGGGATCTCATGTAGGAAATGTGGCTTTTATGAAAAGTGGTATCTTATGAAGAGAAATAACAAGCTGGCCATTGAAATAAACAACACTGAGCAAAGTGGAAAGGTTGTAAATAAGAATTTCCAGTCAATAGAAATTTGATAGGCATGGAGTCAATCAATTTTGTAGAGGTTGAAAAGTACATGATTAGTAGCGGTTAAGTTAGGATGTTTGAAGTACAACTCAGATGTTACACAGGACAAAGTGATGGTATCAAAATGCTCCCTCCCACTTTAGCAGTTAAGGACATTCAGCCTCTGATCTTCAGACAAGCGTCCTCCAAGGCAGCCTTCGAGATACACAACAATGCAGAATCACCGAGCAAAAACTGATAGCCAAATTCCGTACTCATGAAGGTGGCCTCAACTGTGACTGTGGGCTCATGTTGTGCTACATGTAACCCCCATACTGTTCTGTATCTGTAAAATCTTCCTTACTGTCCTGTTTTGACACCATCACCTTGCTAACTTGTTATAATCTCTCTGCCTTAATTAGTTTGTACTGTTTTGGATTACTTGTTACTTTGGTTAGACCTTCAGCATGAACTCTTATACCTACGATGATATTCCAGCCATTTGGTTTGTTTCCATCACCACCTTTTTTTTTGTACTTATCTCTCTGCCTCAATTAATCAGATGATAGGTCATCCCTTCACTTGCTACTTAGCTGTTGACACTTTACTCACACCAGCTGACACTTTTGATCACCTGCAGAGACTTATTATTCAGCCTATTGATATTCCACTCACACCATTGTATGATCTTTTGTTCTGTCTGCCTATAAATGATGCGCCTGTGTGCTTCTCTTCACACCACGTGATGAAGGGGCAGCGCTTCAAAAACTTGTGATTTCAAATGAACCTGTGTAAGGTGGGCCAAAAATCCCCATCAGTTGTTGGACATACCCTGGACATAAAAACCCTCTGAAGGGAGAAGTTATGGGAACTACAATATATTGGATTAAAGTCACTGGGACTCCAGGAACCATGGGATGCAACTGAGGAAAAGGCTGGCTGGAACAGACTGGGAAATATACAAGACCAGGGGCTAGCTAAGCGAAGCCAAAGGAAAACCTCCCATCCATACCTCATCTAAAACAAAGCAAGCCAGTCTACAGGAAATAAACAACCTCAACAATTTCAGACCCTTTGGAGCCTACACAGGTATCAACCCATTCAATTCCAAATCAATGCTCAGGCACAAAGTTACTGAATATTCCATGCAAACCTGTTTCACCTTGGAACCTTCACACCACCTTGTAAACTGAACAGATACCCATCCAAAGGAAATGCCAGACATTCTAAAACCATCAAAACCATTCTTTTCAATTGAAAAATGATTATCACCCACTCCAGTACTCAGGAAACATTTTCAGCCCTGAAAAGACAAACAGTAACTCACAGATCTGGCAGGAGATGGCGGGGGGTGGGGCCTGCGGTGGGGTATAACTGGAGACCCCGAGCCCAGCATGAGAGAGAGAGTGAAGTGGAAGGTGCAGCGAAAAGTGAAGGAAAAAGGAGAGAGAGAGAGCCATTTCTGCAGCTATCAACAGAAGAGGGATCCCAGACAGCTACTCTCCCAAGAACTATCTGCACAGCTATCTCCCTGAAACCTACCAACACAGGGCTGTTCTGTACCAGGGGAACGAATGGCAACCGACCATGACCAGCAGATCTGACGACTGTCAACCTGCAAAAACCACCGACATGTCTGACCAGGCCTCAGACACATCCTGAGGTGAAAACCGGCTCATAAAACAACCACAAAGTAAGAAAACCATAGTTCTCAAACCAGACTGAAGTCCATCCAGAGTCTTCAGTGAAGCATGGGCTACAGCAAGTGGGAACAACCAGCTGTATTTCAAAATCATGTTTATCCCCTATTTCCTCGAGACCCAAAGTATCCAACCCAGCTAGCAGGGAGGGGAAGGTGGGTTGGTGACAGTGCAGGGAACCCTGAGGTCAGGAAGTCTGATTAAAATGTGTGTGTTTGAAACTACTGTTTAGTTTCTAATAGAAATTAGCCTGTGTTAAGCTAATAACTGATAGTGTCAGTTTCACTGTTTTGAATTTGCTTTTTGTTTTAACTCTTGTATTTTATTCACCTTTGTTTTATTTCCCTGTTTATTACTTTTGCCTTTTTTTTATTTCTTGTGATGTACTCACCTTTACATTTAATAAACACAGAGATTCTTTGCCCTGAAACACCTGTCTACTGCCTTCTTCACTTCACATTCCTAAATTAAATCCAGTGTCAGAACCAAGGATCTGGGGATGATTCGAACCACCTAAAAATCAGCAGATTACTGATTGCAAACCAGAATCCCTACACCTGTTGGACCGTAACCTGGTGTTATGTGACTTCTGATCAAATATACCTGCAACATTTATGGTAAATGCTGATGCAGGACCCTGTGAATCAAGCATGCCCATAAGTTAACACCACATTCCTCCAGCACACCCTAAGAAATTAAAATAATTCCCTAATTCACTTTCATATTGGACACAATTCTCTTTTTAAACTTTGTAGTTATGTTTTGTGTGTGTGTGTGAGTAATAAAATTCCACTGTCTTTTCACTCAAAGAGAAATTGCATTTTTCTCTTTAATATTGTTGGCAAACATTTAATTTACCCTGAGGTGTAAATAAATGCAAAAAAAATCATTTTTTTCTGGGTGTTGAAAATAAGGGAGTGGATTCAACTGTTCTCACCGGGTTGTAACTAGGGAAACTATAGACAGTTAAGGCAAAGGACCCAGTCCTGGACACTTGGGAAAACCTAAATGATCAATTTTTTTGTAATGTGCATCAAAATGGGGAAAGAACTGTCCAAATAAGGACTGGAAAGGAGTTGCCGCCATTTTGGAAATAAATTACTAAAACTCAATGTAAGTTATGTTTACACTGTTGCTTTTTTTTTAAAAAAGAGAGCGGTTGATGTCCAAGATGCCATGGCCTTGTGCGCTGTGCAGAATAAGCTTCAACAGAGACTGATTGCTGATTGCTTTTTGCCATCTGGACCAGTTGTAGAGTCCAGGAATCATCACCATAACAATACTTCTCCGATTCCCTCCTGGGCAGGTGAACAAAGAGTGTGCAAACAATACAGAGGCTGAAGAATCCAGACTGTGGAAAAGGGACAAATCTCTCTCTCTTCAGTAAAGTAACATGGAAGATAGCTATTCTGTTGCACAATTTGTTATAAGCTGTTACCTCTAACAAGTGACAGAAAATCTTTATAAATAGTCTCCCTCTCATCCCCGCCCCCTTGACCTGACACAACCTGTCCATCATCTTCCCCACCTATCCACCTTGCCCTTCCCACCGTCCAATCCCCACTACCCCTTACCAGCATCCAACCTATCACCACCCAAGTACCTTTCCCCAGCCCCACCCATCCTCCCTCTCGCCTCCTTGACCCGACACAATCTGTCCACATTCTTTCTCACCTATCTACCCCACCCATTCCACTGACCAATCCCCATCACTCCCTACCTGTACTCACCTATCACCAACCTACCTACCCTTCCCCTAGCCCCACCCCTCCTGTCTCTATTTATCTCCCAGTTCCCTGCCCCCTTCCCATTTCTGAAGAAGGTTCCCAACCTGAAATGTCAACTTTCCTGCTCCTCTAATGCTCCCTGGCCTGCTGTGATCCTCCAGCTCCACACTGTTGCCTCTGACTCCAGCATCTGAAGTTCTTGCTATCTCCTTTATAAATATGGTACCAATTTCCCAGTGCCTTCAGCAAAGAACTAAAAGAATCAAGAGATCAGAGGGTGACAATGGAGTGGCACAGTAGTTCAGTGGTTAGCACTGTTGCCTCACAGCACCAGGGACCTGTGTTCAATTCCACCCTTGGGTGACTGTCTTGGTGGAGTTTGCACATTCTCCCCGTGTCTGCGTGGGCTTCCTCCAGGTGCTCCAATTTCCTCCCACAGTCACAAAGATGTGCAGGTTAGGTGGATTGGCCATGCTAAATTGCCCATAGGGATGTGTAGATTAGGTGTGTTATAGGGGTATGGGTCTGGGTGGGATGCTGCAAGGGTCAGTGTGGACTTGCTGGGCTGAAGGGCCTGTCCCCACACTGTAGGGATTCTATGATCTTGGAAGGTGCAAAATGGACACCACATCAAATACTGTGGATTAGTTCTATTGAATTGTTTTCCCAGTATTTTTTTCTCCACCCATAACATCTATATTTGTTTATTTGTCTGTGCGTGTAGCAGTTTAAGAAAGGGGTTAGAGTTTCAGCCAGCGGAGTTATATGCTAATAATTCATATTTTGCCTATGGTTAGAATTGATTTATATGTAATACATTGTAATTCCTATTGCATACAGAAACCTGGTCAGTGCTTTCGTTAACCTGAATCCATCAGTAAGAAAAATTGGGGACTTTGAGTGATTTGATTAAATCTTTAACTTTTGTGACAACTGTAGGAGTAATGGGTTGGAATACCAACGGGCATTCTCGAGTGTATCGTAACATTCTTTAATTAATTACCACATTGCATTTTCCTGCCAATATCACTTTACGTTGACAGAACGTCAAGTAGGTCAAGTTTACAGGGTGAAACGCCTAATGCATTGAATTGCAATTACAATAGAGAATTAATGCTCTAACAAGAATTTTGAGATGCCAAAATCATGCAATAATCAAACATTGACAAAAATACAGAAGTGGAGGTTATAACTTAGAAGTTTCGGCAATTTGCCGTAAAGCAATCCATTCGCAAAAGCCCTTAAAATAGGAACTGCATTTACAGTTTGCCTATTTTTATCTTCCATGTAAGCTTTATGACATTGAACACTTCCAAATCTTATGTCTCAGGTATGAACAGATTCCCAGTCTGCAGGAATAAATGAAATGAGAAATGTCTTCATTGTTAGGAGTTTGAAATAAAAGCGGAAAGTACTTGAAATATATAGCTCAATGAGCACCTATACAGGCTGATTAGTGTTTCAGTTGTAAGATCTTTAGAACTGTGAAACGATTGATAATCAAGGTCCATTGTACAGTAGAAAGGGATTGTAAAATGTGACGGCAAGAAAAAGACAACAGGTAGCAAAGATATGGAGAGGAATTTAACAAGTGGAATGATTTACAAACTGCCAAACAGAAAAGCAGAGACCTGAGAGATTCTGTAAAAATGCAATCCGTACAGCAATGAAAATACATACAAATAGCATAGATAATTCACAACTAGAAACGCAATACATCTGGATTGATTTAAAGAATAGGAAAGGAAATTGTATCCCATTAGTGTGCATTACAGGTCAAACAATGGATATTATATCTAGGA
Source organism: Rhincodon typus (assembly GCF_021869965.1). Lineage (NCBI taxonomy): Eukaryota > Metazoa > Chordata > Chondrichthyes > Orectolobiformes > Rhincodontidae > Rhincodon > Rhincodon typus. The sequence continues at coordinate 33,179,177 of NC_063346.1, read as the reverse complement.
AGAGAGCTGCAGAGAGTTCAGAGAAACACAAAGTAATAACAAGACAATAATATTGGAGATTTTAACTATCTCAAATTAGGCTTTAGCAAGCATTGTCAAAGCAGGCAGTGCAGTTTAGAATGCTTCTTAGATCAATTAGTTTCTAATTCAATAGGAAAGTGGCCTGAGTTAGGTCTGAGAAATTAATTTGAAAAATTAACTTAAATGGAGTAAGAGAATCGATGAGAAATCACAATTCCACCATAAATTCACTATAGGAATAAGAAAGGATGACAAAGGGTAGAATGCAAGAGAAGCTTGCTGATACCAACAGGGAGATAGGAAGTGGACATCTCTTCAACAGAAGTTGCCATGCATGCAATCACAATGTAAGTTTTAAATGTGTGTGGTGAGCACTTGTCATGAGTCCAACCATGTGGCAGGGGATTGCTCACTCAGTTTACCTCCTCACCAGGTGCTGAGGTCAGGGTCACAACACGTGTAGGAAGGAATGTCAGGAAGCAAAGATTTTGCTTCCAAAGGGAAAAAAAAACATAATAATAGTGACACTTGCAAAATTAGGCAAGGCGGTAGTATTATAGTGGTGTCACTTGACTAGTCATCCAGAAGTTCAGATTAATATTCTAGGGACATGGGTTCAAATGCCACCAAGGCAGATGGTGAAATTTGATTTCAATTAATAAATCTGGAATTAAAAGCTAGTCTACTGACTCCCACATCTCATTGAAGAATAAAAACATTAGTAATCTTTTAGGTTTTTCCTTCTCGGTAATTAAATCTTCCTGTTCCACATTTCTCTCTTACAGGTTCCATTAAATACTACCTGAAAAATCATGATAACAAAGTGTTGGACTGAAATAAAAATGTAATGTTCTGCAACAGAAGGCACTATCAACAAATTAATGGATAGGTCAGCAGTGGGAAATATTTAAATACATGACCAATTGTGTGTAAAATAAATGTATTCTTATATGATATAGTTCCCTGGCAAAATAGGGAGTGTAACATTTTAACAGAGGCACAAAATGAAGAAAATTCTGAGGAATATTATAATGAATACTAAATGGTATGGGTAGGTAATGAAGAGAAACAAAAATGGAATATGAAATAAAGGACTAGAAACTGATTTGAGATGAATTGAGGTGCAGAAAAGCAACAGAGGCCATACCATAGCAAAGGCTGTACAGCCAAAGGTGGAGCTACTTAGAGATGTCAGAAAACAGTGCCAAAGGAATGTATATCTGTCCAGACTGTTGATTACTGAGACGATTGGGGAAGACCTTGCTCCTTGTTTCGTTGCTTACCTAGCCATGCCATTGCCGTCAAAGTTACTGTGCTCTCGATCTAGTTCACTCTTGATTCTTTCTGAAGATTAGCAGTGGACTTCAGTGGTGTCAGTGAAGTGTTTACAATCATGTGGCTATTAAAGCACTGAGTGACCAGTCAGTGAGATTCTGTATTATTACATGAGTAAGTTGAAGTAAATGACTTAGTTCTTATCTCTGTCATCATGTAAAATGAGTAACAGCGAGTTGTAATCCTTCCTTTCCTGATGCAAGTTAACAACTCATTTTATATCCAACTTGAATATGAGTATACATCAAAAGAATTAGTTTAGTTTGGGATTATGGACAACATGCGCTGATTGGACTGAAGGGTCTGTTTCTTTGCTGTCGGCCTCTGTAAATATACAAGGACAGCAAACTCACCACCATCCATTTTACACTACCACAGGTCAAGTTCTGGCCTAATTAGTCCAAACATAACTGGTTTTGTATTCCACTTAATGTCTGAGAAACACAGCAGTTTAACGTTTGCTTTGTTGTGACATCATCTCAGTGAAACATAACAGCCATTGATCGAAACACCCAAATAATCTCTGGGGAGCTGGGTTCGCATATGGCCATGGCAGATGGTGGAATTTGACTTCAATGAAAATCTGAAATTAAGAATCTAATGATGACCACAAAACTATTGTCGATTGTCAGAAAAACTCATTGATTCACTGATGGCCCTTAGGGAAGAAAACTGCTGTCCTTTCCTGGCCTGGCCTACATGCGATTCCACAATGTGGTTGACTCTTGATTGCCCTCTGGGCAATTAGGGAGAAGCAATGAATGCTGGTTAACCAGTGACTTTCATATCCTGTGGATGAATAAGTAAAAATGTTTGATTTGATTTATTATTGTCTCATACACCGAGAAACAGTGAAAAGTATTGTTTTGCGTGCTATCCAGACAAATCATACCTACGTAAGTATATATTTTTTATTTATTCACAGGAAGAGGGCGTCACTGGCTAGGCAGAATCTATTGCCCATCCCTAATTGCCCAGAGGGCAGTTGAGAGTCAACCACATTGCTGTGGATTTGGAGTCATATGTAGACCAGACCAGGTAAGGATGGCAGTTTCCTTCCCCAAAGGACATCAGAGAACCAGATGGGTTTTTACAACAATCGACAATGGATACACAGTCATCACTAGTTTCTTAATTCCAGATATTTAGGCCAGGGAGATGATGGCCTAGTGTTATTATCGCTGGACTGTTAATCCAGAGACTCAGATAAAGTTCTGGGGACCCGTGTTCAAATCCTGCCATGGCAGATGGTGGAATTTGAATTCAATAAATATCTGGAATTAAGAGTCTAATGATGACCATGAATCCATTGTTGATTGTTGGGAAAAGCCCATCTGGTTCACTAATGTCCTTTAGGGAAGGAAACTGCCATCCTTACGTGGTCTGGCCTACATATGACTCCAGACCCACAGCAATGAGTTTGACTCTGAACTGCCTTCATGGGCAATTAGAGGTGGGTAATAAATGCTGCCTGATCAGCGATGCCCTCATCCCATGAACGAATAAAGGAAAAGAAAACAGAATGCAGAATAAAGTGTTACAGCTACATAGAAAATGCAGAGAAAGATTACCTCTAATATAAGAGAGGACTGTTCATAAGCCTGATAACAGCATGTAAGAAGCTGTTCTTGAATCTGTTGGTATGTGTTTTCAAACTTTTGCATCTTCAATCCGATGGAAGAGGGTGGAAGAGAGTATAACTGGGGTTGGAGGGGTCTTTGATTACATTGGCTGCTTTCTCAAGTCAGCGGGAAGTATGGATGGAGTCAATGGATGGAAGGTTGGTTTTTGTGATGTACTGGGCTACATTCACAACTCTCTGTAACTTCCTGTGGTCTTGGGCAGTGTAATTTTTATACCAAGCTTGGATGTATCTGGTTAGGATGCTTTCTTTGGTGCATCTATAAAAGTTACTGAGAGACATTGTGGACAAGCCAAATTTCCTTAGCCTTCTGAGGAAGTAGAGGCGTTGTTGTGCTTTCTTGACTGTAACATCAACAAAGATGGATCAGCACAGATTGTTGGTGATACTTACTCCTAGGAACTTGAAGCTCTTGACCATCTCCACCTCAGCACCATTTATACAGACGGGGTATGTCCTCTACTCCACTTTCTAAAGTTGATGTCCAGATCTTTCATTTTGCTGACATTGAGGGTGAGGTTGTTGTCTTTACACCAAGCTACTAATCTCTCTATCTCTTTCATGTACTTTGTCTCATCATTGTTTGAGATCCATGCTACTATAGTGGTGTCATCAACAAATTTGTAAGTGGAGTTAGAGTTGAATTTGGCCACACAGTAGTGAGTATACAAGAAATATAGTAAGGAGCTGAGTACGCAACTTGGCAGGGCACCAGTGTTCAGGGATATTGTGGAGGAGGTGTTGTCACTTGTCCTTACTGAATGCGATTGTGAGTCAGGAAGTTGAAGATTCAATTGCAGAGAATGCAGCAGAGTCCTCGGTTTTGGAGTTTGGAGATGAGTTTGGTTGGAACTATGGTGTTGAAGGCAGAGCTAAAGTCAATAAATAGGAGTCTGACATAGGTGTCCTTGTTATCCAGATGTTCCAGGGATGAGTGTTGGGCCAAGGAGATGGCATTTCCCATTGACCTATTGTGATGGTAAGCAAATTGTAGTGGACCAAGGCAATCTGGGAGTCTGGAGTTGGTGTGCCATTACTAACCTCTCAAAGCATTTCATAATGATGGATATCAGAACCACTGGGTGGTAGTCATTAAGGCACATTGCTTGATTTTTCTTTGGCATAGGGATGATCGTGGTCTTCTTGGAGCAGTTGGGAACCTCAGATCGGAATAAGGAGAGGTTAAAGATGTCTGTGAATACTCCCACCAATTGGTTCATTCAGGATCTGCACGCACGGCTGGGTACTCCATCCAAGCCAATCGCTTTCCATGGGTTCAATCTTGTAGGATTGAGCAAAAATCTCTCATTTTAAATATGGACCAAAACCCTGGAGTTTTAAACAAACCCTGGACTTTTAACAAAACTTTTAAAATTAACAAAAGGTATCTGGGCTATGCTCTGGGGAAATACACAGTCACAGGGACAGCCGCCTGGACCCATTGTTTAGTTAGAAGATGCAAATCACACCTCAACTCTAAAAGAACAATGAACCAGACCTAAAACAACAATTTAACCCAGACATCATTGAATCTTTACATGTACCAAGACATCAAACTTCAATTAATATTAATTTGCAGAAATACCAGACATTCCATCTAATTGAAATACATTTACACCTATTCTAAACTATCAGGAAGCCAATCTATCTCACAGGGGAGCAACAGTAACACAATTGGGAGCAGATTTGGTGTGGAAATAAGAGACCTACAATTTAGTATAATTGCAGATCCCAATCTCACCTGAAAAAAAACAGAGGAGAGGAAGAAGAAGGGCAATCTGCCTCAGGAGCTATTCCCCACAGCGACCAACAGGAGCTTTAGGGAGCTCCCGCACACATACGATCCCTAAATCCATCTCTAACCACCAGCGACCTCCAAAATCACCGATCTGATTAATACCTCAAGTCCTCAGATACATCCCGAGGTGAAAACCCATTCGCAAAACCCACCATAAAGTAAGAAAACCAAAGTACACACCAGATACATCCACAACACGTCTTACCGCATCAGCGGATTTGACCCAGACTGAATGCCTACTCCATCAGAAGTCTTCAGCGAAGCACTGGTTATGGCAAGTGGGAACAGCCAGCTGTAATTCAAAATGCATCTATCCCCAGTGATGAGCTTATTTCCTCGAGACCCCAAAGTATCCAGCCTAGCTAGCAGGGAGGAGAAGGTGGGTTGGTGACAGTGCAGAGCACCCCAAAGTTAGGAAGTCTGATTAAAATGTCTGTGATTTAACTACTGTTTAGCTTCTAATAGTAAATAACCTGTGTTAAGTTAACAGTTTATTTAAGTACTGTCCTCTGAATAACTGGTAGTGTCAGTTTCACTGTTTTGTATTTGCCTTTTTATTTCTTGTAATCTGTTCACCTTTATATTATTTCTGTTTAGTACTTTTACCTATTATTTCTTGTGACATACTCACCTTTGTTTTTAATAAAAGCAGAGATTCTTTGCCCTGAAACCTCTGTCTACTGCCTTTTTCACGTCACATTCCTAAATTAAGTCTAGTGTCAGAACCAGGGATCTGGGGTTGGTCTGAACCACCTAAAACAGCAGCAGTTTTACTGATCACAACCAGAATCCCTGCACTCTCAAGAAGGCCAATCTGTGGTGGTGACTGTGAGTATGGGTGCACCTGAGGGTCTCAGCGCCGGTGACAGATTTTCACTAACCTTCTGTTCAAAACAAGCATGGGATGCGTTGAGCTCATCAGGCAGGGATGCGTTGTTGTCAGCAATTCTACCTGACTTCGCTTTGTAGCCCATTATGTTACATAAACTTTACCAGTCAACGCGTATTTGTATGGCCAGTCTGGGACTCTAGTTCATTGAACAAAAGGTAAGAGAAGCTATGTGAAAGCCATATCTAATTTGCATATCAAATTAAATACTTTATGACATGCCATGCCTTTCAGTAGCATAAGTAGATTTTGGGCAGTGTGTTTATGATCTAAAAAGTAAACAATCTAGAATCCAGTGAGAGAAATAAAAGATCCAGTTGAACCTATGACTTTAGTTACAGCAGAGGCAATTTGTAACTCTGGAATTAGAAGGATCGAAGTATCACTGTGATATTCTGAAGCTTGTTTGATTGCTTTAGGGAGCTGGAAGGGAATTTTCTCAATGTTTCCTTTTTATTGCCGGTTACATTACATTGCATTTGGGAGATGGGTCAATGGTGCATGAGGCTGCTGTGGAGCTGGAGTAGGATGGATCGTGGAAACAAGCAGCTGTTTCCAATTCTTTGTCTGTCTACACATGAAAGGTTAAGGGACTCTCTTGTGGCACAGTGTTAGCGTCCCCACCCCTGGACTGAGAGACCTGGGTTCAAGTCCCACCTGGTCCAGAAGTGTTTAGTAACATCTCAGAACTGGTTGATTGGGGGAAAAGTTACCTGAAGCAGGCTTGAAGATGTATTACAGCTATCTGGTAGATAACAGTAATTTGTGCTTGTGAAGAATATATGGCCTTGGTATGAGGCTCCGATTTGGTTGCTGAATGATGTGGATCAGATTGGCATGAAATTCAGTCCTCATTCTATGTGAGTAGGTTTGGGACTTGTTTCCTTGCCAATCTGTGGTGGAGATGGTGCTGTTAGGAGTCAGGCCTGCCCTTGGACAGAAGAGCAGGAGATGGTGGAAGGGGTGGAGGCTAAGAAGAAGAGGGAGAAGAAAAAGAAGGGATTAAGCTTCCACCAGAGCTCAGATCAGACATGGCTAAGCACTAAAAATAGCACAGCCATTTGGTGGTCTGGCTCCATTCTGGATCATTTTCCCAGAGTAAGGATTGGTGGAGGAGGAGTGAGGTGAGAAGAGGGAGATCAGGTAAACAAGCCAGCTTTTTGAGTGACAACAAAAGGAGACTGATTCAAGTTTTTCACTTATCCTCCAAGACGCAGCAGATGGTGGGGTTTAGGTTAATTGCCTGGACACATCCTCATAGCAGCAGATTAGAGTCAGATCTCCAGGCAGGTTTAGATATTGTAGCAGCTGAAGGCCACAATGTATGTAAGTTCCCCACTCCCATAAACCTGATTGAAAAAGCCACTTATAATTTAAAATCTTAAAAGTTAGAGTCTGTGTTGACATGTATTTTCCCTTACTTACCTGTGCTTGCATCCTTCTAATTCTTTCAATCTCTAAGTTGTTAGATTGGTTAGCCAACCTGAGATCTCACAATCATTCGAATTGGATGGTAAGCCTCTCTTTAGCCTTTAATTGGCCAACATGAGGAAGGTTGAATTGAATGACTGTGTCCCACACAGTACAAACTACTGGGCCACATTTAAGCCTGACGATAAAGCTCAGAAGCTGACAGGGAAAATCCTGTATGATCCATTAAACTCATTTCTTGTCTTTTCTTTCCAGTAATCAGTGAAGTTTATTTATAAAACTGTTCACTGAAACAGAGCCTGATGGAAACTTATGGTTCAACCTAACTGGAAAAAGTGGTGACACAAATTTTATTACACATTATTGCAAAGTTTTAAACAGATTGTTGGGAACTAACTGAAGCATATAAGACATAAGTTAGTATCGGAGTAGACAAGCAGTACCTGTCAAATATATCACAATTTAGCTTTCAGGTTCATTGGGTTATCTTTTAGTGACTAATTAGATTTGATTTATTCACTTTTACATACTGTATGGTCAGCAGCAGAAAAGTTAATGCTGAATTAGAATAAACATAGCAGTGAACAGTCAGATTAAAGAACATTATTTGGGACAATGTTAATAAAATAGATAAAAAAAGAGTTCCAGCCACGTAAAGTCAATCAAAAGGCTCTATGATTTGGAGGGGTAATTGAGGGGTATAACATTCTTATGCTACTATTGCTTTTGATGATCTTGGTGGTAGAGATGTGAGGCTGTGATGTATTGCCTACATGTGCTGAGTTGCTGTCATGCCCCATGTATAGATTGCACATTTGCAGCAGTAATGCAACAATGATGATGCAGTGGCAATGGGGTTGAACCTTATATTTTCTAGCTAAGTATCTGCTTCAGAGTTTCACAGAGGGTTTATCTCTGCAAGGACTAGTGGGCTTTCTTACTGTATCTTATCAAAAATGCCTCATTAATGACTAAATCAATCAACTTTTGAAAGCTTTTGTCTAATATCATCAAAATTGGCCTTGATCCAATTAAGAACTTTAACTTGTGGACCAGGCCTATTCTTTTCCATTATGATTTTGAAACTAATATAATTATGGTCACTGGTCCCAAAGTGCTCCCCCACTAATATCTCAGTCACTTGCCCTGCCTTATTTCCCAAGAGAAGGGTAAGCGTTGCTTCTCCTCTACTAGGTACGTGTTGACTTTGATAAAGAAAATTTTCTTGAACACACTTAACAAATCCTTCCCATCCTAGACTTTAACACTATGGCAGTCACAGTCTATGCTTGGAAAGTTAACATTCCCTACCAATACAACCCTATTACTCTTACATATATTTGAGATCTCCCTACATATTTGCTCCTCAGTTTCCCACTGACTATTGGGGGCCTATAGTACAATCCCATCTAGGCGATCATCTCCATCTTGTTTCTCAGTTCCACCCATACAGCATCACTGGACAATCCCCTAGTAATATCCTCTAAGTGCAGCAGTGATATTTTCCCTAATCAAAAATGCCACTTCCCCTCCTCTCTTGCCTCCCTTTCTATCCTTCCTATAGCATCTATACACGGAGCATTGAGCTTTTAGTTCTGTCGCTCTCTCAGCCATGTTTCTATAATAGCTATGATATCCCAATCCCACGTTCCCAGACATGACCTGAGTTCTTCTGCCTTACCTGTTAGGCCTCTTGCATTGAAATAAATGCAGTTTAATTCATTAGTCACACCTTGTTCACTCCTGAGGTCTTGCTTGCCTTGTCTATCTAACTTGTTCCCTTTAACTTCTAAACCAGCCTCAACCTTCTCTTTTCTTACTACCGCTTGGATTTTATTACCAATCCCTGACACTACTAATCCTGCATGCCCTCTGTGCTGCCTCCTCACTTACTTGGGATATCTTCCCACCTGCACCAACCATAACAACCGTTCTATCCATTTTTATCTCTAATAGCAGCTGCTTCTTTCATTCCAGGAGGAAAACAGCTCACAATAGAGCAGGAGAGAGTCAATATGGGTGATGGGCTGCATGACATTAAGCTCCTCACCCCTTATAAGGAGAGAATCCTGACATTGATCGCTCTGAGTAACTGACTGACCATACCCATGCCCTTGGACTGGTATTGGAGACTGCCCTTGACTTTATGTGCTGGCACTAATCTCTTGACTGTTGCAATCCATGCATAGTAGGCACACTCACAAAGCTAATAGGAAGGGACTTCCAGGATGTTGATCCAGCAACAGTGAAGGGTCAGTAAGAAAATAAAGAAGCTGTGATATTTGTTAAGTGCTTTTCACAAACACTTGGTGTCTAAAAGCACTTTACAGTCCATGAAGCATCTTTGAAGTATGATCAAAGTTGTAGGGTAAGAAAAGACAATCAATTTGCACTAAGCAAATTCCCACAAATAAAAAAAGTGATAATATGCAGATTGCCTGTTTTTGTGATGTTGGCTGAGGGTGGAATGAATATTAACCGCCATAGCGGGTTAATTCTCCTGTGCTTCTTCAGAATAATGCCACAGATATTTTACAGCCACCCAAGTAAGTTGATTGGTCTTAAATTTAATGTCTCACTGAAAAGGTAGCATCTCCATTAATGCAATGCCCCTCACTCCTGCACTCGAGTGTCAATCTTGATTTATGTGTTCAAGCACTGGAGGGGATCTTACAGCTGCAGGATGATATATTTTCAAGTCAGGATGGAAGGGATCTTGCAGTGGATGGTCTTCCTATGCACCAATTGTCTTTGTTTTTCTAGGTGGTGGCGATCAGAGGATTAGAAACTGCTCTTGAAGGTGTTTTGATGAATTTGTATAGTACATCTTGTAACCAGTGCACATTACCATTACTGTGCATCAATGGTGATAGAAGTGAATGTTTAAGGTGTACATGGGGTTCCAATCATTTGGGTTCCTTTGTCTTGCATGGTGTTGACTCTTTTGAACAATGTTTGAGTAGTACTCCAGGAAAGTGGAACATGTTTTGTCCTACTGTTGGTGAACCTTGTAGATACTGGATAGGTTCTGGGAATCAGAAGGTGGGTTACTTACTAAAAAAATTGCAGCCACTGATCTCCTTTTGTAGCCATTGTACTTACCTGGATATTCCAGTTACATTTCTAGTCAATAGTTAAAGATAATGGTGAGGGATTCAATTAGGCACTCAATTAGGGTAGTAGCACCTCCTGATTGTAATTTACAGCTGAATATGTAGATTATTCATTCATCCTTTTTATTGGAAGTCTGGCATTTGGAAATGTCAATCTTTTAATCTTTTAACTGTAAATAATAAATCATCATGAAATATCTCACGCTGTTTTTCCATAAAAGTTTAAGTAACCTGGAGCTAAATGCAGAGTAATGTACCTGCAGCATTTTTTGTTTGGCTATAGTTTTAACATTATCTATTAAATTAAATCACAGTAACAACATGTAGTGAGAAAGAAGGGTCACTGGACCTGAAACATTAACTTTGATTTCTCTCTACAGATACTGCCATACCTGCTGAGTTTCTACAGAAATTTGTGTGTGAGTGTGTGTGTGTTTTTAGTGAAGAATGTCTAGTTTGCATTTAAGACACCTTTAACATTCTTTTACGTTTTCTATTTTAATGTTTTGAATAGAGTTGTGAAGGACTCTGTTGTTAGCCCAGGATATCTCATGAAATTAGAATTCTAAAAGTGTTTTGCACATTGTTTGTTTCAGACAAATAAGTATGCAGGCGAAGAAACATTCATTTTTAATGCTTGAGAGTCAATATGATCACACTAAGGCTCATAAATCCTTGCTGAAATTCAGTACTAAATGCTTACTATAACGTATCACACTTTTTCATATCCTCATTCCTCAGCATCAATGCCATTATTAGACTATAACAAGCACCACAACTGAGTGTTTCACAGTCATCATAACAAAGTATTAGACAGAATGTGAATTTGCATGCCCATAAATATAAATATAATTTCCTCAGACATTCTCTTTCTTTACTTCTTTTTGTTTTGTGCATAACAGGCTTTGCAAACAAATTAATATTCTAGGGTACTTTTAAATGATTATGGGCCAGAATTAAGTGCAGCTGGAGGAGGAACAGACCATTTCATATTCATTTAATTGTTTTGATCTTTACACTGGAAATTGCTATGAATTAAAGTTTGAAATGCTGCATAACTATTACAGGACATTTGGGTACTGCATGAACAGAGTAAGCAACTCTCCATCTCCTTATTGAAGTTCACTGAAGCATTGTTAATAAAGAGCATTTGAACCAATAAATGTGAGTTACAATAGTAACTTGCATGTCCAATCAAGCATATCAAGTGAATCAAAGAAGGGGAAAGAATAAAAGGAAAAAGAAGTCAGTCATTACAGCACAGAAGGAGAAAAGTGGCCCGTGAGTCTTTCTGTAGAAAGGTACAGTCAGTCCCATCCACCTGTTTTGTCCTTGTAATCACATAAGTTGACCACCCTCAAGAACCCATCCAAATTTCTTTGAAACTATTTATCATCTCTTTTTCCACCAGTTGCACTAGCAGTGAGTTCCTGGTCTATTACCACTCGTAAACAAAAGTTCTGCACTTCTTGGACACAGCTTTAAATCTATGACATCCAGTCCTTATGCCATCAGCCAATGGAAACATCATTTTCCTTGTCTGTCTTATTTTTCCTTAAGTATTGCTTAAACGGTGAGAGTTTATAAAGTGTACTTGTGACAAGGGACCCTAGGTGTTCTGCTCAATAAGTCACCGAAGTTTAACATGGAAGCTATTAAGATGGTTAATGGAATGTTAGATTTATCTCAAAAGGATTTGAGTACAGGAATAATTGCTTCAATTGCATGGAAGTTTGGTTAAACTGCACCAGTATTTCTGTGTGCAGTTTTGTTTTTCTTACTTCAGGATGGTATTTTTGCCATAGAGGAAGTGTAATGAAGGTTGACTAGAATTATTCCACGATGACATGCCTGTCTTAATGAAGAGAGATTAGTCAAAATTGGCTTATATTCTCTAGGATTCTAAAGAATGATAGGTAATCTCATTGAAATCTAAAAGTACTTACAGTGTGGATGTAAGTAGGATGTTTCCCCTTGTTGGGAAACATAGAAGCAGGAAGCACAATTTATTAACAAAGGGGATGCCAGTTAGGACCAAGATGGAGAGGACAGCACAGTAGCGCAATCGTTAGCACTGCTGTCTCACAGTGCTAGGGACTCAGGTTCAGTTCTAGCCTTGGACAATTGGCTGTGTGGAGTTTCTATGTTCTCCCTGCATCTGTGTGCGTTTCCACTGGGTCTTCCCTTCAGAGGGTCAGTGCAAACTTGATGGCTGAATGGTCCATAACTGCACTATAGGGCTTTTCAGATGCATTTTTTTTTAACAGAAAGTTGTGAATCTTTGGGATTCTCTACTTTAGTGGGCTGTGGCAGCTCAGTTGAGACTGACAGATTTCTGATTACCAATGCTGTTAAGGATTATAAGCAGTGTGGGCAAAAATCGTTGAAGTTTTTGATTAACCATGATCAAGATAAATGGCAGAGCAAGCTTGATAATGAATGGCCCACTCCTGTACCTATGTTGTTTTAACGTGCCATAAAATTTCACATTTGTATCAATCTCGCCTCAAATTCCTTTGCTCCAAGGAGAATAAACACAAGTTCTCCAACCTAGACTTGTAGATAAAGTCCCTAATTGCTGAAACCATTCTGGTAAATTTCCCTGCACTCTCTCAAGAACCCCCACATCCTTTCGAAAGTGTGGTGATCAGAATGTAACTCTAGTTATGGCCAAAGGAAACTTTATAAGGTTCAGCATAATTTCCATGCATTTGTACTTAATGCATCTAAAATTCTGAAATGAAAAGAAAAATTGTGGGAGAAACTCAGCGGAGAGAAAGCAGAGTTAACATTTCTGTTCATTGATCCTTTATCACAAGCTCAACATGTCTTGCTACTTTTACAGAGAGTGCACATGAACTCCCATGTTACTCTGTCTCTCTTCACTCTTTACAACTATACCATGAAATCTATAATTCCCCTCAATTACTTTGGTATTAATTTGTATCTGTCATTTGTCTGCCCATTCTGCTAGCCTATCTATTTTCTGTTCTAACTAGCTGAGGTATCATCCTCATCGTCTTTCGCAAGTCAAGATTAGTTTAATTGGTTAATTCAGCTAATGGGCGAATAAGCCCCTTTTTCTCCCCCTCATCATACTTTCATCTGTCATTATCCAGAGAGCACCAGCTTTGATTCCCTTAGATTTATAATTTGTTAGAATATATTTTGTTAGCCTGCACCAAAACAAACGAAACAAAAGAGAAAGTAAAGTACATTAAAAGATTGTAATAACCATTGAAATCTGAAAAAATGAGACTGCATACACATTAAAGTTAATTTCCAATGCCTGAGATGTTGTTTGTGAATAATTAGGATTTAAAATTCTATCCATTCAAAAAGATATTGAAACTTAAATTGATAAGTCCTAACTGTCTATGGTAAAATTAATCTGTAACCACCTTGTAAATACAGGAACTTCATGGTCTTTAATACATTTCAACAGGGAACAGGGAGCAAGATGTATTTTTTGTACTGCTTATGGAGGAGAGTCATATCTTGGATTGCAGTTATTGATATTTTTGTTTAATTACGCATGACAGTCATCTAAAGATGCCCAATTTGTACGTACATAACAGTGAATGTTACCTGCCTTTTTTTTAACAGGGCAATATTTGTTTTTGATTTACAAAAGCAAAATTATGAGCATTTACATTATATACATTTTAATTGACACCCGGACCATTATTAATGCATTTTTTGAATTCTCACCAGTCGACTTTGTGCTTTACAAGTTCTTTCAACATACTGTTATCATAATGCCTTAATGCTGTTTGGCCTGATCAGGTACACTTATAGGACTACATTCACATCTTCCAACATATGGGAGTTAAACAACTGATCTTCCAGCAATGTAGATCTCTTTAAATATTTTAACTTTCTTTCTAAGGTCATCGATCCTTAGTTATTAAAAAGCTTCAGAAAGGTTACTTCAGTTTGCAGTCTAATCTGATTTAATTCTATTAGATTAGGCATTGTAAATCTTCTATAGCAATTTAATCAAGAACAATGCAAATGTTGAAATATTGCTTGCATAATCAATTCTTAACTGTTTGAGGACTACGGAAACAAATTGAACATAAACGATTATAATTAGGCTGATATACAGTCTTCAGAAAAGAGATAATAATTTTAACCTATGTTTCCACTCAATGTAAACCATTTTTTTTAGAAATAACTCAGGCATTTGTAGAGATAACAAGAGCTGCAGATGCTGGAGTCAGAGACAACACAGTGTGGAGCTGGAGGAATGCAGCAGGTCAGGCAGCATCAGAGCAGTAGGAAAGCTGACGTTTCAGGTTGAGACCCTTCTTCAGAAATGGGGAGGGGGAAGGGAGCTGGGCAATAAATAGAGAGAGGAGTGGTGGGGATTGGTCAGTGGGATGGGTGAGGTGGACAGGTGGGAGAGAAGATGGACAGGCTGTGTCAGGTCAAGGAGGTGGGGATGAGAGGGACGGTTGGACATGAGATGAGGCTGGGGGTGGGGAGATTTTAAAACTGGTGAATTCCATGTTTAGGCTATTTGTAGTCCTTTGCTTGACAGACAATGAGTTCCCTGCAATTACCACTGATCCAATGAAGGGATCACATGAAATTTGGGCACTGATGGCCAAGAATCAAATGTTTAACAAAATAATGAAAATTTGCACGCTTTGCCCTACAATTGAAGAGTTAAGGATATTTTGAAAATGCACTGATTTGATGTATGTTGTTTCAAACAATATGATTTCAGTAGCTGGTTATTGCTTAGCATAAATTGAGGTGACATTCATAGACATTCTGCTAGTTTTTATTATATTTCATTGTTAATTGTTAGATCACTCTGCAAAACCCGCCATTCTATCACAAAATGCTGTCAAATTTCATACATTCAGCAACCTAATGCAATCTGTGGAATGCGTCACATGGACTGCTGGACTGCCTTTATTTTAAACACAGCTTTTCACTGAGAAGGCAGAGTCACTGATTTTACCCTAATATGCCAAATGCGCTAGAGTTATTTTAAGAATAAGTGATAATATTTGAGACAAAGCTATCACATTGGAGATCTTACAGTTTGTGTGACAAACATATTCCATAGATGAATGGAAGCAATTGGTAATATCTTCGGTGTTAGTAAATGTTTGGTGGCAAGAACATATATGATTTGTCATTCATAACATTCAGACACACTAAATCCTGTTTTAAATATTGCTATCCTCTTTCCTGGAAATGCACAAGAAATTTGAGAGAGGCAGTGTACAAACAGAAGATTAGCAATATTTTATGCTTAAACTTAGAGGCTTTACATTGTCCAATGATACATGATCTGCCTGTAAGTCTGTCTAATATACCTGAGGCAGGTAGTAACAATGGAGGCGCCTCTGGATAGCCATACTTGATGTGGAATGGTATCTATCAAGCTAGTCTCAATTGACAGCAACCTGTTCCAAGAGAAAATTTCTTGGATACAGACATTTTTTTTTTCCCTGGAACTGATCACTAGCCTGTAATTTGAGGTTATAACTTGAGATATGCTGCTCCATAACATGTGAGAGATGGAAAGAACAGAGGACCAGGGAGAGAACTAGACAGAACAGAAAGCAGAGAGAAGAGAACAGGAAATGAGCTATAACAATGAAGGAAGTATTGAGCAGGAAAGAGTGGCAAGACAGTGGAAAACGTGGGATGCCAGAAGGACTGGTAAGCAAGCAGCAGGTAGCTGAAAGGAGTGGGAAATGGGAGAGACAGAATGGAAATTATTATCCATAATGATGGAGATAGTTTTGTTTCTATGATCTTTCATCGCTGTTGGAATGCGCCTAGCCTGTACCTGAAGAATGAAAGCAAAAGTAAAATAACATTAAAAGGCTCTTGCAACAATTAAAATCTGACAGAATCAGACTGCACACTTGTTTTCAATGCCAGAGATGTTGTTTGTTAATAATTATCACAGTTAATGGGAATATTTAAATTGAAATTGAAACTCCAAAACTTTGTGATAAATTTAATCTGTCTCTACATTTGCAGGTATAGAAATTTGATTGACCTTTAATGGGAACAGAAAGAAAGATATTGTCAATGTTGGGCAGCTTTGGAGGACAGTCACATTTTGCATTACCGTTTCTGATTTCTGAGTTTAATTGGGAGGCTGACAACAGGGGAAGTAAAAAAAGTTGGGGGAGGGAGCAGGGGAGCAGGAGGAAGGGTAAAAAGAGTGATGGGTAAGAGGGAGCAGGAACAGTGTGGTGCACTCTTTCCTCTGTTTGGTATGCAGTATTTTTGATGTGAGCGGCTGCCTATGGCATCACTGTCAGCGATTTGCATGGATCAACGCATGTATCAGCTGATCCTGAAAGAAGCTGCAAGGGATTAAAATTTCCATTTCTTTTCTGTATTACGATTGCAAAAATATAATTAATTGTTTTACAATGTACTTGCAATTGTATTGCACTCTGCAACTGAATGTGAGCTGCAAGGTGCAGTGTCAGCAAGTACAGCCTATTTAAATTGTGGCATGATTAGCTAGGAATGAATAATTGAATTTGCTGCATACATGCAATCTGACACGTAAGATTTAAAGTTTGTGACATGTTGCTGATATTGTTATCTTTTCTAATGTACGCACAAGATACCATTAAATAGGTAAACAAACAAATGATTGACAGATTTAGATGCTATGGAATTGAACAGATAGATAACACAGATCATCATAGGCAAAAAGATAAGTACTTTCAATTATCACAATTAATTTGTCTTGTTGTAGAAGTCTTCTTGTTCATTGAGTCCTAAAGACAGGCTGTCGTTTCATTACTGCTCATTTATGCTTATGTAAGCACAGTTGTATTGAATGAAAAGTAAAATACAAAGGCCCTGCCAACTTGTTACTGGAGGTCTACCTATTTCAATTTTCAGGCAGTCTTTTGTTGTCTACTCTGTGATTCAAGCAAAGGCTTATATTATTGCCACAATGCCAGAATTGTAGAATTTTAGAACATAGAAAGAGGCCATTTGACAAATCATGTCAATATCACCTCCTGAAGGAGCTACCTAACTGATCTCATTCTTCAGCCTTGTCTCCCTAGTTCCCTACCTTAGGTGGTATTGGATTGGAATGACATAAGTTGATCATAGCTATTCAAGGTTGAATCTGAAATGCTTGTATGAATATTGCCATTCAGTCTGTAATGGTACAATCAATTGTAGTATCATTGTGGCTGCAAGTTAAAAATGATTCTCTGGTGTGTATGAAAATAGTCTCACACCATCATAAAGCTAAAAACACTGCATTTTTGTTTGGTACAATCCTTAAAAATTGTCAGCATTTCTTCAAATTGACTAAATAGGTAAAGTCGA
Source organism: Rhincodon typus (assembly GCF_021869965.1). Lineage (NCBI taxonomy): Eukaryota > Metazoa > Chordata > Chondrichthyes > Orectolobiformes > Rhincodontidae > Rhincodon > Rhincodon typus. The sequence goes on along the minus strand of NC_063346.1, from coordinate 33,161,613 downwards.
AATCTATCTACACATTTTTCTTGTTGGTACAAGAATATAACAGTTCTTTAGACTAAAGAAATGCACTTGAAGGATATATTTGTATACAGTGTACCAAAGGTATGAGATGTTTGGATTGATAATATCCAAAATCCCATTTTATAAACAAAAACAGAAATTGCTAGAAAAACTCAGCAGGTGTGGCAGCATCTGTGGAGAGAAAGCGGAGTTAATGTTTCAGGTCTAGTGATCCTGCTTCAGAATGAATCCTATTTCACAGATATATAAGAGTCATCTAGACTCAAAATGTTAGCTTTCTCGCTCTCCATGGATGCTGCCTGACCCACTGTGATCTCCAGCATTTGTTGTTTACAGTCCCATTTTATAAGCTTGTTTTTTTCTAATCTAAGTGACAGTCTAACTGCTGGAGAAGAATTACCATGGGTTCTGCTAACCTGTCTATTTAAATCCCAGTGTCTTGTACTTTAGCATTAGTCTAATTCACTGTTTTTCAACTGGTGTTATGAATAAATGTCATTAGATTTAGTTTGTTAAGTCTTCATGTGTGTAATTTTTGCCACCTAAATGACTGAATTGATTGTGGAGGTGCAATGAGGAGACTATACCTAACTGAAAAGAGAAAACAAAGTGAAGATTTAAGATAGGAAGTAATGCAACCTACTTATCAAAACTTTTGTCAAGCTACCAAATGAGAAAACCATGAAAACGAAAATGTTGAATAATAGAAACAATAGAACCACATCTAAGACAGTAACAAATTTAGTTTAATCTGATTTCATAGAATCCCAACAGTGTGGAAACAGGCCATTTGGCCCACAAAGTCCATATCTCCTGTCCAAAGAGCATCCCACTGAGATTCATTCCCCTACCCTTTCTCTGTAACCTGGCATATCCCATGTCTAATCCACCTAACTTACACATCCCTGGACACTACAGGCAATTTAGCATAGCCAATCCATCTAACCTGCACATCTTTGAACTGTTGGAGGAAACTGGAGCTCCCAGAGAAAACCCACATAGACATGGGGAGAATGTGCAAACTCCACACAGACAATCACCAAAGGGTGGAATTGAACCCAGGTCCCTAGTGCTATGAGGCAGCAGTGCCAACCACTGAGCCACTGAGCCTCCCAAAATGGGCATTTACTAAAGTCAAGTACCTAGGGAGGATTATATCAGCACACGGTCCATCACAGAATAATTTAAACAAAGACTTGGAAAGGCAAGCAGTTTCAGAAGTTAAAAATAATTCAAAGTCTTGGGATGACGTTATAAAAGAATTATTTTTGACAGTATTGCTATAATAGTATTTTTCTGTGAATCTGAATCATGGAAAGGAGAGGAATTTGACATTTGAAATATGAATATTTGTCAAAGTTTCTGCAAACCAAATACCTTAATCACAAGTACAGTACCATAGAAACAAAAATGATAGATCTGCCTAAGCAATAATTAAACGTCATTTATTTTCTCTTGTTGGATGCAATGGATGAAGTTTCTCAACATCTTAAAAGAGACAATATAGTTAGCAGGAATTTAAATGTGAAATTTAGAATTGAATGTATTATATTATTGCTTTCAGCAATTTGGATCGCAGGTTATATCTTCTCACTGATTGATTATAAGAGTTACGGACTTTGAAAACTCACAAACATTCCATCATAATACTCCTGAATCTGTATGTTATATTAAGCTAATTTATTTCTATATTTGCAGTCTAATATCTATCAATTGGAGAATGAAGCAGACAATATGATTAATCATGTTGCATGATAAACCATTAGTCATGTCAAAGTAGCATCCAATTATTCAATGGGAAAAAAATTGTAATTTCACCCTACCTAATTGATTGATACTTAAAATTAATAATCCATAACAAAATATAATTCCATTAGTTGTAAATCAGTATTCTGCTTTTGTAATGATACTTTTTGCAAATCAGCATCACTTCAGTTATTATGAATAGAGAAATATTTACATATCTGGGATGACTAAGAATAAAATGAACAGTGCACAGATTAGGACACTGCCAATTACTTGCAGAATTATTAAATTACTTCAAAGTTATTTATTAATATGCTTGACTATGATTTATCCAATGTTTTATAACATAATTTTAAGGCTAGTTGAGCTTTGCTTTCTGCTAGTTAATTTTGATGTTTTGTAGTTTGTAAATAGAGTCATATAGCACGGAAACAGACCCTTCAGTCCAACCAGCCCATGCCAACCATGTTCCCAAACTAAACTAGACCCATCTGCCTGTGCTTGGCCCACATCCCTCCAAACCTTTCCTATTAATGAAGTTATTTAAATGTCTTCTAAACATTGTAACTGTACCTGCATCCACTTTCTCTGGTAGTTCATTCCACACACAAACCACTCTTTGAATAAAAATATGCTCCCTGGTTTAGAACACCTCCACCCTATGGTCAAGACCCTTGTCATTCACCTTATCTATGTCCCTCGTGATTTTATAAACCTCAAGAAGGTCACCCCTCATCCTTCTATGCTCCAGTGAAAAAAGTCACTCTTTCCAGTTTATTTTTATACCTCAAACCCTCCATTCCCAGCAATACTCTGCTAAATCTTTTCTGAACCCTCTCCAGTTTAATGCTATCCTTCCTATAACAGGGCGACCAGGACTACACACAGTACTCCAGGAGAGGCCTCACCAAAGTACTGTACAACCTCTATATATCATTCAACTCCTGTACTCAAAGGCCTGAGCAATGAAAGCAAGCATGCTGCATACCTTCTTAAACATCCTGTTTACCAGTGACACAAATTTCAAAGAATTATGTACCTGAGCCCCTAGGTCCCCCCGTTCTACAACACTACCCAGGGCCCTACCATTCATTGTTAAAGTCCTGCTCTTGTTTGTTTTACCAAATTGCAATACCTCACATTTATCCAAATTAAACTCCACCTGCCACTCCACAGCCCATTGGTCCAATTTATCAAGATCTCTTTTTAATCTTAGATAACCTTCTTCACTGCCTGCTGTACCGCCAATTTTGGTTGTAAATAAAAGTATGTTTGTTTATATGCAGGTTTAAAGGTATAATTATTCTGCCTAAGGTATGATGGGATTTATTGTGAAAACCATTTTTTCGCAATTATTAACAGCTGCATTCAAAGAATTGCTATTTGAATTCCTATATCATAGAAATCTTTACTTTAAATTCCTTTTAATTAATCTGATAGTAATTTCTTCAGCAGCTTTTTCCTTAGGATAAATATATTCTTTCATTGTAGAAAACATTGGGGTATTGCTTGACAAAAAAAAAAGATTTAGATTATAGTGGGGGGTGTGTGTGGATGTTCAAATACCTTCAAAACTGAAGAACGCCATTCTGAAGAAGGGCCACTGAACCCAAGATGTTTTGTCTCCACGATGTTACCAGACCTTCTGAGATTTTTTCAGCGATTTTTGTTTGGGTAACTGCTTTCACTGTTGGGGATTCCAGAACAAGGGGGCATTGTCTGAGAATTGGGGCCAGACTACTCAGGACGAGTGTTAGAAAGCACTTCTACGCACAAAGGGTAGTAGATGTTTGGAATTCACTTCCACAAATGACAGTCAATGCTGCATCATTTTAAATCTGAGATAGATTTCTTTGTTAAGCAAAGGTGTTAAAGGATATGGGTCAAAGGCAGGTGTTTACATTTAGGCTACAGGTTAGCCATGGTCTATTGAATGGTGGACCAGGCTTGAGGGGCTGAGTGGCCTACTCCTGTTCCTATGTTTCTATGATCTGCCAGATGCCCAGATCTCCAAAGCCCTTCTAGGCTTCTGATCATTCACATTGATGAAGAGGAGCATCAGCCCCACAAAAAAAGCTTCACTCTACTAGTTGTTCCTGTGTGTTCCTCTCCCATGATTGCCTTCACAATTTCAATCTTATCTATTGACTGAGCTCTGTGTAGCAGAGATCAGATTTCCCAACATCTTCTCTCTGAATGGTGAGCTGCCTATGAGCGTTGTTTCAGCATACACAGGGTGCTGTCACAGAACATCAGCAGGGCCATCTTTTAATTTATTTTCTTGTTGAGACGAAATTGCTCCAGTCATTGGATGTTATTTCAATTGATAAAACTGAAGAGATGTGCAGATTGTGAACTTATAGTCTCTGCAATCAAGAACCAACTAAAGATGATCAAAACATTTTGATTTTGTCATATCCTATTTTAATTCCTCTCTGGCCACAGGGGAAGTACCAGAGTACTGGAGTTCAGCTGATTTTGTTCCACATTTTAAGAGGGGTGGTAGAGATGAACCAAGAAATTACCAACCAGAGAGTTTCACGTCAGTGGTTAGAAAAATATTGGAGGAGATTCTGTAGAAGCAAATTAATGCCCACTTGGAAAGGCATGGGTTAATTAGGGTAGTCAGAATGGCTTTGTCAGAGGAAGGTCAGGCCTAACAAATTTGTTATATGAATTTTTTTGAAAATGTGATCAAGTGTGTGGACGAGGGAAGTTCAGTTGATGTAGTTTATATGGATTTTAACAAAGCTTTGACAAGGTCCCACATGGGAGCCTAATTGAGAAGGTTAAAGCACGTGGGATTGAGGAAAACTTGGCGAGATAGATCAGAAACTGGCTTAGTAATAGGACACAAAGGGTTGTGGTAGAAGGCTGTTTGAGTGACTAGAGGCCGGTGTCCAACAATGTACCACAACGATCGGTACTGACACCCTTATTGTTTGCTATATACATAAATGACATAGATGAAAGTGTTGGAAGGGATTTCAGCAAATTTTCAGGTGACACCAATATTGGTAGAGTGGTTAGTAGCTAAGAAGATGATTGCAGGTTACAGGAAGCTGTGGATGGGTTGGTTGGATGGGCAGACCAGTGGCAGATAGTATTTAACATGATAAATGTAAGGTGATTCACTTTGGAAGAAGAAACAAGATGAGGGAGTATTTAATGAATGGTAGGATACAGCATAGCTTAGAGGAACAGAGGAATCTTGGAGTAATTATTCACAGATCCCTGCAGTTGGCAGAGCATGTGAACAGAATAGTTAAGAAGGCATATGGGACACTTGCTTTCATCAGTCATGGCATTGAGTATAAGAGTAAGGAGGTAATATTGCAGTTATATGGAGTGTTGGTCAGGCCACAACTGGAGCACTGTGTGCAGTTCTGGTCACCTCTCTACAGGAAAGATGTGATAGCACTAGAGGGGATACAGAGGAGGTTCACCAGGATGTTGTCTGGGATGGAGAAATTGAACTATCGGGAGAGACTAGATAGGCTTGGATCGTTTTCTTTGGAGCAGAGAAGACTGAGGGGAGACATGATTGAGGTGTATAAGATTTTGAGGGGTATGGACAGGGTGAATATAGAACAGCTGTTCCCCTTTGTTGAGGGGGCAATCACGAGTGGGCATAGTTTCAGGGTAAGCGGCAAGAGATTCAGAGTGAATTTGGGAAAAAACTTTTTCAATAAGTGGGTGGTGGGAATCTGGGATGCACTGCCTGGGAAGGTTGTGGAGGCTGGAAATCTTACAACCTTTGAAAAATATTTGGATGAGTACTTCAAATATCATAACATTTAATGATATGGGACTGGTACAGGAAATTGAGATTAGAGGACCTTTAGTGCTAGTTAAATTGGTGCAGACTCAATGGGCTGAAGGGCCTTTTCTGCTCTGTATGAATCTATGAATCTATTAAATATCACAGTTTACTTTCCTGAATTCTGTGACCTGTTTGATATAACCTGTCATGTCATTGTTCCTTCCGCTTCCCAAAGCTGTAAATAAAGAAGTGAAGGAGAAACAGTGAAGTGGGTTCCATTATTGGCATTTACATAACAGCCATTCTGTAAAAAGAAATGGTCTCCTTTAATCTGCTGATTCAAAGATCATTGTCTGATGTATGTAATTTTTTTATTCTTTACAGTAATGTATTAATTCCAATTGTTGAAATTGTGAACCTCCTCGTTTGATGATTTTCAATGTTGTCAAGAGTGTGATGGAATAATCCCCACTTGTCTGGATGAGTGCAGCTCCAACATAACTCAAGAAGCTTGATATCATCCAGGACAAAGCAGCCTACTTGATTGGCATCACATCCACAAGCATCCACTCCCTCCACCATTGACACTCAGTAGCAGCAGTGTGTGCTATCTGCAAGATGCACTGCAGAAATTCACCAAAGATCTTTAGACAGCCCCTTCCAAACCCACAACCACTTCCATCTAGATCGACAAAGGGCATCCAATACAGGGGAACACCACCACCTACAACTACCCTACCAGCCACTGACCATCTTGACTTGGAAATATATTGCCGTTCCTTCACTGTCGCTTGGTCAAAATCCGGAAAATGCTTCCGTAAGGGTTCTAATGATTAACTGAAAACATGTGGACTGCACTGGATCAAGAAGGCAGCTCACTACCACCATCTCAATGCCACGAGAACGAGGCAATAAATGCTGCCCAGCCGTTGACACCCACATCTCGCCAGTGAATAAAAAAATCTCACCATTATAGTTACATAACAAGGGAATGGTTGGCTGAATATTAAAGGAAGGATAATGCTGAATTAAAATTATGCAAATTTAAAACCAATACAGCATTCTTACTTTACATGCAATGAGGTGTACAAATGATGAAATTTATAAGTACTTTATTTAGGACTGACCCATATAAGTAATAGAAGTGCATCAGTACCTTTTTGTCCTACATTTTGGAAAGTTGAATTTAGTCAAACTTTGAGTTGCCTTAATTTTTTTTTCCTTTATTCAGTCATGGGAAGAGGGTGTCACTGGCTAGGCAGCTTCCCTAATTGCCCAGAGGGTAGTTAAGAGTCAACCACGTTGCTTTAGGTCTGGAGTCACATGTAGGCCAGACCAGGTAAGGATGGCAGTTTCCTTCCCTAAAGGACATTAGTGAACCAGATGGGTATTTCCGACAATCAACAATTGATTCATGGTCATCATTTGGTTCTTAATTCCAGATATTTATGGAATTCAAATTCCACCATCTACCATGGCGGGATTCGAACCCGAGTTCTTGTGTGTTGTGGGTGACCTGTTCCAAAATTGGGAAGATTGCACAAGAGATTTAGACCAAATATTAAGGCTTTTAGTTTGTGGTGTCCCGAGCTTTTGACATGAGGATGTTGTTGTATGAGTGAAACTGAGGGCATAATATCACTTTCAGTGTGGATACTTTCGAAACAAGCCATTCAGAGATGTTATTACACAACTCTGGAGCAAGTGGGATTTGAACTTGGGTCTCTTGGTTCAGAAGTAGGACACTACCACTAGACCATAAGAGCCCACTCTTTCAGCATTTTCTCATATATGTAATGACTAGTTGTGGGGATACAAATTGGATAATTATAAAGTTATGTAAAGCAGATAGCAGTGTAGATTTTCAAATTGATGACATTTCCGATACATTTTGTCAATACGTTCAGCAGGTTCTTAATTTAAAGACCTGCTGAGTAATTGAAAAATAATTTAAAAATCCAAATTAGTGCATTCACTTCAAACTCACAATGCTATTCAACTCAATTTAAAATCATATTCAAATATTTAAAAGTAAGTAATTATAAAAGGTCCTTCAATGAACATGACAATTCTTCCTAACGTTTAATGAATACTGAACAAAGTTGTAATTAAAATAGCTCTGAATCTCAAACAATATTCAGGAATTAAGTAGGATGGCTACTCAATTTGATGTTTGATCGTTCTAGTGACTAAAACTCATTGAATAGGAATATCAATTTAATCAATTCGAGGGTGTGTTTTCACAAAACTATTGGCAAGGATTAAAGGCATTTATCCACCTTTTGGAGTGTTGATAGGATTAATGATGTTCTGCCAGTGTGATAATATTACTTCTTTAAATGGTTTGTTCCAATTTTTAAAAAAAGCCTTAGAATTCCAGGCTTATTGTCTGCTCATTCCTACTTCCAGACCTTCACAGAAAAACATAAATGTGCTGCCTCAGGATTTGGACTGAGGTCTATCCAAAGTCAGGTCTTGTGCGTGAGGTGTTATATTCCATACTTGATGTGTGTTTCATAAGTTGATTCTTATTGGAAATCGGTAAAGAATTTAGATGAGACAGTGAAATCTTTTTTAGGCAAGTCTGTTACTTCAAAGTCTTGAACAATTCAGGAAATGGGTTGGAAATTTTCTTTGAAAGTCAATTGGACACAGTAACTCAGCATAATTTACGTCACAGAATCACAGAAACATTACAGTGTATAAGGAGGCCATTCAGCCCACTGTGTTTGTGTTATCTAGTTCCAAACTCCTGCTTTATTCCCCATACTCTTGCACATTATTTTTATCCATATAATTATCCAAGGTCCACTTGATTGTCTCCAATGAATTAAATCAAATTAAATCAAATGAATTCATTCCATATCCTAACTACTAGGTGATTGAAAAAGATTTTCCTCGTCTTGCTCCTGCCTTGTTTGCAGATCGCTCTAAAGTAAAACAATTAAGCATTGTGGAGGGTTTTGGGAATATTTATAACAAATTTATAAACAGAGAATGTGAAATGCACTTGATTAATGATTGTTAATAGAAGCTGTTCTTTAGTTGTTTGAAACTGCAATTTTCAAAATGAAATCAATAAACAAATTTTAATGATTATTTTAACAATGTATGGAATTGTTTTATTCTAATGATGAACTTCGACATTTTAAAAATGTGAAATTAGTCTTTCCAAGCTATAAAAGGCCTCAGTGGTAATTATGAATTTGTAAAATATTAAAAACCCAATTACAATTCATTCAATAAGGTGAAGCTTCTTAAGGCATTTAATTCTGAGACCAATGGTATAAAAAGAACAAGTTCCCATTAACTCCTCCAAGAATTCACAAACACACATTATGGAGAAATATCAAATCACTCAAATCAACTTTGGGATCTCCATATTCACCTACACATGTACAAACTCCAAGAAGCCGTGTCTTCTCCTCCAAAAGGTGATTAACGTGGAAGTAGGAAAGGCAGTTGATTAGATGAGTTACTAGTGTACCTAAATCTGCACCCTTCCTGTCTTCACTGGAAGGCAAACTGCATCTGATCAAGGAACTGGATGTCGAAGACCCCTGGGAACCACCTTGCTTTAATCCCAGTGTTGTCATCACTTACCTTTGTCCTAGGTTATCAGTGATTTCAGCTTCCAGCAGCCTCCTCTACTGTGCTGCTGTCCTGTAAATGGGCAAAAGCAGCTGCAGAGCAGGACTTCTGTCTCCAGAGTCTTGAGTCTGGGGAATGCCCTCTGATGTCACTGCCTCTGTCTGATTGGTATGTAGTTGAGCAAGCCCTCACTGGGGAAGGCAGAATGGGTGTCTCACTAGCTGTCCAGTTAGTTAGCAGAGAACCCTCGATGTCTCAAAAGGATTTCTTTCTAGAATCACCAGTGGAGTAATGACGGAGGTTGGTGTCATTACTGTTACAGTAATCAAGGCCTTAATAAATACCTTTGTGCCTGTTTGGGGAAGGTTTTATCAGAGCCAATATAGGGCTGGGTTAGCATAGCTTTGTGGAGGACAAGTCATGCCTGATACATCTATTAGAATTCTTTGAGAAGATAACGAGCAGATGAGAGCTAGTGGATGTGATACGTTAGGATTTCCAGAAGACCTTTGACAAGGTGCCACACAAGAAGCTGCTAAATAAGATAAGAGCCCATGGCACTAGGTTCCAAGTCCTGGCATGGACAGATGATTGGCTTACTGGCAGAAGGCAGGGAGTAGGGATAAAAGGGTCTTTTTCAGGGTGGCAGCTGGTGAGTAGTGGAGGTCCACAGGGATCATGTTAGGACGACTATTCATGTAATATATTAATGATCAGGACAAAGGAACTGATGACATTGTTGCTAAGTTTGCAGATAGGTGAATGGATGGGTAATGTTGAAGAGGTGGGAAAGATACAGAAGGACTTGGACAGTCTAGAAGAATGGGCAAAGAAAAGGCAGATGGAATACAAAGGGGGAAAGTATGGTTATGCACTTCGGTAGGAAGAATAGAGGCATAGACTATTTTTTAGACGGCGCAACACTTCAGAAATATGAAGCTCAGAAGAACTTAGGAGCCCCCATTCAGGATTCTCTTAAGGTCAACTTGCAGTCTCAGGTTGCACTTAGGAAGGCAAATGCAATGTTAGGATCCATTTTGAGAGGGCTAGAATACAAGAGCAGGGGTGTACTACTGAGGCTGTATAAGGCTCTAGTAAGACTGTATTTGGAATATTGTGATCAGTTTTGGTCCCCTTTCAAAGCAAGGATGTGCTGACATTGGAGGGGGTCCGGAGGGGTTCACAATGAACTAGGAATGAAAGGCTTGTCATATAAGGAGTTGTTGAGAACTTTAGGTCTGTACTTGATGGAGTTTAGAAGGATGAGGGGATCTGATTGGTACAATCTGATTGATAGGCCTGGATAGAGTGAAAATGGAGATGTTTCCACTAGTAGGAGAGACAAAGACCTGAGGGCACAGCTTCAGAGTGAAAGGACAATCCTATAGAACTGAGATGAGAAGGAATTTCTTCAGCCAGAGGGTGGTGAATCTATGGCACTCATTGCCACAGAAGGCTGTGGAAGTCATCATTAATGTATTTAAGGTAGAGATTTTGGTGCTAGATTAGTAGGGGGATCAAGGGTTATGGGAAAAGGCAGGAGAATAGGGCTGGGAAACATATTAGCCATGACTGAATGGTGGAACAGACTCGATGACTTAATTCTGCTCCTATATCTTATAGTCTAGTTCACACATGATTTTGGCATCAAAATTGCTGAAACTGTGTGGTCAAAATCATTTATAAATTACACAAAATATGCAAAAGGATGCTGGTGAACTGAAACACTGCTCATGTCATTTCAATGCTATAATGGCACTCCAGTCACCTTCAAGTGGGGAATGCCGATGTTGTCAGTGTGCTTAGAGATGGATCTTGAGCAGTCTTAGCAACCAAAATGATTTCTGGAACTGTATGCATTATATACAGAGCAGGGAGGGATTCCTGCATAGCTATCATGGAGTTAATCTTTCTACATACTGAGCATCACGTAACCTGACATCACCTCTTGTGATGCCGCCAGTTACATATCCTATTTATAACTGCTGCCTTATGTTATGGACAATAGCTGCACCTTGGCCTTTTATGGCCAAATCCCGAAGATCTTTACATGGGGTAATGATGGCAGGAGCTTGAGGGTTAGGAAAAAGATTTTTTGAAGCTGTGCTGACTTCATTTCAACTGCTGTGTTTCCTGAGAGCGAGACATGAGAAACATGGATGCCCACTATAAAGCTGAGAACCAGGTTAGATCAGAAGATGTCAGTCTCATTTTCATATTTAAATTGCCAATCAGCTTCTTGGAACAAGTTGGATGCCTGTCTTTTCCCTACTTCTATAAAAAGCATAGACTGAGCATGCAGCAGGCAGGCCAGAGTTTGAAATTCTTTAATGAGTGACATGAACCCAACCCACCCATATTTGCATGCTAATATTTCTGCTCACTGATCAAAGCAACACTAAAAACATTGAAACATTACTGGCAATACAATATATCAGTTTTAACAATCTAACATGAATTTATACATATTTAACATGAATTTTCCAAATGAACTAAACTGTTGGTGGTTTAAGACCATAATTGCTATTTTTGCATACAAATAATAAAAAAAAACCCTCACCTTTACAATGCACATGTATTCTGTGGATCAACTGGTCACCTTTCTTGCTAAGCTGGTGATACAGAATGACTGCACATCAGCCATCCACCCTATTTGCATTTTCTTATTCATATTGATTCAATTAAACTGATAGGAATGAAATTGCCACATCTTGGAATAATGTTCTATATTTGCAGTTCAACTGGTATTAGAGTATGATCATAGGTTGACATCTTTTGTTGCACCTTCCCTGTGCAGAGACAAGGATTGTTTCCTAACATCTTGATCACGTCCCTATGTAAAGAAATGCTAATGCAAGTGATCTTTGTTCCTCTGAATTGTCAGTTTCACCAGAATAATAGGTTGCCACCACAGCATAAAACAGTAACCTCTGCCAACAGACCTATTCCAATGTAGCATACAAAAACCTATCAAATTCGCGCTCATGCCTATTTACAAGCTGTGGTAATTTAAAATTTGTCAAAGTCAAATTGAAGAAATGCTCCTGAACACTTCTGCATCAATTTCTTTGTTTATCCATTCCCCAGCCTATTCTAACTGCATGAATTGAAATTATTAAATTAATGCACCAAAATTAGGACTTTATATCAGTGTGGGAAAGAGGGACATTTATTTTGTGTACAAAATTAGAAGTGATATGTTTCAGGATTTTTAAACCTTTTTCTTCCACACAAATGTTTAAAAATGTAGTTTCATATATAACGCTATAGTTTACCAAAACTTTAAAGGCATCAGGCTGGAAGGAGCACCATGACAAGCATGAGGGAACTTCAAGGGACAGAAGTGCCAGAAACAGAATTTGGAACAGTTCACTGCAATTTGTAACTAAGATCTAAATGTTTCCTTTATCAAATTTACCGAGCTAGAAGCTGACTTTAAGCCATTCAAGAAGAAGAAAAATAGAACCAATGGTCTATTCACAAGTGAGTCTGCTAAGAAAAAGTGGCAGATCTTTTATTTAAGAGTAAAAGAAATCAGAGAAAGGTGACTGAGCAAATGCCAACAGAATTATTTAAAATGTTATCCAAGTACAAGTGGAGACTTTCAAAACGACTTAATGGGAATAAATCATATAGTACAGCTGTAAAGGAAAAAAATGTGTCTTATGGAAATATTGGGCTGGTATTTTCCAAAGAAGGACATTGTCAAATCTGACTTATTAATAACAGGTATCATGGACAGAAGACAGTAGTCTGTTTTTTTTAGTGAAGTGAAGAAGCTTATACAAGCATAAAGAGAAAGAAATGCTAATGAAGTCTTTGGCCTTGTATTATGTCAGAGCAGAGAAAGGATTTAATGGTTTAGACATGCAGGGCATTCTTGGGTGCAGTGAAATTTATATTTTATGGAACTGACAGAGAAAGGCCACACAGAAACAAAATTGCCGTAACAAAGAAGGAAGGATGTTTGTTTATGCATGTAATTAACAGGTCCCTGATATATTGTGGGAGCAAACCGCTTTGAAATGTGCAATATCTGCAATGTTCTTAGCAAGTCATTACTTTAATTTTAAAAACAGCCATTTCATTAGATAATACATTTCAACCTCAGACGTTTCTGTTGTTTGGAATTCAAGGTCTTAAGAAGCAATGCAACATAATAATTAAATTTTTACTATCTGTCTCCGTAACTTCTTATAGATTCCCAGCTGATTATTCATTGATATTAAACTGTTCCATTTTAGAAGTTCTTTGCGCCCAAGAAAAAAATTAATGAGAGTTTATTGCAAGTGCTTGACTGTGCCCGAGATGTGTCTCCTTGATGTTTTAGTGAACATATTCTCTAATGAAGCCATTGTTAAATGGTAGATAATACATATAAATAAGGTAGCAGCATAAGCCAGATGAAAAGTAATTAAGCTATGATTCTATCGAACACCAATCTCATTTGCATGTTCCAGCATAATTATTTCTATAACGATAAAATACATTAAAAAGCAGACATCACAGAATTTTAAACTTTTCAAGAAATGTGCACTCCAAGTTTTTTTTAAATGTACTTAAATTTTAGAATAAGATAAAACTGCTTGGTTCATTAAACCCATTATTTATAACAGACTGTACACAAGTTCTATTGTTTTGAACCTAATCCAATTTGTTTTGAAATATTGTAACTATGATCATTTTCCTTGACCCACAGATAATCTACTTCAACTCACCAATAATCTCAGTCAATAATATCACCAATTTATCTCAGTCAAACATCTAAAAAATACATTATACAGCCATAACCAATTGTCAGTCTCTACTGCAATAGCATACAAAACATTGCGTTCCTCAGAGTATTTGATCATTGATGTCTGCAATCATCTTTCTCACTGCTGTTCCAATTTTAAGATTTATTTATTTTACAAATAAATTAACTCATTAATTGTTTTAAGTGAAAGTCTATTTTACATTTCAAACCATAGTCTTCCAGGTTTAGTTGCAACTAATCAGTGTACTCATGGCTTTTCAATCACAACTCAAGCAAGAAGAAATTGGCATTTTTAAGAACTCTTTAATAACGCTAACTTTTACCCTCTGAATTTTCCATCTCCAATGAAAATAGCTTCCCACAATGCACGAGTCAGGAGCATGATAGAATACTCCCCATTTGCCTAATCAGTGCAAACCCAACAACACTCAAGAAGCTCAACTCCATCCAGGATCAAAACATTCTACTTCATTGGCAGCACATCCACGAACATTCATTTTCTCGACCACTAACGCTCAGGCGCAACAGTGTGCACCATCTGCAGGAAGCAATGCAGAATTTCTCCACATCTTATTAGATGGTACCTTCTAAACCCACAGTCACTCCCACCTTGAAGGATAAATGCAGTAGATTCACGGGAACATCACCACTAGCAAGTTCCCCTCCAAGTCACAAACCAAACTAACTTGGAAATATAATACCGTTCATTCAGTGTTGCTGGATCCTGGAACACCTTCTCTAACAGCATTGTGGATGTGTTTACATCAAAGGGTCTGCAGTAGTTCCGGAAGGTAGCTCACCACCACCTTCTCAACAGCAACTAGGGATGGGCAATAATGGTCCAGCCAGCAAAGTCTATGAATGAATAAAAAATAAAAAAAAAATCAATGATGGGAAAATCTCTTCATAGATTACTAAGAAAATCTATTGGATTATGTTTTTCACTTCTGCCTCAGTGGTTCTAATGTGCCCCTAAGCACACACTGACTTTCAACCAATATACAGTGTGCATGGTCAAAAAAGGGAGATTTGTGACAAAAAAATGGGTTGCAAGGAGAAATGTGCAGAGGCTTTACAATACCTTTTCACTCAGCAGCCTGGATGGGGAATCAATTTCAGTGAGGAATTCTCTTTACCGAAGCCCCTAAAGGTCTGAATGAAGTGACGAATAATTTTTGTTTCTGGAAGTAATTTGTTTCTCTGAAGTTCTACTCAAAACCATTTGAGCATCACGAAAAGCAACATTTGCCATGCATCACCAGCGCATTTGGACAATGTCTTAAAACATAATTTTAGGAAAAGAGAGTTTTTAAAATATTCCTTGTATGTTTTAAGAGTATCAAACTGATGCAATTTAATTGATACAGCTAAAAATCAGACAAAAATAAGCATTTTTAATCAGTGGCAATCTACCACCTGTGAACAACCTGATTTTAAATGAATAAAAATGGCTTTGAAAAATATGCAGAATCATCTGTTAATTATACTGAGCTACAGTAATCAGTTTCTAAGGAAATGAAAAAAATGTATATTACAAAAGTTTTTAAGCTTGCCTAACAGTTTGTCTGTGCCTAAAAGTTCCAGCTTATTTCTTAAATCCTGAAATGAATGTGAGTTATGGAACAACTGGCGAATAATTCATTGCATTTTGTGGTCAACTATATGACCAGGGCTGGCTTTGAACTTGATGCTCTTTATACAAGCACAAAAAGATTGTGGAAACTCATCTTGTACTTAAAATTCAATGGTCACATGGGATATACTGATTTTGAATGAAGTGCACTAGTGAGAGCCGTGCAACCTCGTAGAATCTAAACCCTAGATTTTAATTCAGAATCTGATACAAAAAAAAAGCCTTGAAGGTTGTTGGGAAACATTACCTGGAGTTGCTTATCAAAGGTAAAGTTGTTTTAGCCCTAGAAGACCATAAGCTTCTTTCTCATGAGAAAGAGAACTGGTGTTGGGTTTAATCTGCGGGTCTCTCAAACAAGTTTGAGAAGGGAGGACTGTTATGGTAATCTTGGCCAGTGCAGAAATTGAATCCACACTGTTGACATAATTCTGCATCACAAACCAGCCATATAGCAAACTGAGCTAACCAAAGGAGTTGATTATATAAATTTTATAAACACATACATCATTTGTTCAATGCAGGCAAGAGTAATTGTCAAAACTCAATTTCTCTGACTTATTAGGTGACATGGTTACACAGTAACAGTACCTTTTGATTTTATTTTGATATATTGGGTGCTTGGACTCAGATGGAAGCAGACATGGAAGATTCATCAATATTCTCAATAACTGTCAACCTTCTATTGAGCCTAAAGCCCAAATGAGAGCAAAAACGTTAATTTTATATATGCTACAATGTTTAAACCAGCACAAGTCAACAGGCATAAGTTAACATCATTTTTTGTCTAAAATAAATGGCACATAATTCTACATGCAAAAAGCCATCACCCTGAAGCCAGTTTCTGCAGGCTGGTGAGATCACAGTTAATGTATTTCCATCATTTTTACACAACGCTAGAGCCTTTAAACTAGGCAGTGACCACTCTTTTTGCTGCATCTCAAATCTTAATCTCAGATTTAAAATTGTAATTCACAGAGTAGTCATTCAAATGGTATATATTACATTTTTTCCCATGTAGTAGCTTCTGATGTAATGCAGTCTTGTGTTAGAAATTCCATAGTCATTTGCAAGGGAGTCATTACCCCAAATGGTTATAATGTTTTCTGGTTCACAGTCAGTGGCATATTCCTTTATTGACATATTTAAACCTGTTCTCTCTTCGTTGCAAATTCCATACCTTGCAGCCTGCTTCTCCTCTTTCTCTTATGCCCTAGGCTTATTCCCACTCATGCAGCCTGGTCCTTGTCCTCCCCCATTCACTTTTGTTACCTCCTATAACCGTCTTTCAACCTCAACCTCTATTACAGCCCCCTTCTCACTTTATGATGCGTTCCGCACCGTTTCATTACAATCTACTCAAGTCCTCCTCTCTCTAGTCTTCTCACAGCCTCTTTCTCTCTTCCTCCTTATGTTCACAGAGGCAGGAGAAACCCTGAATTCAAATAGCTTGAGGCATTTCAGTCCAGGAGGCAGGCTGGAATAGGAGTCAGGCTGTGTGACTCCGGAAGCCTGACATTACTCATCTACTTGAAAAACAAAGTTTTGAAATAAAGATTAAATTCTAAAACTTTCCTCCTGACCTCACTTCTTCTCTCCCCTCATTCACCATGCCCAGCCATGCAATCCAAAGCTATGTTCTCATT
Source organism: Rhincodon typus (assembly GCF_021869965.1). Classification (NCBI taxonomy): domain Eukaryota; kingdom Metazoa; phylum Chordata; class Chondrichthyes; order Orectolobiformes; family Rhincodontidae; genus Rhincodon; species Rhincodon typus. The sequence continues at coordinate 33,144,463 of NC_063346.1, read as the reverse complement.
TACATAGTCCCTAAAAATTTTTGTCAATTGATGCCCCTGTTCCCCATCTATAGCTTCTCAAACCCCTGTGCCTTGTACCCATTATCCATGAACCTACATACTCTCATGCTACGTTATACCATCTACCCATGGGACATCATTCTCCAAGGCTTCCTCATGCCCATTTTAATTCATGCCTCATGGCTTTTCATACCAGTTAAGCCCATTTAAGCACTTTCCACATCTTCAATACCACTTATGCCCCATGATGTGGAGGTGCTGGTGTTGGACTGGGTTGGTCAAAGGCAGAAGTCATACAACATCAGGTTATAGTTCAACAGGTTTATTTGAAATCACAAGCTTTCAAAACGCTGCTTCTTCATCAGGTGAAGTCATGTGACTTCTCACTTATGCCCCAAACATCCAAATGGCCTTTTATAATACCCTTGCCAACTCAGTGTCGCTCATCCACCCCAGACACACACACTATGCTATTCCTGCCCTTGCTGACTCACCTACTATCCATCACAGGCATATTTCAGGAAGCATGCTGACAGAAAATGAAAATAATTTAACTATTAGTGTTGCCACTGTTGAAAGAAAACACACTCATTAATACAAATGTATTTACTATATTGAAATTCCTCAACTAATCCTCTATGAAAACAAGCATGTTATTTAAATGCTCATTCTCCTATGTAAACAAACATATTGTTGAAATGCTTATTCCTTTACTGAATAAACTTTCCCATTCTATAAACACATGCAGCTATCCATCAAGATGTTTATTGATAGGCACCCCACTGTGTAAATGATTGATTAGGAAATCAGGCATGTAGCAGAAATCTTATTAAGACATAAACCAACAGGAACATTGAAATATCAGGCACTACTTTTTCTTTACTTATACATAGCTGACTAGTTGACTAACTGATCAACTGACTGACTGCTTAACTGATGAACTAAGAGCAGGATGGAGACCTTTTCTACCACAGTGTCACATGTCAAGATGTCATCTAGCTCTCTTAATGGTATAACACCTTTGAGATCTGTGCAATAATACAACAATTAGGTTCAATAAAACCCATTGCAGCTCACTCAAAAGAGTGTCAATCTTATATACTACAGAATTTTTAATACTTGTTCATGAAGCAAATATTTGTGATTGTCACTTGTCAAATGATTAATTGCTATTTCTATTAAGGGAGAAATAACCACTTAGAATTTTGGTTGCTCTAAAAAGGTGTACTCTAACAATTTTTGCACCACATTTTGTAATTATACAATGTAAGTTTACGAGGGTGTTACCAGAGATGAGGCACCTCAGTTATGAAGACAGTTTGGAAATGTTGGGACCGGTGTCTTTGGAACATAATGATTAAGAGGTAACCTCATAGGCGCTTTAAAAATGCTGAGAAATTTTGATAAGGCTGATAAAGAAAAACTATTGTCTCCAGCAATTGGGTCTCTAGCCAGTGCTCAAAGATTCAAACTCTTTAGTAAAATATCTAAAAAATATGATATTTCTTTCAAATTTGTTGGCATCTAGAATTCTTTACCCAAAAAATTGAGTAATTTTAAGAAGGAGCTAAACACATATTTAAGGTTTTGAAGTAGATTTGTAGCTCGGGTTGTGGGTGTTGAAGTTGTTGAGGTTGGTTGGCTCACCGAGCTGGTTTCTTGTTTCGCAGACGTTTCATTACCATGTTGGGTAACATCCTCAGTGCAGCCTCCAATGAAGCATCAGCGTGTTTTCCCACCTGGTTTTTAAACTTTGGGGTCCGTTCAGATGGATTGCCTCGCTTCCGGTTTTCCTTCATAGTGGAGTGTGTATGGGGTCGAGTTCAAGGTGTTTATTAATAGCATACTTCGTGGAGTGCCATGCTTCTAGGAATTCTCGTGCCTGTCTCTGTTTAGCCTGTCCCAGGATCTTGGTGTTGTCCCCGTCGAAGTGGTGGTTCTCCTTGTCCATGTGGATTGAGATGAGTGAGTATTGGTCAATCCACATGGACAAGGAGAACCACCACTTCGACGGGCACAGCACCAAGATCCTGGGACAGGCTAAGCAGAGACAGGCACGAGAATTCCTAGAAGCATGGCACTCCACGAAGCATGCTATTAATAAACACATTGAACTCGACCCCATATACATTCTACTACGAAGGAAAACCGGAAGCGAGGCAATCCAGCTCAACTGGCCCCAGAGTTTAAAAAACCAGGTGGGAAAACACACCAACGCTTCATCGGAGGCTGCACTGAGGATGTTACCAACCATGGTAACAAAATGTCTGCGAAACAAGAAACCAGCTCGGTGAGCCAACCAACCTTGACAACCTCAACATATTTAAGGATAAGGAACTTCCAAGGTTGGAGACAGAAAGTGGAAGTAAACATGGTTGCACTTTCTAAAACCCAGTACAGGCCTGATAGACTAAATCGCCTCCTTCTGTGCTGTAATTTTCTGTGATTTTCAAGTGACCACCATCACTAATCATCCTAACTGGAGTGAAAATCATGGTGAAGCAATTATCATCTAGATAGGAACAATCATGGGCTTGTGGAAGCTACTTTGTTAAAACATTTGTTCATGTGATATGGACATCATTGGCTAGCCAGCATATACTGTCCATCCCTCGTGGCTCTGATGAAACCACTTACTGAATAAATAATACAAGCAATATTGCCACTGCCACTATTGAAGTGTAGTGGCATGAAAGTCATAAGCCACAATCCTTGGGAATTGGAGAGCACATGAATCAAAAGATTCACATGAATCAACAAAAAAGAAAAACTTGAGATAATTGAACAAAATAACAAATGGAATACAGCATGTAAGAGACAGAAATTTGGGGAGAGTTTCGCCTCCTTCAAGTTAAAATGATGTCATAGAAACACAGACCCTTGGAACTTCTGAGCTGCACTCAGAGCTTTAATTTTTCACTGACTGTGTCGGAAAATTGCTGCTTCAGTTTCTACTTTTCCTTTAGTTCTCCTATTGTAGTTCATGAATCCACTTATTAAGCTCATTTTTTTGAGAGACTATATTCTGTATGCAGAAATGCCACAACTGTCAACTCCTGCTGTTACTATTCTCTGATTCAGAAGTTACTGCTACGGGCTTCTATTGCACTCTTACTGCTATAAAAAAAGGTCTTTTTTAAAAAATTGATTTATTAAATAATTCTTGCTACAAAATTTTATGACCTACATTCCACTTGAAGGAGGAGTAGTGCACTGAAATTTGTAAGTTTATAAATGTTAAAATAAACTACTAAAAAGGAGGGTAGTGATTATTGGGATAACAAGGTGTAGAGCTGGATGAACACAGCAGGCCAAGCAGCATCAGAGGAGCGGGAAGGCTGACGTTTCGGGCCTAGACCCTTCTTCAGAAATGGAGGAGGGGAAGAGGGTTCTGAAATAAATAGGGAGAGAGGGGGAGGTGGATAGAAGATGGATAGAGGAGAAGATAGGTGGAGAAGAGACAGACCGGTCAAAGAGACGGGGATGGAACCAGTAAAGGTGAGTGTAGGTAGGGAGGTAGGGAGGAGATAGGTCAGTCCAGGGAGGACGGACAGGTCAAGGGGGCGGGATGAGGTTAGTAGGTAGGAGATGGGGGTGGGGCTTGAGGTGGGAGGAGGGGATAGGTGGGAGGAAGGACAGGTTAGGGAGGCGGGGACGAGCTGGGCTGGTTTTGGGATGCGGTAGGGGGAGGGGAGATTTTGAAGCTTGTGAAATCCACATTGATACCATTGGGCTGCAGGGATCCCAAGCAGAATATGAGTTGCTGTTCCTGCAACCTTCGGGTAGCATCGTTGTGGCACTGCAGGAGGTCCAGGATGGACATGTCGTCTGAGGAATGGGAGGGGGAGTTGAAATGGTTCGCGACTGGGAGGTGCAGTTGTTTTGTGCGAACCGAGCATAGGTGTTCTGCAAAGCGGTCCCCAAGCCTCCGCTTGGTTTCCCCGATGTAGAGGAGGCCACAACGGGAACAGCGGATGCAGTATACCACATTAGCAGATGTGCAGGTGAACATCCGCTTGATGTGAAAAGTCTTCTTGGGGCCTGGGATGGGGATGATGGGGGAGGTGAAGGGGCAGGTGTAGCACCTCCTATGGTTGCAGGGAAAAGTGCCGGGTGTGGTCGGGCTGGAGGGGAGTGTGGAGCGGACAAGGGAGTCACGGAGAGAGTGGTCCCTCCGGAAAGCAGATAAGGGTGGGGAGGGAAAAATGTCTTTGGTGGTGGGGTCGGATTGCAGATGGTGGAAGTGTCGGAGGATGATGCGTTGGATGCGGAGGTTGATGGGATGGTACGTGAGGACGAGGGGGATTCTGTTTTGGTTGTTATTGCGGGGAGTGGGTGTGAGGGATGAGTTGCGGGAAATGCGGGAGACACGGTCGAGGGCATTCTCAACCACTGAGGGGGGTTGTTGTGGTCCTTGAAAAACGAGGACATCTGAGATATACAGGAGTAGAATGCCTCATCCTGGGAGCAGATGTGGTGGAGGCGAAGGAATTGGGAATAGGGGATGGCATTTTTGCAGGAAGGTGGGTGGGAGGAGGTCTATTCTAGGTAGCTGTGGGAGTCGGTGGGCTTGAAATGGATATCGGTTTCTAGGTGGTTGCCGGAGATGGAGACAGAGAGGTCCAGGAAGGAGAATGAGGTATTAGAGATGGTCCAGGTGAACTTAAGGTTGGGGTGGAAGGTGTTGGTGAAGTGGATGAACTTTTGAGCTCCTCGTGGGAGCACGAGGCGGCGCCGATACAGTCATCAATGTAACGGAGGAAGAGGTGGGGTTTAGGGCCAGTGTAGGTACGGAAGAGGGATTGTTCCATGTAACGTACAAAGAGGCAGGCATAGCTTGGGCCCATGCGGGTACCTATGGCCACCCCCTTTGTCTGTAGGAAGTGGGAGGAATTGAAAGAGAAATTGTTGAGGGTGAGGACGAGTTCGGCTAAGCGGATGAGGGTGTCAGTGGAGGCCGAACTGTTCGGGCCTGCAGGACAGGAAGAAGCGGAGGTCCTTTAGGCCATCTGTATTGGGAATGCAGGTGTATAGGGACTGGACGTCCATGGTAAAGATGAGGTGTTGGAGACCGGGGAATTGAAAGTTCTGGACGAGGTGGAGGGCGTGGGTGGTGTCACGGACGTAGGTAGGGAGTTCCTGGACTAAGGAGGAGAAAATGGAGTGGAGATAGTTGGAGATCAGTTCGGTGGGGCAGGAGCAGGCGGAGACAATGGTTTCGACCAGGGCATTCAGGTTTGTGGATTTTGGGAAGGAGATAGAAGCGGGCGGTGCGGGGTTGGGGAACGATGAGGTTGGAGGCTGTGGGTGAGAGGTCACCTGAGGTGATGAGGTTGTGGATGGTTTGGGAGATGATGGTTTGGTGGTCAGGGGTGGGGTCATGGTCAAGGGGGCGGTAGGAGGAGGTGTCGGAGAGTTGGCATCCGGCCTCGGCGATGTAGAGGTCAGTGCACCATACCACAACTGCGCCTCCCTTGTCAGCGGGTTTTATGGGGAGATTGGGATTGGAGCGGAGGGAGCGGAGGGCTGCACGTTCTGCGGGGGAGAGGTTGGAGTGGGTGAGAGGGGTGGAGAGGTTGAGGCGATTGATGTCTCGACGGCAGTTGGAGATGAAGAGGTCGAGGGAGGGTAGGAGGCCTTGGGGTGTTGTCCAGGAGGATGGGGTGTGTTGGAGGTGGGAGAAGGGGTCAGTGTAGGGAGGGTTAGGCTCACGGTTGAAGAAGTAAGCGTGGAGGCGGAGGTGGCGGAAAAACTGCTCAATGTCCAAACGTGACCGGTATTCGTTGATGTGTGGGTGGAGAGTGACAAAGGTGAGCCCTTTACTGAGGACTGACCGTTTGTCCTCACTAAGGGGGAGGTCTGGGGGGATGGTGAAGACTCGGCAGGGCTGGGTGCTACTGTCTCCTCTGGAGCTGCTGGCTGTGGAGGCGGTGGGCAGAGCGACATTGGCGTCGGCTGTGGCGGATTTGCGTCGGCTGTGGGCGGAGTTGCGTCAGCGGTGGGCGGAGTTGCGTCAGTGGTGGTGGGCAAAGTTGCGTCAGCGTTGGCGGTGGGCAGAGTGATTATTAACCATTTTCTTCACCTGGACAAGTTCAGACTGCTCTTTAGAGTTAGGAGTATAAGAGGGCGGTGTATGATCACTTGCTTACACAGAAACAAAGAAAATAGGAGCAGTAGTAGGCTATTCAGCCCTTCAAACCTACTCTACCATTCAATATGATCATGGCGGATCATCCAGTACCCTGTTCTCACTTCCTCCCCATGCCCTCTGATCACTTTTGACCCAAAGACCTATATCTACCTCCTTATCTGTTACTGATTTATTTTACCTGTAGTAGTTATCCCATTATTTGTGTAGTTAAGGTACCTACAATTGCCGTAAGGAAGCCAACCTTTCGTACTTTGGTGAGTCTTATTTTTACAGTCATATTGTATGATGGAGGCCTCAGAGATCAACCTAACTTTTTTTGGTGAAACAATCCTGTCAACCCCATCTTTTTAATACTATCTTAAAATTCCAATTATCAGCCCATATTGACTTATAGAGTTGTACAGCACGGAAACAGACCCTTTAGTCCAACTCATCCATGCTGACCAGATATCCTAAATAAATCTAGCCCCTTTTGCCAGCTTTTGGACCATATCGCTCTAAGAGCATCCTAATCATATACACATCCAGATGTCTTTTAAATGTGGTAATTGTACCAGCCTCCAACACTTCCTCTGGCAGCTCATTCCTTACACGCACCGCAAAAATGTGCCCTTAGGTACATTTTAAATCTTTCCCCTGTCACCTTAAACCTGTGCCCTCTAGATTTGGACTCCCCTACCCTGGGGAATAGACTTTGACTATTCACCCTATCCTTGCCCCTCATGATTTTATAAGCCTGTATTATGTCATTCCTCAGTCTGTGATGTTCCAGGGAAAATAGCCCTGGCCTATTCAACATCTCCCTATAGCTCAAACCCTCAAACCCTGGAAACATCCTTGTAAATATGCTCCAGTTTTCCCTGACCCATGACTATTTCAAGACATTTTATTAAATTTCAAAATAATTTAATGTTGCTACAGTTGCTTTAAATGCTATTTGGTAACCAAGGAGGATGATGTAACTTGCTTCAATAAATGGGTAACAAATTGCTGTGTAATGGGGATGTACATTGTAGCCAGGTGGAATAGACAAGGAAATCTATCCACATAAATGGACAGTCTATCTATTCAAATGGATGCTTGCGAGGCAGCAACACTCAGATCCTACGAGAGAATAAAAGAAAGAATCAAAAGTGGACTTGAGTTGCTAAACAAAGCAGAAAATAACAGCGATAAAAAGATTTGCTGGAAAAACTCAGCAATTTTGACAGCATCTGTTGAGAAAGAAACAGAATTAACATTTTGAGTCCAATAACTCTGCTTCGAAAAAATAACTGGGATCATTTTGATTAGATTTAGAAGGGCAAAAAGTATAGGCATCCTGATTCCCCTATAGTTTACGTTACTTTGCTTAACCTGAGTTAGGCTGGTTGATAAGCTCTGTAGAAATTAAATAGGTGAGTTGAGGAATAGCAGCTAAGTTTTGATCGGAAAACTACAGGTTATGTGTATTGATAAGTGGAACATGAAGCATACATTGAGGATGGATAGGTTCTGTTCTAAAATGGGCCAATGCATTGCTGACTTGAGGAAAAGCCAGTCCCACTGGAGTAAATAGTTTGATACATTCCCTTGTTGTCATTGTTTTCCTCAGGGAGAACAATACTAATAATGGAAGGCGGCGAGAGTCTGAAAGAGCAAAATTAATACCCTGAAAGAAATGTTAGTATAACTGTAATTAATTTAAAAATGTCACATTGGAGCAAATCTTCACAAAACATATTATTGTGGTGTCCAAGAGCCAGGCTTGCCTCCAAAATAGAGTTGTTGGTTCACAATGACTAAAGAGGAGTAAAGTGAGATTATTGACAACTTAATGAAAATACCCAGACACATGATGTTTTGCTCACAAAGTCACAATGCCGGGATATATTTTAAGGACAATTGATTAGAAATAAAACAAATTAATTTGCCTTGTATTGCACATGGCTAAATACGGATTTTGTTCAGTTAGCCCTGCATCTGGTCAAATAGTTATAGAAAACTGTTACCATCCTATATATTCCGCAACTGAATGAATAACAAATTCATGCGAGTTTCTGTTTACCTGATGCAGCATGTATCTTCTAATACCACAGGGATATAAGCCAGGTGTAGATTGGAAAGAGTCACATTAGAAGCGACATCAAGTGCATTTTTGAATACATTGTTCAGAAGTACTGCAAGCCTGTATGTTCAGATATTAGATGATCAAGTTTGACACAACAGATTGAGTTAATATAAATTGGCAACGGTCCTGTGAAATGATCATTCCCTATAAACGCCCTAACATCGGTGGGTCTTGCAATCCCTCTCTTGGGTCAAGACATTTAGTTGCCCACTCCAAGTGTGGTCACAGTCATTTTCTTCCCCATTGCAGACATTCAATTTCCAGCACAATGGAGGTGAAAGTAAGCGTTTCTCGGTCAGTAGTTTCTAACCTCTACCTGTAAGCGTCAGCGAGCCCCCAAATATGTAAACTCCTTTCCGGTTGGCCTTCCCATAAACCCAACAGGCTTTGTACTTCTCCAAGTTCCCCCCACAACCCCTTCTACATGAGCCTGCACCTGCCCACCATCACCCCCAGCCCCATGCTAAGTGTGGCCACACACTGCTCCCACCCCCTCAAAGCCAGGGTGCTCCTGACTGTGGACAATCCCCTCCTTTTTTACCCTTAACCCACACCCCTTGCAGATACTGAAGCTCCCATTCATAACTGTCATCCATCATTCCCTCCAGCCTGCAGCCCATGGTCCCAAAGAATAACTTGCTGAGTTTCCTTTCAGGGGTTTTGACTCACAGTACGAGGACCCCCGATTGATGGGTTCCTCAACAGACTTTGCTTAGGATTAATCCCCTAAGAATTTGGGACATGGATGCTTGCTTGCTGCACATGCAGTGTGTTTTCCACATCAGCTGCTGACACATTGTACACGTGTGAGATTGACCCAGCAATCGGCCATTCAACAACATGTATGCCCCCTTGACTGAGAAATGCTGAGCAGCAAGGGAAGCTGCCTGGTGTATGACAGCACCAATTGGCACAGCAAGGCATGGCATGGAAGCTGTGAGCAAGTCAGTGACCATTAAATAAGTGAACAGTAAGAGAACAAGTGAACAGCCCTGAGATGCAGCTTGGTCCAATTCACAGGCTGGGTGCCTGTGCTTGTGTACAATGTGTTCATGTTGCAGCCTTTTAATGCTAGCTGCTGGTGCACCCTGCAATCCAGAGCGTCCTACCAGTGTACCAGAGACGTGGCAGGATGCTTATGAGGGGTTGGTGAGTGTGAATGCCGATATCCATGGACAAGAGGTGCGTGTGGCTGGTTCCTGTGAATCATGGCCTGTGATTCAGTTTTTCAAATGCAACAGAACCAGTGGTGAGCTGATTTCAGACAGTACCTGTTCTGGTTTCCATGTTGCGTTTTCTTGATATCCAGCAAGCTCGATAAGTTAGTAATTTGGATATCAATGAGGTGAGTTGGACTATTAACAAGGCTTTTAACAGCCATTAGTCTCTTTTAATTGGCAATTTGCTGCTGCACAGAGCAGACTCAATGGGCTGAATGGACTAATTCTGCTACGGCATCTTATGGTTTGTAGACTTGTGAGAAAGTCACCACACCACTTGATAAAGCATAAAAGGTAGAATGAGATGTTCCCGATGACAAGATAGACCACACCAGACATCTTGCCTGATTCTGCCACAAATCCCACTATAGCCCATGTCGCTCACACCCCCCAAGCTTTGATCATAGAGTTATTTGTTGTTAGATATAATAGCATCATTGGTTCAGTTCTTCTCCTTTGGCTAGCATTCGTAAATGCCTAGAGGTGAACCAGGTTCTTCAACTATTGCAATCCATGTGGTCCATAGTCACCCACACGACGATTAGAGAGAGATTTTTATGCAATGACCAAACATTTGTAGTCTGATATAATAATTTTCAAAACAGGCTGTATGTATTTAATGCACAAAGAGCATGAATTCAAAATGTTCACACTTTTAACATTACTTAGTATTTAGATTTTCAGTTTGTTACATTGTATTGACAATCTAAATCACTGGCACTAGAATCAATTGAAATTAAATTAATCATGAGTTGTTAGCAAAAACATTTAATTGGTTGACCATGCAGTTTCAATATAGGGATAAGATGCTGTCAGGATTATCAACTATCACACACACCTAAGTAAATTTAAGACATAGAATGGTTTAAACCAAACTTTCATCAATAGGGTCATTAATTAACATAGGCTCATCAGTGTCTTCAAGCTTGATTCAGATCATTTATTCCCCTGCTGGCTGGTACATGTCTTACAGTGAATACAGGCATCAATGAATGTTTCCATTCACTCCATTCACAGAGCACAGACTTAATGATTAATCCTAAAGTTAGATATTCATATTAAGCTGTACAAATTTTAAAAAACTGCAGCATGCTGAGAAAGAAATTAGCAAATATGCTAATTTTATATTTATTTAAAATCAGACTGGTACTAGAACTACTTATTCCTTAGTCTGAGTTGTTGGCTAGGATTTTCAAAGGCAGCAATAAATGTAAAACAATTATTTTTTGATTTTTTTTATAGATGAGAATGTCTACTTACACATTTATGCGAAAACATGATAACAACGAATAGCTATTTCTGCTATGGGCTGAAATTTCAGGGCCCTTTCATAATTGAGTTAGGGCTTCCTAAAACTATCAGTGCTAAGGAGGCATGCAGTCGGAAGACACGGGTCCCAACTCCAGCTGTAGTCACGGGTAGGGGAGGGGGAGATGGTGAAATAGAAATCTTGCTCTCCTCCCCATTTAATATAATTAATCTTTTACATCAAACATTTCTGTCCAAAATCTGCTGCAATGTTCCAGCAAAGCTCAGTACAAGCTGGAGAAACAACACCTCATTTTCTGCTCAAGAACTTTACAGCTTTCAAGACTTAACATTGAGTTCAACGAGTTCAGACCATGAACATTGCCCTCTGTTTTAATTATACCCCCTCCACTTGCCCCTCCTCCGCCATGTGTCAGTGCTGTCCTATTTTTTATAATTCATTCCTACCATTAATACCCATTCTTTATCTATAGCTCTTCTCCCCTTCCATTAGCATTCCCTTTACCTTTTGCTCTGGGCACACTCATCATCTGTTCCACTAGCTTCTGTTTTCTATTTTTTAGCATAAAAAACATCAATTTCCAGGCTCCCTTAAGTTTTGGAGAAAAATCATACGGACTCGAAACGTTAACTCAGTTTCTCCCACCACACATGCTGCTGGGCTTACTGAGTTTCTCCAGTGCTTTCAGTTTTTAATTTAGTTAATTTTTGTTGTGTGGTTTTATGCCAAGAGTTTGGGTTCAAGACAGACTGGTTGAGGAGGAGGCAACTTCAAGAACTCAGACCTCTTTATAATAATTAGGACTAAATAATACAATATGTTGTATGCAAAAATATACCATGCTGTAATTTTATTGTTCCATTATTGAATAACTATTCCAGAAACTGAACTGCCTATTGCTTGTTAGTATATTCCAAATGCTTCTGGTCACCTGAATTCTCTTCTAATTTCTTTAACTCCTACCACTCTGTGCAATTTGTGCCCAGTATGACTGTTAAAAAAAAATCTTTTACCATGAAATCACTGGCTTGGAATCAATATAGTTTGACTGCTATATTGGTTAGGCCACTTTTGGAATACTGCATGCAATTCTGGTCTCCCTGCTATAGGAAGGATGTTGTGAAACTTGAAAGGGTTCAAAAAATGTTTACAAGGATGTTGCCAGGGTTGGAGGGTTTGAGCTATAGGGAGAGGCTGAATAAGCTAGGGCTACTTTTCCTGGACCCTTGGAGTCTGAGGGTGACCTTATAGAGGTTTATAAAATCATGAAAGGTATGGAAAGGGTAGATAGCCAAGGTCTTTCCCCAGGGTGGGGAGTACAAAATTAGAGGGCATAGGTTTAACGTGAGAGGAGAAAGATTTAAAAGGGACCTAAGGGGCAACTTTTTCATGCAGAGGATGGTGCGTGCATGGAATGAGATGCCAGCGAAAGTGATGCAGGCTGGTACAATTACAACATTTAACAGGCATCTGGGTGGGTATATAAATAGGAAGGTTTAGAGGGATGTGGGCCAAATGCTGATAAATGGGACTACTTTTATCAAGAATACCTGGGCAGTATGGATGAGTTGGACCAAAGTGTCTGTTTCCGTGCTGTACATCTCTATGACTCTGTAACTGTAAGTTAGCCCTTTGTAACTGGACAGAAACAAAACACATTAACATAGGCAACCTTCCAGCAACCAGGAATATAATAAACAAACAATAATGTAGCAATAACATTACTGTGAGGCTTGAGGGAGCAACATATAGTCCGCACTGGCAATCAGTCACAGAAGTTTCCTTTGGGCATTCGGGCATGGACAATGCAGTGACAAGTGGCAGAGAGTCAAAATGTTTGACCCTTATGAATTTGTTAATAATTTAGTGCACATGTATTAAATTAATGAGAACTAAAAGGGACTGCAGTTTGTGCAGGCATTTAGAACCTTGGAAAGTAATGGCTACTCTGGCAACAAAGGTGCATCTTAAAGCTCCCATGGCATTACCTGTGCTTCACAGAAATTAGTAAGATTAATTTGTGATGTTGAACGATGTGGTCAATACATGGGGATTTTTAATAAGCGCAGTTAGTCAATGCCTGAGGTCCACATAAAACATTTTGTGATGTCAGATGTACTGTAAGAGTGTTTGTTTAATGCTGTTGCCTTTTGAAGGTCTCATTTCCCACCAACACTAAGTTCCTTCCCTCAGACAGAAGTAAAAGTCACTTATTTCACTCCAGGTGCAGAGGCAGCCATTTCCATTTTGATTCAGCACTTGTGAATTTGGTGGGGATGAGATAGAGCATCACAGAGTGAGTCATAGGCTAAGTTTCTCAGTCTAGGTGACCCGCCCTATCCCAAGATCTTCAAGCTCTTTTCTGTCTTCCACTTCCTGTCAACACCATTGGCTTTGATTCTCACCACTTTCCCAACCAACCCATTTATTTAACTGCACATCCCCCTACTTTACCTTTTGTGTCCCAGGCATACAACTTAGTCATGCCAGACATCAGAATGCACTGTCTCCCCATGGAAGCCAGGTTGATGGTGAACATCAATAACACCTCTACCACAATACACCTTGCTCCCCCAATGCTCTATTTGCTCCCATCCTTATAAGTTGATTTGCTCCCCTTCACAATTACTATCACTGTGCATCCCAGCCTGCTGTCTCTAATCCTCATAAATGACTTCATTGAATCATAGAACCCCTACAGTATGGAAAGAGGCCATTCAGTCCATTAGGTGTGCACACACCCTCCAAAGAACATCCAACCCAAATGCAGCCCCCCACTTCCCCCCACCCCACCCCCTGCTCCACCACCTTATTCCCTTAACCCATCTAACCTGCACATCGCTGTACACTGCAGGGCAATTTACCATGGCTAATCCACCTAACCTGCACATTTTTGTACTGTGGGAGGAAACTGGGGCACCAAGAACATCTGGGTAGCAATACTATGGTGAGTAACTCACCTCCTGACTCCCCAAAGCCTGTCAATCATCTACAAGGCAGATGTCAGGAGTGTGATGGAAAACTCTCTACTTGCCTGGAGGGTGCAGCTCCAACATCACTCAAGAAGCTTGACACTATCCAGGACAAAGCAGCCCACTTGATTGGCACCACATTCACAAACATCCACTCCCTCCACCACCAAACACTCAGTAGCAGCAGTGTGTACTGTCTACAAGATGCACAGCAGAAATTCTTAAAGATTCTTACTGAACACCTCCAAATCCATGACCACTTCTAGTTAGAAGGACAAGGGCAGCAGATACATGGGAACACCACCCCTTGCAAGTTCCCTTCCAAGAGACCTATCATCTTGACTTGGAAATATATCACTGTTCCTTCACTTTCACTGGGTCAAAATCCTGGAATTCCCTCTACAGAGGCATTGTGGATCAACCCAACAGCAGATGGTCTTCAGCAGTTCAGGAAGGCAGCTCACCATCACCTTCTCAAGGGCAAATTGGGAGGCGATGGCCTACTGGTATTATCGGTGGACTGTTAATCCAGAGACCCAGATAACATTCTGGGGACCACGGTTTGAATCCCACTACATCAGATGGTGGAATTTGCTTTCAATAAATATCTGGAATTAAGAATCTAATGATGACCACGAATCCATCGTCGATTGTCAGGAAAAACTCATCTGGTTCACTGATGTCCTTTAGGGAAGGAAACTGCCATCCTTACCTGGTCTGGCTTACATGTGACTCCAGACCCACTGCAAAGTGGTTGACTCTTAACTGCCCTCTGGGCAATTAGGGATGAGTGATAAATGCTGCCTAGCCAGCAACGCCCTCATCCCATGAATGAATAAAAAAAATCTGGCAAAAGCCCATGTAAATACAGCACAAACTCCACACAAACAGTTGCTGGAATTGAACCCAGGTCCCTGGCACTGTGAGGCAGCAATGTGAAACACTCAGCCCAGTGTCTCCACCACAAGAGTGGCCCTGATAACCTCCTTTTACTTTCCTGGACCACTTGGACTGACCATGGCCCATGCCTGTAAGTGAATTCGAAAGACATCCCCTACTGATGAGTGTCCATATCTCTGACGGGTCTCAGTACAGCTCTCTGACTAACATACCACTAATTGCCAGACTTGCTGAACGGGATCTGCAAGACATACAATGGCCCATTCCCAGACCGTACTACACAGACTCCTTGACTCTAGACACCATGGGGGCCAATGGACAAGTCTAAGGCCAAGTTCCTGGACTGATATCAAAGGGTGCCCTTGACTTACTGTGCCAGTACCCCCTGACAGAATACTTGACTTGACTGAGGGCTATGCCCCTGAAGATGGCAGCTGGTTGGTGCACATATAGTTTGTTCATTGTGTAAATTGCTGACACATGCTGTAGGTGTGACATTGACATAGTGTGGTGATGTACAGCTGTAGGCCCACCCCTTGACTGTTTACTGCTGACAACCAGGATGAGTGGCCTGGCTTTGAGTTTATGCTAAAAGGCAAAGTAAGACAGGCGGACTGTGAGGCTCTAAGTTCTGAATGAGTTGGTAAAATGCAAAAGGCAAGGTAAGACATGGAAAAGATGCAGTGAGCATCTAAGTAGGTGCAAAGTGAGTGAGCTCTAAGAGAGCAAACTAATAACCTTGAGTTGCATCACACTCTAGTGCGTGAGTACTTGCCTGTCCCTGAGCCCAAAGTGTCCTGGCACAGCATTGCAAACTTTTGAGTGATACATACTGGTTTGACTTGTTTTTTGGATACAACAGAACAGTGCTCTAGTATAACTAGTATGTTCATTTCCAAGTATTATTGTTTTATTTCGGACAACGACAAGTGTTAGAGTGCTCCAAAGTGCACTATTGGAATGGAGAATTATATTCTAAGTTGGTCACAATTGTGCCATGGCAGTGTGGTGAAGCTGGTGCATATCCTAACTCCATGGAGGGGGGAGGAAGGAGGTGACTATGGGCAGTTGGTGCCTGTGGAATGTATTCTGAGGTGTTGGGGAATGCTGTCCAAGATGGAGACCTGGATGTAAAAGCGGCAAACTGCAGCTCTGACTTCCATGTTGGAAATTGTCTCCATTCAGTTTCTTTCTACTGCATGAGGGAATGAGAAATTATAGATCAGTGAGGTTAGAGTACATATCAATGAGATGTAAATGAATGCAAATATGTCATTTACTCTCACTAGTGAGATTCTCATCTCACCATTCAAACCTTGCTGGAAATTCAGACTTTTTCTCCACATCAAGAGTCTAATTTTTCTAACTTCACCATATATTTCTAACTGACTTGCAATTGCCCGTGTTGTTGACGGGCTGGAAAAATTCAACCTAATGCTGACTCTCTCACTCTGAATGACTGGTGACAAATTCTTAGTGGTGCTTTGGAGGTTTGGTGCATGAATTTATTGGTCGGAATAACACAGGATGAAGTTGTGTTTAACAGAAGGCTTGCTGATGTAGATAAAGCCAAATGCTAAAGTAAGCCCTATTGTAGCTTCAGTACACTTGTTCAGCCTTTGGTCCATATGGTCAAATCCCTATTACACATTGGTTTACTGGATAAACTATGACAACAGAGAACAAGGAATCATAGAATCCCTACAGTGTGGAAACAGGCCTTTCAGCCCAACAAGTCCACACCGACCCTCAGAGCATCGCACACAGACCCATTCCCCTGTAACCCACTAATCTATATATCCCTGAACACTACAGACAACTTAGCATAGCCTGCACATCTTTGGACTTTGGGAGGAAATCAGTGCACCCGGAGGAAACCCATGCAGATATGGGGAAAACATGCAAACTCCACACAGACAGTTGCCCCAGGGTGGAATTGAATCCGGGTCCCTGGCGCTGTGAGGCAGCAGTGTTGACCACTGATCCACCATGCTGCCAAAGGAGGTCCAAAGCATTTATTTTTCCTTTCTTTATTCACAGGATGAGGGCAACTCCAACTAGGCCAGAATTTATTACCCATCCCTCATTGCCCAGAGTGCAATTAAGTGTCAAACACATTGCTATGAGTCTGGCGTTACGTGTAGGCCAGACCTGGGAAGGATGGCAGTTTTCTTCCCTAAAGGACATTAGTGACCCAGATGGATTTTTCCAGGCAATCAGATTATCATTAAACACTTAATTCCAGATTTTATTTTAAATTGAATTCAAACTCTACAATCTGCCATGGTGGTATTTGAACCCAAATTCCCACAGCATTACCTGAATGTCTGGAGTCATAGTCCAGTGATAATACCACTTTGCCACTGCCTCCCCTCAACCAAGTACTGACTACTCTTGATAACTACTGTGTCAGTGACTATGACTTTGGAGCAATATGTAACTTTCATTTTGAGAAACCTTCATATCAAATTCAATGCTTTGGATTATTGGGAAGTCAATATTTTGTACCAATAGGACTCCCTATAGAACAATATGGTACATTGTGTCCTCTTTCATATTTTTACACATTCAGAATTTTTACCAGTATACATATTTCAGGAGGTAATGTAGAGAATCTGTATAGGATGCTTGTAGAGTATTATGATGGAGTCTAAATGATTAAAAATCAGCAGCAGTCCCTACATTCTCAATCTGGTTGCATCCTAGCAATGAAAGTATGAAATATTATATCAATATGTTTGATTCATTAGAAAATCTGCCACTGACAGTGAGTGAAACTGTTTAAAATTTTATTCAATCATGGAATGCAGGTGTCATTGACTGGGCCAACATTTATTGTCCATGGCTAGTTGCTCATCAGAAGGTGGTGGTGAACTGCATTCTTGAACCATTGAGGTCCAGCCAGTGTGGATAAGCCCACAATGCCATTAGGGAGGAAATTTCAAGATTTTGACTGAGTGACACTGAAGGAACAGCAATATATTTCCAAGTTAGGATGGTGTGTGACTTGGAAGGGAACTTGCAAGTCGCGAACGTTCTCATGTATCCGCTGCCTTATCCTTCCTAAATAGTACTGGTTGTGGGTTTGGAAGATGCTGCCTGATGAGTTTTGTGAATTTTTACAGTGCATCTTATAAATGGTACACACTGCTGCTACTGAGCATCGATGGTGGAAGAAGTGAATGTTTCTGGATGTGGCACCAATCAAGATTACTGCTTTATCCTGGCTGAAGTCTGCATTGCGATGCTGGACGTCTCTGGAGGAGGCTGAGATGGATCGTCTTTTCGATACTTCTGGCTGAAGATTGCTGCAAATTCATCAGGTTTTACCCTGATGTGCTGGGCTCCCCAATTCTTGAGTATGGGAATATTTGTGGAACCTTCTTCTTCAGTAAGTTGTTTAATTGCCCACCGTCATTCACAACTTGATGTGGCTGAACTGCAGAGCTTAAATCTGATCTGTTGGTTTGTGGGAACACTTAGCTTTGCCATCAATTGTAGCTTATGCTGTTTGGTATGCAAGCAATTCTGTTTGGGAGCTTCATCAGGTTGATACCTCATTTTTAAACATGCCTGATGATGGTCATGCCATGTCTTCCCGTATTCTTCATTTAACCAGGGTTGATTTTCTGGTTTGATGGTAATGATAGAGTGGGGAATTTGCCAGATCATAAGGTTGCAAATTGTATTGAACTACAAGTCTGCAATGAAATGGGACTTTGTTGTGAATGCATCAGAAACAGTTCTTCCCAACAGCATCGACAACATTCTCAAATTGCATGCTAAAAAAGTTCTATTAGCAAAATCTTGTGAACTGTGGACAAAAATCAGCTGGCAGATGTATTAGTGGAACATATCTTTTATGCCATAATTTTTAAAAAAAGGAAGAGAAGAACCATATTTCTTTTAAAACTAGCTATATACTCTACACACTTGCATGTAATACATTGTAACAGAAAATGATTGTGTGTAGAACATATGCCATTTTATCATAATGTTTTGTTTATCTGTCAAGCAGCCAAATCTTATTAGAGAATCAATTATTTGCATTAATATGAACTCCAGAGATTTACTTTGACAGAACTACGTTCCTTTGTTTAAAACATTATTAAGCAATTAAGGTGTCATCCACTGCACAGTTTCTTTAGGAATATCTAAGTTAATGTGACCTATATTGTTTTTGTTGTTGACTTTTAAAATTATGTTCAAGCATTTCAACTGTGTATTAGGTTATATATGTGACTAAACCTCCTTCAAAAACAATTCTTTACTTGGCTAAAATGTGGACCTATATTTGGAGAGTAAAACATGCATTTAATTAGTGTGAACTGGAAGTGATTTGAATTGGATTCTGTCAATTTAATTCATTAATACTAAAGTTTTCTTTAATTGGGCTATTCAAATCTGTTTGACACTTCAGTGATGCTGATATGCATAAAGAAGTAAAACATAACTTAAGTATTGTGTGATTTAATTTGTTGGCATAGAAGGTAAGCTAAATTTCATATTCTCTTTTGATCATTCGTTACTTTCTATACTAAATCATTTTGAATTGAATCAATTGATCAGTTGATGCAGAACTATTATATATCTGTGTACTTGCTCCTCCCCAAATTTACATGTAGATGATGCATTAATCCAGGAGTTTAAGGGCAATTATATACTGCAGGGAATTGGATGGTGCAGAATTACTACAAGACTAGTAAAGTAACAGAAATTTGAATGCATTATTATTTGCACGCTAGCCAATGGCTATGAGGCTTTAATCTAAACACCTTCTCTCCCCAAACCAGTGTTAAAAATCATGAAGTTGACACATTTGGAAAATATAGAGCAATGTATATGGATCTATTGTTCATGTCAACAATCATGTTTGTGCACCTTCACTCCACTTCTGAAGATTTGAGTCATTAATGTAGTCTGATATTGTGAACATTCATCTCCTTCTGCCAATTCATTTGAGTAGTCTATTTATGTCTGAGACTTGTTGGTGAGTGTTGTTTGGTCATTCAATTGAAATCAAACAAAACTGAATCTAATCTTGTCTTAATCTATGACATATTCCTGCTCACTTAATTCAGTCATCATTGGATAGTAGTTAGGAACATTCAGATTTAGCCAATTTTCCTCACTCTGATTCAAAAGCACTGAGCTATTCTACTGCTGTCCAAATGAGGTGAGCCAACTTAGCCAGACTTAGGAGCGTACTATAAGGAGCCTATTTTTATTTCAACAGTCCAAACATTTCCAAATTATTAATATTTGGGAAAATGCCCAAATGCCCAAATCTGTTGTAAAAATTAAATATTTCCACAGGATAAAGAAATCTGGTCCATAGGTTTGTGGCAGTCTTTGGCAAGCTTTACAGAATAAAGAAACAAGAAAAATATTCTCACTTGTTTTCTAGAAAAGCCTGGAGATTGTCAAAGTTGAATTAATCATGGTCTAATTAAGAATATTGTATGAAATTTTCCATCCTTTGTGATTGCCAAAATGTTTTTCTATCTCCCTTAAAAGCAGGAATCTCAAAGTTTCAATAAGGTCACCTCTCATTCTTCTAAACTGTACTTAGTATGAGCTCAATGTACTCAATCTCTCCTCATTTGAAAATCCCTCCATACCTAAGATCAACCTAACAAACACTTTCTGGACTGCTTCCAATGCTAGTATATCTTCCTTAGATAAAGGGACCAAAACTGCTTACAGTATTTCAGGTGTTGTATGATTCATGACATATAGTTTTAAGATTTTCCTACTTTTGTACTTTATTCCCTTTGAAATAAAAGCCAATATTCCATTTGGCTTTTCTTCATTCATTTATGGGATGTGGGTGTTGCTGACTGGTCAGAATTTATTATCTGTCTCCAGTTGCCCTGGAGAAGGTGGTGGTGAGCTGCCTTCTTGAAATGCTGCAGTCCACCTGCTCTAGGTTGTCGCACAATGCCATTCGGGAGAGAATTCCAGGATTTTGACTCAGCAACGGTGAAATATTTCCAAGTCAGGATGATGAGTGGCTTGGAGAGGAACTTGAATGTGGTTCCCTATTACCTGCTGAACTTGGAGGCTAGATTCTTTGTGATTCATGTGTGAGGGCCATCTCGCTGTGCTGTAGCTTTCTGCATTCTTTCCCTATTTAAATAACATTACTTTCTTCTATCTGTCCTGAAAAAGTGCATTATCTCATTTTTTTTTCACACTGTATTACTAGTATTTGCCCACTCACTCAATCTGTCTATTTCCCTCTGTAGGGTCCTTGTCCTGTTCTTGCCCCATTGCGAAGGTCTTCTTCAGTAGCTTCTGGGTATTCCAGCAGCTCAGCATAAAGGTCTAGTCCTGGTGTAAGGTATCCTGTTGGCATGGAGACCTCATTCTTACTTTGGAGCTGGTTTCAGGGTATTCCAGCTGCCCAGTGTGAAGGTCTAGTCCCGGCATAGAGGTCTCATCTCAGCATGGCATGGCAGGCTCAGCCTGGCACTGCGATTTAGGCCCAGACTTACATGGCTGTTTTGGCCCGGTTTTCCAGTGCACCCCGAACCCAAGAGCCATTAATTGAACCGTGATGAACTTTTACATTTTTTCCTTCTCATTTATGACTTCTGCTCTTCATTTAAGTGCAACTATAAGTTGGTATGTCAACTTATAAAACTTTTCACTGTATTCTTTTTTGTAAAAATACATGTGACAGTAAGTTGCTATTCGGTGCTAAGAAATTGCTTTTTGATGTACTGTCTAAGGAATCTTGGTCAATTTCTACATGTATCCTGTAAATGGTAAACATTGCTGCTATTGAGCATCAATGGTGAAGGAAGTGGATGCTTGTGGATGTGGTGCCAATCAAGCGGGTTGCTTTTTTTCTGGATAGTGTCAAGCTTCTTGAGTGGTATTGGAGCTACTTTCAAACAGCCAAATGAGGAATATTCCATCATACTCCTGATTTTTGCCTTGTAGATGGTGAACAGGCTTTGGGGAGTCAGAAGGTGAGTGACTCACTGCAGAATTCCTAGCCTCTGACCTGCTATCATAGCCATTATATTTATATAGCTGGTCCAGCTCAGGTTCTAGTCAATGGTAACTCTTAGGATGTTGGGGAATTCAATAGTAGTAAAACTATTGACTGTCAAGGGATAATGGTTAGATTCTGTCTTGTTGGAGATGGTCATTGTCTGGTAATTGTGTGACTCAAATGTTATTTGCCATTTTCAACCCGAGCCTGGATATTGTCCAGGTCTTGCTGCATTTGGACCATAGTCTGCTTCAGTATCTGAGGGGTCAAGAATGGTGTTGAATATTGTGAAATCATCAGCAAACATCCCCAATTATGAGAGAGGGAAGGTCATTGATGAAACAACTGAAAATGGTTGTGTCTAAGGCACTGTACTGAGGAGTTCATGCAGAGATGCTCTGGGTTGAGCTGACTAACCTCAAACAACCATAACCATCTCCTTTGAACTAGGTATATCTTCTATCAGTGGAAAGTTTTCCCTCTGATTCCTGTTGACTCCAGTTTTACTAGGGCTTCTTGACCCCACACTCAGTCAAATGCAGCCTTGATGTCAAGGGCAGTCACTCTCACCTTACCCTTTTTGATAGACTTCCAGGTCTGATGGTGGGTGGTTTGGAGGGGAAATAGCAGGTGTTGATGTCCTCAGGTATCTGCTTCTCTTGGTAGTAGAGATTGTGAGGTCATCTCCGCCCTCTTTATTGTGTTTCTAATTATGCTCTGCTAGTTTTTAAAGGCTTCCCAATTCTCTAGCTTCCCACGAATCTTCACCACATTGAGAGATAGTAGGAACTGCTGATGCTGGAGAATCTGAGATAACAAGGTGTAGAGCTGGATGAACACAGCAGGCCAAGCAGAATCAGAGGAGCAGGAAAGCTGATGTTTTTGGTCTGGGCCCTTCTTCAGACATTTCTGTCATCCAGCTCTACACCTTCACCACATTGTATGCTTTTTCTTTTGCTCTTATGCTATCCTTGACTTCCTTTGTCAGCCATGGTTGCCTTATGCTGTTTACGGAGACTTGATGAATTTCTGGACCGCAACTTGTAGATAGTGCCGTGGAGCATACCTAGTGAAGGGTATGAATATTGAAGTTGCTAGTATTGTTTGAGTTTCACTCATCCAGGTGAGTGGAGGATATCCCATCACACTTGTTGCTTATAGACAGTAGACAGTTTTGGTAGAGTCAAGGAAGCAAGTTCTTGTGGCCACAGTATTTATATAACTTGTTCAGTTCAGCTTATAGTCCAAGGTATCTCCTGGATGTTGATAGTGCATGATTTAGTGACCCTAATGCCATTGAATGTCAACAGGTAACGGTATATCCTCTCTTACTGGAGATGGTCATTGCATGGCTCTTGTGTTGTGTGAATGTTACTTGCTCCTGCCATTCTATCAGTACCCCTGTTGCGCTTCTCAGCCAATCATTCTCGACTATTGTCACCCATGCCAAGATGACACAGCCTGAAGTTGGGCCTTCTAGGAAGATGGAAGTTAACCTTCTAGGAAGATGGAAGTTAACCTTCTACAGATGGAAGTTAACTATCAATCAATCTGCAGTCTAACCCACTGTAAATCGCCAGCCTTCTATTAGCCATGCCGCAGATACTAGGGTAGCACAGCATAGCAGAACAAGAGAGTATACCAAGATGATTATCATACTTTCATACAATATAACTTAAATAATTTATAATTTTGCTTTGGATTTTCTATCTTGTAATGGTTTTTGCATTGTGGCAAAAAGCATGAAGTGGCAATCAAAAGGTAATAAGTCTAGAGCTATTACTGACAGGAATTGGAACTGATGCTATTAGTAACATGTATGAATTAGATTTCTTTTCTGTACATTCCAGGTGTAAAAGGGTACTATTCCTTCCTAATTCTCCTCAATGTCATCCTCTTCCCTTTGTGGTCCCGCTTCTCTGTTTTTCTCATGATGGCAAAGGTCATTCCCTCATGATGGAAAGACTGCAGCATTCAGCATTAGTGTGAAATCCGTGTTGCATACAAGTAACTTTATGATGTGCCTACATTACACACTTCAGCAGACGTGAAGTGTATGCATGCTAACCACTAAACCAAGATGACGTTTGGCACACTTTCAGTCAGAAGTCAGCACACATGTGAAGGTGTGTTTACTGTCAATAAGAAAAGTTTCTAGTGAGCCCAATTTCATTCCAGCCATTTCTGAATACACGTTGGTATGGTGGCTCACAGCGTCAGGGAACTGGGTTCAATTCTAGCCTCAGGTGACTGTCTATGTGCACATTCTCCCTGTGTCTGCATAGGTTTCCTCTAGGTGCTCTGGTTTCCTCCCACAGTCCAAAGATGTGCAGAATAGGTCGATTAACTGTGCTAAATTGCCCATAGTGTCCAGGGATGTGCAAGCTAGGTGAATTAGCCATGGGAAATGCAGGGATACATTAGGGAGGTAGGTCTGGGTTTGATGCTCTTCAGAGGGCCAGTGTGGACTTGATGGGCTAAATGGCCTGCCTCTACACTTTACAGGATTCTATCCATGAACTTTATCAAAAACTCCCCTGTATATTTTCAGAATTGTGTCTGATTAGTTTTTGGCATGATTCTTAGTCTGCTGACAATCTTCGTTCTTCCATTTGTAATTTTTGACAGTTTGTTTTCCATTTGAGGGCTTATTTAAAAATGTTTTTAGCAAATTACTATGATAAAGGCTTTCTTCTGCATGTCATTAATTTAACAAACTTGAGACAAATTGATCTATTCCAATCTGTTCCCTTAATGAAGAGACCCACTCTACCACTTCAGCAGAGTATTTCCAGTTTTAAATTTTGAATTTTGCCAGAAATATTCATTATCTTTATTGATGGTCTTCCTCTCAGAGTTAATAAAAGCTCCTTGCAATTATCTGCATGATTGTACACATTATATTTAATGCATGTTTGTTTCAAACTTGTGAATATCAAAAATTGTTCATAGTATTCACAGATAGGTCCTTGATGTTTGTCTTCATGTTTAAAGAGCACAAAATTCCTGCAGCATGATACACACATATAAGAAATGTCTGTATAAATTAATTATCCTGCATGGGAAATAATTCTATAAAAATCTCAATAATTGGCAGGAAGAGCTCCTGACATTCATTTTGAACCATCGTTGATATCAGTACAATGTCTTCCGAAAGCAGATTATTAAAAGCTAAAATATTTTTCTGATCTTTTGCCCTAACAAACAATACCCTCAACATTATGCTATTGTCTATCACCTACTTGATATAAAAGTGAAAACACACAAGTGACATTTCACAGGAATCCTGTTTTCGTTGACAGGATTGATACTGTGCAATTAGCAGGCAAGTAACATTATGCCTGTGAAGATCTATTGACCTGCAACAGTATCCCTATCAATCATTGAAATGAGCCCTACTGACATTTGTGTCAAAGTGCTCTGCTTCTGATCTTACATTTTGATTCTTAGTAAATTTTGCAGCAATGGATTGTTAAGTTTTTCCATGTAGATAATGTAATCCTTGTTGATGAAAGTGATGCCAAATAATGTGAATGGTGAAAATGATATGACATACAATCATGGGTACGACTGCATGGATATATGTCATTGGGTTATTTTGAGAAATATGGAAGGTAGAGTACAACCTATTCAGAAAGATGTGGCTGAAGATTCCTTTGTTTGTAGCTGTTAAAATGCCTACTGGTATGACACAGTAAACATTCCTGTAAATGACAGTTAATGACCCCAAGAATCCAAAGAGAGCCATTTCAAGTGTAAGTACAAAAATGCATCTGCTTAGATGTTCTGCCATGGATTTCATGAAGTGTCTGGCATCATACAGTCATCGAATCATGGAGCAGTATAGCATGGAAACAGACTCTTCGGTCCAACTCGTCCATGCCGACCAGATATTCTAAATAAATCTAGTCCCATTTGAAAGCATTTGGTCCATATCCCTCTAAACCCTTCCCATTCATATACCCGTCCACATGCCTCTTAAATGTTTGAATTGTACCAGCCTCCACCACTTCCTCTGGCAGCTCATTCCATACACGCTCCACACTCTGTGTGAAAAAGATCTCCCTTACGTCCATTTTAAATCTTTCTCCTCTCACCTTAAACCTATGCCCTCTAGTTTTGGACTCCCCTACCCTGGAGAAAAGACCTTGGCTATTCAACCTATCCATGCCCCTCATAATTTTATAAACCTGTGTAAGGTCACCCTCAGCCTCCAACGCTCCAGGGAAAATAGCACCAGCATATTCAGCCTCTCCCTATAGCTCAAACCCTCCAACCCTGGCAACATCCTTGTAAATCTTGTCTGAACCCTTTGAAGTTTCACAACATACTTCAGAGAAAGATTCTTAATAGAATTGTGATGGAGATAATGTTTTGTGTGTCTGTTTGTGTAGGAGTGGAATAGGAATTTGGCAGTAGTTTGTGTCAATGCTCGCAGCCACATTCTCAGGCTCAATATAACATTTTTACAAGAAAGATTATTATAAATGGTAGTTGGATTTTGTTTTTAGGATCTGGGCAAGCAATTCTCTTGCACCATCAATGAGGCTAGTACAATTTATCACCAACTGGATACCTGTTATTTGGTATAATACAAGCTGAAACAAAGACTATTTACTTCTCTAGCCATGCTGTGGATAATGTGTAGTTTGAAAGTTTGATTAAAGGTAAGGTAAGGGACATCCTAATTCCAGGCCCTCCACCACACTCTCAAACGTCAATAAGAATAATGGCCGAAGTTTGGAGCCTGAGGACTTCATAGAATACCTGTAATGTAGTACAAGAAAAACAGAAAATGCTGGCAATGCTCTAGGCACCATAGCCATATGTACTCACCACTACCAGGATATCCCAGGATTCCTAGTGCCTGTACTATATTTAAAAGACCATTGCTCATCCTGTCAAGTGCTGGCAGTCTGGAGCTGTCCTGCACAATTGGAGACATTCACCCCAGACAAAGAGCACCTCATTTTGAATGAGATAGCACAAAGAGAGACATCCTCTTCCCCCAGGATAGGCAAAGGAGGCCAAGACACCAGACCCTGCCAGCTCAGTCCAGCTGCTACCCGGACAAATGTGGTGTCCACAATCCGATGGAAGCCTCAGCAGTGTCAAATGAAGGTCATTGACTTTCTCTGTTCTATCAGTGTAGGTGAAACTATTGCTCTCTGCTACCACACACTCACTCTTTCTCTTCTGGTGGATCCATCTCCCTCCAATACTCATGCTCTACCACTTTCACTGGTCCACACGACATGTTCCCTCACTTGCTCTCACCCACTAATCCCATAGCATCATAAAATAGCCGAGCCAAATTAGGCCGTTTAACACATCAGGTCTACTCTGTCATTCGATCGTAGCTGATATGTTTCTCAGCACCATTCTCCTGCCTTCTCCCCTATCCATGATCCCCTTACTATTCAAGAACATATCTATCTCTGACTTAAATACACTCAATGATTTGACCTCTACAGCCTTCTATCGCAGTGAGTTCTACAGATTCACCACCTTCTGGCTGAAGAAATTCCTTGTCATCTCAATCCTAAAGGGTCCTTCCTTCACTTTGAGGCTGTACCCTCCAGTCCCAATCTTTCCTAAAAGTAGAAATCTCTTCTCCATGTTCTCTTTATCCAGGCCTCTCAGTATTCTGTAAGTTTCAATAAGGTTTTCCCCATATTCTTATAAATGCCATAGAGTACAAACCTAGAGTCTCACAGCACCAGGAAACCAGGTTCGATTCCACTCTCGGGCTGTATGGAGTTTGCACATTCTCCCCGTGTCTGCATGGGTTTCCTCCGGGTGCTCCGGTTTCCTCCCACAGTCCAAAGATGTGCAGGTTAGGTGAATTGGCCATGCTAAATTGCCCATAGGGATGTGTAGATTAGGTGGGTTATAGGGAGATGGGTCTGGGTGGGATGCTTTGAGGTTCGGTGTGGATTTGTTGAGCCGAAGGTCCTGTTTCCACACTGTAGGGATTCTATGATTCTATGATTCTAATCATTTCTTGTATGACAAGCCCTTGGGATCATTCTTGCAA
Organism: Rhincodon typus; assembly: GCF_021869965.1. Lineage (NCBI taxonomy): Eukaryota > Metazoa > Chordata > Chondrichthyes > Orectolobiformes > Rhincodontidae > Rhincodon > Rhincodon typus. The sequence goes on along the minus strand of NC_063346.1, from coordinate 33,116,800 downwards.
GCTTCCTCTGGACTCCCTCTAATGCCAACACATCTACAAATTTCTCAATTATTTCCTTCAGAACTCTGACATGTAGTGCATCTAATCCAGATGATTTATCCACCTTTAGACATTTCACCTTCCCCCAACACCTTCTCCATATTGATGACCACTACATTCACTTCTGTCCCCTGACTCTCTTGAAGTTCTGTAGTGTTTCTGATGTTTTCCACTGTGAAGACTAGTGCAAAGTACCTATTCAATTGCCCCACCATTTCTTTGTTCCCCATTACTACTTCTTCAACTCATATTCCAGTAGCCCAATGTCCATTCTTGTCTCTCTCTTACCTTTATATATCTAAAAATATCTTGAAGTTTTCTTTCATATTACTAGCCAGCTTACCCTCAAATTTTATCTTCACCCTCTTTATTGCTTTTTTTAAAATATGCTCTGCTGGTTTTTCAAGGCTTCCCAATTTGAAAACTTCCAACTAATCTTCATCACATTGTATGCTTTTTCCTTTGCTTTTATGCTGTCCCTGACTTTCCTTGTCAGTCACATTTGCCTCATCCATTCCTTAATATGTTTCTTCTTCCTTGGGATGAATTTCTGCTGTGCCTCCTGAATTACCCTGAGAAACCCCTGCCATTGCTATGCCACCATCTTTCCTGCTAGGCTCCCCTTCCAATTACTCTGGCTAGCTCTTCCCTCAGGCGTTTGTAGTTACTTTTACTCAATTGTAATACTGTTACATCTGATTCTAGCTTCTCCCTTTCAAACTGCAGGGTAAATTCTATTGTATTGTGGCCATTGCCCCCGAGGTGTTCCTTCACCTTAAATTCCCTAGTCAAGATTGCAATATTACACACCACCAAATCCAGAATTACCCATTCTCTTACAACCATGTCTCTGTGATACCTATAGCATCTTACCTGCCAATTTCAATCTGCGCTACAAGCTCATTTATCCTGTTTCATATACTGCTTACATTTAAGTACAACACCCGTCAGTCCTGCATTCATTAGCCCCTTTCTCATAGTTGTCCTCTTACCTGCAGCGCCTGAAGTTAGATTTCTGATCCTTTCCATACTCTCTGTCCTGTTATTTGTTCTGGAAACTTCAATAACTTCTGCTGAGCCCTTCCTCCCACCTTATTTTTTTCCATAATTTTCCATGCAATTGAACTCACCCCTCCACCAATTAGTTGCAAGCCCTATCCATAGCCCTAGTTATGCAATTTACCCCTTACTACTAATCCTGAATGCCCTCTGCACTGCCTATTCAGTCACCTGTGGCACCTCAAAGCCTTTCTTCCACCTGCACCAGCACTTAAATCTGTGCCTATTATGAAGTTGTGGAGAGTGTGTGGTTCCTTTGAGAGATAAAGTGCTTTTCTAACCTTAGAGATTTATACAGAAAAGAAAAGGTGTCTACATTTAGTTGAAGATGTCCAGCCAGTTCTAAAATGGGAAACATGTGTCAATTGGCTGTGGTGATTGGAAACCTTAGGCTTGTTTTGATGTTTTGACAACTAGCTGGAATCAGCCAATTAATTTAAACCAAGCACTTAGCGATTGAAAGCCAATTGAATTTAAATCTGATGGTTGTGACAAACTCGGACCAATGCTATTGTAAGAAAATTGATATGTAATCCAAGGTATATAAGGAGCAGGATTTTGAAATTCGGTGTGAGAGCAAACCGCCATCTGAGAAATAAGCACCTAACTCTCATAAGAAATCACTAAGCTCTCTAAGGAAGCAACTTCTTATCCATCAAAGGCGCCAGCGCACTTCTACCTAGGAGTCTTCGCAGAGAAAACTTCCCTGACAGCAGGATCAGCGGATGAAATGCGCTTATGACTTGAGAGACAGTGGAGAAGGCAGAGTATTCCAGAAGGCACATTCTGTATGGACTATGAGGGACTAAGTTTAAATATTTTTCTTACTACTTGGGTTATGTAAGCGGGACTTGTGTTTATTGGAATAGGATACCAGTAGAATTTTGTTCAGTTAGGGAATGGTTAGGAGTTAGAAGGGAACTTTTTGGTTTGTTAGTAGTTCTGTTAATTTGTTTGCTGTTAGGGTTAAATAAATAAATTGTTACTTGTTACTTATAAAGTGAATGTCAGGGATTTTGCTCCATTTAACCTCCCCTTCTCCATAATAGTGCCCACCACTTTCACTTCACTAAATTCCTCCCTTTCACTTACTGCAGGAGAAAATGGCCCACAGCATAGCCTATAGAGTCAGAATGGGTGGTGGAGTGCCTGATATTCACCTAGTAGGTGAACACTGGGACTGCTATGATGGATTGCAGAAACCTCCTTGCCCTGGCAACAAAGTAAGAAGTGTTGTCCGTTATTGTGGTGCTCTCCCATTACCTCCTATTATGAATTCCTCACAAGGAGACAGGATGGTTCCAGTTAGCACCCAGCCTGAGGGGAAACCACACAGACCACCCCTCCTCCTCTTCCAAAATCTCCTATCAGGATACTCCAGAGTGCCGTGCTTTCCACCTCCACTCTGCCTGCCACCCCCAGCCCTCCTAAGCATGTCTGTACCTGTCTCTGGAACTTTGAGACATATATGCCACCAAGGTCTCCCAACAAAACTTCTGAGACCATCAGAATTCGCTCTGGACAAGGCTCCCTCCACCACAGCCGTGGAACCTGCAGGATTGCATTGAGTGGAGGGGGAGTGAAATAAAGAAAAAGACCTCTGAGGGTATATTGGTGGGATGGGTGTCATTTTGTTATAATTATGCTCTTACATTTGTAAATATATGTTTACTTTTCACAATCAGCTCTGTGCATGAGTTTCTGACCAGCCAGAATAGCAGCTTTGAAGTTCCGGAGCCTGCCCATTCCTTAGCACTACACAATGTTCAATGGTCCAAGTTGTGAATTAAATAGCTCCTGCACCATGTGCAGGCAATGGGTAAATCACACATGATTACTCTTTTGGCAACTAGAGTTCCATCCTTTCAAGTAGACAAATGCAGCTATTGCATTACAGGCTTTAGTGAGATTCGTATGTTATCTTGGATGATAAATTCAGGAGGACTTTGGCAAGGGTTTGGACTACACACAGTAAAGTAATGCCTACTAATGACAGGAGGATATTGTTATGATTTCTATTGATGTTATTACTTGACAAATTGTAATTGAGTTTGATCTGGCAAATCATATTCTGTTTTTATTTTATTTAACTGGTAGTCTTTCAATGAGACACAAGCACACAATGTGGCAGATTTGTTTGCACCAATAAAACAGAAGTTTATTATGCAAAAACAAATGAAGATAAAATAGAAGAAAAAATACATGATGCAACTTGAAAGATTCCAAAACCCAAAATAAAAATACAATTCCATCTACTACAAACCCAACACTTTACAGTGTTCATATACCAGTTCCTCTCTCTATCACATCTATAGGTATAAATTATCTATTTCTTTCAGTTCTCAGTCTTGAGCATTTGATACCAATTTCCTAGATTATTTGCATAATTGAACTTAGGCTTTCTGAGTTTCAAATAACCCCTTCAGGGTTCTAACTAAACATTTCTGGTCTGGAGCTTTCAGATTAAAACCTTGACAGTGAGCTGACCTTTTCCTAAGTATTCTGAACTAACTCATTTCTCCAAGAGAAATTGTTCTTAGATTTAACTCCAAGCAGATGTCTGAAAACTAAAAATAGAAGCTTTCCAATGTGCAAGCTTTCCTGAAAAAAATTCCTGATTCTTTTGAACTGAAAGCAAGCTAATGTTCATCCATGTTTATTTTGTTCAGCCATAAAACCCTCACAATTCAAACAAATTATGAGTATTTCATATTCCCATTCCAGGAGCACTTTCTGTCATATTGGTTTGTACAGATTGATGCAAAAGGAGTGAGTGCTAAGAAAGCTAGCAAGCAGCCCTGAGATGCAGCCTGGTCCAGTCCATGAACAATGTTGAAGTTCTTCGCAGCCTTCAACATGTCATCCATGAGACAAACATTTGACCACAATCATTCCTTCACCTCCACTTCTTGCCTTCAAACAACTGCCAAACCTTAAACAGACAATTGTTCGCAGCAAACTACCCAGTCTTCAGGACAACATCGACCACAACACCACACAACCCCGTCATGCCAACCCCTGCAAGACATGTCAGGTCATCAACATGGACACTACCATCACATGTGAGAACACCACCCATGCTTTTCTCCACTTCACCTGACAAAGAGACAGAGCTTCGAAAGCTTGTGATTTCAAACAAACCTGTGGACTGTAACCTGGTGTGGTGTGACCTCCGACCTTGTCCACCCCAGTCCAACACCAACACGTCTACATCGTTGATATAAGAACACCAGAGGGAACTACCAGCATTAGAGGGAGAGTAATGCATGAGGTTTCATATTGAACAAGTTAGAAAAAATCTTTTGATAAATGAGTTTAGCAGCCTGTTTTTTTTTGCTAAACATTTAACTTTATGGCATTTCCTGAATACAAAGCATTACTAATTTGTACCTTTTTATTATTCATTTATAAGGTATGGACATCTTTGACAAGACCATCATTTGTCCTCTAAGCTTAATTGCCTTGTGATGAGTCTCCTTGTAAAGTGAGATTTTGGAAAAATGAAGATGGAGATGAGAAGTGACAACACATTAAGTTCTATAGTGGTAAGAGAGATGGGTAATGCAGAGATGGATAAATTATGGGATTTTTGAATACAGCAGTAATAATTTTGCATGAGATATGGAATGTTTAACAATATCAGTTACGATGGGGCCTATGGAGGCAATTGTTGAAAACAAAGTGTTTGAACTTTGAAGATAGAAATCAACATGGATGGGAGAGCAATTGGGCAGCAGCAGACTGACCACCCATTATGAATCTCAATTGAATTCTTCCTCACTGCTACTTTCACTTGTCCATTCTGGATTTGTGTATGACACAGACTAACAGAGCAAAATAAATCTCCCTTCCTGCTGGGTTTAACATAACTATGTTATAACCGAGTCTGCTGTAAAGTAATGATGTACGTTTTTGTTGATACTATTCTACTCCCCACAAGGTGATTCTCATGGGTCATTTATTTTTGTAATAACACTTCACACAAGGATCTGATTGACTTTATGATCATGCCTCGATTGTCCGTCCAAAAATATATCTGTTATTATAGCTCATTGGATTATGCTGGTACAGATTGTCTTAACTAGATTTAGCCATCAGTTTTCCACCATTCAAACAACTGTTAAAATCAACAATTAGCAAGTTGTTTTTGACGGCTGTGCTAAATATTAGTTCAAGCTGAATTTTCCAGATGGGTAGGTTATTGCACTCAGATGAAAACTAAGCAGTGAAGTGGCAAATCCCAAAATGTGATGGCGATAGCATTACTTCTATCGAGGCAGTCACTTCCTTCAAGGAAGCATAAGTGTGTGTTCAGAAGAAGCAAAATGCACAGGCCAATTTGAAGGAGAAGAGGCCTAAGTGTTTAAAATATCTTACATAGGCATAATAGGGGAAAACTACTCTGGGAGGTCCAGTTCGATCAGCAAGTGATAAAGTGTAACAATGTGATAAGCCTTGCCCAATCTTTTCTGCTGTTTTGTTCCATATTCAAAATCATGGTACACATTTGATTTATTTTTGAAGGATTCTGGGATTTGAATCCAAGTCCTCTGTAGTCCTCAATTCAGTGAGCTCTCAGGCCTATTCACCTAAAAGCAAAATGGTTTATAAAGGGATTTAAGTTATTAGAGAGGCAGTTAGAGATTTGTGAAATGGTAACTAACGATATCTGGATGCACACTGTGACTATAAACTGCTCGATCTCTGAATGTGAAAATGAAGGCAATCTTGAAAACCTTCATGATAAATTCATTCTAATCATGTTATTCTCATGCATCATTCAAGGCCTGTGTTCAGGAGGTGAAAGTCACATTTCTTGGAATGTGATTTTCTTCATGCTTCAGACATGTCTACAAATAGTTGTAAAGGGAGCAATAATTTATGTTTAGATTAGTACTGAGTGTGATCAATTCCACCTATGAAAGTAAGGCTCCAACAGAAAACTTTGCAGTTAATGTATAACTATTAATTAGTAAGCAGGTGAATAACAATGCATAAAAAAAAAATTCCAATGCTCAGTAATGACCCTTCAATGTGACCATTCCAACCCATGACCTCTACCAGGTTAAAGGACAAAGATAGCAGATGCAAAGGGACACCACATCTTGAAATTTCCCTGTCAAGCCACTCACCACCATGAGTTTGGAAATATATCGGCATTCCTTCACCGTTGTTGGGTCAAAATCCTGGAGTTCTCTCCCTAGCATCACTGTGGGTGTCTCGTCTCTCCTTACAATGTAAGCGTTCAAGTAGGCAGATTATCACCTTCTCCAGGGCAGTGAATGATGGGCAGTAAATGCTGGCCTAACCAACAGTGCACACATCACATGAATTAAAATAATAAAATCTAAATTTATGTGTGATTCCTTCATCCTAAGCCAATCATCTCTGGCTGCTGCATTTGAACTTGCTGGCTGATTACAAAGCTAAGCTGCAGCTTAGTATGGTATGGACTGTTTGTGGGTTTAACCCCATTGTTATGAAGATGTATTATTTGATACTTTTGAGGCGTTGTGCTTAGAAGATTGTAGACAGAGGTGTGTTTGCAGTCCTGTGCAGAGGCCTAGAATTGTTTTTTAAGGACATCCACTGAATGATCACATTAGAACTTTTTTAAAAGTTTTCTCATAAATCACATCACTGAAGATAATGACTTGGACCTCTTTATTGGAAACCAGTTCACTAAGTTTGTGGCTGTCAGGAATAGGTTTTTGTTTGGAAATTGTTTGTATTTCTGTTAGGCCATAACCTGTTGAGAGAAATTTTTAATCATAGAATCCCTACAGTGTGGGAACAAGCCCTTCAACCCAACAAGTCCACAACATGCCAAGCATCCCACCCAGACCCAGCCAATCTACACATCCCTAAACACCACAGGCAATTTAACATGGCCAAACCACCTGGCCTGCACATCATTGGACTGTGGGAGGAAACCCACGCAAACACAGGGAAAACATGCAAACGCCACACAGATAGTCACCTGAGGGTGGAATCGGACCAGGGTCACTGGCGCTGTGAGGCAGCTGTGCTAACCACTGAGCCACCATGCTGCCCCTGAAAGGAGCTATTCAACTAAGCCTCTCCCTTTCTGATTCAGTGTTGCAGTATCTCCAGGGAATCTACATTGTGTGTAGACAGTGAAAGTAACAATATATCTCTTCAGCTAATCAGCTTAAAGTAACCTCACAGAAACACAGAATCTAATCCAAGATATATAAACCAAGTGGTATAAATTAGATTATATCTAATTTGCCCAGTCGAGTGAGGAAACTCTTTACAACCTTTGAACAAGCAATCAGAACCCAATGAAGATCATTGAGAAGGCAATAGACAGCAGTTTTCTAAACTTATCACAAGTTGGTGAGCACAGATTAAAACACTCCCCACTCGGCTCACCAGCTGCCCTAAATGACATTATGAGTTGATGTCATGACATCTGAACCCTCACCCAGTGCCACCTTATGCAATTTCATGGGCCCTTATCATCTCCACAATTTTTCAAAGATAAAATTATGTCCTATATTTTTCTAAAAACTCATCTAACTTTGCAAATATATATTTCACTTTATGTTCATGAGAATCTAATTTATGCCTCTTGGTTTATATATCCTGGATTAGATTCTGTGTGTTTCATCTCCACCAATTTTTCAAAGGTAAAATTATGACCTTTTTTATAATCTCATCTAACTTTGCAAATATACATTTCACTTTTCGTTCATGATTTGAATATAATTTATACCCCTTGGCAGATTCTGTGCGTTTCAGTGAGGATTCTTTAAGCTGATTAGCGGAAGAGATAATTTGTTGCTTTCAGTGTTTACACACTGTGCAGATTCGCTGAAGATACTGCAACACTGAATCAGAAAGGGAGAGGCTTAGTTGAATAGCTTTAATTGAGGCTTCCCATTTGCCTATTGAAGATGCAACTCCTACTCCTCTGATTGACCTCCAACATCAGTGTCTGCAAAGGAATGGTCTCCCTGGCAACTTGTCAACACTAGCATTTTGTCCTCCATGAGGGATGTCAATAATGTGATGAGTAAAATATTGTCACCAGACTGCTGCCTGGTATTCTGGGCCTATTTCTCCTGTGGAAAGACAGTAGGATAATGTTAGTAAAGCAAACACAATGGATCATCTCTTTGTTTAATTACTGTAGTATCTGTTGGCCAAAGGCATTGATGTGCCAATGGGCCGCCCTGGACTGTCTTATTGGCTGAGCAGTGTCAGGTTGACATTCCCTGACAGGTCTACAGCCAATCTTTTCTGATGGAATGTTCCAGTCTCCACCCACTGCCATTTTCTTCCCCATATCTGCACTGTCATATTTGCACCCACCCATAGTAGAGAACTGAGATTTGTCATTAACTCTGGCAGAGCAATGAAGGTTCATGACATGCTCGCAGCACTACATAGTCAGGTTCTCTAAATGGCCCTATAACTGCAGACCACCTCTGTGACCCTAATTCTGGCTTGTTTAGTTAAACTGGAGGGCTCCACTCTCTGTGCCTCCCACATTGCCTGACATGCCTCGAGGTGAATGTGCAGGGAATTGTCACTGAACCATGGGGCCATCAGCTTCTGGTTTCCATCAGGTCAACACAGACATGAATCAAAATCCCACTTCCAGATGCATAATCACAGAAACTCCACTTGCTGTCTATTATTTAATGGTAGACACAAGGATATTGTTCAAATATAAATCAGAGGGAGAAGGCCTTTTTCACCTACTTTCAGTTCCACCCCTCTAACTCCATTAGTTCAGGTAAAATTGCAGTCATAAACATATACAGTAAAAAAAGTAATTGCAAGGTCAATCTCCTCTCTAATTGTATCACCCTAATTAAAATAAGAAATGATAAGATACCAGACTTATAAAATTTTAATTTTCAAGGCTAGAGTGTTTGTTTTACAGCAATTGAGATTTGTCTTGCTGTAAAAATATATTTTTGCCACATTGCACCAGCCCTAACTTTATCTGACAGATATCTTGGGTGGCATGGTGTCTCAGTGGTTAGTACTGCAGCCTCACAGCATCAGGGACCTGGGTTCGATTCCATCCTCAGACAACTGTCTGTGTGGAGTCTGCACATTCTCCCCATGTCTGTGTGGGTTTCCTCTGGGCGCTTCAGTTTCCTCCCACAACCCAAAGATGTGCAGGTTAGGTGGGTTGGCCATGCTAAATTGTCCATAGTGTTCAGGGATGTGTAGATGGGATGGGTCTGAGTGGGATGCTCCAAGGGTCAGTGTGGGCTTGTTGGGCTGAAGGGCCTGTTTCCACACTATAGGGATTCTATGAATTAATGGAAAGATACATCTGCCTTACACGTTGGCATTGAAATTAATGTGTTACTATTCAAACATACTCTATGGAGTGGCATGGTAACTCTAACTACAGCTTCTCCTCTATCCATCTTCTATCCGCCTCCCCCTCTCTCCCTATTTGGTTCAGAGCCCCCTTCCCCTCCCCCATTTCTGATGAAGGGTCTAGGCCCGAAACGTCAGCCTTTCTGCTCCTATGATGCTGCTCGGCCTGCTGTGTTCATCCAGCTCTGCACCTTGTTGTCTCGGATTCTCCAGCATCTGCAGTTCCTACTATCTCAGCTTCTAGATTTCTTTGTTTAACTGTCCATGTCCATAGGCCATATGTTACTGTTCTAATCACTCCACAACCGTGATAAGCACTGATAGTCTCACTATTATTGACAATGAAAAATCCAGCGAATATGCTCATTCTCCACAAGCCAGATGAAAATCTCAGTTAGAAAAAAGTTTGTTTACAGACTATAGTTGGTTACATTTGACTTAACATCAACACATCTTCTAGAAAACTCTTTAATTTTAATTGATTTATTTATTCGTTTAATGTTGTTTTCCTATTTGGTTAAATATCCCATGGGATGCACTCAACTGACTTCAGTTTGTCTTAACACAGTCATTAGCATTTTTTTTGAGCCATTAACTCTGAAAACTGGTGCAAGGTGCAAATATTTTCATGGATGACAACTTCAAATAAAGGCCAAGGAACAATTATGAGGCTTATGATAACTGACATATCTGCCATATATATTATACTTTCATATAGAGATCCCTTAAGATGAACAACAGAACCTTTTATATTTGTTGCAGTTATATACTACACACATTTCATGTAGATGCTGGATATAATTCTGTACTGTTAGAGGAAATTATAATAACACCATTTTTAAAAGAGAACGCAACATGTGGCAAATAAGTCTAATTTATTTTACAATGTAATCATCAAATTCCTACAGTGTGGAAACAGGCCATTCAGTCCATCAAGTCAACACCAACCCTCTGAAGAGCATTCCATCCCTGTAACCTGTAGCATTGCTGCCTCACAGTGCCAGGAACCCGGGTTCGATGGCTATGCTAAATTGTCCATAGTGTTCACGGATGTGTAGACTAGGTGGGTTATGGGGATTGGTTCTGTGTGGGATGCTCTGAGGATCGGTCTAGACTTGCTGGGCCAAAAGGCCTATTTCCACACTGTAGGGATTCTATGATTCTATGAATCCTGTATTTTCTACAGCCAATCCACCCAACTGGCCCATCTTTGGAATGTGGGAGAAAACCCATACAGACACAAGAAGAATGTGCAAACTCCACACAGACAGTCATCCAAGGTGGAATCAAACCCAGGTCCCTGGCACTGTGATGTAACTGTGCTAATGACTGAGCCACCATACCATCCTTTTGGAAAGAAGCAAAGAAAAGCAAAATCAATAAGCAAAAGACCATTGTAATGTAATGTACAAGAAGTCACACAGCCCTATATATTATGGACTAGGTTGTCCAAATATAACTTATTACCAGACTTGTTATTCACTGTTAACCATGTCAATAATAGACTATAATGTAACATGCAATGGGCATTATAATTGTAAATAACATAAAATAAAATAAATCAATGTGTAAATAATCACTACACTATTGTCTTTTTCTGTTCAGAATCTATTTTAGGTTTATTACCTGACATTTAATTTTCTCAAGAAGTATTCACTTTTTGATGAAGGAACAGGACACAATATTGATTTCTCAATGACAAACAGTTGTGACTATTCATGCTCTCATTTAAGGTTCAATGTTGTGTATACTTTCTCCTTGTGGAATATTGGTAAATAATCACACTACTCTTAAATCATTTCTTGTGAATTGTGCGTTCATCACTGTGAAGAATGTTAGTAAGGTGTAGAACATGTGCACACATTTCTTTTTTGGCCACCACCTGCAATTTCTCAATCAACATTCAGCCAGTTCACTTTGAACTGTAAATTTCTACTCATTAGCTATTTGGTTGAAACCACTCAAACCTCTTCACTGAGGCCATCAGAGAGAAAAGCCTTTGAATTTTGAAGCTTTAGTAATTTTCGTTTCCAACAAATGAGGAACTGTAATTTGAAGTCCCATAATAGGATATTATGGTATACGTCAGTACCAATGACACAAAGAGGACAGATGGTGAAGTCCTAAGGTCATATTTTCAGGAACAAGGGGAAAAGGTAAAAATAAGACCTCAAAGATAGTAATCTCTGAATTATTCTGAATACCATGTGTGAGGGAGCAAAGGAGTAGAAAGGAGAATCAATGCATAGCTTGAGGTTGGTGTAAGAGGAATGGTTTTGGAGCACTAATACCACCACCTTTTCCAGGACAGTTAATGATGGGCAATACATGCTGGCTGTGGAACACTCACATTTGTGAACAAATATTTTAAAATCAAAGTTAAATGCGTGGTGATGCATTTTGGCACAAGGTATAGGGAGGGCTATATAGGATTAATGGCACAATTTTAAAGGGTGTACAGGAACAAAGGGACTGGGGAACTCATATTCATAGTCCTTGAAGGTGGCAGCATATATGGAGAGGGTATTTAACAAAGCTTATGGGATCTTGAACTTCACAAGTAGAGGTACAGAGTGCAAAAGCAGGAAAGTTATACTGATTCTTTGTATATACCATTTTAGGTTAGACTAGAGTATTGCACCCATTTCTGGTCAGCATATTTCAGGAAGGACATAAGGCTCCTTGAGAGGCTGTGGGAGGAGATTTAACACAGCGGCTCCAGCAGTGAGGGATTTTAGCTACAAGGCTAGTTTGGAGAATCTAGGATAGTTCACTTTGGATCAACAAACTTTGAGGGGAGATTTAACCTGGGTGTAAAAACTTATGAGATAACAAGGTGTAGAGC
>NC_063346.1:33017864-33094490 GCF_021869965.1 Rhincodon typus | reverse complement strand
TGCTTGTCCTGCTGCGTTCATCCAGCTCTACACCTTGTTATCTCAGAATTACATTACAGGTCTCTGTTATAGCCAACAATTTCAAAACCCACTTGAATATCAGTATTTCATCATAGCATTGCTTCAGTGCTTCCTTCCTTAACGTCTGGAGATATATAATGCAATACCTTCAACAGAAATGACAAATGTTACTCCTTCAAAATACTTTAAGGAAATTAACTGGAGTAACTCCGCACTGAGAAGTTTAGATGAGACTGCTAATTTTTGGTTTATGTTTATTTGAACATCAAAAAACAATTCTAAGAATTAATTAATATTTAATTTGCTGAATTCTGTTCTGAATATTGTGTTTTAGTTAGAAAGATACATGAAACACCAAACAAAAGAAAAAATGCACAGTTCTACAAGATCTTTACTGTTTTCAGTGTGCCCCACTGGGCTTCATAACAAATGATATACTGATCACTGTTCTCATGCAGGAAACGCAGCAGTTAATTTGTACACAGTGAGCTCACATAAACAACAATGAGACATTGTCAGATTCTTTATTTTTAGTCATTCTTAAGCCCACTCAGCTCCTGAAATCTTCATAGCCTTGGTTCAAAACAAAGGCAAAAGAGCTGAACTCCAGAGATGAGGTAAGAGTGAGTGGCCTTGACATCAAGGCTGTGTTTGACTGAGCGTGGCATCAAAGGGCCCTAGTAAAACTGAAATTAAAGGGGGAAATCTCTCTGCTGGTTGGAGTCATACCTGGTAAAAAGGAAGATGGTTGTGGTTGTTGGAGGTCAGTCATCTCAACTCCAGGGCATCACTGCAGGAGTCCTCATAATAACGTTCTCCACCCATCAGCTGATTCACCAGTGACTTCCTCTCCATCATAAGGTGAAGAGTATGGATTTTCACTTATGATTGCAAAATGTCCATCACCATTCATGATGCCAGTGAGGCAGCAGCAGCAAGATCAGGCTAGTGAGACAGCCCAGAGTGGGACACTGGCAGTGGCATGGTGTGGGCTGGAAAGCCTAGAGCAGGATTCTGGTGGAGGAATGGCGAGGGCTGGAAAGCCCGGAGCAGGACTCTGGTGGAGGCATGGCGAGGGCTGGAAAGCCCAGAGTGGGACTACAGCAGTGGAAAGGAAAGTTGGACTCTCTTAATTTATTTCTTTTTCTTATCCTATTCTAAGTTAATGTGAATGGCACCATGTATACACGGCAAAGGTACACAATTTTCACTGTATTTTTACATTGAATACGTGACAATAAATGAGTCAGTTCAATCAATTCAATTCAGTTTATGTCCAAATGCAAGACCCCGACAATATCTAGGTTTGGACTGATAAGTAGCAAGTATCGCTTGGGCCATAGAAGTGCCAATCAATGACCATCTCCAACAAGAACGAACCTAACTATCATACCTTTACATTCAATAGCACTACCTCACTGAATCCCTAATTATTACAAAACTAGAGGGGAGGACCAGGAGCTGAACAGGTCTAGCCATAATCTGTGGCTACAACAACAGATCAGGAGCTAGGAAACCTGTAGCAAATATCTCACATCCTGACTTCCCGAAGCCTGTCCACTATTTGCAAGGCACAATTCAGGAGTGTGATAGAATACTCTCCACTTGCCTGAATGAATGCTTCTCCAACAATACTCAAGACAGCAGCTCCCTTGACTGGCACACAAATAGCACATCCTCAAGCTTTCACTGCTTCCACTACTGATGCACATTGGCATCAATTTATAAAATGCTGTGCATCAACTCACCAAAGGTCCTTAAACAGCACCTTCCAAACCCATGACCACTACTATCTAGATGGACATGGGAAGCACATACACATGAAAACTACCATTTGCAAGTTCCCCTCAAAGTCACTTACCATCCTGATGTGGAAATATATCACCATTCCTTCATTGTCACTGGGTCAAAATGCTGGAACTCCCTTCCCTTCAGAATTTTTGATGTACTAACCCCACACAGAATTTTAAGAAGGCAGCTCATCACTATCTTCCCAAAGGCAACTGGGGATTGGCAAGAAATGTTGATCCAGCCAGCAAAGCCTACATCCAGGGAATGAATTTTTTTTTAAGAAATGTACAATGAACATTGGTCTACACAGGGGAGAATTCCCCTGTTCTTCTTTAAATAGTGAGAAGAAATGGTTTAATAATGCCTTTACCCTAAGAATCACATTGCATGTGCTCAATACCATAGTGATGTCAGATCATATGAAACTGGAGTCTAATTCTTTGGGTTCCTAAAGATGCCTTCCTTCCAATACTTCTATATCATTATGTTAATAAGGCTTAAATATTCACATACAATTATGGGCCTAATTTTATTACTAATAGTACCATGGATTCTTTCGGTTTCATCCTAAATAATTAGTTACAAAAGGTTCTATACAGAAACCCCTCACCAATCACAAATTAATCATTGGTACAGGTTACTGGAATAGAGTACTGTTTCTCAGCTGCTTTGTTTTCATGCATATATTTAGAAATGAATTGTACTTGCTTTAATTATGTGTACCATATAATGAAGCACATACACATTGAATAATGCTAGCATTTCAAGTGAATAATTCCACTTGTCATGAGGAAACCTGAAAAATGTAGAATCTCAAGTTGAATAAAGTCAACAGAGGAAAAGAACGAATCCCAATGATGCTTCAGGATCAGGGCAACATCAAAGCAACAAAAAGACGTTTCACTGCTTTTAGCTGGGGTCATTTGTTGAGAAACCATGAGATAAGGAAATTGAACACATATCGTGTCAAGAGTAAGATTTCTTGTTTGTACTTCATTGTTTCTCGTTGTGGATCAGAAAAAAACACCTAGAAATCGGATCATGCACCTACCGTTTTGCAAGGGCTGGAGGGTTCAATGCAGTGTATACATGCTCACTTCATCCACCTATGCTATTTTGACTAGACCATGTTATGGACACCCATAGATATCCACAGGCAACTGCCCGTTAATACCTTAGAAGGAAGCTGTGTATTCTGTGATGAGCTTTCCTCAGCATAAATGTAACAAAAGCAGTAAGCTTTAAATGAACCATTGGAGGATGATAATTTAGCTGAATGAGAAGTCAAGGAAGAGTGTGAAGACAGAATTGAAAACCAATTTCCACCTTAAACTATCTCTGCCTTTGAAGACTGGTATACATTTCTAAAGCTCATTTTAAGGCATGGTGCCTAACTAATTTGTGTCTTTAGCAATTTCAACACACTCATTGTGCCGAACATTCATCGTGGAGGGAAGATACAAGAAAGAGCTTTGATCTCAGGTCAGAAATGCACACATGGGGCAGAATTTCCTTTTGATGTTGAGGGTTTTGCTTGCCAGCTGCAGAGCCAACATGACTCCCATGCTGCCCCAGGAATCCCTGCTGAATTGCACATATGTTGGCAAGGCCCTTATGTGGGCCTTTCCTGGGAGGCAGGATCATGAGGACACATTGCTGAGTTTCATGGAGAGTTTCTCACAGCAAGACCCAGCGAGTTTTCTCATACCATGAACTTGAACTCAGTTCATTAGTTAGATACCAGGCCCCTATGGTGTCCGTCTTGTCTGATGCTAGCTGATTCTCTCACTTGCAATAGGTGGAAGTACTCGCCACAGTATGGGACCATACAGGGAAACCTTCAAAACATTCAAAACAGTCATCTTCATTCACCAACCCCGAAAGTAAACAAAAATCAAACAATCAGAAGCTGCACCTGCCTCTCGCGACTGAGATGAACTCTGATGAAAGATCACTGGGCTAAAAATATTAACTGTGTTTTTCTCTCCACAACGGCTGCCAGAACTGCTGAGTTTCTCTAGCATTTTCTGTTTTTTATTTAGTTTTATATTTCCCATATCCACAACATTTTACTTTAATTTTGGTGACATGGTCAAGATTGCCTGTGACCAGCGTTTGCACCTCACACAGTTGGACGCTCCAGGAATTAATATACATAATGATAAGATTGCAAATGACTTCAATCTGAACTCTAATGGTGCATGAATGATGCAACTTCCCCTTGAAAGGCCTCCTGTCTCTCTGAAGTTGAATCTGCACTTTGGCTCAGATAAAAAGACATACCCTACAGGTGAGGTCACAGCTATTTGTAAGTTGGAAGTCGTATTTAGGAATCAACTGATCATGGATGGCAGTGCAGGATGGGCACGGCACTGTGCATCCCAGGATAGCCTTTTATTAGCTGATTACATTTATTGATGTTTCTAACCTTTGAAGATTTTTTCTGTCTCAAGTTAATTTTAATGTTCCCTGCCCATGATTGTGAAGATAGGTTGCATACAATTCTGCTAATGCAGGTGGGATATCTCCCAGCTTGCCTGAAGCTTCGGTGTCCATGAATCTGCATTGCAAGCATGTCTGAGGGGCCTTTTCTAAATCCATAATCTGAGATCTTGCTGGCTGTAGGAT
Source organism: Rhincodon typus (assembly GCF_021869965.1). NCBI lineage: Eukaryota > Metazoa > Chordata > Chondrichthyes > Orectolobiformes > Rhincodontidae > Rhincodon > Rhincodon typus. The sequence continues at coordinate 33,090,050 of NC_063346.1, read as the reverse complement.
TTCCTAAATCTGCTCTTGTTTTAATTTGTGATTAAACCTGCGTATGGTCTGCTTCCTCCTTCCTTGGAGTGGTCCAGCCTTCAACTCAAGGGTGAATTTCTAGATGAACCTGTTGCTGTTGTTACATGTCCTTTGTTGGTTCTGTGAAGTGACTAGACAACTTTATGTTTTATTAACCTTCTGAAACAATTCTCATCAAAACAGAAAGCAGAGCATTCATGAACAATGCCACCTGAATTTAAGAGTAAAGAAGACCTAAGCACTTAGCCTCCTCAAAACAAGTATTTAGTCGTGTGTTGGAGATAGTAGGAACTGCAGATGCTGGAGAATCTGAGATAACACGGTGTAGAGCTGGATGAACGCAGCAGGCCAAGCAGCATCATAGGAGCAGGAAGGCTGACGTTTCGGGCCTAGACCCTTCTTCAGAAATGGGGGAGGGGAAGGGGGTTCTGAAATAAATAGGGAGCGAGGGGGAGGAGGATAGCCCTACCAACCTCATCCTGCCCCCTTGACCTGTCCGTCCTCCCTGGACTGATCTAACCCCTCCCTAACTCCCCACCTACACTCACCTTTACTGGCTCCATCCCCACCTCTTTGACCTGTCTGTCTCCTCTCCACCTATCTTCTCCTCTATCCATCTTCTATCCACCTCCCCCTCTCTCCCTATTTATTTCAGAACCCCCTTCCCCTCCCCCATTTCTGAAGAAGGGTCTAGGCCCAAAACGTCAGCCTTCCTGCTCCTACGATGCTGCTTGGCCTGCTGTGTTCATTTAGTCGTGTGTTCTTTTGTTGTGACTCTATCCTGACAGAACAATTTAATGTCTGGAATACTGTCATTTCATTGGTCACCTTCACGTTTGACATATTTATTTCCCATGATTTGTGGCTTCTCTTTTGTGAGAAATGAAGGGTCTGCTTTGTCGTTTGTTCCCAGATCTGGAGTATCCACAGGGAAGAATGATTTCTGGTATACTGTGTCAAATCCAATGTTTCCACTCTGTCAACCAAACAAATATTTAAAACCACACACACTGCTTCGCATAATAAAGAAGTGCAATGATTAGAAGCGATATGTAGATTTTCTGTGATCTCTGTTCCATTGTAGAGTAACATAGCACATATCTGCTCTCTCACTCTGATATTAACATCTCTTGTGTCCCAGAATTGAAGGAAGTACCATCTGAAGAATTGTGTTCTTAACCATGATATGGGAGCTGGAAGAATAAATTCATCAGCCCTCTGTCCAAGCTAAAATCAGTTTTCTTGCAAGTAACCATGATATGTGCATCCCAAAATCAAGGGTGTCAAACAAAGGTGTCTCTGTATTTAGGGACAGCAGGGAGGCTCAGAATCTGGGCGGAAATAATCACTGTTCAGAAAAGCAAGGAACTGTAATACAAGGAATAGAAATGGGATCATACCTCAGTATGAAGGTGCTCACTCAGTGAATTTGTAAAATCTTTTTAAAACTTAGTAGAGTAAATTCAGGTCTCCATTGTGGTGGGGGAGTCCCTGTACAGGGTGCTTGATGGTCATGTCCCCACCCAGGTAAACAGACAGGCATATAAGCCTGCCAGAAATATTAATGCCAACTGCCCACCAATGCACACCCCTCCTCCTCCTCCCTCCCCCAACCCCACAGTCTGTCACTCATTGCTGCCTGCAGGAAATTGATCTGTTCTCCTAGCTATCATGTTATGAAACTACAGGTACATTGGAAAATCTCATTCAGCCTTTCAAACGTATGTGTAAATAAATTCTTAGCGCAGCTAATTGTCCGCCCTGCTTATGAGGACTTGCGGCCTTTCTGGCCCCGAGACTTGTATCCTGTACACTGGCCTGGAAATGACAAGCCTGCCTTCCAGTCTTCCCAGATCCTGAAAATTCTGCCCATTGTGTGTTTTCATTGTGAGCAACAGGTGACAAAAAATCATTTGCTCCATGGCCAGCAAACAGGCTGTTCAGTTATATTCCTGACAAATCTTAGAAAATGGAAGTCTGACATGTGTAATTATATCCAAGTAAAGTATCTTAAGACTAATTACAAATTGACCAACTTCTGCAGCAATTTTTCTTGGGTCTTCTTTCTATAGCTTTTAATGCCTTCTGTTGAATCTATAACCTTCACAGAAATACTCTTAACATCTTGAGAAATGCGACTATTTCCATAACAACAGACCTTTACACTGTTGGATAGCAGGAAAAAAAATCCTTTCTAACATAACTCAATGTTGGCTAACATGATTGCTTACAGACATGATGCATAAGCTTCACAGATCATCCAGTCTTACCAAATATGATTTATGCACGGCTGTCACTCCAATGACAACAGTTGCCATCTTTTAATGCAATCTGTCAGCAGTTTTGCAGACATATACCCACCTTGTCACCATTCCTTCACATAGAAAATGCATTTGATCCAGAGGTATTTTTTTTTAAACTTTTATCAAAATTAAACCAGCTACCATCAATGAACACAATGGTCTGAACCAAGGTCTTCATTTGTATAGGCAACAGACCTGAAGTTCTTTTGAAGCAAATTCCTTACATTTGTTATTTTTTCACCCCATTTATATCTCCATATAATTCAGTATTTAAGTTCCTTTATTTTCAGTGTCTCTTTGGTGTAGGAAGTCTCTATGGATACAAATCTGATGATGGGAGATTGGATGAAATTGACATTGGATTTAATAATTCAATACCATAGCCTGAAATGCTGGAGTATTTCAAAGTACTGTTAATGTATCCTCCAGCACAGTTTAGGAGTAATCACGTTTGACTCGAGATGACATTGGAAGTCACGTACCTTAACAGGCCTGGACAAACAACAAGCTACTTGCCAGTAATATACTGAGGAGTTATTACAAAACTCTTGCCAGTAATATACTGGGTTCCATATTAATAGTTGGTTTGATTTCAGGATTATTCTAGTTAAAGCTTCAGTTTCTCTAACTGTTGTGTTTTGCCAAGCTCTGCCTAAGCTCTTTGTTAAACTGTTCAGCTGTTTCACTTGAATGTCAAATAAGGTGATCTTTATGGTCTGGGCACCTAGCGTACAAAAACCAAAGTGCTCTGAATTCATGTACTGTATCTCCTGGATACAATTCAGAGAATCAGTGGCAACTGAGAGCAACTGTGTGTCCATGATTGCACTTCCATTAGTTTTAATAGTGGAATTAGAAATGACAACTATTAATGTCAAATTCTACCGGTGCTAACCCATTTAGTCCTTTGACTAGTTGAAGTACTACCTATAAAAATACTGTAGAAAGCCATCTCCTGATGTGGTTCTTGGCTCCTCTCATGTCAGTAAAACTCAATAATATAGCCACACTGCTGTCAAAGTGAGAACTGCCATTGACAACAGAGCTGAGGGTAAATGCTGCATTGATTGTACTTTGCTGTGATTAGATATGTGCTATTACCTCATAATAACTCAACATGAGCCATTGACTCATGTCTGAACTCTCAAACTAACAATTTAACAGATTCTGAAGATCTATTTCCCTTTATTTCCACACTTCAGTCCTTATTTTCCCTCAAGCATGTTTTACATTTTTTCAACTATTTATTATTCTGTCATAAATTAATAAGGTGTGTTTTCAACTATTTAAAGTAATTTCTTTGGAAGTAAACATCTTTATATAACTTAACTGCTCCCAAAAGATGGTTAAAGGAATATAACTTCCTATTTCTTTCCTATAATTGCTATGGCATGCTAAATAAGCATAAATAATACCAATTCATTTCCAGGTTTTTCTGTTGCTTGTCTAATGGGCTTGTAGCTAATGGGGCTAAAGGTAGGCAAGTATCCTGGCCCTGATGGAATGCGTCCCAGGGTCCTAAAGGGATGGTGGGGAAAATAACAGATATGTTCATGGTAATTTATCAAAATTCGCTTAACTCTGGAATGGTTCTGGCAGATTGGAAAACAGCAAATGTGATGCCACTGTTTAAAAAAGGAGATAGACAAAAGGTGCATAACTATAAACCCATTAGCTTAATTTCTGTAGTGGGGAAAATGCTTGAATCTATCATCAAGAAAGAAATAGCAAGATATCTAGATGATGTTGTCCTATCGGGCAGACGCAGCATAGATTCATGAAAGGCAGATCATGTTTAACTAATTTATTGGAATTCTTTGAGGACATCACGAACACGGTGGACAACAGGGAACTGGTGGATGTGGTGTATCTGGATTTCCAGAAGGCATTCGACAAAGTGCTGCACAAAAGGCTGCTGCATAAGATAAAAGTGCACAACGTTATGTGGAATGTATTAGCATGGATAGAGGATTGGTTAACTAACAAAAAGCAAACAGTGGGGATAAATGGGTGTTTTTCTGGTTGGCGATTGGTGGTTAGTGATGCGCCTCAGGGATCAGTGTTGGGACCGCAATTATTTAAAATTTACATAGATGATTTAGAGTTGGGGACCACATGTAGTGTGTCAAAGTTCACAGATGACACTAAAATGAGTGGTAGAGCAAAGTTGTACGGAAGAAACTGAAAGTCTTCAGAGGGATGTAGATAGTTTAGGTGAGTGGGCAAAGGTCTAGCAGATGCAGTACAATGTTTGTAAATGTGAGGTTATCTATTTTGGTAGGAATAACAGCAAAATGGATTATTATTTAAATGTAAAATATTGCAGCATGCTGCTGTGCAGAGGGACCTGGGTGTCCTTGTACATGAATCACAAAAAGTTGGTTTGCAGGTGCAGCAGGTAATTAAGAAGGCAAATGGAATATTGTCTTTCATTATTAGAGGGATGGAGTTTAAAAGCAGGTAGGACATGCTGCAGCTGTATAGGGTGCTGGTGAGACCACACCTGGAGTACTGTGTACAGTTTTGCTCTCCTTACTTGAGAAAGGATGTACTGGCACTGGAGGGAGTGCAGAGGAGGTTCACTAGGTTGATTCTGGAATTAAAAGTTTGGTTAGGAGGAGAGATTGAGTAGACTGGGACTATACTCATTGGCATTTACAATTTATAGAAACATATAAAATTATGAAGGGAAAACATAAGGTAGAAGCAGGGAGGTTATTTCCACTGGTGGGCGAAATTAGAACAATGGGGCATAGCCTCAAAATAAGGGGGAGCAGATTTAGGACTGAGTTTAGGAGGAACTTATTCACCCAAAAGGTTGTGAATCTGTGGAATTCCCCATCCAGTGAAGCAGCTGAAGCTACCTTGTTGAACTTCATTTATAACGCGAAGATAGATGGACTTTTGAACAGTAAAGGAATTAAGGATTATGGTGAGTGGGCAGTTAAGTGGAGTTGAGTCCATGAAAAGATCAGCCATGATCTTATTGAATGGCAGAGTAGGCTCAAGGGGCCAGTTAGCCTACTCCTGCTCCTATTTCTTATGTTCTACTGTTCTTGTCTGGTTGCTAATAATGAGTTGATCATTAAATGTCTTGCCAGGTTAGTTTTGGTGAAGAGGGCATGTAAAGTAAGGAGAGTGCCCAACCCACAACTTTCCCAATAAGTCTCAAGATCAATCCCATAATAAAGATGGTGGATGGTTTCCAAAATTTGGCAACCTGCCCACCACACATAAATAAATAATTAAGGGTCAATTGAGCTGTTAAGAGCTTGGTTAACCCCAACATAACATCATGGTGCCTTCATTCTGGGATTATTTGCAGTCCCAGAAATGTTTACTACAGAGGTCTGGCACTACTAGGATAGTCAGAGATTGACCATTTCAGACGGTGGTATATGTTCCTCCAACTGAAGGGTAGAAGTCCCACTTACTACTAAATGAACATTCCCACAATGGGTTTTGGCTATGGGCCAGGCTGCTCATTCTGTCAGCTGGCTGCAGACTCTCCTTCCAAGGCAAGGAGCAAGCCATCCATCCTGCTCAATTTTCTGCCCACTGTGTTCATCATGCAATTGGTTTTGGGATTGGCTGGAATGGTGTGAGGCTCCAATTAAAGTCGATGAAGCAGGGGGTTTGTTCAATTGTTAACAGCAGCCTCAAGTCATTTGATTCTGTCTGTCCTGGCATCAGATTGATCACATAGCCACAGAGAATCAATTTGCTTCCATTCTTTTATTTAAAACAAGATAATTTGGAACAAGAAAAGACTCCAAACACTGCAACGAAAGTTAAACTGCTCTACATGGGAACTAAAGCCAAAATAAGATTTTATAGAATTATTGAGTTCAACCTGGATTTTCCTGAAGAGTACAGATGGGTAAACCATGAGGTGACTGCCTTGTGACTTAGCAGATAGCGTTCTACTCTCAGCTAAGAGCTTTGTGTTCAGGTCTGACTCCAAGACTTATAAGCCAGACCAGGAGGGTTCATGGTGCAATGTAGGAACCTGACAATCAATAGGCTAATTCTTCCAATTGGCTCATGGCAGAGGTTAAGATCAAGGTCAGTCATTACCGAAAATCCCGATACATCCCTCGCAAAAAAATAGGGAGGGTTACATCCTACAATGGATGAATCAAACTCAAAAAGAAATAGGGGGTGGTTGTACAGGAAAAGCAGGAGGTGCTCATCCTAAGAAATGGCAAGAAGAGACCCTTGTGCCTGACCAAGGAAGTCTAGATGAAGATAGCAGCGGAAGTCAACTGCTGTGGATCCCCGCAAGCATCAGTGCAGTGTCAAAGTGGGTCAATAACCTTCTCTACTCAGCCAGAGTAAATTCTACTAACTGCTTAGCACATTGTAGCTAGATTTTGGCAAATCAAGATGGATCCCTTATGGGGCTGATTGACACCAATTCTGGATTTCTGTAATTAACTGAGCATGTGTGAATTTCAGAAGTTGATTTGAGCTGCAATGCATTAACGATAATAAACACTGACAGTTTTGCCATCATTACAATTACAGAGTCTCAACCTCTATTACATTGGAATCTGAGGCCAAAAATATGCAAGATATCTTATTGTATCTTATGCAAGCCAACAGTCTCATCTACTAGGCAAACAGACAATACAGATATTCAGGAGATGTACAAACATGCAAAAAGGAAATCTAGAAATCTTGGAAAAAAACACAGATGCTACAGGAAAGGACAAACAGACCACATCAAATACTGCATTATATCTTTCTGTTATCTATGGACCATCACAGTAGTATATGTTCTAGGCATAAGAACAGTCATCGGTGAGATGTTATGATTCAGAGACAATGTATCAGAATATACATTCTCCATGCTTAAAAGTTCTACAAGCCAGTGACAATTCACTTATACTAATTCATACCACAGTTTATTGCCTCGCAAATAGTATGTACAAGTTGAAAAGAAAATTACAAAGCAGGGCTAGATTAAATTGATTTCTCCTTAGGCCTGTTAACATACTGATCAATACAAACTGATAATTTATACAGCTCAGGGCAATGACAGGAATAAAAACAATTATTCTGAACATTCCAAAAAAATAAACTCCAGACAAAGCAGCAACCTCCATTTATACACCACAATACCTGGCTCATGCAATAAACATTATTGTTCTTTAGCAGGAATATCTTTGAATGAAAATATTTCAATAATATCTCAGAAATATTGGACATATGGAAATTTGTATTTATGGTTGGAAAAAACAGATAAATGAAGATCTTATTACACCAGTGCTGATGATAGCTATCATATCATCATAAGAAATATATTGCCAAATCTAATTTGAACATACAGGACTATAGACTGCTTGTGGCCTGATTATTAAGATGCCAATCCCTGTGCTAATAATGGATGGTTCTGAAGCTCCAAGAAGAAATGGGAAACCAGAATTCTCACAAGTGATAGGTTTTGGAGCATACAGTACTAGACGATGGAAATGAGATTCCAGCAATAGTAATGCAGGCACTCAAACAATCAAACAGTGAAATCAGAATCTTGGAAGGTAAGAGAAGTAAGATATGAAAAATATGAGCACGTGCTAAATTGCAAAGGCAGACTTGACTGTCACAAATTGAATGTTGTACAGTTAAAACAAGTTTACTTAAATAGCACCCAAGAGGATGACCCTGTGAAATTTAATATGGTCAATGAGATGGTGTATCACATTATCAACCAGAGAATTTCCACAAAGTGCCTGAGATGTTCCTTCAGTCTTATTGGTGCAAGAACGTTTTTCAAAACTTCCTTTGGCAATCCTCAAACTAATATGAGCCAAAATTTGCTGCTTGGTTGCCTTGTACACAATTAGAAGAAAAGGCTGCAGGCATATTTCAAATACATGGCAATTTATTTATTTTCAAATGTTGTTTCATGAGCTTTGTTCTTTTAGGATGTTTTGCCTGTGCCCCACTGTATTGAAATTACTTTTAGGGATAGGTCAGTAGAGATATACTATAGCATTCAGCAAAGATACATTTCAGTAAGAAAGAAAGACTTAAAGGGAAATTAAAGATAGTATCAAATCGAATGAAAAGGAATACACTCCTGTCAATATTAGTAGCATATCGGAAGATTAAATAGAATATAAGAAACAAAAATGAAATAGAAAATTAAGTATGAGGGAAATCTGGCTAGAAATGTAAAAAGAGATAGTAAAACTCATGCAAGCATTAGCAAAGTATAGGAGCAATTAAGGAGAGTGTTGGACCTGTGGAGTGTGTCTAAGGAATTAATGATGGGAAATGAGGATAACTCAATGAATTAAACCAATATTTTGCATCTGTCTTCATTGCAGAGGATACAAATAACATATCAGAAATAAATGGGAATCAAGAGATGAAAGGGAAGGAGAAATTTAAAACAATTACTCTCACCAGCAAATGGGTCATTTTCAAGTTAACAAAATGTAATGAGTTACATGCCACAGGGATTATTGCTGGAGCCTTAACTATTTACAATCTTTTTCAATGTGTAAGATGAAAGGATCTAATGTTTGACCATCAAATTTGCTGATGGCACAAAAGTAGATAATAAAGTAGGTTGTGAAGAGGACATAAGAAGTCTGGAGAAGGATATGGCTAGATTAAGTGAGTCGGCAAAATACAATTGGCACATGGAGACTAATGTAGGAAAATGTGAGCTTATCTACTTTGACAGGAAGAATAGAAAAGCAGGATATAATTTAAATGGAGAGAAATTGTAGAACTATTAGATACAGAACAATCTGGGTGACCTGGTACATGCTTCACAAAATATTACAGCAAGTGATTAGGATTGAAAATCATTTGTATGTTGTCATTTATTGCAAGAAGAATTAAGTATCAAAGTAGTGATGTCTTGCTACTGTTGTACAGGACACTCATGACATCACATCTGGAACTTGGCATACAGTTTTGATCTCCTTACTTGACAAAGGATAAAGTTAGTCAGCAACAGTTTAGAGAAGGTTCACTCAACTCATTCCTTGGATGGGGGCATTACCTTTTGAGGAAAAGTGTTGTTGGACAGTTTGGCCCTATATCCATTGCGGTGTAGAAGGATGAGAGGCAAACTTTTTTGCTAATATAAGCTCCACAGGGTGGATGTTGAAAGGACACTTCCCCTTATAAGGGAAAGTCAAACTAGGGGCCCAGTTTAAAAACAAGGGGTTAATTAAGATTTACAGGAGGAGAATCATTTTTTGTCTCAGACAGTTGTAAGTTTGTGGAATTCGCTTCCCCAGATAACAGTGAGGCATGTCATTGAATATTTTTAAGGCAAAGGAACATAGAATGTTGATTGAAAGGAGTCTAAAAATATTGGGTCTAGGCAGGAAAGTGAAAATGAAGCCTCAATCAGGTCAGCTATGAACTTATTAAATGGTGGAGCAGGTTCAAGAAGCCAAATTGCCTACTCTTCGTTCTAATTCATATGTTTGTGTACATGTATTGTGTGAACCATTTTACATTTAACCTATAACTTTAAGAGAATCCCCTGAATCCCTTTTGTTTGAAAGGATTTAAAATTAAATATCTGGGCATTTGAGTTTGTTAAATTCATCCAAAATAAAGAAGTCATTTTAATGTATCATACATTTTAAAATCAGTGGTTGAATCTTATTATGCCCTCAATAACACATGCTATGAAGAGAGATCAAGTAGAATCATCAGTGAACTCAGTGAGGCCTTTTTCCATAAGGAGCAACTCATTATATTAATTAACCAACTTCTAGATTTTGAGAAATGATTGCTGTTAGGTAGAAGTATTAAGGAGGATTATTGCTTAGTAACAATTTTATTAACTGCATATCTTGCCTCATTCGTATTGTTAGGAAGGGGAGGTCGAACCCCTCTGATAATTAAAATCGAAACACAAGCCCCCAGTCTGTTATGGCAGGAGTAGAGGTCCCCTTCTAATAATTAAACCTGAAACACCCAGAGAAGCTCACTTCACCTCGCCTAATCTGTTAAAAAGGAGTGGTTAAATGAAAGAAAATCCCTGATATTCACTTTATAAGCAACAAGTAACAACTTATTTATTTAACCATAGCAGTGAACAAATTAACAGCACTACTAACAAATCAATCAATTCCCCCTTAACTACTAACTATTCCCTAATGGACAACATTCTACTGGTTTGCTGTTCCAATAAGCACAAGCCCCACTTATATAAACCCAAGTAATAAGAAAATTAAATTAAAACTTAGATTCTCAAAGTCCATATAGGGTGTGTCTTCCAGAATGTTCTGCCTTCTCCAGTCATAAATGCCTTTCTTCTGCTGATCCTTCTGTCAGGGATGTTTTCTCTGTGAATTCTTCTGTAAGGACTTCTAGCTAGAAGTGCCACGGTACCTTTTATAGATAGACACTGTTTCCTCAGAGAGCTTAGAGATGTCTGTGCTAGGTAGATGTTTATTCATCAGATGGTGGTTTGCTGTCACCCCAATTTTCAAAAACCCTCTTCTTATGTGCCCCCGATGACCTGTCAATTTTCTTATAGTTGGATTGGCCCAAGATTGTCACAACCATCAAATTTAAATTCATTTGGTTTTCAATCTCTAAGTGTTTGGTTTAAATTAATTGGATGATCTTCAAGCTAGTTGCCGAAACATCAAAACAAGCCTAAGGTTTCCAATCACACAGCCAATTGATAGAGGTTTCAATTTCAGAACTATCTGTACCTATTCAGCTACTGTAAATCTCCAAGTTTAGAAAATCACTTTACCTCTTAAAAGGACTATGCATTCTTCACCCCATCACTTTTACAAACAAATTCTAACTTGCTGCCTTTCAATTCACAAGTACTCCACACAATTTCGCAGGTTTATATCTTACCATCCATCAGGAGCAAACATCAACAATTTTCAACATGGAGCTAGAAGGAACTCCAACCCAACATTTGCTCCAAAGGAGCTGCATGTTGGACACAATGCAGCAACATCTCAGGGGTCCCTTCATGGGCACTGACCGCATGCAGCCCATGCCCACTCACATTGTCATCTGCCATATGTCAGTCTCTAAGACCCCTCATGATACATCTCCAATCCACTTACAGGTTGCATCTGCACTTCAATGTTGCACCATGAGGCACAAAGGCAACTATTATTGACACGCAGCAGCAAGGACATTTTGTGCTCAAGGACATGAAACAAGCTCATGACTGGTCCAGGCTGCTTCACTGGTCTGTTTGATCACTTTCTTAGTTGAGCCTACCTAGATGCCCACAGCATACCTGTCTTGTCTTGCCTTTTTGTGCCTTGGTCCTCAGCCACAGGTACCAAGATCACAGTATTACTGTAATGTTGAGCCATTTAGCACAGAGACAAAGCCAGGACACTGTCATGGTTGTTGGCAGTCCGCAGTCATCAGGGAGATAACCTTCAATCAGAAGATCTCATCACAGGAAGTCAGGGGCAGCATCCAATCGCAGTCCAGTGACTTGGATGCAATCAGTCAGCCGCTCAGAGTAGTTATCATCAAGGGATGCTCTCCTCTCGATATGTGCTTGATAGGTTTGTCCCTAGCAGGTAGGGAAGATGCGGTCGAGTGAGGGAGACTTGGTTCTCAAGAGAGGTCGAACGATTGGTTAAGAGGTAGAAAGTTGCTTATATAAGGTTTAGGAAACAAGGAACGGAAAAGGCTCTAGAGGGATACAAGTTAGCCAGGAAGGAGCTGAAGAAAGGGCTTAGGAGAGCTAGAAGGGGGCATAAGAAAATCTTGGCAGATAGGGTCAAGGAAAACTCCAAGGCTTTTTACACGTACGTGAGGAATAAGAGAATGACCAGAGAAAGGGTAGGGCCGATCAAAGATTGTAAAGGGAATTTGTGCACGGAGCCTAAAGAGATAGGAGAGGTCCTTAATGAATACTTTTGGTCGGTATTGACAACTGAGAGGGACTTATTTGTAGGGGAGGACAGTGTGAAACAGGCTGGTAGGGTAGAGGAGGTCAATGTTAGTAAGGAAGATGTACTAGGAATTTTGAGGAATTTGAAGATAGATAAATCCACTGGGCCTGATGGGATTTATCCAAGGATTCTATGGAAAGTGAGGGAAGAGATCGCAGGGCCTTTGGCAATGATTTTTTCGTCCTCACTGTCCACGCGTATAGTGCCGGAAGATTGGAGAGAGGCAAATGTCATTCCCTTGTTCAAAAAAGGGAATAGGGATAACCCCGGAAATTACAGGCCAGTTAGTCTTACATCAGCTGTGGGCAAATTATTGGAAAGGGCTCTGAGAGATAGGATTTATGATCACTTGGAAAGGCAGAGTTTGATTCATGATAGTCAGCATAGATTTGTGAGGGGTAGATCATGCCTCACAAACCTTATTGAATCCTTTGAAGAGGTGACCAAACACGTGGATGAAGGTACAGCAGTGGATGTGGTATACATGGATTTAAGTAAGGCATTTGATAAGGTTCCCCATGGTAGGCTCATGCAGAAGATAAGGAGGCATGGGATGGGGGAATTGTGGTAGATTGAATTCAGAATTGGCTGACTCTTAGGAGACAAAGGGTGGTAGTGGACAGAAAATATTCAACATGGTGCTCAGTTACAAGTGGTGTACCACAAGGATCTGTTCTGGGTCCTCTTCTATTTGTGATTTTTGTAAATGATTTGGATGAAGGAGTGGAAGTGTGGATTAGTAAGTTCGTGGACGATACGAAAGTAGGTCGAGTTGTGGATAGTGCAGAGGACTGTTCTAGGTTACAAAGGGACATTGGTAGGATGCAGAGCTGGGCTGAGAAGTGGCAGATGGAGTTTAACCCTGAAAAATGTGAGGTGATTCATTTTGGAAAGCCAAATTTGAAAGCAGAATACAGGGTTAACGGAAAGATTCTTAGCAGTGTGGAGGAGCAGAGGGATCTTGGGATTCCTGTCCACAGTTCCTTGGTGGATAGAGTTGTTAAGAAGGCGTATGGTGTGTTAGCTTTCATTAATAGAGGGATTGAGTTCAAGAGCCGTGACATTATGCTCCAGCTATACAAAAGCCTGGTTCGGCCACATCTGGAGTATTGTGTCCAGTTCTGGTCACCTCATTACAGGAAAGATGTGGAAGCATTGGAAAAAGTGCAGAGGAGATTTACCAGGATGTTGCCTGGAATGGAGGGAAGGTCTTATGAGGAAAGGTTGAGAGAGCTAGGGCTTTTCTCTTTAGAATGACAAAGGATGAGAGGTGACTTGATAGAGGTGTACAAAATGATCAGAGGTATAGATAGAGTGGACAGCCAGAGACTTTTTCCTAGGGTGGAGGTAGTTATTACGAGGGGGCATAGTTTTAAAGCGAGTGGAGGTAGATACAGGGGAGACGTCAGAGATAGGTTCTTTACTCAGAGTGGTCGGAGTGTGGAATGTATTGCCGGAGAGGGTAGTGGAGTTGGCCTCATTAGGGGCATTTAAACGGCTACTAGATAGGCATATGGATGATAGTATAAGGTAGGGGTGGAGGTTAGATAGACCTTAGGATTAGGTTAAAAGTTTGGCATAACATCATGGGCCGAAGGGCCTGCACTGTGCTGTACTGTTCTATGTTCTATGTTCTATGTTCCTCTAAGGGGTAAGGATCTGAGTGTCAGGCAGCATACCACTAACATTCCTCCAATTATTTCTTTCTGCTGCACAGAACTGTGAGGTCAGTAAGCAAGATTTGTTTTCGCCAGCAGAAGCCAATGTGTCGGCACAGCAATTGGCATGCACACAACCTCCCAGCAGTTCAAAGAAGCATTTTTTGACACTCATCCTAAATCTTTCTGCATTACTGTGGGCTAGTTTCTTCTTCAAAAGAGCAAAAGGCAGGTATTAAGGGAAACGAAAGTAGGTGGCACTGACTTTACTGTTGATGCAAATGGGAAGATTTCCCTAATGTGTGGGTCGGTGACATAGAGGGCATGTAGGGTTAGAAGTGCCACTGGTTATGGTGAGTGATAGTGAGTACACAAAGATGTTGTGTTAGTGAGACTGGTAGAGCATGAACTTTGGTGGGAAGTGGGCCCAGTAGCTGAAGTACAATAACTGTGAGGTATCGGAGAGAAGCTGGTGGCTCACATGCTGGTCAAGTGGAGAGGGATGTTGACCTTCTTCCTGCACTGCTGGGCTGAGATTACAGTGACCAGGGTGCCATTGTCTGGTATTGTGGCTTCCTTCACTGGTCTTGGGGTTGAACAAAGAACAAAGAGAACAAAGAAAATTACAGCACAGGAACAGGTTCTTCGGCCCTCCAAGCCTGCACTGATCCAGATCCTCTATCTAAACCTGTCATCTATTTTCCAAGGATCTGTATCCCTCTGCTCCCTGCCCATTCATATATCTGTCTAGATACATCTTAAATGACGCTATCGTGCTCGCCTCTACCACCTCCGCTGGCAACGCGTTCCAGGCACCCACCACCCTCTGCGTAAAGAACTTTCCACGCATATCTCCCTTAAACTTTTCCCCTCTCACCTTGAAATCGTGACCCCTATTAATTGAGTCCCCCACTCTGGGAAAAAGCTTCTTGCTATCCACCCTGTCTATACCTCTCATGATTTTGTAGACCTCAATCAGGACCCCCCTCAACCTCCGTCTTTCTAATGTAAATAATCCTAATCTACTCAACCTCTCTTTATAGCTAGCACCCTCCATACCAGGCAACATCCTGGTGAACCTCCTCTGCACCCTCTCCAAAGCATCCACATCCTTTTGGTAATGTGGCGACCAGAACTGTACGCAGTATTCCAAATGTCATCGAACCAAAGTCCTATACAACTGTAACATGAAGTTGTTCCTATCCACAAGGATATTAATACTGACAAAATGAGGTGCAAATGTTACTTTCTCTGCCATGTCAAGGGTAAATGTCAGAAACCATGTCAACATTTCCAGACTAACAATGCTTCTCTGGATATCTTTTTAAAGATGGCACTGGCATCAGGAATACTTGCCCATCCCAAGATATTCCAGCAGTGGCAAGTTGTTCCAAGTACAGCAAACTGATAGAACAGAGCTAGAATTGGACAATAAGGGTGCCATAGTGGTTGGGCAGGTAGTTGATGAGGTGAGTTTAGTAAACAACAGTGAGAAACTTCACAAAACTGACACTTAGCCAAAAGACATAGGATTCAGCCCCATTTCTGTTATGCAGCACTGTGTGTGTAAATGTGCACATAACAGGTATCTATGTTTTATTGGAAGGATTTGCTTCAAATTTAGACACAAGTTTAGCTTTCACAAGAGGAATGTTACAGCACACTGGACCCCACATTCACGTTTGCACTTGTCATGATTTCATCCTGAGACATGGATTTTATATACAAAAAGGTTAGGTCAATTGGCCATGCTAAATTGCCCATAGTGTCCAGGGATGTGTAGATTAGGTGGATTAGCCATGGGAAATGCACTGTTACAGGGATAGGATAGGGGTGTGAGTCTGGATGGGATGCTTTTCAGAGAGTCGTTATGGACTTGTTGGGCTGAATGGCCTGTTTCCACACTGTAGGGTATTTGTGGAAAAGAATTGATCATCCATCATATCATTATACTTTTATGAAGTCATTGGGTAGTTTTACAGTCAAATGCTTTTCCTGCCCCTAAACCTCCCCTCTATTTGGGCTTGCTACTGGGATTGATATACTCTGGCTCAGCTGCATCAGTGGATAAATTCTTATGTGCAAAATAAGCATGTTAGAGTAAAATTACAATGCAGTGGAGCACCATCCACCAGAGGTCAGGAGGCCTTTAGAATGGAATATAATCTTACATTCAGCAATTTACATGTTGCTTTATCTTTAATCACTGTAATTGAATATTCACATATGCAGCATATATGTTTTCAATAAAGGATGGAGCACAAGCCAGAAGCCTATTAAATAATCTTTTG
The DNA here is from genome assembly GCF_021869965.1 of Rhincodon typus. Classification (NCBI taxonomy): domain Eukaryota; kingdom Metazoa; phylum Chordata; class Chondrichthyes; order Orectolobiformes; family Rhincodontidae; genus Rhincodon; species Rhincodon typus. The sequence goes on along the minus strand of NC_063346.1, from coordinate 33,073,857 downwards.
TGTAATTTAGATAAATCAAACAAGAATTTAAAACACTGAGCAACAAATTCTTTCTTCTCTATCCAAGTTTGTTTCTTTGATTAATTGATTTATTATTATGTGTACCAAAATACAGTGAAAAGCTCTGTTGCAAGTGATACAGGCAGATTATAGTAAGCAAAGGATGTACAGATCAAAAAGGCTTAAAGAGAGGCATACAGGTTACATTGCACAGGCAAGATCAAAATTGACAAGATCAGCATTATTTGAGGCTAGAGACTCCATTCATCAGTCTGATAATGGCCGGGAAGAAACCATTCCTGAATCTGCGCGTGCATGCGTTCGGGCTTCTGTATCTTCTGCCCAACGGAAGAGGTTGTAGGACATCATTACTGGAGTGCAATGGGTCTTTGATGATGTTGGCCGTCTTTCCCCAGCAGTGAGCCATGTAAAATAGACTCCATGGATGGAAGGTTGGCTTCCGTGATGTTCTGGGCTGTGCACACCACATTCTGTAGTTTCTTATGGCCCTGGGCAGAGCAGTTGCCATACCAGGTCGTTCTGCACCTAGACAGTATGCTTTCAATGGTGCATCTATAAAAGTTGGAGAGGGACCTTATGGACATGCCAAATTTCCTGAGCCGTCTGAGGAATAAGAGGTGTTGTTGTGCCTTCTTTGAGTGTCATATTTACATGGGAAGTCCAGGACAGGTTGTCAGTTATCGTCACTCCGAGGAACTTGATGCTCTTCACCCTCTCAACCTCAGTTCCTTTGATGTAGATAGTGACGTGTTCTCCTCCTTTCTTTCTGAAGTTGATGATCAGTTCTTTAGTTTTGCCAACATTGAGAGACAGATTGTTTTCATTGCACCACGTCACCAAGCCCTCTATCACCCTACTGTAATTTGACTCATCATTGTTAGATATCCATCCCACCACAGCGGTGTCATCAGCGAACTTGTAGAGGGTATTTGTTCAGAATTTGGCAACACAGTCATAGGTGTACAGAGAGTACAGTAGGGGGCTGAGGACACATTCTTGGGGGACTCCAGTGTTGCATGTTATTGTGGAGGAGGTACAGTTACCTATCCTTACTGACTGCGGCCTATGGGTCAGAAAGCTGAGGATCTAGTTACACCAGGACCAAGCACACGGAGTTTTGAGATCAGTCTGGAGGGGATAATAATGTTGAAGGTGGAGCTGTAGTCGATGAACAGGAGTCTGACGTAGGTATCTTTGACGTCCACATGTTCCAGGGATGAGTACAGAGCTAGGGATATGGCATTCTCTGTGAACCTGTTACAGCAGTAAGCAATCTGTTGGGGATCAAGGTGGGCTGGGAGACTAGAGTTGATGTGGGCCATTGTCAGAGGGTTTTCTCTGATGTGGGACAAAGACCCAGGAGGCAGACAGGATTCAGACAAGTAGAAGATGTTTATTCAAGCAGAAACTGATTTAGATGGTGAGAGGGCAAGAGGATCTTCCCTAAATCTGGCTTCAGAAGATAGATCGATGACATACCCTCTACATTTACAAAGAAATGCAGCATTTTTATACATTTTGTGTTAACAGTCATCAAATATAACATAGTCATCACCCTTCCCCTTAATCCAAACACCCAATCCCGTGGGACACCTAATCAATGATGGGCACTTCTACAGACAGCCCCCCGGTTCCCATGATCTTATGGTGTTAGCTAGACATTGTAATCGCTAGACCTTGGGATCTTCCCATGCATCCTATTCATTCACATTCCAGACGTTTAATGGCTATACTCCTTCTGGTCTTTCTTAGGCTTGTTCATCTGTAAGGACAGCTCAAATTCTATTTCCCATTGTATTTTGATGCCACCTTTTATCACATTCAGTTATTCCTTTTATTTTCCCACCGTCCCAATTACATAATGTAAAAATAAAAAGTCAGTTAGTTTTAACTAATTGCTCCAAGGTTAACTTCTGTTATAAAGTTAATTATAAGTCTAAAACATTATACAACTACTACTGTCAGCAAGTTGTAATTTATTGGTTGTGATCAATCTATCTGGTTCAGGGCATAAGAGAAGGCATCTCCTAAGGCTAGTTAATCTTTACATCTAAGCTTAAATTTTTTTTAAGGCCTGTGTTATATCCTGGTTATGTATTGAAACCAACTTCTATAATTAGAGCATTTTTAGCCAGAAACTATTTAATATTGCTGATAGCTTCAAAGAGGCAGCTATTTACCCCAAAATAACTTTAGCTGTTATGCTTGCAGCTGCTTGAGGACCTAATCTAGCACCTGACATTATTCATTTACTGGGACAATCATCCTTTCATTAATAAAGCTGGAATTGGTCCTTGATCTGTCCTAAGGCATCTGTTTATCAGAACTGTCTTGGATGGGAACATACAGCGTTCTTTAGCTGACCTTCTAGCAGTTCTATTCAAAGGTAGTATTGTAAATCACTGTGTGAGCAGGCTGCTTAGTTTTGCTTAGCTTCTGTCTGCTACCTTGTAAGCAGGCATGTGCCACTCAGTGTAGTCAGGTACAAGTCACCTTACATGGCCAGGTACAGGTTACTCCTGCAGCCATGACCAGACTCTCGAAGCACTTCATGATTATTGAGGCCAGAGCCACTGGACGATAGTCATTAAGGCACATTGCATGTACTTTTTAGGGACGGGGATGATGGGTGGGTCTTCTTGAAGCAGGTGGGGACTTTGGCTTGTAGGAGGGAGAGGTTGCAGATGTCGGTGAATACCTCGTCAGTTCGCCCACACAGGATCTGAGTGCTCGGCCGGGGATACCGTCCGGGCCCATCGCTTTCCTTGGGTTGACTCCCACAAAGACCAATCTGGCATCTGCAGCGTTGACAGAGGGAACAGGTGTGTCTGGTGCTTTTGGAGCATGGGGCACCGCGCCACTGGCATTCTGTTCAAACTGACCATAGAAAGCACTGAGCGCAATCAGGGAGGGATGTGTCGTTGTCCGGTATCTTGTTCTGCTTCATTTTGTATCCAGTAATGTTGATTAGGCCTTGCCACAGGCAGCGGGAGTCTGTTTGGTAGGTTTGGGCCTCTAACTTGGTCCGGTACTGCCTCTTGGCATCCCTGGTGGCTTTGTGGAGGTTATGTCTGGATTATCTGTATTGGCCCGGGTCACCCCGACTTGAATGCTGCACGTCTGGTCTTCAGTAGGGACTGAATTTCCTGGTTCATCGAAGGTTTAAGGTTGGGGAACACTCGGATCGACTTCTTTGGTACACAGTCCTCCACACATTTGCTAATGAAGTCTGTGACGGTGGTGGCGAATCGTCTAGGTTTTCCGCTGAGCACTTGAGCACGCTCCAGCCCATCGAGTCCAAGCAGTCCTGGAGACAGACTTCCGCTGCCTCAGACCAGCACTGTACTTCGTTTCTTGAGGGATTCTCCTGTTTCACCTTCTGTTTGTAAGCTGGGAGGAGAAACACAGCACAGTGATGTGATTTCCTGAAGTGTGGGCAGGGGATGGAGTGGTAGGTGTCCTTGATGGTTGTGTAGCAGTGGCCCAGAATGTTTGGTCCTCTGGTGGGGCAGGAGATGTGTTGGTGGTACTTTGGCAATGCCCTCTTGAGGTTGGATTGGTTGAAATCACCAGCCACAAAGAATAGTGCCTTGGGGAATTTTGTTTCTAGAGCGTTTGTGGCGGTGTAAATCGCATCCAGGGCATTGTTCACATCCACATGGATGGTATGTAGACTGCTGTCAGGATGGCGGAAGTGAACTCTTGTGGTAGGTAGTAGGGACGGCATTTTACAGTAAGGCATTCTAAGTCCGGGAAGCAGTGGTTTACCGGGGTTGCTACATCCAAGCACGAGATGGTATTGACCAGGAAGCATACCCCACCACACTTCTTATTCATTTAATGGCATCGCTGGTAAAATTTAGAACTTTTCCCCATTCTTAATTGTCCTTGAGCAGGTGGCAGGTGATACTGAGCCACATTCTTGAAATTTTGCAATGGATGTGATACGGGGTGGTGGGGCTGGTAAATACTCCTAAAGTGCTTTCAGAGCAGGAGTTCTGTATTTGGATTCTGCAATGAGCATGATATGAAAATTTTGTTTCAAGTCAGAGCTGTGTGCAGCTAGGAGAGGAGCATGCATGTTGTTTTCCCATGAATCTGCTGTCCTTGTCCTTTGAAATGATAGAGGTCACAGGTTTGGAGGGGCTTTGTAGAAGAAGCCTTGCTATTGTATCATTAAGAACATGCACACTGGTGAGAAGCAATGAGTGCTTATTGTGGTTGAGGATGGGATGCTGATCAGATGAGCTGCTTTGTCCTAGATGAAGTTGAGCTCTTTGAGAAGTTGGAGCTGCAATCATCTGGAATCTGGATAAATGCATCATTTTCCATCACATTTCTGACATGTTGTAGGGTACAGGACAGAAAAACTAAGGTGGGTTACTCACTGCAGAATACCCAGAGTGTGACCTGCTCATGTGATAACTGCATTTATGATGCTGGGCTAGTTAATTTGCAGATTAATGGTAGCCCCAGGGTATTGATAATTGGTGAACTGTCAATGGTAATTCTATTGAAGCTGAACATTACTTGGTACATACCAGTCCAAGCCTGAATTTTGACAAAGTCCTGCTCTGTGGACTGCTTTATTATCTGAGGATCTGCAATTGAAAATTAACACAATTTATTCTGAATTGCGTACCCGTGCATATTTTGAGATTATCATGCTGTATATAGCCTGGAGTCTCAAAGGTTTGTCTGTTACTTATTGTAAACAGTTGAAGCAGATAGAAATAACAATATAATTCCCAAGAGATTCATTGCCTAGATGATCTTTAAAGGAATCCATCCAAAAGTTCCAGCAGGCATTTACTACAAATGAGCATATTATTGTCTTCTGGACAAATGTTGACATTGACTGGACATATTTGTCATAGATTTAACATTCAAGGTCACTCTTGTGTGATATTGATACATTCAGCTACAACAGAGCCAGATTTCAAACAAGCAATTGAAACCGGCAATGTGATGAGGAAGAACTGCCACCTACAGAGATAGACATTATCTGTGTTATTTCTTCTGAATATTAATTTACATTATCCAATGTTCTGCTTACAATACAAACCTCAGTTTGCTGATGTATGCCATGTAAAAAAGACACATGGGAAATTTGAGTACCGTGAAGACATTTTCCCAGTTCTTTTTGAGGTTTTGTTTTGATTGAAAACCATGAGCCATACTTGAAGGTTAAAAAATATTTTTTTCTTGGCATTAACTGGTAACCATGCTATATTTAATATATACATTCCACAAATCAAGTGGCAGCATATTTTATAATAATAAAAATAGCCTCCTGCAAAACCACATTACAGAATCTCTGAATGCGCTTACAATTAGATCAGAGCATAGAAGGAAAGGTATTAGCTGTGACAAGATAGGTTCAAACTAGGTGCAATTTTTCTTTTTGAAATTAAGGAGAAAATTCATTGGTCCAATTCACAGAGATGGGCAGGAATTCTTAGCAGAAAACCCTCTGCCTCAATCTACATGTACAGAATAGATATGTGATGGAAATAACTTGGTGAAACAGGAGATGACAGCAAAATAGAATAATTCTACATCATCTCTTACCAGAGTACTCAAGGTTGTAAACAAAAGGATGAAAAAGAGTCTACATTTTTCATTAATAATCATTTTATTAATTAGCAAAGTTTACAATTTCAAATATTTGTATAAATAAGTAAATTATGAGCTAAAAAATGTATTATTCTCACATTTTCCATTACCATATAATTTAGCATTACAGGAAAGCATTATGTGATGTTTCTAAGCCTAAGAGATTAATACCATGCACCAATCACTCACTCATCACTGCTGAATTATTTTGTGTTTTGAGCTGAAGTTTCAGGAAGAAGAAAATCATTTACATATTGCCCTGAGGTAAAACCGGATGGCTCTGTCAATTCTTGACTTTAGGATTTTGCACATTCTGTAAATTAAGTGCAACTGATGTTGTTGTTGTCTAGTTGCTTTTGACAGGAACTCTTAGTTGATGGACATCAATATGCTGCTAGGAAATGAAACCATTAATTGAAGCTATGGTGACTAATCCATTACCTTGCCCTGCTTCATAGATCCTGACATAACAGTTGTTCCTCCAATCAGAAATTCATTCATGCAAATGTGGATGAAGCTACTATCAAGATCAAATAGTTGATTATATTCTTTGACCTATTGCTATGCATTTCAGTCCCCGGATTAGAGCAAAGCAATACACATCTGATTGAACGAGTAATAGTGGTTTGCTTTGTTGGTAAAATTCTTGTTTTTCTGAGAGCTGCAGCTAGTTTTTTTTCAATCCAGCTGGGTATTTATATATCTGAAAAGGATACCAAAGGTAGTGTTTAAGTTACAACTTTAGGAGATGTCAATTGAATAAAGGCATTTTTTTTAAAAATGTATGTTAATAAGAAGTGAAGAGCAGGATGGCTAAATGGCTCCAAATATTTAGAGGTGTAGGATTGCATTCATTTTGGGCCCAGAATTGAAGGATTCTGAAATCTGCCAAAGGTCTTCCCAGTTTGTGCCATAATATATAAAAAAAATTCCCAGATGTGGTTAGAGAAGCATATGCTTTCTAAATTGGACAGCCAAGCTAATGCTAATTCTCGGGTGAGATGATCTTCAAATGTTCCTGCAGCAATTGGTTACCTGCAATGCATCAACATGAACACTGGCTATTAACTACCAGTATTTTGTTAATTATGATCTCTCATTCCTTTCAAGATCAAACCGGTATATGAATACAAGTACACTTTCTTTATGTTAATATCATGTATGGAGTGAGTCACCATTGCTTATTTATCATGAGGAAGCCTGCAGTCTGCAGTCTTTCAGGGCAGGACTGTGCAAGTACAGCATTGTTAGAGGTACTATCTTTTGGATAAGATATTAATGCATGTAGTTTGGAAATTATTTTTATTTTGCTTTCATATACAAGAGCAAGACACGATTGCATTTTGATGACCAGAATTACTTTGCTTAGAGGTACGTATATGGTAGGAGAAGAGGCAGAACCAAGTTAGTGGCAGAAGGTCCTGGTCCAATCAGGGAACTCAGAGTCTATGAGGTCCACCTGGCTCACCTCGTCACAATCACTACATGTAGGACCAACTACTTTGTTTGCTATAGAGACAGATATTATATAAATGGTAAATATCTAGGAACAGTAGAGGGCTATTGATATTTTGTCATCGATGTACACTGATTGTATAAAGAAAGGTGAATGAGGTGTCAGCATTTATAACCAGAGTGCAAAAATATAAAAGGGAGGAAGTTTTGCTGCAGCTATACAATATCTGCAATATGTGGAGTTTGCAAATAGTGCTTGTTCCAAGGAACTAGGGAGCTAGATGAGGTGTCTGCAGTTCCAAGGCTGCCTGTGGCTCAGGACTGTCTGAGCTAGGAAACATATTGGTTGTATTCCTCACCCAGTGGCGCATTTATTTACCGAGGTGGTCATGCTGCTTGATGCACGTGTCACAGGTACCTGACCCTAGGATGCACAGAGAAAACTGGCTTACATAGCGAGCCCTCTTTAGAGGGAGAGAAGGAATAAAGTTGTGCAGCACTGTCAAAAATGAAAAATATGGAGACTAGATTCAGGAGCTGGCAATAGACAAATGCTACAACTGGCTGTACAATGCACAGCATTATCCCTGAGGACTCAGATAAGGATAACAAGACCATTGTGTGTAGGGCTGAGATGATTTTGTGGATGAGCACCATTTTAGTTAAGATCCTAACCATGGAATTCAAGGATGGGTGTTACTGTTAGCTGAAGATTGGAAGCTACATCCTTAAAAAAACAGCTAGAAATTTAACAGAGAAAGTTTGGAACTTTGGAGGACTTAATGGTTGACATTAGTACTATATGTACTAAATAGGCTGCAGGTAAATCTGTGAAATCTAAATTTGTTGTATCTGCTATTAAGTATGCAAAAAGAGAGTTGGTTAGCTCACTTGGCTGAATGGCTGGTTTCTAATGTAGTGTAACACCAATAGTGTGAGTTCAATTCCTGCACTGGCTGTGGTTACCGCAAAGAACTCTCCTTCTCAACAAATCCCCCTATCTGAGGTGCAGTGACTTCAGGTTAAACCACCATTAGTCATCTTTCTTGAATGGAAGAGCAGCCCAATGTCTGGTAGGACTACTGCAAATTACCTCAATGTGTGAATTAAATATCTTATTGACTGTCATTTACCTGTTAATACATGTTAAATTTAAGTCAATTTTGGTTTGATTGCTAAAAGTCATAAAAAGTGAAATATTGTCTATTGATTTTCTCGTTCGGTTTGTTGGCCTCATTATACTGATCGAAACACATCTGGAATACTTTGTGCAAGGATGGGTAATGCACTCAGAAATTATATATTAGCCTTGAAAAGTGTGGATCATAGATTCATCATAATGTTAGACGCATCCAAGGGTTAGAATATGACAAGAGCTTGCAGAAACCAAAATTGTATTTGCAACAATAAGGAAACTTAAGGAGTGGTTTCATTGGGACTGTTTAGAATCTTGAAAAGAATTGGAAGTGTAGATAGAGAGAAACATCTGTACTGCTATGGAACTCAGGGACCAAGGAAAAAGCTCAAAAATTGAATTCTGCCCTTTTGTAATCTGTTGGCGTAGACCTTGACATTGTGTGATAAAATGAATGGTAACATTGATAGCCAGTTTTATATCTGTCCTGATTTTCATATCCATTGATAATGAAGAGTTAGAATGCTTAGCATGCAACTTCCTTCCTCATTTGTTCTACTAATAAGATAAAATATACATGAGAGAAGACACTAGCAACAATTCAATATGTGCAGGTGCAGCTCACAATCAAGTTTAAATAATTAATGGTGAACAGAAACTGTATCATCTGTGTACATCCAACTTTCTTCTCACATATATTGCCTACAAGACAGTGATATGTGCAGATAAAACACAAGAGGTATTTCATAAAATAATACAATTACTGTGAGCTCATTTAACCATTCAGAAATCTCATGTTTTTATTGTGGAAGAAAACAATGGATCTACTCAAGAAAGTACTTCATTTCCTACTGCAAAACATGATTTCCATCACCGACAACTTATTACCATTTTGTTCTGATGTTCTGTTTTGCATGAAGAACCATGCACCTTTTGGATGAAATAAAACATTCTCTTCTGGCTCCTAGCTCAAATGCTATTTGTTTTTGTGTTAGTAGTTATTTGCATCATTAGATAATTTGTTGCATTGGATTTTTTGATTCTACCTTCTCTAGCAACATCAATCTAACCAATAAGAAATTTAATTCTACTAGACCAGTTTCTTTTTGCACAATAGAATTTTTGTGAAGTGTATCCATTTCTAGATAATAATCTATAAAAGCTCAAGTCATACAAATTGCAGAGGCACATAAGAGTCATAGAGAATCATACAGCACAGGAACAGGCCCTTCAGCCCACCATGTCTATGCTGACCAACAAACAGCAAAACTGCACTAATCCTATTTACCTGCATTTGGTCAATAGCCTACTATGCCTTGTCATTTTAAGTACTCATCCAGATGCTTCTTAAATGTTGTGAGAATATTTGCCTCCACAAGCCCCTCAAGCAACATGTTCCATATTTTTACCAGCCTTTGGGTAAAAAAAAATTCTTGTGCAGATTTCCTCTAAACCACTTGCTGCTCACCTTGAACTTATGAACTCTGGCCATGGACACATCTGCCATGAGAAAAAGATTCTCACAATCTACTCTTTTTGTGCCTCTCATAATTTTGTATACCTCAATCAGATTCCTCCCTCAGCCTCCTCTGCTCCAGGGAAAACAAACCCAGCATATCCAGTCTCTCCTTATAACTGAGTCTTTCCATCTCAGGCATATCCTGGTGAATGTCCCCTGCACCCTCTCCAGTGCAATCACATCCATCCAATAGTGTGGTTACCAGAACTGCACACAGTATTCAATCCATGGCCTAACCAATGTTTGATAAAGTTGTAACAAGGTGTCCTTGCTCTTGAATCCTACATTCTGGCTAATGAAGAGAAGCATCTGCCTTCTTCACCACTCTGTCTACCCGTGCTGACACCTTCAGGGATCTATGGACTTGTACACCAAGGTCTCTTTGTTCCTCAGTACTCCTGAGGAACCTACAATTCACTGTCCATGTCCTTCCCTTATTCACATCGCCTCACACTGATCAGAATTTAATTCCATCTGCCATTGCTCTGGTCAATTTACCAGCTGATTAACATCACACTGTAGCCGGAGACCATCTTTCTCAGTGTCAACAATAAAGTTTCATGTCATCTGCAATCGTACTAATTATACTTTCTACATTCACATCCAAGTTGTTAATGTACATTACAAAAAGAATCAGTCCCGGCACCAATTCCTGAGTGTCAGACAAACTGGTCTGTAATTACCTGGTCTATCCCTGCTGCCCCTCGTGAACAAAGGAACCACTTTAGCTATCCTCCAGTCATCTGGCACTTCATCTGTAGCCAGTAAGGTATGAAATATCTTCACCAAGATCCCAACAATCTCCTCCCTTGCCTTCTATAGCAGCCTGGCATACATCTCATCAGGCCCTGGGGATTTGTGGACCTGTATTCCAGTTAAAATATTTAACACCTCCTCTTTATTAATCTTAATCTTATAAAGAACCCCACAATTCCAACTGAAATCCCCATTGACAGGATGTTTCACCTCTGTGAACATGGATAAGAGATATTCATTTAAGACCTCGCCAATGCCTACTGGTTCCATGTGCAGATTACCCCTTTGGTCTCTAATAGGCCGTTCTCTTTCCCTGATTTTTTTTTTCCTTTATTCATTCATGGGATGATGGCATTGCTGACCAGGCAGCATTTATTGCCCATTCCTAATTGCCTGAAGGGCAGTTAAGAGTCAACCACATTGCTGTGGTTCTGGAGTCACATGTAGACCAGACCAGGTAAGGATGGTAGTTTCCTTCCTTAAAGGACATCAGTGAATCAGATGGGTTTTTCCAACAATTGGCAATGGATTCACAGTCATCATTAGATTCTTAATTCCAGATATTTATTGAATTCAAATTCCACCATCTGCTGTGGAGGGATTCAAACCTGGGTCCCCAGAACGTTATCTTGGTCTCTGGATTTACAGTCCAGCAATAATACCACTAGGCCAGCGCCTCCCCTCTTACTCTTACTCTTCTTATTGTTAATGTACTTATAGAAAGCCTTGAGGTTTTTTCTTGATCCCATCTGCCAAAGATATTTTGTGTTATCTCTTTGCTCTCCTGATTTCCTTTTTAAGCAATCTGTGACACTATATTTTTGAAGGGTCTCCCTTGTTTTTAATACTCCATGCCTGATATATGCTTTGTTCTCTTTCTTTACAAAATTCTCGATCCATTGACATTCAGGGTTCACTGAACATGCTGCCTTTCTCCTTCTCTCTTAGAGGAACATGTCGGCCCTGAATTCTCACTATACTTCTTGTAAACCACTCCCACTTTCCAAACAAAAACAGAAGTTGCTGGAAAAGCTCAGCAGGTCTGGCAGCATCTGTGGAAAGAAATCAGATTTAATGTTTTGAGTCGAGTGACTCTTCCTCAGAACTTTCCAAATGTAAATTTACCTGCAAGTAGTTGCTCGAAGTCTATGTTTACCAGATCATGCCTAGTTACATTGAAATTGGTCTTCTCCCAATTTAGTCACTTCATTTCTGCACTATCCTTATCCCTTTCCAGAATGCCTGTGAAGCTTACAGAGTTCTTGTCACTACCAAACACTTGACTGGCTTCATTGCCTGGGATCAGATCTAACAGTGCAGTATCCCTAGGGGGACTAAGAACTGGCACAAAACACTATCCTAGTTGCACTTTAAAAATTCCAACCCATCTGATCTTTTCACACTAAGGTGATCCCAATTCATGTTAGGAAAGCTGAAGTCCCTACAACTATAACCCTATCCTCTCACACCTTTCTGTGATTTGCTTACATATCTGCTCCTCTATCTTCCTCTGACTGTTGGGAGGGGCGTAGCATAATCCCAGGAAGTAACTGTACTTCTTTTATTTCTAACTCTACCCAGATGGCCTCATTTGAAGACCTTTCAATGACATCGTCCATCATTACTAGTGATGGTCTCCTTTTATCAATAATGCAATAGCCCCAATTCTCCTACTTCCCCTCCATCCTATCTGAAACTTCTATACCCAGAAAATTGAGCTGCTAGTCCTGTCCTTCCTTCAACCATGTCTCAGTGATTGCAACAATATCATATTCCCATGTGCTGATCAATCCTCAAAATTCATACACCTTACCAGTATTATTTATCTGCTTCTAATGAATTAAATACTGTGTTTTAAATGTACTAAAGTAGGCAAGAAATAAGCTTGTGATTAATCCCAACAGAAAAAGAAAATAAATGATTTGAGCATTTGGCCTGAGAGTAAATTGATCTTTGTCTGTTATAGCATTCTAATTTCACATCAGGTTTAAAGGCATTTTATGCAGTTTCCAAACATTCAGTGCAAACAGTTACTAACAGTTCATAAATGTTGCATATTCTGTGTCAATGTTGAAAGAACAAACAGAAAAATATCACTCATGGAAATAACACTGGCAATAACATTCAGGGAACAACTGCACACAATATCTGAGATAACAAGGTGTAGAGCCGGATGAACACAGCAGGCCAAGCAGCATCAGAGGATCAGGAAGGCTGACGTTTTGGGTCTGGACCCTTCATTTCTGATGAAGGGTCTAGGCCCGAAACGTCAGCCTTCCTGCTCCTCTGATGCTGCTTGGCCTGCTGTGTTCGTCCGGCTCTGCACCTTGTTATCTCAGATTTTCCAGCATCTGCAGTTCCTACTATCACTGCACACAATATCTGTTGCTATTGTTGAAATAAATAAACCATATTTGACTGCTGGATAACTCATGTTTAAAAACTTGCATGTTGTTCAGTTGGTTAGTCAGAATTTTCTTTAATAACCTCTCAGATGGTCTTCCATATTCAAATCTTATCTAACAGTGTCTTCAGCCTTGGGTCCCAATGGGAAACCAGCACATGAAGATGGGGTGGTGCTCCAGCAGCTTATAGTGCCATCCATGTTTTGTGGAGAAGTCCTGCAACATACGTATTGAATTCCAGGGCTGGATCTGTAAATATGGATACCTGAAAAACTTTAGAGAGCATAAGTAAGCACTTTTACCGGCATCACAGCTGGTCCAGTGTGGCCCAATATTGCAAATCCTGCCATCTTTGCTAAATGGTGGAAAATCCATATGCCAAAATTAAACCTGTCCCTCCCTTTGGCCAGAAGCTGATACCTTGCGTAGGGCTGCTACCCAAATCCTAAACAGGCCATCAATACATTCTCACCCTAATGGAGTTGGCAATTTGGTTCCCTGAGGTCATTTTACTGAAGATGAAAAGGTGCCTATTAGAAAATCTGACCCAGTTCTTTATTCAGTACATTTTCACATTCCAGGCATAACTTTTCAAGGTCTGTACAATGGCCAAAGAGCATTCAAAAGCTTCCCATCAAACTCTTCAAAAAGAAAACAGGCTGACAGATGTACCAGGACCTAAACTGGCTAACCACAAGACCAGGTCCTTACTGCAATTGTCCCCAACATTGATTCATTCACTGCTAAATATATTGGTCCACACTAAGTAGCAATATCAGCAATGATGATTATTTGATTCACAACTTTAATGGGAGGAAAGGCACTGGCTATGTTACATGACATGTGAGAGGAATATTGCAGCCAAGGTTCTATGGAACTAGTGAATGGTTGCCAAAGGATAGAAAAACAGAACAGCAGCCAGGAGGCATGTGACAGGGCATTCCTCAGTAAAACCCTAGCTGTCCAGCTGGCAATCTGTGAACTGTTAAAGGTTCAGACGCTCAATTAATACATCCTGTTCAAAACATGTAAAGAGTCCATCACAGAGCAGAATGCCGATGCTATCTGGTGTACTGAACAAGGCTACTAACAGCTACAATCCATAGTGAGATAAAACTGAAATTAGGGAGACTGCACTTCTTCTCACAATCTGTTCTCCTCAGTCTACCTGTGGAAGAAGCTTCCAAATCCACAACTGCAGAACTCATCACAGTGTGCTGAATTCTACTGTAACATTTATAACCCCTTCACTTCAAGAAAAGAGATCTTCCATTTGATTACAGGCTTGCAATGATATTGGACTGAAGGAAGTTCCATCTTTAGACATGTTTTTTACTCAGATCCACTTTTAATCTGTGCATCTGTATTTTATTTAATACCTATCATGTTTTTACTTAGTAACTTTAAGCTACAATTGTTAAATAAACTAACTTTTGATCTTGTTTTAAAATTAGAGCTTTTCTGCTGGAAATTTTTAATTTGGAATTTGAAAATTAGAAGAGAGCTAAATTAATTCACAGTTCACTAATCAAGCTATGGACATGACTGGTGATTATGACATTCCTCTTTGTTGATATTCTATTACTCTTTGATTTAACAGTGGACACATATTTTATTCATATATTACTTTTAATATAATATAATACATATAATATTTTATTATAGTTTGTTCTGAGGAAGGGCCACAGGACCCGAAACATTAACTCTGACTTTTTCTTCACAGGTGTTGCCAGACCTGCTGAGCCTTTCCATCAACTTCTGTTTTTGCTCCTGATTTACAGCATCTGCAGTTCTTATTATATATTTTATTCAGATTGATTACTATGATTGTCTTTTTTTGGCTTTTCAAAATTAAATTACCATGCTCCATTGACACAACAGGACTAAATCGGAATGGTAGTTTGCAGTCTTTGCCAGTACGAGCAGTACAGTGACTGCGGAGCCAATTACAATACACTTGTAATACTGCTCCTTTCACTTTTTGAAATTGGTTAACTTGTGATTTAACAAGTATAACTGATGAAAACTTCTGCACTCCAAGCTGTGGACTGTGAAATGATTTCATGTTAAACTAAATTGTTAAATTTAATTGATTTCATGTTCAACTAAATTGTAGAAAGTGGCAGTTTATCCAGTCACTCTGTAAAATAAAACACTATAAAGAGATGCTAACTCTCAGGCTGTGGGGTACACTCAATTTTTTCAAAGCAAACGCAAAAGGTCCAAAGATATAAATTTTGGTATTGTTGTTTAGTATTTCCCAATCTATGCAATTGATTTCATAACCACTGAAAACTTGGTTCTTCTGGCAGATCCCAGCTGAATTTAGGCATCAGCCACAGTTTCCAGAAAAATGTTGTGGGATGAAGCCTCCTCATTCATACACAAAGGCATCTACCAAAGGGTCAAACATATCTGCTTGTAGCCCTGTAAGCACGAATCAGTTTCGTTGGCTGATACAGACGAATATGAAGGTCACCTTATGGTATAGGTTGAGTGAAATAACTCCACAGAAGCCAGTATCCAGTCATCCAGTCACCCTTGATTTACACAAAGAGCCCTCGACGCTGATCCAGCTCCCACACAGCCAGCTCTCTGAGTGAACAGAGCCTTTGACACTTGTTTATATCTATCAGCCAGGGCTCCCTGATTGGACCAGATTAACAGCCCCAATCAGAGAACTCATATAAACACTGAAAGAACTGTGGATGCTTTAAATCAGAAACTGAAACAGATGTTGCTGGAAAAGCTCAGCAGATCTGGCAGCAGCTGGGAAGAGAAATCAGAGTTAATGTTTTAGGTTCAGTGACACTTCCTGGGCAGCAAATTATCTGGGATTCTGTGGCTGGGCTCCAGGATTTCTCCCATTGTTCACATCAACTCCCAGAAAGTATCTGAGCATTGGGGAGCTTGCTTGAAGCTTGTCCTCCTCATTGCTGCTTCTCAACAGTTTGCAGATAAACCATGGAAAAGATAATGTTATGTAGTTTTACAACATGCATTCATTATTTAATCTAGCCTCTGGGGGACCTATCAGAAGTTGCACCTGAAATTGATTTCATATGAGGCTACAAGTTGCTTGGAAACCTGCTTGTCAGATTTGAATGATTCCTAGGAGTGAATAAAAGTATTCCTAAAAGTTCATGGAGAAAAGGTAATTTAAATTCACCTCCATTGCTCTCACTACCTTTCTTAACTGCCATACCTTCCATAACTGCCCAAAGATTCTACAAGTTCAAAATGACCTCAAGGTTTTAAAACATTTTTCAAATTGCTTTGATCCAGTTGATGGCAACACTGAACAAGTCAGATCCCAAAATGAAAGCTGGCTCATCAGATCCTAAGTTTTGATGTTGCAAATTTGCTTACTGTGGTGATCAGTCATTGAACATATTTGCCAAAGACTGCCAATTTTAACAAAGGAACATCAAAATTTATCACACGAAAGTAGAAAGCACACCAACTATATTGTATTGTACAAAAACTATTTAAACGAGCCTTATTATAAATACAAGAAATAAAAATTCAACCCTTTTACCATCAGCAACAACCTAACAGCCTAATCTTTTCCTCTTATCTATCTTTGTCTCTAAACGTTGGGCTATTCACCTCCAGGTTTTTAAAAGCCTCACTTAAATGTATGCAAACAAATTTACAGGTAACCTTTTACCATTTACAGAACTCAAAAATGAAAGCAAAACTATGTCTCTCTTTCTTAACTTCACTCATATCGAAATACAAATCAAACTCAGAGCTATGCATGGTTTTGTCTGCTGTAGTTCCAATGTTTCCAAACAATAACATATTATGAGCCTTCATTACAATCTATATCCATGTTTGGTAATTTGCTATATCTTTGACTTAATTTTCTGTTCAAGAATACAATTTTAAACCAATGAAACATTTTTACGTACATTTACCATTGCATGGAAATTTTAATTTTGGGCAATGTTCACAAATATGTTTTTAGAAGATTAAACATAGGTTGTTAATGTTCTGAAGAAAGGTAAAATAAAACATTAACTGTTTCTATCTCCACAGATGCTGCCAGACCTGCTTTGAATTGAGAACTTTTTGTTTTTATTATGGTTTCTAATAATGTCATCCAGCTCTACACCTTGTTACCTGTTTATGCTTACTCTGTTTCCTGTTAGCTAGCCAATTTCCAATTCATGCCAATGTTTTATCCCCTACAACATAAGCCTTTATCTTCTGCTTTATCAGGGGCTTTCTGTAAATCCAAATATAATCCATCCATTGGTTCCCCATTTACCAGCAGCGTATTTCACCTTTAAAGAATTCTAGTAAATTGGCTAAACATAATTTCCTTTCACAAAACCATTTTGACTTTGCCTGATTACCTTAAACGTTTGCCTACTAGAATGCCTTTAATAGTTTAATAACTTTCTTCATGTTAAGCTATGGTCTCTCACTTCTTTACACTCACACTCTCTCTCTCTCCTCATCTCTTCTCCACCACCCTCTCCTGACCTCCCAAACCCTTGTCTTTGAATGACGGAATTACATTACTGATCAAATGAAAACAACTACAAACCTAGTGTTTTTTGAAAATCAGAATCAACACATCTGTCCCATTAAGCATTCCTTTTAAGACCACAGGATGAAATCTATCAGAACACAGGGAATTATTAGAGCACAGTTCTAACAATTTGTTTGGTACCACTTTGCTGTTTTGTAATTTTCTTTGGTTATTCTTTTCCTTTCCATGATTTATAGTTATTTCGGGGGTGTTACTTTTATCCTCTGGAATGAAGACTCGTGCAAAATACGTGTTCGATTCACCTGTTGTCTCCTTTATTTTCCCAACTCACTTTCTGCAGTACTTGCTAATTTTTAAAAAACTTTAAATTCTTTATAAATACTTTCTAAAATTCTTTTTAGAAACTCTTAATCTGTTTTACTTTTTTAGCTAGTTTTCTCTCATATTGTAACTTTCCCTCCTCAATTCCTTTTAAGCATTTTGTTTTGCTACTTTGCATATTCTGTCCACTCTTCTGACCTGCCACCCATCTTTATGCAATATGGTTTTACTTTTATACTGTCTTCATTATAATTAATTATGCTTTCTGGTCGGAGTATCCTGAAATATCCCCTTAAATGTCTGCCACTGCACCTTTTGTCGACTTATACTTTAACCTAATTTACCAGTTCACTTTAGCTAGCTCTGCTTTCGTTCCATCATAATTATCCTTCTTTAAGTTTAAAATGCTGGTCTTGGACCAACTCCTCTCTCTTCCTCAATCTGAATGTAAAATTCAAGCATACTCCTGCAACCTAGGGGTGCCTTTATTATGGGATCAGTCCTATCTTGCTACAGTAGCAGGTCTAGTATAGTTGACTTTCTGGTCAGAATCTCCTATTCTAAGACACTAAACTGAAAGCATTCTATGAATTCCTCTTTTTGGCTACCTTCACCCATTTCATCCCCATGAAGATTGCCAAACCTTGCTGACAAGCTGTCGTCATGTTAAGGAACCTGTACAACACTCCCACAAGTAACTTCTTGTTTTGTTATTTCTCATCTACCCAAACAACTTCTGCTCCCTGGTTTCCTGGCCTTGGGTCCTCTTTTAATTAATTTACAGAGCCAGTTTTCTATTATTTTCCGATTTCTCTGACCTTCCTAAATGTGCTATATCCTTCAGTATCCATGTCCTATCTGCCATGTTTGTCACAGCAGTCAGATAGTACTTATTTATTTCTATTAACACAGTTTATCTGTTTTGTTCCAAATGCCACATTCAAAAACAAACTTTTACTTTTGTCATTTTATTATTTTTGTAACTTTAAAGTTACCTGTTGATATACCATTATGCTATTATCCCTCCCTGTGAGAGTTTGTCATTTCTGATATTAATACTGTTCTGTTATCTTGTCTGTGTTATTTAGGTTGCACAATTAGCAGATTTGATTCTTTACCATTAAATTTTTAATGCCCTCTCTACTTGTCTAAATATATAGCTGGCAAGTACACTGGTCCTGTCGTGGTTCAAGTGTAGATCATCCCAATAGAACAGATTTCTTTTTCCCCAGTGCTAATGTCAGTGTCCCACAAACCACAACTTCTCTCATACCAGTCTTTAAACCTCCTAATAATTGCTCTAAACTTATTTATCCTAAACCAATGTTTTCATGGCTCATAATAATCCAAAGATTATTAAACCTTTAAGGTTCTGTTTTTTAATTTGATGCTCTGGAGTCAACAGCTAGTGAAATTTAAACTTTATGTAATCTAGAATTAAAAGTTAGTCTGAGTAATGATTGTGCAATTTAAGTTGTTGGAAAACTAATCCTGTTCAATAATCCCTTTTTTAGGGAAGAAAATCTGACCTTGCTTTTTCTGACCCACATGTGACTGCAGACCCACAGCATGTGATTAATTCTACACTCCCTTCTGAAATTGACTAACAAGTGACTCAGTTCTAACCTGTAGAAAAGTCAAAAAGAAACAAACCTGGATAGATCGCCAGCATTGACCTCGACCATTGGAAATAACAACAACACACTTTAACTGGTTAACCTCCTTTACTAACATCTGGGGACTTCTGCCAAAATCAGAAGAGTTGTCTCACAGACTCATCTAGAAACAGTCTGACACAGTTCTGCTCACCTAATACTTTACAGCCAATGACCCAGACACCATCTTGACCATGACACCAGTGATTTACCTGGTGTTATTTCATTTTAACTTTTCTGTAGTTTGGTAGAATTCAGTGTCTTTCAATTTCAGAGGAGAGTGAAGAGCCAACCACATTGTATGTTGTGCAGTCACATGGGCCAGACCAGGTTTTCTTCCTTAAGAGAATCAGTGAACCGGATGTGTCCTTATGATTTAATATTGCTAAATTGGATAGATTCAGAACAGATTGAGCAGCCATGAGACACTGCACTGTCAGCAGCAGAATTATATTCATCCACAGTTGTAAGCATGTTGCCTAGCAAAAACACCCCACCCTGTTGTTAAAGCTGGATGATCAATCCTAAATCAATGAAGGGTGTAGAACAGTAAGCCAGGACTAATACCAAGCATACTTAAAAATGAGGTGCCAACTTGTGAATCTACAACACAGCAGTAACAGAAGGGATGGGTAAATCTAAGTGATCCTACAATCAATGGAGCAGTTCAAAGCTTTGTAGTCCTGCCACATCCCAGTCATGAAAAGTGGAGTGCAACACAATAGGCTCCAAAAACATCCCCATCCTTAATAATGAGGGAGCCCAGCATCAGTTTGAAAGAAAGAGGGTGATGACCATTACACGTGTTGTTCAAGTAAATACTGTGGGAGATAAAATTCCCAACTCCGAACTAAGGTGAGTGACTTACCACCCAACTTCCCAAGGTGTCTCCACATCTACAAGGTACAACTTGGTACATGATGAAACACTGTCCACTTACTTAAATGAGTGCATCTGCAGGAACACACTAGAAGCTTGACACCACTCAGAGCAAAGCAGTCCACTTGTTTGGCACCCCATCTACCAGCTTCAGTATCTGCTTCCTTCCTACTGCAGCAGCATGCCTCCTATACCAAGTGCACTGCAGCAACTCATCAAACCTCCTTCAACAGCACACTCCAAATCAGCAATCTCTACCATCTAATAGGACAAGGGCATCAAACGCATGCAGAGAATACCCCTAAAAGTACCCCTCCAAATCCCATGCCATCCTGACTTAGGCGAATATCGCTGTTCTTTCACTGTTGCTGGGTCAGAGTTCTGAAATTCGAACCTAACTGCATTCTGGGCGTAGCTACGTCAGATGAATTGCCGAAGTGCACAAAGGTGCTTGGCAGCATCTTTTAGAAAGTAATTGGGGATGGGCAACAAATTCTGGCCAGCAAGCAACAGTTGCATCTCCAGAAAAAGACACAAGAAATATCAAGTTGTGATCCAAATTCCTTCAGTAAATGCTACTTCAGTAAACGTTTTTAAAAAAGTAGATTTTTTTTTGAACAATAAAGGAATTAAAGGATATGGTGAGAACGCGGGTAAGTGGATCTGAGTCCACGAAAAGATCAGCCATGATCTTATTGAATGGCAGAACAGGCTCGAAGGGCCAGATGGACTACTCCTGCTCCTAGTTCTTATGTTCTTATGTTCTTATGTATCAATTTAATCATTTTTGCTCATGAAAGAAGAAAAGATTTGTAAATAGTGAACAATGCTTTCAATTCTGATAAATGTTAGTAAAGTAATAATTGTACAAATGATAGTGATCGGTGCATTACTAATATCAACAAACCTCTATTTTAGCAACAAACAGAAAAAAAGAACTGTGGATGCTGGCAATCTGAAACAAAAACAGAAATTGCTGGAGAAACACAGCAGGTCTGGCAGCATCTGTGGAGAGAAAGTAAAGTCAATGTTTTGGTCTAGTGACTCTTCTTCAGAATTTCGTTGACTCTGCTTTCTCTCCACAGATGCTGCAAAACTTATGGAGTTTCTCCAGCAATTTCTGTTACTGATCCACTTTAGTGGCTCCATTGAAAAGACAGTAAACACACATTAATGTTCAGAATGCTCACCATGACACAGATTCTCCTGTTTATGGAAGTATTGGTGATGTATGCGCATTTTGCTTCTTAATCCAAAGGATGCTTGAACCACCATATCTCATGAAATCTGGTTAGCTTAAACCAGTTCTCATATTCCAACTATTTCAAAAATATTTATTGCAAATCTATCATAATCAGTTGTGTTACATATATTAATATTTTTACAAACACGGTGGCTCAGTGGTTAGCACTGCTGCCTCACAGCACCAGGGACCCGGGTTCAATTCCACCCTTTGGCGACTGCCTGGAGTTTGCACATTCTCCCTATGTCTGCGTGGGTTTCCTCCCACAGTCCAAAGATGTGCAGGTTAGGTGGATTGGCCACGCTAAATTGCCTGTAGTGTGTTCAGGGATATGTAGATTAGGGGGATGGGTCTAGGTGGGATTCTCTGAGGGTCGGTGCAGACTTGTTGGGTCAAAGGGCCTGTTTCCACATTGTAGGGATTCTATGAACTAGGAGATAAAATTCCATCATCTGATTTTAACACCTGGGATCTCCAAAGACTAAAATGCTTTTTAAAGGTAAAAGGCTCTGATTTAAAATTGCCAAGCACATAGCTAACCATACGAGTTAGTTAAGCTGAAATTGACATTTTATCAAAAAATACTGAAACTAAGTAGGCATAAAGAAACCCTTATCATTTATTCTGATTTACACTTGTATGATTAGTTTCACATTTTGCAGGTGAAAGGCATTTCCTATACTATCAAGCATGGAAACAATGAACCCAGACATTAGAATCACAAACCAGCTACACATCAGAGAGCTGCTTTTGTCAGAGTAGGAGAGATGGATTTCTGACTGGAATGAAATGAAGAAAGCTCTGTCTCTTTCTTGTAGCCTTTCAAGAAGGAAAAGTAACTTATATAAAGTCTAATTAATAATAAACATGAGAACACCTAGAACTGAAAGCACAAGTAAAATATTTGCTACCACTGATGTTACATCATTTAAACAGGGTTGGTTTTAGGTTAAAAACATACACCTCAAAGGATACCATAAGGACTGAATATTCTTTTATCTTCCTTTTATATTGGGCCCTACCTCTCTGTAAATTTGTACTTTCACCTATGTATGCTAGATGACACATCTTTCTCATTTTTCTCAGTGATCACAGATAATAAAATTGCCCTTTCTTTCACACAGTAATAGCGTAACTGTATTTTTTATATTATGGAGAGGCATAGCCTCAGGCTAAAAAGAACATAAATCTTTGTTGTGGTCAGTCAAGAAACATGAAATAAGGTGGGCTGATTCACTTGTCTGCAATTGGTCATAGAAATATTACATCCAAACATAATTTAAGTACAGAAAAAAAATGTCATAATTTTGATACATTATTAAAAAGCTTGTTAAATTCTTGTTAACTATTCAAGCTTTTCTTAACCACCTGGTGAAGAGAAGAAAATCAAGAACTTTTGGCTCAATTCATTTTTAATTCTTCTTTGTTAATATTACCAAATAAATATGTTTTCCTGTTTAAAAGCATTCTGTTTGGAAAATCAAATTGAACCACCAATATATTCATTCTACAAAGTAAAAATTAAATTTCCTATGATTTAGCACACGGAATCTCTTGTAATAGGGCACTATTAGTCAGCTCTCTATTTAGTTTTGATTTACAAAGCGCTGGTTTCCTGATATATCTGATATTTTGTCCTTCCTTCTTTTATCTAACGCAGAAGTGTATTTGAACTCATAATCCACTTTTATTTCTAGTTCCTTCTGCACATTTCCACTAGAATTTCTCAATTATTGACCTATAACAATCTTAACTATTTTTCACCAATGACTAAATAGCAGCTGAAAAGGAGGAAGCTCAACTATTGCTCTTGTTCCCTTGTTGTTATACTTACTTACTTTAGAAAATGAACCCACAGCAGAAAATATGTCTCTTAATGTTTGACTAAAATTTTTGTCAATAAAATAGTAATTAGTTCAAGAGAGATTACAGGAATCAATGTCAATAAGAATAAGAAAGTTTACTTTGATCAGCTGTAATATTGACTTGTTGTCATTTGTCATGATGTAAGGCGCCAATTCCTGCCAATGATGCACCTTTGGTGCTTATACCTCTAATCTATTCAAGCAAGCTTGAAAGCTGACCAGCATTTGCATTTGATCTTCTCTAACAAGCTGAGACATCTTAATGAACAAAAATTATGTCAATGAGAGCCTTTGGGAGGAAATTTTCATTTCATTCTATTCTATTTTTAACTATTCGATCTGACTCTGAAATAAATATTTCAAATGTGATTACAGTTTATGTTAGCCTGTCAGTATAATCATACATATTGTACCCTATGGTAAATGTTTATTGGCAGTTGTATAATTTCATTATATCATTATAAATGAAACAGACATTTGTTGAAAGCTAGATGGTAGTCAAAAATGGCTCTGTAAAGTTTACCAATTGTGATTTTTAATACATTATAAAAGTGTTATCACAATGACATTGATGTGATATTTACTGCTATAAATGTCATCTGCTTTTATTAAAGTTCCTGGCAACATCATAACTGTCCTGCCACAAATGGAGCAACATTACAATATTGTCAGTATTGTAAAATCTGTAAACTGGTCATGCAATAAAATCTTACTTTTCTTCTTTTTCCCCATAAGAATATGAAATAAATACCTAACTGAAGAACTTATCTGTTCATCTATGTTGAACTCTAGGAATTAGAATGCAGTAACAAACAGTAGTCCTTGAAACATGACTCGACAGTTAATTGACATCTTTAATTCATTTTGAAATGACTTGCACTATTTGATGTGGACTATGAAAGGTTTTGGTTCTCTTCAGTTGGTGTAAGGCATGAATAATTGGTTGTGCTGAAAGAGATAAGATGCTGTATGGAGCTGAACTGCATGCTAGAGAAAGGGTCTCCATGTCATCATAAACAAGTCATGCATCGATTTGGCTGGCTTTTCACAGGGTCATTGAAAACTGACAGCCTTTCTTTAACTTGAGGTAAAATGCCCACACCTCCCCAAGAAGAAGTCCCCTTCCAGAGAACATCTGGGCAGTAAGGATGTTGGCTACTTCATTGTTCTAGCTGTGCCATTGGGAGCAATGTTCACCAAAGGAACAGCAACGAACCCCAAAGCCAAACTTTGAGGTAAGTCCAAGTGGAGCTAGACTCACAGGCCTCAGTGAATGGTGGGGTGGGGGGGAGGAGGGTTTGGCGGTTAGTGCCTCTGGTGAGCCCTAGGACATGGGATGCCCAGGACTCATCAAGTTTTAAGGTATGACTTGATAAGTACCTCCCACCGTGCGATTCCTCAGCAGTGGTGGGAGGACGTCCATAAGTTGTCATTAATTCGTCATTTATGAGTTTCAATTAGCTCATGGGAGAATGGATTATCTGACATCTCCCTCATCAGAAGGGATGGGAGCGCAAGCCTGGTACAACAGGCGTGGCAACTGATTTTACAGTCCATCCTGTTTGCATGCTGTTAACTTCTTCCCCAGCACTCCAGCTCCCTTACCCAACTTTTCACTCTTGTGAAGTGTACTTACATCAAGGACCTTACATTAAGGAGCTTACATAGAGTTAATGAGATCAAACAAATTCTCCAAGACCCTCATTGCACAAAACTATAGTTGTTGTAACATAGGCATAACTCTAAAATTAAGCTTAAGGGGCATCCCTGATTCAGCGAGGAATGTGAAAGAGCATGCCAGGAATAGCAGCTACAAATAAGGTACCAACCTGAATCTGTAAGATGGATCCACATGCATGCTAAACAGAGGAAACATAGAATTGGGAGATCCTACCTAACATTACAAAGATTTGTAGTATAGCCACAGCTAATTGTGAATTGAAATAGACAATGAATTCAACACTGAGAGGAAGAAGCTTCTTGAACACCCACTGTCACAATGATGGTGGAACTGAGTAAATGAATGCAAAAGGCAAAGTTCAAGAGTTTGCAGCAACCCTCAGCCAGAAATGAATAGATGATCCATATTAGACTCTTCCTAATACCCTCATAATCACCAATGGCATGCTTCAACCTATTTAATTCATTCCACATTAACACCTAAGCAGTACCTGAAAGATAGAATGCAGACTGCTTGCATGTTGTCTTCTTTTAAGCTACTGCCAGTAAGCACAAAGAATGTTAAAATGAACATGTTGGACACATTAAAAAGATCCAAATATGTTACTGCTTCACGTGATGTAAAGCTATGGGCCCTGATAGAACTAGGCTGCACTGCTGAGACTAGTGTTCCAGACAAAGCTGCGACCCTAATCAAACTGTTCAGTACAGCCACAAACTGGCATCTACCAGAGAGTTGCCCTGATATGTCCTATCCACAATAAACAAGACTAATCCAAACTTAAGAATTGCTGACCCATCAGCCTACCCTCAGTCATTGACAAGGTAGTAGAAGGTTTAATTTACTCACTAATAACCTGCTAACTAATATTTAGTTTGGTTTATGTCAGGACCACTCAAATTCAGATCTCATTACAGCCTTGGTCCAAACATGGACAAGACAGCTGAATTCCAGAGTTAAGGTGACAAATTCTGCCCTTTAGCTCAAAACTACATTTGACTGAGTGCAACAGCAATCAACATTATTAAAATGAGCTTGGTTAGATCAGATTGAATACTTCCATTGCCACAAAATGGTCACTGGAGGCCAATCATCTCAACCCAGGATATAACTGTTGGAGTTCTTCACTTCATTGTCCTCAGTCCAACTGTCTTCAGCTGCTACATCAGCGAACTTCCCTCAATCATTAGGTCAGATGTATGGATGAAAGCATGTGTTCAGTATCATTTGCAACTGCTCACATAATGAACAGTACATACCCACTTGCAGAAAGATCTGAGTACAATTCAGGCTTGGGCCGTAAGATTGTATTTACATAATGTAAGTGCTAACAATGACCATCTCTAACAAGACACAGTATTATCTACATGTTTTGTGGCATTAGCAATTTTGAATCTCCCAACATTAATGTTCTGGATGTATCCATTGACCAGAAACTTAACTGTGTAAACTACATAAATGTTATAACTACAAGAGCAGATCAGGGGCTAACTATTCTGCAGTGTGTGCCTCCTGACTCCAAAAGCCTTTTCACGACCTGCAAAAAAAATTCCATTATGTCCACTTGCCTGGATGACTGAAGCTCTGACAACACTCAAGAAGCTTGATATCATCCAAAATAAAGCAGTCCTCTTGGCTGCATATCATCTACAATACACATTGCAATAATTTGTCAAGGCTTCATTAGCAGTGCCTTCCTAACATTGGATCTCTATTATCTAAAAAATAAAAGGGCAGCAAGAGCATGGGATCACTCTTCCTTGCAGGTTCCTGTTCATCTTTCATAAAACCTTGGAAATATACTGCTATTCATTTACTGCAGCTGGCTCAAAATTCTGGAATTCCCCAACAGTACTGTGGATCCACCTATATACATGGAGAGTAGAGGTTCAAGAGGCAACTCGATATTGCCTTTGGAAAGGAAGGTGAGCTTGAGTAAAATTATTGGACTTGTCAGCAACGCCCCTTCCTGTGAATGAATAAATGTAAAAAAAAATGCTGTAACCTAATAAAGTATGGAAACTTTACTGAATACAATAATAACCCTTTTTATAAAAACGATTTTGTCCGTCCAAATTCCATGATACTTACTTCTTGAAAACTATCTTCCATTGACATGTTTTATTATCTCTTGTAAGTGAAACAGTAGATAGTATAATATCACATGCTATTCTCTCATCTCAACAAAACAGATTATACTCTTGGTGATACATATGTGACACTGCGGATTTTCTTTACAGAGGCTCCATCCATGCTGTGATGGTTTTCTTTTCAATCTTAGCTCTTGTAATCCAACACAGTGGTTGAGTAGCAGAGGTCAAAATGTGATGAGTTGGTTTATTATTTCTTCTTTTCAATCACAGTTCTATCGCCTTTTGTGACCTGAAGAGAAGCAACATGAAAAAAACATGCACACATTATATAGAAAAATTATCATGAAAATTTAAAGAAAATATTTTGAAACAATTTATATTAAGCAGTTCTTTTATAGTAGAAAAAACACTTGAATGTGGCATAAGCATTTCACAAGCTATAAAAAATTTGCATGAATGTAAAGACTAGTTAAAACCTAAAATTTTAAATAGGTTTTAATATGTTTTGCTATAGTCCATAGTGATGGGAGAAGAAATTGATAATGGTAAGCATTATAGTGCAGAGTTGATTGGAATATGCAAATATAAAACATAGTAAATTATACTGGAATGTTTATTCACAATTTTAAGAAATATAAATGTGATGAAATGTATAATTCATGCACATTGTACCAGCGGGCATAATATGCATAAATTAAGTTTAAAGCCTGCAGCGAGTATATTCTTTTAAGACTGTAATGAGACTTTTTTTTATAGTTGTGTTCAATAAATTCAAGCCTTCATTTTGAAACAGTATAAAAAGCATGCTAGTAAAAGGAATAGATTGAGAACGTATAGCCCAGGTGAAATTCATCCATTGCTGCATACTGGGCAGTGTTGCATTTTGAATGTGTTGTCTTTTAGATTATACATTACATTGAGGCCCCTCTGCCCTTTCAGGCAGAGGTAAAAGAGCCTAACGTGGCATTATTTCAAGGAGCAGGGAAGTTCTGTCTCTGCTCCTTTGGCAAGTATTCATACTTCAACCGGTCTCACTTTATCCATTGTTGTTTGTGACATTGTTTAAGTCATTCTTGGGATGTGGGCCTCAGTGGCTGGGCCAGCATTTATTGTCCATCCTAAATATCCTTGTGAAGGTGGTGGTGAGCTGCCTTCTTCAACCACTGCTGTAGATAGAGTCACAATGATGTTAGGGAGGAAGTTCAAGGATTTTGACCGATCAACAATGAAGGAGCAGCAATATATTTCTAAGTCAGGATGATGAGTGGCTTGAAGGGATCTTACAGGTAATGGTGTTCCCATGTATCTGCTGCCATTGACCAGCAAATGGCATCTTCCTGTGTACAATTTGGCAGCACCACGGTGATTACGCTTCAATAGTATATCATTGAATGGGGCATACCTAGAACATGATAAATGACAGATAAATGCAAGTCTCTTCATTCTTTTTGTTTCATTGAAATCAATAGAAATCAAAATTGGCTGTTTCTAAAATGAGTAGTTGACTTTTGATATCAGTTCTATGCCTAAGTATCTTTTAATTTAATTTACCAAGAGGACAGAAATTTATCAGACCCATGTGGTAAACTGGGAGATCATTGGAACAGTTAAAATAGGGGAAATCATATTGGGATGGCAACTTCGCCAACATGGTCTTGCCATCAGGGTACTTCATTCTTCACATAAATAAGGACAATTTTACAAAGCTGTCAGTATTCTGATGAAAACCAATGATGTCCTTGCCTCTGCGGGGGCTGCCAGCTTAATGGAGGCAGCTTCCTTGTGACAATCTGGGGGTCTATTGGAGGCAGAGATTCAACAGCCTAAATGAGGAGACTTGGGAGGGATGGCATCCTACATTATCCAGTAATCTCTCAAACAATGCCCTGCAACCCTGTCCTCCCCTCCAAAATGTTCTTAAAGCTTGCCAACCCAAGCTCCAGAGCTCTCCTGTCTATCTTAGCAGCTCCAAACTCTCCCACGACCTGCCATCTGGTTGGGCTAGCAGCTTCAGGAACCTGCCCTTAAGCAGGTGACAAACTTGCAAACAGCAGGTCCTACTTTCACCAGTGTTGGCTCATGCAAGACTTGTTCTTTGCCCTGATGTCAAGGTCCTAATTTCAAGGCATTGATTCAACAAGTAGACACTAAGGAATCTTTAAAGCAAACTGTTCAATGTTCATTTTTAATTTCATCAGATTTACTGGAGAATTCAAAACAAAACAGTCATAATTTAAGACAACAAGGTGCAGGGCTGGATGAACACAGCAGGCCAAGCAGCATCATAGGAGCAGAGAGGCTGACGTTTCGGGCCTAGACCCATAATTTAAGATTGGATTTATAATCAACTCATGAATCTTGATCACAGAACATTCTATAGCTCAAAAAGTTT
This sequence comes from Rhincodon typus, assembly GCF_021869965.1. Classification (NCBI taxonomy): domain Eukaryota; kingdom Metazoa; phylum Chordata; class Chondrichthyes; order Orectolobiformes; family Rhincodontidae; genus Rhincodon; species Rhincodon typus. The sequence continues at coordinate 33,044,320 of NC_063346.1, read as the reverse complement.
CACTAATTTAACGTCAATTCATATAGAATCAACCATTTTGTAAATCTTTTGCATATTAACATTTATAGTCAACATTTTGAATTGCATTGTATACTTGAATTTTATTCAGTTGAATACATATTACTCCAATTCTTATTCACAACGAACATTGATTGTGGATTCACAATGTGTAAAGTCCCTCCTCTATAAATGGGGTAAATATTTTCAGAACAGGGCATTGACTGAGGTTTTGCAGAAGTAATGATGATGAAACTGTCAGTTCTCTCCATCATTTTTCCTCAAGAACTGACTATAGTATTTCTGGAACAAAAGCAGAGATTGCTGGAAAAACTCAGCAGGTCTGGCAGCAGTGATCCTACATTTCTTCGTAGGATGCACTTTTGAAAGCCATCCAAACTGCAATCAAGTAGAAATTATAGAATCACAAAATGTTAACACCACAATGGGAGGTCATTTGTGCCTATAGGTGTGTGCTGGCCCTCTGCAGACTTCCTACTTTTCCTTGTAGCCCTGAGCATTTATCATTTCAGATAATGTATCCAAATCCACATGGAATTCCTTGATTGAATCCATCACCACAATCTCAGGCAGTGTATTTCAGATCCTGACCACTTGCTGTGTAAAAAAAAACATTTCACCAATGCTTAATTTTCTAATCAGATAAAATCTATGCCCTCTGGTTCTCAATATTTCCACCAATGGCAACAGTTTCTCCCCATCTGCTTAATCAGGACCCCTCATGATTTTGAACACCTCTATCTCATTTGCTGTTAATGTTCTCTACACTAAGGAAAACAGCTCCAATCTCTCTATGTTAACTGAAAACCCTCAATCCTGGAACTGTTCTCATTGACACTTCCTGCACCATCTCAAATGCCTACACATCTTTCCTAAAGTTTGTATAACCTGAACTGGATACAATACTTCAGTTGAGGCAAAACCAGTGTCTCATACAGGTTTTACACAACTTCCTAGCTTTTGTATTTTGTGCCCTTGTTTATGAATTCCAGAATGGCGTAAGCCTTATTAACCATGCTCTTAACCTGTCCTGCCACCTTCAATGATTTATGCACATGTATATCCAATAATTAAAATTTTGCAAAAAGCTTGCTCTTTTACACAGTTACCCTCATCGTAAAAACCTTCAATAATCTGACTCATTGTTGAAAGATGCGTAACTAACGTTCTAACACCATATTAAATTCATAATAACTGCCTCATTGACTTGTAAAATTAATTTTATATTTGTGGCATGTTACATTTTCCATTAAAATTTTTAAAAATCACCTTTTAAAATTTTTAATATTTTAACAGCCATTCAACTCTTACCTTATCCCAATGTGTAAATCGCACAATTATTGCTTTTACTGTCTGTAATATTTTAATTAAAAATAAAAAAAAGGTCCAATACCTTTAACTTCTTAGCTTGTTGGCTTTAAGAATACTTTAACATGATTGGGCATTTCCTCAACTGATGACATCGACGTTGCTGGATACATGGGAATCCTTTAAAATGTTTGAGAAGATTTGTAGCTCGGGTTGTGGATGAGGTTGTAGACTTGCTCGCCGAGCCGGTGTGTTTGGTTGCAGACGTTTCGTCACCCTGCTAGGTAACATCTTCAGTTCACCTCCAGTGAAGTGTTGGTGTTCTGTCCCACTTGGTATTTATATGCCCCAATTTGCTGGCGTGGTTGGTTTTATTTCCGGTTTTGTTCTTCAGTGGTTTGTAGATCGTCTATAAACCATATGGTAAATGTATATAAATGATATACAAACCACTGAAGGACAAAACCAGAAGTGATGCCAACCAGCCCAGCAAACTGAGGCATATAAATAACAAACAGGGCTGAACACCGATGCTTTACCGGAGGCGGACTGACGATGTTACCTAGCAGGGTGACGAAACGTTTGCAACCAAACCCACCGGCTCGGCGAGCATGTCTGCAACTTTACATGGGAATCCCCCTTGATTGGAAGCAAAGTTCACATGAACATTGGGAAAAGGGAAATTCATACCACAGAGATCATTAGATTTTTTTTTTGTGGTCAGCTTCCTTTAAGGCCAATGGCTGTTTCTTCAACATTAACCACAAAATACAAAACATAAAATGAGGATTTCATTGTGTGTGCAATAAAGTGTCACTCGACCAAAGCTATTTACACAAACAAAACTATTTTAACGCAGGGAGTTGTTACAAAATTGGCTTGATATGAAGAAAAATTCAAATCCTGTGAATATAAACTTTGACAGCAGCAAGGCTTTTAAAAATGAGCCACAAGATTTTTCTTCAGAAATACACTCTAACGTATGAAAAAGCACTTGCCAAACACAAAGAGCAATTTACCCAGAGTGACTGCAGGATCACTTTTTATTTATGTATATTTTCCAAAATCCTCTTTGGATGAACACAGGGGCATTGAGATTTAACAGTGCATTTTGGAGACTGTTTCACACAATAGTTTAGAAATATGAAGAAATATTTCAGTACAATGTAATCACTAACACAGGACTGAGTCACAGTAATAAGATAAAAATCATTGATTTACAAAAGAAACATTGATTGAAAAGAGCTATGTAGATGAGCTCTCCTGGGACAAGATCCTGTCACTAGCAGAATGTTTTCTGTTGGTTGGGAGTGGTAATGTTGACAGCTCAGTTCTCCAGAGTACTTGTTCTGGTTGAGTAGACTTGTTTATCTCATACTTAAAGGCCCTTGGTATCTCTCTTTTCACCAATTAAAAATAAAAAGTGTATCTTAAATTTACCAACATAATTTAAAAATAAAAAGAGTCAAACTTGTTAAGATAATTTTTTGATGAATACTTCTTTTTGCATTATGATGACTGTGAAAGAATAAAACTAGGTCATCAATCTTTATATGAAATCTGTTGGTAAATGCATTAATTGTACTACCTCTAGCACATTCTTAGCAGGTAAACATAAGCTGAACAGTATCAGAAATCATTGGTATAGTGCAGTCATCATCATAAAACCATTGAAATTATAAATTTATTAGCACGTTGGATGTTCTGAAAAGGTTGCAAACCTTTATAAAATGTCCAACACTGAAATTTAATCTCTTTGGGTCACATTTTGGGCAAAGAAGTGGCAGATGGAGTACAAACGTGGGAAAGTGTGAGTTCATGCACTTTGGTAAAAAGAATAAAATCATGGACTATTTTCTAAAAGGGGAGAAAATTCAGAAGTCTGAAGTGCAAGGAGACTTGGGAGTTCTAGTCCAGGACTCTCTCAAGGTAAACTTGCAGGTTGAGTCAGTAGTCAGGAAGGCAAATGCAATGTTGGCATTTATTTTGAGAGGACTTGAACATAAAAGCAGGGATGTACTACTGAGGCTTTATAAGGCTCTGGTCAGGCCACATTTGGAGTATTGCCGTGCAGTTTTGGGCCCTATATCTCAGGAAGGATGTATTGGCCCTGAAGCGGGTTCAGAGGAGGTTCACGAGAATGGTCCCAGGAATAGAAAGCTTAACATATGAGGAATGTTTGAGGACTCTGGGACTATACTCAGTGGAGTTTAGAAGGATGAGGGGGGATCTAATTGAAACTTTCAGAATACTGAATGGCCTGGACAGAGTGGATGTTAGGAAGATGCTTCCATTGATAGAAGAGTCTAGGACCCGAGGGCACAGCATTAGAGTAAAGGGAAGACCTTTTACAACGGAGATAAGGAGAAACTAATTCAGCCGGAGAGTATTGAATCTATGGAATTCACTGCCACAGAAGGCTGTGGAGTCCAGGTCATTGAGTACATTTAAAACTGAGATAGATAGGTTCTTGTTTATCAAGGAGATCAAGGGTTACGGGAAGGATGCAGGAGAATGGGATTGAGAAACTTACTAGCCATGCTTGAATGGTGGAGCAGACTCGGTGGGCCGAATGGCCTAATTTCTGCTCCTATGTCTTATGGTCTTATGGTCTTATTACAATTTAATGGATTATTTTGCTTTTCCAAAAATAATAAATGATTCTCATTGAAGTGGGCAGGTCTGCCCAAGTGTTGCATTATTTTTTTTTGTTCATTAAGACACCTGCTTCTTTTCAGCGTTATTTTGTGGCTTTATATTTTGTCAAGTCATCTGGGTGTTTCAAAAACAAATAAGGATTTTTTAGGTCTAGTAGTTCAATCTGTAGAGGAAAATCTTGATATAATTTTTGACATTATCCATTGGAAAATAATTGCTTCTGCCTTCAATCAGTTGGCCTGCTGTTCAGCCATCAATGCCATTGCTAGTAGTGACCAATGCTCAGTCTGCAGCTTGGGCATGAGTGCCCCTCATTGCCAAGATGCCCTTGAAGATTGACAACTTTTATTGGTATGTCAGGATTAGGCAGACATGATCAGGTGTGGTGAAGGAGGTGGGACTGTTATGGTACACTGGTGACAAGTTAAGTGTGGAGGCAATCATTAAAAACTCACATGTTGTCACAGTAAAAAGGCCATACCACTATTAAACAAGTTATAATTTGCAGTACTTGAACTAGCAATTACTATCTGGTTGCCATTATGTTTGGTTGCATATTCTTAATAGCAGACAACTCATTGGGTAATTGATGCAAAATCTATTAAAGCGTTAAAACTGGTCTTGCCTAGCTCCAGTTAGTTTGCCTCAGTTTTATATAAGTTAGTTAGGGGGGTATGATTGTTTTTAACTGCACATTGGCATAAATTTCAATATAGAATTCCTATCTCCAGTGATCTTCCATTATATGTTAAAGTACTTCATTTCTAATTTAGTATGCAGTTTAAAGTTAACAGAAATGACACATTGATTTTAAATATATCAGAGCTGACATGATTCAACAAAGAATAATAATATTTATTGTCAAAACTGTCACTGTAAATCCAGAGAAGATGTGGCTAATTTATTGCTTATTATATGACCATGTGATACCTAGAATGGACTAATGTCTGCCATAAAGTTTGACATAAAGAATATTCATCTTTGGCTGGAAGGTATTGTGAAGTATTCATTTTTAATGGCGAACTCACAGATAAATTTTTGCGGAACTCCGTAAATTCGTAACCAATACACTTTGTCGTAATTTCACCTTTCTGGAACCAGAGATTGAAATGTGAAGTACACCAAACTCTGTTTTTCATTTTAAAGTAACTACAACAAGAAAATGTAAAAACATGAAAGTAAAACCTTTATGAAAGAAAAGGAGATATTGTATCACCATCAAATTTCAGTCCTTTGAGTAAAAATGAAGCATTCAGTGCCATGTCAAGCCTTTCGCTAGACTGATTACTGGGATGTCAGGACAGACATATGAAGAAAGACCGGGCTTGTACTCACTGGAATTTAGAAGAATCAGGAGAGTTCTCATAGAAACATATAAAATCCTGACTGAACTGAACAGGCGAGATGCATGAAGAATATTCCCAATGTTGGGGAAGTTTAGAACTAGGGGTCACAGTCTAAGAATAAGGAGTAAGCTATTCTGGACTGAGATGAGGAAGGATTTCTTCACTCAGAGGGCTGTGAGCCTGTTGAATTCTCTACCACAGAAAGGTATTAGGGCCAATTAGTTAGATATATTCAAGAGGGAACTGGACGTGGCCCTTGCAGCTAAAGGGTTCAAGGGGTATGGAGAGAAAGCGGGAATAGGATACTGAGATTGCATGATCAGCCGTGATCATATTGAATGGTGGTGTAGTCTGAAAGGTCAACTGGTCTACTCCTGCACCTATTTTCTATGTTTCCATGTTTGTTCCTTTGTGCAGATTGAACAATTGCATGTATTTTCTCTAGATAGTTCAGTCCTTCTCCTCCCACAGTTGTCTTCCTTTGATAGGTAAAACTAGATGCACACAATTCACTAACCACAAGACATTTGGGCCCTATACACTCACTCACAAATGTGGTTATAAGGTCCCTACACAGACACCAGCTTGTTGGGACTCTGTAGGAGCTGGCCCACATATTTACAATTCTCAACATTTTTTCAGAACCATCGAAATCCTTGAAAAGTACAAAACCTTATAAAATACTTGATCATTATGGACCAAAATTACACTGATTCTGAACTTCAATTCATGTGTTTCTTGGGTTAATCAGATATACCGTTAGAAATACGCCTACATCATGACCACTTTAAGCTTTTTCAATTACATTGAAAGCGTGAAGAATCGGACTGCTTAGTGAACTAAAACAGTGTACAAACACAAATAGAAAGTGAATAGGGAGATGGAAAGAATAAAGAGTAACCTCAGTGTTTAAGGCAGGAATTATTAAATGAAAAGAAAGGTATGATGAATGAAAGGATGATAGCAAATGAGACAAGAGGAGGTAACAGATGGCATATAAATGGTCGTAGCAGAGAGGAAGGAAACATAGAAAAAACAAATCAAAAAGGAAAATCCTCCTGTGGTTTAGCAACACAGTGTTGAAATAATAGATAGATAGATCTCAGGGGTGCAGACTAGTCCTACCATTTTTGTACCAGTAGGTGATCTCCGTTACAAGGACTAATCCATTGGGTTGGCAACACTGTCATGGAATAGTGTCTAATAGGAGGGATGAGACTTTCCACTCCAACGTATTGATATTTGCTAAATGTTCTGGCAAGTAACTGGGGACAGAGACCACAGAAATCTTGAGGGAATGACAGAGATGAAAGACAACAGCAAAGTACTGCTGCTGCCGGATATCTATAATAAAAGAAGGAAATCACTGGAACTGCACAAAGGTCAGGCAGCCTCTGTGGAGTGAGAAAAAAAAGAGGAGTTTTCCAGACCATTGACATATTTTTCAGCACTGTTAAAAGTTACTGTTTGAATACATTTTAAGCAGCTAAAAGAAAAGGGTAGGGAAAATGGAGAAAGGGAGCGGCATTTTGCAATGGAACCTGCCCAAACAAGCTGCATGGTAGGCACCTCTATATGGAAGACTGTGGATCCCATTTCCATCAGTAGAAAACTGACTCTATTGAGTCAATTAGGAATGGGCTGAAGTGAGGTATAATTAAGCTCACAACTGAATCCACCAGGGATTAGTGCAGCGGAGGAAGGGCGTGGGGAGGTAGAGATTGTTAGGGGATCCTCTTGAATTTGATGGGTTTCTGGTATTTTCTGAAGGCAGCCTTTTAAACCCTGATGGATTTGTCAGAGAAGCCCTCTTTCAGGCACTGAGGGCAGATATGAGCAATATAGTCTTTGGTGAAATTTGTGGCAGAATCAGATGAGAAATCCAGTGAAGCGTACCTCAAAGAGAAGGGCAGACTTCTGCATCTTTTACACATTTGCCCAGTGGCGAGGCAGGTTTCTCATTAGCTAACAGTGAGTTGCCAATAAGAAGGGATAATTGTTTGTTAAATGCCTTCTAAAGGCTACAACTTGCCTCATTAACATTCAGCTTGTTTTATATCAACCTCTCTTCCTTCCTCTTGCCATTGACCCCTTCCACTTCAACTTTAACTAACCCCATTTATCTCTCTGTCCAGATTCTTCAATGATCACTGGTGAAGGCCTCAGTGTATGATTGGCAACAGCCAGCGCTCCAGTGGCACTGCCAGTAATGGAAAGCAGCCCATTGGCAATAAAAGTAACAATGATACCTCATTGCGCATAGGCTTTATATTCTAGTCATTGTTTTGTTCTTTTCCAAGTACAATCGCAAATGTCATGTCTTTTTCATCTGACATTTACAGGCGCATCTCTGTCTGCAAAGTTCCCTCGTGAAATAACCATTAAATGGTGATTGACCTGAAAAGTTCTGCGCTCGCGAAAACACTTAATTAAAATAAAGAACATGCAAAGCTCTTCTTATTATACCCAAGTAGTGAATTCGAATCAATGAAAAGAATTTTGTTTCTTTACATGCTTGGTTCCACATTGAGTGGGGCACATTCTGCCAGGAGCCACAACCAGCCCAAAGGAAATAATAAAACTGCAGCTAAATTAGTGTTAACATGGAGGGGGTCAGGAAGAGCGTGGGGTGATGTTTGGGGATGCAAAGAGGGTTCTGGGTCTTGGTCAGATTTCCAATCTTACTGTGAGCCTCAGAGAAGGAGGGGATCAACAATCCTGGAGAGGGGAAGCAGGTAGGTTTGATCAGTTGCAATGAACTGCTCTTCCTGACTCATAAGCTATGCTGCAAAAGCATTCATCTATTGGACACAGCTTTTTCCCCTCCTTTTAACTTGAAGGTTTCCCAAGGCCTTGTGTTAAGAAAGGTAAAATCTGAGGCATACAGCCTCGACACATTATGTACACAGCCAGACTGCAATGTGAGACTGGGTTAATTGATTCCTTTCATCCCTCTCTTTTAAATCAATCAGATGTTTAGTTTGAGATTCTTACAAAATTTCATGACCCATCCCTGACACAAATGCAGCCATTTTTGGGATTGGAATTCCCTTCAATAAGACTGAAACAGTAAGTGTGAATTAGAAGATTAAATTGAATGCAAGTCATGGACAGAAATCAAAATAAGGACAGGGAAAGTTGGATGGAACCAAGATGATTTGCTCATTTCCCTGTGATTGTGTGTATGTTGGAAGTTCCTGTTCTGTTCTCTCCATAATAGTGGACAGCCTCCACTGTTATTCCCTCACACAATCAGGGTCTTTGGGAATGCAGTACAGACATCTCCAAGTGTTGGGTTGAATCTTGTGCTTTAGATTAAATCCAAGTTAGGTCAAATTATTTGGAGGGTCTTTTTTGCCATGAGACCAAGGTATGTCTCATGAAGGAATAGAATCATAGAGTTTTTACAGCATGGAAACAGTCCTTTCAACCATCGTGTCTCTGTCAGCTATTTATCCATTCCTCACCTGAATATGTTTGAATAAAATGTTTGGTTGCTTGATTAATGCAGACTAGTGAATGATTATACTTCACTATAACAGGAAGCGAGTGCCTTCAATCTTCTTCACATACTTGGATGGTAATCCAAGATGGTGGCAATGGGGATGGTAACATTCGGCTCCTGTGAGCAGCTCGGCCGCTCATGGACTTATGCTGTGGGCCCAGCTGCATCCACACAGCTTCATCATTGTTTTTCTAGTTAGGTAGCTCCGGTATGTTTTCTTTGTTTTGACTGCGCTGGGACCATCTCCTGATGTCCTCCTGTGGGAGACCTGGGCCCCGTGTATCTCCATTCTCGCTCATCTCATGCGGCTGCATCAGAAGGCGAGCCAGGACCCCGTTGGTCAAGCTGGAGCCAGGACTCATCAGTCGATGTCCAGCATTGGAAGAAGTGCAGGACCCATGCAGCATGACCATCTCCAGCTCGGAGGTGGCAGATGTGGAAGTGATGGTGCCAATTGGCAGCAGAAAAGGAGCACATTGCCAGGACCCCAGGGACAATATCAGACAGCAGCGACTGGAGAAGCAGAGAGGGTGAAGCCAATGGAGAAGGAAAGTTGAACTTTTGAAGCTGTTTCAGTTCTGATAATATCAATTTGATATTAATTTATTCAGTATATTACCATTTACACAATTTATTCAGCAATTTATTCTGTAAACCAAGATGGCGCTGGAATATGGTGACATTACACACTTTTCACTGCACCTAGGTACAAGTGACAATATTAAATAAATCTAAATCTAGCTCAGAACTCTTGCATGGTGTGGATGCAATCCTGGCTAGAGTTGAAAAAGTTTTCAGGATTTCCAATGGAAGTGCCATTGTGGCATAAATTCAACCTTAATTTCCTCAGAATACAATTGCCAAGTGACATTTAAGGGACACTATCATTTTCAAATTGATGTGCGTAAAAACCCTCTTTGTATTGATCAAGAGCAGTGTCATAATGGCCCAGGTATTTTTGGACTCACAGTATTTAAAGACAAGAAACTTTAGCTATGAATGCAAAAGTAAAAAAGTAAAAGAAATTGTGTTGATTTTTGAAGCACCCAGTTCCTGGTCCTAGCAAGAAATTCAGTCAAAATGTTTAGTTATACCAGTGGAGAGAAGGAGCTTTTGATTGGTTTCCCAGTCTAAAGCACGCTGAAACAAAACCTTATTATCATGCTCAAGAAGCAATACGTTGTACATTATGCCAGGTCAGAGGTTATTTACGAAGTATTTTCCATTACTGTTATTACAAGACTCTGTCTCCTGCTAAGTGCTCTTCTGAAAAGGCTGAGATGTGACCAGCTGAATTTTCCACCTGTGTATTAATTAAAGAGATCAAAGAACTTAACAAAATACTTTCTTGTAAAGGAGCAAAGTTTTTGTGTTTTGAATACTAGATCTGTTCAATATAAGGAATCCCAGTTCTTTAACTAAGGGTCAAAGGAATGGAATTTCCATGTCATAATCTATGGCTTTGGATAAACAATGAAAGCAAAATTGTTCGCATTTCATTTCATAAGATATCAAGAAAAGTACTGAAAATTTAAAAAATTGTTGCATTTAAACTTGTTCCAAACACTAATTTTTTTTTTTAGCAGGTTGAACAGTTTCCATGATTAGGTGCTAAGAACACAGGAATATGAGGAGGCCATCCAGCAATTGAGCCTGCTCTGCCACTTCTGTTACCATCTTGGCTGAAAGAACACTTTAATACCTTTTAACTAACTATCCTCATAACTTCTCACAGCCCTGGTAATCATAAATGTATTAACCTCTGTCTTAAACATACGCAGGTCTGAGCTTCTACCACCCTCTGGAGTAGAGAATTCTGAAGATTCACAACCCTCTGCGGAAAAGAAATTCCCTTCATCTCAGTCCTAAGTGCTATCTCCCTTAGTTTTAAATGATGTTGCCTGGTTCTAGGCTCCTTATTCAGGGGAAACATCCTACCTGCTTCTAATCTGTTAATCCCATTAAGTATTTTTTGGGTTTCAATAAGATAACCACACCTTCTTCGAAACTTTTGAGAATACAGGTCCAGTTTGTCTAATCTTCAAAGGACCTTCCTACCATCCCAGGAACCAACGTGGTGAACCTTTGTTGCATCCATTATAATGGTAATGGTATCCTTACTGCGGTATAGAGACCAAAGCTGTGTGCAGTACTCCAGATGTGGTGTAAAACTAAGCTTTTACACAATGAAAGCAAGACTTTTGTACTCAGATCCTTTTACAACAAAGACTAACATTCCAAAAGCATGCTGCATGTTAGCCTTCAGTATCTTATTGACAATGACACATTGGTCCCTTCGTAATATACACTATCCAATCTCTTTCCATCTGGGAAACACTCTGCACATCTGCTTCTCCTACAAAAGTGGATGAGTTCCCATTTTTTCATATTACATTCCATATTCTCTCATATTCTTGCCCAATCACTAAGGCTGTCCGAATCGTCCTGAAGCCACTTTATATCTTCCTCATGACTCACATTCCCACTTAGCTTTGTATCATCCTCAAATTTGGAAACAATGCATTTAGCCCCAACACCCAAATCTTTGACAAATATTGTGAATAGTTGGAGCCCAAGAATTGATCTTTGTGGTACCCAACTAGCCACAGCCTGACTACACAAGAATGACCTATTTACTCCTTCTCTCTGTTTCTTGGCCTGTTAGCCAATCCTTAATCCATGCCTGTACACTACCTCCTATCCCACAAGCTTTATTTTTTCTCACTAAACTTCTGTGGGCCACTGTATCTAAAGACATCCATCAACTCCCCTGTATCAATTTTGTAATAACATCCTCAAAAGACTCATCAAGCATGATATCCCATTCACAAATCCATGCTGACTGTGCCCAAACAGACCATTATTATCCAAGTGGTTATTTATCACATCCCGTACAACAGATTCCAGCATTTCCTATAGTATTGATGTAAGGTTAACAGGTCTGTAGTTCCTTGTTTCCTTTCTCACTACCTTCTTAAATACTTGTATGAAACTTGCCAGATTTGAATCTGCAGGAATAATTGCAGAATCTATGCATCAATTAGGCATCCACTAACTGGAGAATGTAGACTGGGGCAGCTGTTTGAGGGTATATCTGTCATGTGGGAATCTTTTAAAGGTCAGTTAATTAGAGTTCAGGACCAGTATGTTCCTGTGAAAATGAAACCTGAGGATGGCAAGGTTTGGAAACCTTGAGTGACAAGAGAAAGTGAGAGTTTAGTCAAAAAGAAAAGGGAGTGACCCATAAGGTTTAGGAAACTGAAGACAGAGGTCACTGAAGAACATAGAGATAGCAGGAAAAAACTCAAACAAGGAATTAGGAGGGCTAAAAGGGGGCCATGAAATATCTTTGGCAAACAGGATTAAGGAAAATACCAAGGCGTTTTATACATATGTAAGGAGCAAGAGGACAAGTAGTGAAACTGCAGGTTCATTCGAGAATAAAGGAGGGTATTTATGCATAGAGCTGTAGGAAGTGGATGAGGTCCTTAACGAACACATTGGTATTCACAAAGGAGAAGTCTACAGTGGATATTGAGTCTGGGGAGCGGTATATTGATATACTCGGGCACGGCAATATGAAAAAGGATGAGGTATTGCTTGTTTTGAAAAGCATTAAGGTAGACACGTCCCCAGGATCTGATGAGATTGATCCCAGAATACTGAGGGAGGTGAGGGAAAAAATTGTTATGGCCTTGTATGAAATCTTTGCATCCTCTTTAATCACAAGTGACGTCCCAGAGGACAGGAAAATAGCCAACATTTTTTTATGAGGGCGACAGGGATAATCTGGGAAATTAGAGGCCAGTGAGCCTTATGTCAGTGGTAGGGAAATTATTGGAGAAGGTTCTTAGGGATAGGATTTACTCACGTTTGGAAAAAAATGGACTTATTAATGACAGGCAACATGGCCTTTTGTGGGGAAGGTCACATCTCACAAACTTGATTGAGTTTTTTGAGGAAGTCACAAAAATGATTGATGAGTGCAGAGGAGTAGATGTTGTCTACATGGAATTTATCAAGCCCTTTGACAAGGTCCTTCATGGTAAGCTGATACAAAAGATGAAGTAATATGGGATCACAGACAGCTGCTAAAATCAGTGCAGAACTGCTTTAGTCATAGAAGACAGACAGTAGCGATGAAAGCCTGTTTTACGGACTGGAGATCTGTGACCAGTGATGGTCCGCAGGGATCAGTGCTGGGACCCCTATTGTTTGTAATATAGAAAAATGGTTTGCAGGAGAATGCAAATGGCTTGATTAGTAAGTTTACAGACAAAGATTGAGGGAGCTGCAGATGGTGAGGAAGATTGCCAGAGGATACAGTAGGATATAGATAGGCTGGAGACTTGGGTAGAGAACTGGCAGATGGCATTTAATCTGGACAAATGAGAGATGATGCATTTGGAAGATCTAATACAGGTGGTAACTTTACCATATATGATAGAACCCTTAGTAGCATCAACATACATAGGGATCTGAGCATACAGGTCCATGGTTCCCTGAAAGTGGAAACATAGGTGGATAAAGTGATCAAAAAGGCATTTGGCATGCTTGCCTTCATCAATCAGGGCATACAGTATAAAAATTGACAAGTTATGTTGGAGCTGTATAGAACTTTAGTTAGGTCACATTTGCAATATTGTGCAGTTCTGGTCACCACGCTACCAGAAGGATATAGAGGTTTCGGAGAGTGTACAGAAATGGTTTACCAAGATCTTGGTGGTTTGGAGAGTAATAGTTATGAGGAGAGATTGGACAAACTTGTTTTTTTTTTACTTGAACTTCAAAAAAATGAGGATCGACCTGATAGAAGTTTACAAAATTATGAGAGGCATGGGTAGAATAAAGAGCCAGAGTCTTTTTCCCAGGATAGAAATATCAATTACTAGGGGACGTAGGTTTAAGATAACAGGTTGTATGTTTAAAGGAGCTATGAGGGACAGGCTTTTTACACACAATGTGGTAAGTGCCTGGAATGTGCTGCTAAAGTAGGTGGTGGAGACCAACACAATAGCAATGTTTAAGAGGCATCTTGAAAGATATATATGAATATGCAGAGAGGTACTGGACTGTGTGGTGACAAAAGGTTTTTTTGTTTAGAAAGGTATGAACTGTCAGTGCAGTCTTGAAGGGCCGAAGGGCCTATTCCTGTGCTGTACAGTTCACTGTTGTTGTTTTTCACCTTTGTTAATACTATAGCCACTTCTTCTACACTCTGGGATGTAGAATATCAGTTGTTAGGGACTTATCAACTTTCCTCATGTAAAACCTTCTTACTAATATTAAATTCTTTCAACTCCTTATTCTGCCTAGTCACTTAGATCTCTAATTCTGGGAGATTTCTTGTATCTTCCTCGGTGAAAATAGACACAATGTAATCATTTATCTTCTTTGCCATTCTCCCATTCCCTATTATAAGCAATCCTGTCGCCTAGTCTTTCGGCAGCTTTTTGACTTTGACTAACTTTGTTTCCTTCCAATTTGGGTTAGCCTTCAGGTTCCCATCTCCCTGACAGGCTAATTAAATGCACCTCAACAACACTAACAAATCTCCTGATGAAGATCGTAGTCCCAGTATTGTTAAGGTGTAACCTGTCCAAGCTTGTAGAAATCCTGCCTGCCCCAGAACCGGTCAGTGTGCCTCAAAATATTTGATGTGTTCAAACCTACATCTATTCTCTCACTAGCACATGGCACTTGAAATAATCCTGAGATTACTGGTTGAGGTCTTGCTTTTTAATTTCCTTCAAAACTCCCTGAAATCTGCTTTGAGAGGTAGGTTTGAAAATTCCAGGCCCACGGATAGATCCAACCCTTTTGTGGGGGTGGGGTGGGAGGGTGTGCAATGGTAGTGGTGGGCAGGGACAGGGGAAACTCAAACCATGTGGTGACTCCCTTCCTGGAGCAAATCACACTGTGTAGCTTTTCCCCCCCCTCTGTGGCTGTCCAGCTTTGCCTTCCATTCTGGAAATGTAGGTCTCTGAGTCTGCGAGTTAAACTTTTCTGTGATTACCATTCACCACTGCCTCCAATATAATTCCTTTTTCTTTACGTATCATAATAATGGAGCTGAATATAATATAAAACACACCAGTCATGATCAGTAGCAGGCTTTCTGAAATGTGCATTCAGAAATTCATCTTCCTGGAGTTTGAGTGTCCTCTGGGATTGGAGTTACTTGTTGACTGTTTGCAGTGAACATGTCAGTGTGAGTGATTGAAAGATCAGGTTTATAGTTAGCCAGAAGTTGGAGCAGGTTTTACCAACAATATTCATATCCCACAGATAGCAGGAACTGCAGATGCTGGAGAATCTGAGATAACAAGGTGTAGAGCTGGATGAACACAGCAGGCCAAGCAGCATCAGAGGAGCAGGAAGGCTGACGTTTTGGGCCTAGACCCAAGGGTTCATCCAGCTCTACACCTTGTTATTTCATATCCCACAGGTAAATTTTTTAAAAAAGCATTTTGCTGGAAAAATTGAATCGCTTGAATCTCTTTGACAACTTGTCCACTCCTTTACCATTGTTAACGGACACTTTGGCTAATAGAAGTGTGGAATTTCTTCCTAGATAACAAGGTGTAGAGCTGGATGAACCCTTGAGTCTAGGCCCAAAACGTCAGTCTTCCTGCTCCCCTGATGCTGCTTGTCCTGCTGTGTTCATCCAGCTCTACACCTTGTTATCCCAGATTCTCCAGCATCTGCAGTTCCTACTATCTCTAAAGGAATTTCTTCCTGTTTGGTTCCTATTAAAACAATGCTGCACTTCATAAAGCAAATTTCTTTTTCAAGAATTTCAGTTGCTGTGGCTGAGATATCCAGAAAGGCAATGACATCAAGGATTTTGGCGACACCAGTGGACATCTTAATGTATCAGATAAAACACAATAGTTACAGCCTCTGTGGCAAAACAGAGCTTCTTCAAACACTGCCGTTTGTTAACCTGTCGGTGCAATTCTCTGAGTCAGCATAACTGATGTGGTAGGTATGACAGCACTCAGGTTGTCTCTATTCCATCCATCTGCTTTGGTCTCTGATGTTTTACAGATTTTGTATGCAGTTTTTCCAACTTTTACTGATGCTTTTCCTCCTCCATTTCCCACCAAAAAGGAGTCAGCAAAAGCAGGGCATTATAAAGGCCTCAGCTTCCAAGTGCAATAAAAATGTATCCTCCTTACAAAGTACTATTCTAGTGAATTAAGACAATTTATTAAAGAAAAATTCATCGATCTAAAGATTTTAATGTGAATGACCTTTAAATGGTCATGTAAATTAAGAAATTAAGTTAGATTTTTAGTCATTCCAAGGGCTAAACCATTTCAAAAGTGATTATTTAAAGACAAACTGAAATAACTACAAACTCAGACTACATATTTATATAGTTTAGCAACAAGGTACATCAAAGCAAGAATAGGAACTGATAGGACTACATTCTTATTCCTTTTGTCAAATTTCTCTATTTAAGGTGAGAGGAGGGAGATTTTAAAAAATGACACGAGGGGAAATTCTTTCACACAGAGGGTGGTTCGTGTGTATGAACTTTCTGAAGAAGTGGTGGATGTGGGCACAGTTACAACAAAACGTACTTAGAGAAGTACATGAATAGGAACGTTTTGGAGGGATATGGGCCAGGAGCAGGCAGGAGGGACTAGTTTAGTTTGGGATTATGGTCAGCATGGACTAGTTAAAGCGAAGGATCTGTTCCTGTGCTTTATGACTCTATGAAACTATAAAAACCTTCTGTACTTTCAAAAATTGAATTATCTTAATGGATTTACTTTTTCATGACATGATCTATGTCTTCCTTCAGGTGGTGGCTGAATGAATAATGAAAAAATATAGCTTAGAGAGATTAGATATGGGTTGTGTAACCATGTAATTATTAATTCTAATAATGGTGTAGATTCCAATCATTTCAAATCTTTTCTGCAATTATGGAATTAACACTTATTTACATATAATTTTGATGTCATATCACTGAAAAATGTTTGCATTTTCTGATAAGAATACCTTGAATCTTAATATTGAAGATATATTCTGGATTTTTAAAATATGACGAGGAAAGAACACAAATCCATGAAAGGCATTTAAGCTGTTTATTAGAAATTTAAACATTGATTTTTTCTAGCGTCATGTGTTTAAGTGTTGAAAGAGCAGACAAGAGAGAGATGGCAACTTGTAATGGCAATTATTGATTAAATTACAGCTACAAAAGATAACTGAAATGATTCATTCCCTTTGAAGGAAATAAACTCTTTGAACAGATACTTTCCATTGCACTTGATTGTTCTGAAGGAACTATCCTTGGATGACACTGGACAATACAAACTACTTATGAGGATTGGTTAAAATATCTTAAAATAGCACTATAACAATGATTTTGCTACTAAACTTGTTAGAAATAGCTGTAGAAATATGAGGCTGAAGAGATCTGAATACAGCAACCTTCAGATGATCTTTTAAGATGTATTCCCTAGCAACTGCCTAAAAAAATGACTGGAATATTTAAGTAGCCTCCAGTTAACCATTATCATTAGATGGCTGCTACTCAATAATAAGATTTTGACCTTCTAATTTCAGAACCATTCAGAGCGATGGGACTGGTGTTGCTGTCCTATTGTGGAGGTTGTGTTTGACATCCTCCTGCCAAACCTCTTGCAGATCAAACTTCAGTTGCTTGTCACGACACAAAATTCTTCTAAGAGTTGGCAAATTCAAAGGAATCCAATTTGAAAGCTCAATTCAAATTGGATAATTTGGTAATACAAAATCAAGTCTCGAATTTCAGTAATTAGTTCTGAATACTATCCAAATTATATTGCAATTAGGGTCTGATTATTTCTCCAATGAGCATCCTTTTCAAAGTTTTGCTGCTCACTAAAATAATAATTCAAAGTTTTTTTATTTCATTTGAAAATATTTGTACGGATCTTACTAGAGATTTTTTTAAAGCATAAAATGCATTATTTCTGATAATTTACACATTTCATACAAGCACAAGATTAGCATTTCACTTTACAGAAACATCTGCACCATAATGGCTTTCAATATCACTTATAGGTCATTCAGGAAGCATTTAAAATCTGTGAATATTCCCCTTGTATAACAGGTGACCTGACCGGCCCTCATTTTCTATGTGTAAATGCAGTAATCGGTTTTTAATTTCAGCAAGTTACCTATGCCTCATAAGGCAATATACGGATTAGCTCCCACAATATAAGAAGTAGGCATGGCCAATATAGTACTAAAATACTTATCTGACATTTAGTACAGTTTCTGCATCCACCTATATTACAAAGTCAGAAGACACATGATACCAGGTTGTAGTCCAACAGGTTTATTTGAAATCACAAGCTTTCAGACCTCGTATCGTGTGACTTCTGCCTTTGTCCACCCTAGTCCAATACCAGCAGTTCCACATCAGACATATATTACAATCACAGGCATGGCCATGCCTTGTCTAGTACTGAGTAATTTGATTACAAACTATTGTACGCTTCCTGAGCATGCGTGCTACAAGTGAAACCAGCAAAGTGGAGGCTGAGATCTTTATGCTAATAGGTCACATATCATGAAAAGGAATGATATTACAAGCATATCTCATTAAGGTATATTCCGTACTAGATGTGAGACATAGCACAAGAACAGGTGTATGTTGAATTTTCTTGGTAGATCCTACAAAGCATATAAGCCAGCCAACTCAAAAAGAACCATTGAAATCTTCACATTCTCTGCTCCGTTCTAACTCTTCCAGGCCTCTGCTGAGTGACTTCGTCTACTCTTATAAGCTTTCTCTCTTTACCTCCTTTCACTTCTGCCCCCATCAATTTCTGCTTTCTGGAATGACTCTCAACTAATTGGAAACTAATATTCCCCATATCATTTCAAATTATGAATCATTACTCTCATAAGACCCTTCACATTCTTTTTGAAACTTGCATTTGAGCAAGATGCTGACAGCTTTTGTTTGCCATACGATTCAGCTTCTGGGGCCTTACCAATATTGTGTGGAATCATGTCCAGGTATCAAGAATTTTTATTTCATCTGGAGAGCTGGTGAGAGGCCAATTTACCTCTTCCAGAGAAAGTCCACTGGGCCACATATCGACCAGGCAGTGGTGGGCCTTCTCCTGAAATCACTACCCCCCAAGCCAGAGACTTGCCCAGTGAGCACTGCCAGCTAATCTACCAGGGGCTGCAGCTGTTGCCTCAGCAGCACCACAGAAGGAACAGTGGGTACTGCCTGAAGAACACTCCTACATCAGATTCCTAGGTTCACGGAGAACCCAAAACAAGGGCTGGTGAAGTGGAGGAAGGGTTATTTCTTGGGCTGGGGTTGTAAGGTCACAGCGTGTGGGGGTGAGCAGATTTCGTGCCTGATTTCAGTCCTTCAATCAAGCATGGGTTACTTTTGGTCTAAGTGTTCCTTGAGGTAACAAGTTGCTTATAAGTTAGGAAATATGGTGAATGCCCAAAAGCGAAAGGTCCACCTGCAAGCTAGGTTAATCCAAATGGCAATGGGTCCTCCCTGAGTCAATAATTGTTAAGAGCCTCAATTGGCAATGAGACTAGAAAGTTGACCAGGTACCTTCTCAACTAGAACTTAATTTTGATGGTGAAGGGAAGGCTGTGGGTCTGAGTATGACAGCATCCTGCCTAATTAAATGCCCCTCCTGCCATCAACCTCCAGTAGCAGAGCATTCTGCCCTTTGATGCCTTGTTATTCTTATAATAAAATGGAAATTATTGGTAAAAAGCTCATGTATCCTTAGACACTTGAACAACAAGCTTCTGTGCAATCTCATCCACCCTCATCATGGTCAATGATCACAAAGATATGGAAATTTAAAAAGGTAGGAAAATGCCCATAAATATTGTACCTGGAACACAAACTTTCAGAATTATGCATTAACTTCAATTCTGTGGCTCACAACAGCTTTGTAAAAAGCTGACAGCATAAGCATTAATCACTTTAATCAAACAGAATTCTAACCTAAGCAAAACAAAGCATTTAGTACCAAGCGGAGCTCGGGGACCGCTTTGCAGAACACCTACGCTCGGTTCGCAATAAACAACTGCACCTCCCAGTCGCGAACCATTTCAACTCCCCCTCCCATTCCTCAGACGACATGTCCATCCTGGGCCTCCTGCAGTGCCACAACGATGCCATCTGAAGGTTGCAGGAACAGCAACTCATATTCCGCTTGGGAACCCTGCAGCCCAATGGTATCAATGTGGATTTCACAAGCTTCAAAATCTCCCCTCTCCCTACCGCATCCCAAAACCAGCCCAGCTCGTCCCCGCCTCCCTAACCTGTTCTTCCTCCCACCTATCCCCTCCTCCCACCTCAAGCCGCACCCCCATCTCCTACCTACTAACCTCATCCCGCCCCCTTGACCTGTCCGTCCTCCCTGGACTGACCTATCCCCTCCCTAACTCCCCAACTACACTCACCCTTACTGGCTCCATCCCCGCCTCTTCGACCTGTCTGTTTCCTCTCCACCTATCTTCTCCTCTATCCATCTTCTATCCGCCTCCCCCTCTCTCCCTATTTATTTCAGAAACCCCTTCCCCCTCCCCCATTTCTGATGAAGGGTCTAGGCCCGAAACGTCAGCCTTTCTGCTCCTATGATGCTGCTTGGCCTGCTGTGTTCATCCAGCTCTGCATCTTGTTGTCCCAGTACCAATGACTGTAGTCCAGATCAAAAATCTAAAGTGTGTTGACACAGATACTGTGCCAGATCCTACAGAATGTTTTGAATCAAGTAAAATGTTTTGCCAGTAAATTGAACAGCAGATTTAGGCCCTTGATTGCATCTGTTATGTTCAATCCTATAATCTACAATTGCTTAATGAATAGGAACAAGCTCTACACAGAAACATTTTGTCTCAATTCCAAGTTTCTTTGGTGCAGCGTGCTAGTATTCAATGAATGCTATTCTTAGTTTTAACAAGACATTGAGAAAGGACAATAGTTGGATACAACCAGACAGACAATTAAAAATTGCTTATGAATTAGTACATTTATTGGACAAATTTCCATTTTCACTCCCCATGAATGCCACCAGGCAATCAGAAGTGGAAATCCCTCAAAATTAATTGCACACCCTTCATTTGAATTTTTCTTGCAGTAATATGAACAAATGTCAAGTACTTTCAGTTATGGACCTTTTAATCCTACTCCCAAACCCTCTCTGATTTCTTCTTTCTCCACTCCTTCAGGGCCCTGATGGTGAAAACATGAACCAAGCTCTATATTTTTGGCACCACAGGGGCATTCTGTTAGGTCCATTTGGAAGCCATGGCACGTGCCCATGTTTCTAATGTATGGAAGGGCAATTATGATGTTGGAATGTAAAGCTGATCTAACACACTTGCTGCCAGTTTGGCCTATACAAATAATTTGCTCTTTCAACTGATCATACAGTTAGTGCAGGAAAGACCTCACCCATCAGCGCTATTTAAAGGGACCCCAACCACTCTCAGGTTAGTTCCTATTGATTTCTGCTGGCTGTTGTTGAGTTAGTACAAGTGAAAGGAGGTTTGTAGCGCTAATTAAAGTTGATGAGTCTACAGATGTGGCATGTGGTCAAAGTCTAATTCAACAATTATGCTCATACTACTTGCCCCTCATGATCCTTAACTCCCTGTCAACCTTGAATATTTTCAATAATACAACCACCAATACTCTCTGTGCAAGAGAATTCGAAGGAGAGAAAAATTCCTCCTTCTGTCTATCTTAAATGGGAGACCCCTTATTTTGAAATAGTGCCCTCAGTTCTAGATTTGTCGATGAGGAGAAATAACCCTTCAGTATCAACTTCGTCAAATTCTCTCAGAATCTTACATTTTATGCGTTTCAGTAAGATCACTTCTCAATTTTCTAAGTTCTAATTAATGTAGGTTGAATCAGTTCAACTTTTCCTCAAAAGTCAACTCCTATATACTAGGAATCAGGCTGGTGAACTTATTTCCAGTGCAAGTATATCCTTAAGTAAGCAGATCACAATTGTACACAGTCTAGGTGTGGTCTCACTTAAGCCCTGAACAGTTTTAGCATGTCTTTCCTTCTTATAGGCAAATCTTCCATTCGCTTTCAAATTTCTTGTGTACTTTTTTTAATTAACTAGTTGGAGAGCATTTTTTTGCCCATCCCTAAGTGCCCTTGAGAAGGTGGTTTGAGCTGCCTTATTGAAATGCTGCTATCGTGTATACAAAGTGTTTTATGACTCATGTGTAAACACACCCAGATTCGCCTGCACAGCACCGTTCTGCAGCCTCTCTCCATTTAAATAACTCTCTAGTTTTCTACTCTTTCTGTCACAGAGGAAAATCACATTTTCTGACATTATACTTCTTTTTTGTTGTTGTTATTCACTTAAACCATCTTTACGCCCCTGATTTGAATCCTCTAAGTAATTTGCTTTCTATCTAACTTTGCATTGTCAGCACATTTGACAACACTACAGTCAGTGCCGTGGTATGTTCTCAGACAATTACTCCTGATACCTTGTGGTGTTTGCCAGTCACCAACTGCTCCTTTGTCTTTGTTTTATCTTGATGTTTACTGGAAGGGTATACACTACTGTAGAGTATCTACAAAAGGGGACTGTCCTTAAATATAGGTTTATTGCATGATAGCAATAAGCACAACTACATTTGGTCAGGCATAACAGGCTGTTACAAAGTCATCTATCTGGTCCCTCCTAAAGATAGAATAGAACTTTATGTCTCCATTCAGAGATTGTGTGCGTAATCAGTAAAATAGGTGGAGACAATGTAATTTGAACATTAACCCCTTCAGAGCTGTTATTTGACAACATGTCCCTTCACCTAAGTTATTGATATAGATTATAGACATCCTGGCACTTTGCTACCTGATGCAGTTTGCTACCTGAACATTATCGATTTACCTTGACTCACCATTAATTAACCACTCTTTTATCAATGCTTATTTTTAATCCCCAATACTGAGGTCTTATCCTGTCCAGTTATATTTTATAACAAATCTTATTAAATGCCTTTCGGAAATCCAAATACACTACCTCTACTTGTTCTGGCTTATCCACCCTGCTTGTTACATGCTCACACAAAAATTCATAAACTCATCAAACAAAACTTCTTTTTCACAAAACTATGTTGATTCTGCCTGGTTGTTTAAGATTTTCTAAAAACACTGGCACTAACTTCTTAATAATAAATTCTAACACTTTTCCCAATGACAGATGTTAGATTATCTGGCCTATAGGTTTCTGCTTTCTGTCTCCATTTGTAATTTTCCTATCTCAGATTGATTGATAGTGGGTGGTGGTGGAGATTATTATCTTTTTTCCCTCGTTGGATCTTTGCCGAAAGTTATGAAAAATCTGCTTAAATCTCTGTCACTACATTTATACATTTCCTTTTATAGTATATTCCCAATCCAGTCTTCCAATATTGTAATTGCCTTTGCATAAGTTTAAGACTTTAGTATCAGGCCTATATTTCTCAATTACAAACTCCACGTGAAATTCTATCATAAGATCACTCTTCCCAACAGGGACCTTTTTATGAGGCCATTAGTTAGCTAGTGCAGTCTCATTACACATTACCATGTCTAAAATAGCTTGTTCCCTGGTTGTTACTAGAAACTGTTTTTTGTAAAAATTTACCCTCACTACATTTTAGGCACTTAACTTCCAGGCTACTTCTGCTAATTTGATTATTTCAACCTATAGGAAGGTTAAAATCTTCCATTGCAGTACCCTTCTAACAAAGCTCATTGATTTCTGGATGTTAACCCTGTCCTACAGTGTAGTTATTGTGACAGAGCCTATAAAGTATTTCACCAGAGACTTCTTCCCTTTGCTATTTCTTATGCTCACCCAAACTGATTCTACATTCTCACCCTTCAAACCAAGATCATTCTCACTATTATTCTGACCTACACTTTCATTAAAAGAGCTAACCCACCTCCTTTTCCTTTCTTCCTGTCCTGGTATACATCATTCAGGCCAAAGATTCCTATCCTGTTGCAGTCATGGTGCATTTATTCTGCACCTATGCACTACACAATCAGCATTTAAGCCAGCATGAAAAAGAAGAGGGTGACTGTTGGAGAATCAGAGATATCTGCTAACTGGACTCATTGTGAACACATGTCTTGTATGCATATAATGCAAGTCATACTGCAACATGAAATGTTAGAGTTAAAACAATTGAGGGTTAATGTTTGAGCAATACTTTCACTGCCTGGATTACTGTAGGTGGGCTTTATACTACATGCAAAGTTGTGCATCCTGATTCACTATGGTCAACTGCATTCACCCTTGCTATTATGAGCCACAGTTCTTGCTACTAGCCTTGTGGTGGGCAGCAGAGGAGGAGGAGGAGGGAGAAGATAACAAACTCATTCTCTTTCTCGCGCATACAACATGATTGAACAGCTGGCAGAGAAGTCTGGATGGGAAGCTTGTAGCAATGCTAAGTGTGTGAGTGTGAGGTTAAACTTTGACTGTGAAGTATGAGTCATGATAAAAGATTAGTAAGTGAATAAACTAGTGGTGATAAATTGAGCACTGTAAAGATAGAGGATCCATTTCCTATTCACCTCCTGTGTCAAGGCCTCCAGTTTTGCATTAGGGAACCTTGGAACATGGTCTCTGTCTTGTTACACCATTTTTTCACCTACTCCCAACTCAGGCACTGTCCCTCAGACACTTCCAGTACCTGTTCCTGTTAAATTGGGCCCTGTTTTTAAATGGTGTACAGTAGCCTTAGGAAGTGCTTGCCACTCACAATTTTGAGCTCGTTGCTCAGGCATGAAACATTCAGCAGCAAGCTTAGCACAGGCTGCATATATACAATCATTGTAATGAGTAGGCAGCGCAGAGTTAATCAAGTTAATCATGCCTTGCGATCTCCATGCCTATTTTCAGGCCTGATCACATTTTGTTGTAATTATCTGCTCCATTTATTCTGCAATTCTAACAGTTTTCTTCAAGAAAACTGTAAAGGCCTACTTGAAAATGATTCTCTCTGTTGTTCTTTTAAAAAAAATCATTAACCTCACCAATCCAAACTTCTGAACACCGCTGGAATTAAATAGAGCAATTTCTGATACAGATAAAAGATTGCATCAATAATTGACTTATATGTAACCAAAGTTTAATGAAGGTCATGTTATGCAGTGTAATAAAGAGAAAAATGATGCCTAAAATGCATAAATGCAATTTAAATGTTGCCATGTAAATACCTAAAAGAACAATTTTTTTTAATATTGCTTTGTGACATAAATCATTCAGATGTTTCAAAGACAATAACTTGCATTTATATATCCTCATTAATGTACATATAAACGGACTTCAGAAATACATAATCATTGCTAATGAGGTGAGTTTACAGAGAATCTGACTGAGGGTGAAGCGGCAAAGAGATTTACAGAGGGCATTATAGAACAGGGTGACTGAAAACATTGCACCAAGAGTGGAGAGAAGTGAACAGGCTCATGCAGTTAATCAGAGTAATGCAGTTTCTGAGGAGGAACCAGAGGAAACTACAGAGTAACAAAGATAACAAAGGTAGGACACGTGAGGCCATTAAAGCACAAAAACTGGAATTTCAAATTGGAGCTTATGTAGGTCAACAGGAGTAAGGGTGATAGGTGAGGGGATTATGTGGAATAAGGGTGGGTTGAAGTTTGTAGATGGTTAAAGCAGTAACCCAACAATCAAAAGAATTGACATAGTCAAGTCTAGAGATAGCAAAGATATGGTTAAGATCTTCAGCAAATGAAATGAGAAGGGAGTGACAGGATATAAAGTTAGCATTTCATGTAAAAAAGTTGACATAAGACTAGAAGCTCACCTTGGACCATCATAAAACACCAAAGTTTTGAACAGCCTGGTTCATTGTAAGAAAACAACCAAGAAAGGACCACAATTATGACATGGCTGCAAAGTCTATGATGGGGATAGAAGATGATTACTTCAGTTTTCCCAGTATTTAACATGTTAAGGACTTGTTGGCAAGCAAGCTGACAACAAACATGATGTATAAAAATACAAACAATGGATTAAATTAAAATAGAGTCAGAGTTGAGAGAAAAGTAGTCTAAAGAGTTGATGTTAAGTATATAAGTACTCAGTCTACATCATCACTAATGTAAGATTGCATGACAGAGGACCCCACTGAGAGATAACTCTGTGTGAAGCCTTGCGTTAAACCTTGTCTTGTGTATATTTAACAGACAGTTCTTAATAAAAAGCTGAAAGTTTCCCAGTAGGCTAGCCTCTATTGATCCTAATAAAGACACAACAACCACCCAAAGATCCACAACTATGGTAACAGGCATGGCACAAATGATTATCCGCACTGCTTTCATTTTAACATGCACCCAACAGAATTTAAAGATGGCATTGTCTGCAACATTGAGAATTCATTCCACTGTTAAGCTTTTGTGTTGTCAAGCCATATTGCCGCAGCAAGTAGGACGCTGAACAGATTGATAGAAAGTGCACAACTTTGTTAAAGGCCAAATAAAAACCCAAAGAACTGCGGATGCTATAAATCAAGAACAAAAACAAAGTTGCTGGAAAAGCTCAGCAGGTCTGGCAGCATCTGTGAAGGAGAAAACAGAG
>NC_063346.1:32990048-33007864 GCF_021869965.1 Rhincodon typus | reverse complement strand
GGGGTAATATACAAAATACCATGCAATGGTACCATGGTACCATGGTATTTTGTAAATTACCCCAGTTTTGCTGGTTTTGGGTATGGGATCCATTACGTTTGTCAGTAACAAGTACCATGCAAGGACTGTGAGAAACACTACATAGGCCAAACAGGAAGAAGATTGACAGTACGGATTTCCTGGGGTTTATCATTGACCAGAGGCAGGAATGAACCAGCCATATAAATACCAAAACTACAAGAGCAGATAAGAGTCTGGGGATTCAATGACAATTAACTCATAATCTGACTCTTGAAAGCTTGTCCAAGGTACACTTCAAAATTGTGATGAAACATTCTCCATTCATTTGGGTAATTGCAGTTACAAAAACTCTCAAGAAACAACACTTTCCAAGACAAAGCAACCCGCTTAACTGGCACCCTATCTAACATCTGGAACATTCACTCTCTCCACTACTAATGTACAGTGGTAGCAGAGTATATCATTTCTAAATTACACTGCAACAACTCATCAAAACTCCTTAGACAAAAAAACTTTCCAAACCCATGATCTGTACCAACTGGAAGAACAAGGGCAACAGATTCATGGAAACACTACTACTTACAAGTTCTCAGCACACCATTTTGACTTGGAATCATACCATATTCCCTTCACTGTTGCTTTGTCAAAACCCCAGAACTCTCTTCCTAACAGCTCTACACCAAACTGACTGCAACTGTTTCAGATGGAAGTTCACCACCACCTTCAGGGCTGTTGGAGATGGGAGATAGCTTTGTGTGAACCTGTGACAATCACATCATATGAATTAATAAAAAATTGCACAGGGCTTCAAATGAACTGGCCTACCGTGCTTTTATTTTCTTTTCCTTTGAAGTTACAATCGCTGGCTGCATTTCTCAATTTAGTTAAGAAATTGTCAAATGGATCACATAGTTCCTGCCTTAAAGGTTGGAGTTCATTTTGGTGAATCCAATCCTTTGCAAATTACTGGAAATGTGTAGTACGTTTCCTTTTCCAGAAAGTTTGATTGGGATTGTACTGGTGTCTTCCTTTATTCACAGCTATCACAAATACCCAAACTTTTCTCTCCTCTCCTCTCCAGAAAAAAAAAACTGACATTTTCCTTTTCATTAGTGCATTTTAGAAACCTACAGAATGCCAACCTGCACTTTTGTTTAATCTTCCCAAACATCCCCATAGCATCATCAGCCTCCAAAACATCCTGAGCTGGATCTATTTGTTAATTGTTATGAGGATAGTTTTGTTTTTCTCTCACTCTAGCACTAAGTCAGTTTGATTTTTTCACATTAATTCAGAATTTATTATGTTTATAATGCTTGGATTCTACTCAGAGATATCTGTTCCTACCACGTTATGCCTTGTGGTTCCAGAAATTTGAAATAACCACACTTTCAGACTCAAATACTGTTACCTCAACAAATACATTTCTTTGATCAGACCAAGTGGTGAGGACTGATACATTGCGAGTTTAAACACAATCTTTGATGCAGTAATGAGTGATGAGGAACACTAGAAATGTATGTTTATTCACGCATGAAATATAGGTCTGAAATGTATGACACAGGTGTGTGCAGCACTGGCCTGGAGTGTGCCCTGAGATGCTGATACCATTTGTCCCAGATGGTGGTCCTGAGGAGTATGCACTGAGCCACTAGATACCCATTCAGACTTTAGTGCTGAGAATTCTCAGCATCTAGTTTTCTTGAGACGATGGTATGATAGGAAGCTGCACATTAATGAGGTACAATTGCAGTTAATGAGGGTGATAACAAGCAATAATCCCTGTAAACAGGTATCTCACAAGTGCCGTGTGAAAATTTCATCTCAATGCCCAGAGGGCTTTTGGAAGATGCAGCTTGTTCCTCCCAACATCAAGATATGCCTCACTCAACTTCTCATGCATTCTGCTAGATTTCTTGCCACAGCCCACATCATTTAGGGAATGATAAGGTTCCACTCAATTTCCAAATCATTTTGAAATAATGTAGCAATGCTGCAGAAATGGAAACAGATTGTCTTCATAACAAGAGAAATGCAACTGCAGTTCAATTAATGATCGGAGAACAAAGAGGAGGCATTGAAACAAAATGATGTAGTGGTCATATTGAAGATTATTGAGGGGCTAAGTAGGATGAGGGAACGATGCCCCTTTGGTCACATTTATTGGGAAGAAAGGAAATTATTGTTAGGACCTGTTCTCGTAGTAGGACAAAACCGAATTGTAGTTCAGAAGATATACGTTCTTCCATTGTCTAATTATTTTACTCTTCTTTTTGATATCCTATTACTACCATTGTTCACATGTTGTAGGTTAGGTATTTTTGAAGGAGACAATATGCATGACATAAACTGCTCAAACATTTTGGGCAGTTTTCTTTGAGGTCAGTAATGAGTAGAAACGGACCCTAGAGAATTTATCTTTAGATGTTCCATCTAATTTGCTTTGCAGAAGATGCTAATATTGACATATAGTCAATCCATTTAAAACCAGATCTGCAATTAGCTGTGTTTTTAATTGCTTTTACCCAGGTATCGATTCCCTGTCCTTAGGTTCCTCTTCCTTAATTAAAAAGGGTCACATTTTTAGATGTGATTTAATTTTTTGCATCTTTCACCGTTCACAATCTAAGTATATTCATTGTTCACATTTACTGTTTTAGCACAAGATATGAGATTGAAATTAAAGAAGGCATGAGGAAAAGCTTGGACAACTTTGCTCCATTTTCAACAATCTTGTACAAAAGAATAGTATCAACAATTATATAATTAATTCTAACTAATTGCATTAAAGCTTTTAAAGAAATTAACCATATGATGACCAGCTGATTATTGCTTCCTTTGAATGTTTATTTACATGTGCTGATAATGGTATTTCGCGATTACAAATATGAACTATCTCTGCATCTGGTCAACAATTAATCTTTCAGTTCAAGCTAAGAGAGTTAATCAAATGTTCTGAAAAGTATATGACATTCATGCCTGTTAATACATCACTTGCAATAATTATTGTACAACTTCTTTCTGAACATGTTCTGAATTTGAATTATTTTGATTGACTCATTGTAAATTATCCTGTTCTTTCTAACATCAATAAAATATTCCCTTGACTGTTTTAATTTTCAGCTTAATCACCCAGATTTCACAGTCAGTGGTAAACAATGGCCCTTGTCACTGACCTCAAAGAAAACTGCCCACAAATATCAAACAATCTCTGCAAGCATTTCTTTTCTCCCCACGTCAATTTGAATCAAGCATGAAGTCAAAAGGATTTCCAACCAGCCAGAAACTTAATGTTCTCGAGGAGGGTAAATAGCCATCACATTGAAGTATTCCCACAGACGGCAAATCAGAAATTTTAAAAAACGCTGAATCTCTTCAATATCAATTTTTATTTTATAAAGCACAAAATAAATGATTGGGACAAAGACATGATATTGAAATATTCTTCTAAATATTGTTTGAACAATGTATAGAATTTTTGTTTACCGTAATAGAAAAAGTTCTTATATCACAAATATAAAATTAATCTTTCACCACGAGTAATGCTGGTCAGTAGTAACTACGAACTTAGTACCATTTAAAACTTAGCTACTCTCCATTCAACGAGGTGTAACTTTTCCAACAGATTTTACACTGAGCAGAATAAAGTGGAAGACCTCATCAGTTCAAAGATTTCAACTAGATGAAAAACATAAACTCACTTAGAGTTTGGATTTCCATGTTTGACTGTGCATGAAGAAAAATAACAATATTCTTGTTATTACCAATGACAAATCATGTTCATTGCTTCGTTAGTAATGGGTTGGGGAACTTAAAATTAAATGGACTTCATCTAATGCTGATGAATTTCTTTTAGGACACTAATTACTCAGTAAATAGTAACAGAACTTATGAACTTGGAACTCTCATGGTTTAAATAGTATAGGTGGCAGTTTAGGGGAGGTGATGGCTTACAAGTATGATCACTGAACTGTTAATCCAGAGAACCAGGTAATGTCCCGGGAACCTGGGTTTAAATCCTACCTTGATAGATGATGGAATTTGAATTCAATAAACATCTGGAATTGAGACTAATAATGACCATTGTGAATGGTTGGGAAAAATCCATCTGATTCACTAATGTCCTTTAGGAAGGAAACTGGCATCCCCACCCAGTCTGGCCTACATGTGACTCCAGACCCACAGCAATAGGGTTGACTCTTAGGGATGGGCAATAAATGCTGGCCTAGCCAGAGACACCCTCATCCAGTGGATGAATAAAAAATGAAGTACTAAGGATAGCTGGTACCTAAAACCATTCCTAATCTTCAGTAGGAACAGGAATAGCCCATTTAGCCCCTCATGCCTTTTCCATCTTCATACCTCCGTGTTCATATCTATATATTACGTTAGTTCTTAATCAGTTGGCTTTGATTAAGCCATTAAATCATTTTGTTATAACCTTAATTCAATTATTTTTCTTTTTTTTGGGATAAGTAAAGGTAAGTAACAACACAGAAATTGTTAATGTTGCAGCCCTGCCACAACAGAGGGCTATTAGATAAGATAATGGTTGTGGAAGGGTTAAATGTTGAAGCTGGATTAAGACATGATGTCACATATATTTGGGTAGAACACTGGGCCATCTAGCATAAGGGTCCAATGGAGACTGCCTCTGTACAGTCTTTGTAATTATGCCCAACTAGTCATTGTAACAGGTACCTATTGCTATTGATTTTTTTGATTTGATTTGATTTGATTGAATTTATGGTTGTCACATGTACCGAGATAGAGTGAAAAGTGTTGTTTCTGTGCTATACAGGCAGATTGTACCATACAAAATGCATCAGGGTGGCAGAACAGAGTGTAGAATACAGTGTTACAGCCACAGAGAAGGTGCATAGAGACAGAGAGATCAACATTAACATTTGAAAGATCCATTCAAAAGTCTGATACCAGTGGTGAAGAAGCTGTTCTTGGATCTATTCATACGTGTATTCAAACTCTTATATCTTCTGCCTGACTGAAGGAGTGGAAGAGAATATAACCAGGGTGGGAGGGGTCATTGATTATGCTGGTTGCTTTCCCAAGATAGCGGGACGTATGGGTAGAGTCAATGGATGGAAGGTTGGTTTGCTTGTTGGACTGAGCTGTGTAAACAACTCTCTGTAATTTATTGCAGTGTTGGGCAAAACAGTTGACATACCATGCTCTGCTGTGTCCAGATAGAATGCTTTCTGTGGTGTATCTATAAAAAGAGTCTTTGTGGACATGCTGAATTTCCTTAGCCTCCTGAGTACAATAAGTTTGTAAGAAATTGGAAAAGGAGTAGGCTTTCAGCCCCTCAGACCTGCTCTGCCATTCAGTAGGAACATGGTTGATCTGACACTACCCCTGTCTATTTTCAACAGGAACCTTGATTTCTCTACCGATGAAATATCTATCTATCTCTCTATCTGTCTCAGCCTTAAAAAGACACAAGGATTCTGCCTCCCACAGCTCTCTGTGGCAGGGAGTTCCAAAGACTCACAACCACTTTAGAGAAGAAATTCTTTCTCATCCCAGTCTTAACTTGGTTCCTCCTAATTCTGAGACCACACTCTCTGGTCTTAGATTTTCTCATTAGGGCACATATTCTCTCAGCATTTACCCTGTCAAACCTCTTAAGAATCTTATATGTTTCTAATAATCTACATCTTCTTATTAAAACTGAATAGTGGTTTATCCTGTATCAGCACTAATTACACAGGCTGCTAGACTTAGCACAGAGCCCTTGGAAATTAAGCAGACTCAGGCCTGGTTAGTACCTGGATGGGGGACCACCTTGGAATTCCAGGTGCAGCAGGCTTTAAGGGGCTCTGTGGTAATGTCCCTACCTCTGAGCCAGGAGTCCTGGGTTCAAGTCCCAAGTGCTCCAGAGGTGTGTTATAACACACCTGAACAGATTGATTAGGAAAATCTCTAGAGGAAAGGAATGGTGGGTAGCACTGTACCCCAACCACGAGCCGCCGGTACTGCACAATTTGACCAGTGACTAATGAAGGGACCACTGAGTCTACTGGCTTTTGGCAGCAGTTTAGCCACGTGAAGAGTCTGCCAGCCAAACCCTGATGGCTTCCTGACAAGCTCCAAGGATGGTGGAACCTACGTCAGATCCTCCCAAGTACCAATAGCCACCCTGACAGCAATAGCATTTTCTGTCCTCACAGACATCCTCCTTTCTCTGGGTTCTTCCTAACTGGCCCTGATGTGCACAAATCCCATTTTCCAGTTCATCATCCCTATATGCTCCTCCTCCAGCTCCACAAGTAGTCACTACTCCTGTTGACACTGCTGAGCTTCTGGTCCTGCAATTGACTGGCGGCCCTTCTTATTAAAGATGGCATCCCCACTGGCAGCTAGCTAGTTCCCTGTCATTGACAACATGCAAATGGACAACTGAAAGTGGGACTATATGCAGTGCCGTGAAAGAAAAGGGAAGGGTTTTCAACATTAATCACCTAGATGGAAAACAAGCAGATGAACACTTAAAAGCACAGATAAGTTATTTATTTGCATAGTATCTGGCAAACACTGAGTGTTCCAAAATTTAACAAGCTCTACTTAGTCGGCCGTAACCACTCAAAGCCAAAAGGATCTATCCCCTTAAAGATGTGTGCTGGGTTTCAATGATGATATTGTGATATTGTGAATAAGGTTGCAATGTCTTTTCTGCTAAGTAAAGACAGTGGGCGAAGGGGATCAGAGTCAAAGGAATCCAAATAAGTATGTTTTCTCTCAACAAAACTCGGGCTTTCTCCATAAAGCACTTCCTCCTGTTAGGAGTAGTCAGAACGCACTCTGCTGCAAGGCAGTAATACAATTCACCAATGATGTTTTGGATGAGATATCTAGAGGTAATTAAAATCAAGTTTTTTTTATGGATAAGGAAACCATATAGTTTTGCAAATCAAAATCGAAAATAAGTTAGATGATTAAAAAAAGACCCAAGTAATTCAACATTTAAGTTTGTGAGGAAATTATGAAATTAATATTTTATGGCAACATTTGGTCAAGGAAGCCTTCATCAAATTGACATTAATATAATCAGAAGTAAGGCACCTTAATGTTTGGAGTTATGCCTGTCACAAAAAAAATGGAAGCTCAACCCAAGATATCACTGCAGGAGTTTCTTAGATTAGTGATTTGCAGAAGATTCCTCAGTAATCTTGTCCATCATAAGGTCAGAGGTGGGTTGTCTGTGATGATAGTAGTGTTCAATTCCATTTGTAATTCCTGAAAAAATTAAGCAATTTGTATCCAAATGCTGCATGACCTGAACAACATTTAGGTTTGGCTGATAAGTAGTTAGTGATATCTGCAATGCACAAGTGACCATCTCAAAAAGTTTTGGTATTTAACCTATTTGTCTAATCAACCTGTTCAGAGATGTTATTACACACCTCTGGAGCAGATAGAAGACCATCTCAAACAGAAGAGAAACTAATCATTTTCACCTGGCATTCAACAGCATTACCATCACTTAATTAATTGTTTAAAAAAATCGAGGGATTTGTCGACTTGACTATCTGATAATCACATTTGAAGACAATGATTTACTGTCATACATTTAATAAAAATGTCACAAAGCCTGTCCTTACTGGAAAGGAGCTTCATAGAGTCTAATTAGCTTCTTAATATTTGCCTTCTGTTAAGCATGGGTCAAGATTCTGATTTCATCTGGATCATGTACTGACCATGGCCGTCGAGTGATTTTATTGTTAAAACAAAAAGTCATCAAACAGAAGATTTGAATGTTGACATTATATCACATAGCCTCAAATTCCAATTTCTGTCTCTAAAGTTACCTCATTGTTTTTTTTGACTATTTGTTTTGCTTATTACAGCCTTGGGAAACATTCCTGGAAACATTTGAAGCATTTCCACCTTCTGGATTGAAGACTGAAGCAATGGCTGCGACTTTAACTAGTTACATCTAAACTTTGTACAAACTTTTTTGCAAACTGAAGATTATACAATTTCTTACTGTTTAGTTGTGCTGCAAACAGTGCATGCAGCCTGGGTGGACTGGGTTCTAACATGCTCCTGTAAGTGTTAATGGAAAATCTAAGAAAATGTTATGAACTTGTGTGTATGCTCATGGCATTCTGGTTACAGTGCATTATGACTGCATTATTTCAATGGTGATATTAGCATGATTGCTATAGTTACTCTCAAAATGTGCAGTTACAAACTGTGTTCACAGCCATAATCTTTAACTTCATGGAAATAATTTGCATCCTTCATTAGTACCATGCAGTGTATCTGAGACTATAATACCACAGCTTTCAGCATT
This sequence comes from Rhincodon typus, assembly GCF_021869965.1. NCBI lineage: Eukaryota > Metazoa > Chordata > Chondrichthyes > Orectolobiformes > Rhincodontidae > Rhincodon > Rhincodon typus. The sequence goes on along the minus strand of NC_063346.1, from coordinate 32,999,529 downwards.
CTCAGTACTTTGTCCTATCCCTCCAGTTGCATGCAAGATAGTATTCAATGATTGAAATCAGACACAAATGTAAGATATCCTAGAACAATTCCAACATTGAATACTCCTGTAGAGCATATCATTGAAATTATTAGCGGAGACAGCATTGAGAATGCAGGGGATGATGAAACCAGATATTTACTCTGGTTAAGAAAGAATACTTTAATTTCCAGTCACTTTACTATGAATTTCACAAATCACTGCTGGATATGTTTTCAGTTGAGGCTGATGTAATGTATGATGGGTGCCAGAGTTCTTTCTGTAGCCCGTCCCATCTTGGTTAGGTTCTCCACTTGGATAAGTTTCTTTAGACCTTTAACTGTCCAATTACGGAGGCAATTAAAGGCTTCAGTCTGTCTCCACTGTAATAAATGGTGAGTGGTAGAAGGCATGTGAGAGTAGGAACCTTGGTTTTTCACCATCTGATGTTAGGAAATGGAAAGGTGCTGGGATGCCTCCTTTTGGGATTGCTCTTTGCACACTATAGGCACAGCCACCCTAAGACAGTATCCCAGCTCCTTTCTGTCCTCCAAATCCAGGCCACTATGACCCTCCCAATCCTCCCTAGGTGCTGAATCTCTCCCCATCTGAAAATACCAGGATTCACCTCACTCTGGAATCTATGTTGTCTTCTCCATGGATCTGCTTGCATTTCCAACAGGGCCCATTACTGAATACTGGGACTGCAAAGAGCTGCCGGCCAAACTGTTTCACTCACAGCTTGTTAAGAGCACCCATGACATATTGCCACTATGGGACAGCCATTTGGAAAGTCAGCAAGATTGCAGCTGACTTTTCTACTGGGAGGAGAATGAGCATTTTGCCCCATCCCCAACTCTTTGTAAAATCTAGGTCACAGAGCGACAGCCTTAAAGGCCTACATTTAAACATCCATCCTGGATTATAAAATGTATGCTCATCTCAAACTGCCCTTGTTTGAGGAAGATCACAAGGTCTAAGAACTCCTTCAGCTCACATAGAGCCATAGAGATGTACAGCACTTGTCCATGCTGACCAGGTATCCCAAACAAATCTAGTCCCATTGTCCAAAATTTAGCCAATATCCCTCTAAATACATGTTAAATGTGCTTGGAGAGGAGACTGTAAATCCCAAAATCATCACCATTCAGTAACAAAACTGGTGACATTAAAGAAAAATAAATTGATAGGAATGTGGTTCCAGGGGAGCTTAACTGGTTCAAAGAAACAATCAAAATTCCAGGAATATGTCAAAGCATGTTCTCACGTTGATGGACTTCATTTTTAGATTCAAGTTTAATTTATAAAGTTAATGTGTTTTATTAAAATATTCATTATTCTTTTACAAAGTCACAGACCTATTTTTATGTGTTTCTGTCTCAAATACCCAAGATGTCCATTTGTATTAATGATAATCTATAAGGTTATGTACTGCAAATTAACTTTTAAAATCATGTTCAAGTTGTCAAAGGAAACATTGACTGTCTGTCAAACCTATGATTGATCTTAGATTATCAAGGGCATTTGAAAAGAGATTCTTCTTTATGTTATATTTCATTGGCTGAAAACAAATAACACTTTAAAATTAATGAGGAAAAGTGAAAATGGTTTTGTCCTTACCTACCGTGCGCTTGCAAATACACAAGGAGTGGTAAATAACATAGGTGAGCTGCAAACATAAGATGATGCTTATGTTTATATGGCAATAATAGAGACCTGTGTCAAATAAGGAGAGGACTAGAATATTAACATTCATGTCTACAAAATGTTCAGGAAGCATATGGGCAGGGAGGAAAGAGAAAATAGCAGGCAGTATTGATCAAAGAAACTAATGCTAGAGTGGAATAATGTAGTTAAGAGGTCAAAGCCTGAGTTGTTTTGGTTAGATTTAAAGAATTGAGAGGAAAAGTTTCGCCACAGGCTATATACATCGGTGGAAGGGAGACACAGGAGCAAATTAATGAGTAAATTACAGACGGATGCAATAAATAACAGAGGAGTAATCATGAGGGATTTCATTATCCTAATATATGCTGGGATGATAACGGCTTAAAAGGCAAAGGGGGAAGCAATTCTGGAAATGTGCATGAGAATGCTTTCTTGATCAACGCATTTCAGCCAACTGGGGAAAGAAGTCTTGCTAGAACTGGTTCTGGGGAATGGAGTGGAACAGATGGAGCAAATTTCAATGAGAGTGTTTTCAGTGATCATAACTTCAGTGAGTTGATCTAATCCAAGTGCATTTCAATCAAAGATTATGGGCCCAATTTAAGATTAACCCAAATATCTTTTATACTACGTTAGTAAAACTATAATCAAAGGAAGGTCGGCTGAATAGGTATGAAAAATTAAACTTTCCAAAGGATTCAGGAGGTATACCCAAGGTCTTGGATGAAAATTTTAGTAAGTTTGTTGATGACACCAAAATTGATGATTATAGTGACAGTGAAGAAGATTTTCTAAGATTGCAAAGAGATCTTGATCAATTGGGTCAATGGGCTGAGAAGTGGCAAGTAAAGTTTAATTTTGATAAATGTGAGGTATTGCATTTTGGTAAAACAAACAGGGGCAGGACTTACATAAATAAAGGTAGGCCCCTGGATAATGCTGTAGAACAGAGAGGCCCAGAGGTTCAGCTGTATAATTCTTTGAAATTTGCATCACATGTACACAGAGTGGTTAAGAAGGCAGTTAGCACACTTGTCTTCATTGCTCAGACCATTGAGCATAGGAGTAGGGACATATGTTGAGGTTGTACAGGACATTGGTGAGGCCTCTTCTGGTGTACTGTGTACAGTTCTGGTCACCCTGCTATAGGAAGAATATTATTAAATGGGAAAGGATCCAGAAAAGATTTACCAGGATGTTGCCAGAATATAAAAATAGGATATAAAAATTGGCTGTATAGGCTGGGACTTTTTTTTCACTGGAGCGTAGAAGGTTGAGGGGTAATCTTCTTGTAGTTTATAAAATCATGAGATGCATAGATAAGGTGAATAGTAAGAGACTTTTCCCTAGAGTGGGAGAGTTTAAAACTAATGGGCATATTTTTAAGGTGAGGGGAGAAAGATTTAAAAAAGACATGAAGGGCAACTTTTTTACACAGAAAGTGATTCATGTGTGAAATGAACTTGTAGAGGAAATGCTGAATGCTGGTACAGTTACAACATTTAAAAGACATTTGAATATGAACAGTTTGGAGAGATATGGGCCAAATGCAGGCAAGTGGGACTAGTTTGGTTTGGGAACATGGTCGGCATGGACGAGTTGGACAGAAGGGTCTGCTCCGATGCTGTATGACTCTAGTCATGAGAGAAGTAGATCTTGCCAATGTAATATTAATGGATGAGGCAGAAGTGATATTGAACTGGCTAAAATCAGATGTAGGGGAAGCTCTTAACAGGTCAGCAGTAATCAAAGAAAAAAAGTCAGCTAATTCAGAAAGGATTTGTCCCAATTTACTGAGGGTGGAAATTGCAGACTCCAGACATAATTTTGGAACCCTGCTTAGATATGGGACTTGGCCCAGAGGACAAGGGATAGTAAATTTTCTGCAGTTATTTAAAAGATTTGGGAGGATAAACCCAGCAACGAAACGCCAATCAGCCTAATTTTAAAGGTGGGAATTTTTTAGTGAAAATAATCCAAGACAAAATTAATTACCATTTGGAAAGGTATGGACAAATAAATGAGTAACATTGTGTTTGCTAAAGGTGAATTATTAACTTGATTAAATTCTTTCATCAAGTAACCGAAAGCAATGACTTAAATTCTTCAGAGATCTGTTTTAAAAAGCTGCAATTTAATTGCATTTATTCACTGTAAAATAATTTTAGTACAATTACATGTGTTTGCTCAAGTATGAATGTGCCTGTATGTTTAGGGTATCAAACACAGCCCAATATTAGGGAACATGCTCATTTGTTTGACTTTTTTTTGTTTGAAAATATTGATTTAATACCTTTCAAGTATTTCAAATATATAAGCTTTTTTTTATCAGCATGCAACATCATATGAGTTTTAATATTCTTTTGTAGTAAACATTTGTTGGCCATCCCTTCAGAGCAATTAAGACTCAACCACATTCCCGTGCATTTGGATACACATCTAGGTCAGACCAGGTAAAGCCAGCAGATTTACTTCCTAATACGATATTATTGAACTTGGCGAGTTTCCATGACAATTGATGATAGTTTCATCATCGCTAGTTTTTGAACTGGATTTTCAATCTTGATTTAGTTACTTATTAGTTCATTCATGGGACACAGACTTCAGTGGCTGGACTGACACCTATTGCTCATCCCTTATTACCCTTGAAAAAGCTCTGATAAGCTGCCTTCTTGAGTTGCTGCGGTCTATGTAGTTTAGTTATATCCACCATGCTGTTAGGAAGGGAGTTGCAGAGTTTTAACAGAGTTGTAATAATGAAATGGCAGCACTGTAGCAAATCAAGACAATGTGACTTGGACGGAATCTTGCAAGTGGTGGTCATCCCATCTATCTACTGCCCTTATTTTTCATGATGGTGGAGGTTGCAGGTTTGAAAGGTTGTATTGAAGGAGTCTTGGTGATTTGTTCCAGTCCATCTCATCGGTGGCACATATAGCTCGATCTCTGTGTCAGCAACTGAGGGAGCAGTGATCAGGGTGGTTAATGGGTTGACAGCACAAATAGGCATGAGCTGATAGCTTTTACAAAGATGTTGTTGCAAGTATCGGAAAAATTGGCAAAAAGGCAAAGGAGACAAGGTAGCATCGTCAATAAAGGAAGATATTGTCATGGTAGTAAGTTGTGAAAAAAAAATAAGAGATTGAGATAATCACATTCGGTGGAAATAAGAATTTGTAAGGGAGTCATGACTGGGAGTATTTATAGAGACATAAAAAATTACCTCACTGTAGGACGAAGTATTAATCAGGAAATAATGAAGGCATGTAAGAAGGACACTGTAATTATTAGAGTAGCTTTAAAATTGTGCATTGACTGGACAAATCAGATTGTCAAGGGTAACATGGAAAACAAATTTATAGAATGTATCAAGGATTGTTTCTTTGTGTAGTATGTTGCACAACTCATCTCGAAATAAGCTATTTCAGATCTAGTAATGCGTAATGATATAGGATTAATAAGAGATATCAAAAGTTAAGATCCTCTAGAGTGATCACAACATAATAGAATTTCAAATTCAGTTTGAGGGAGAGAAACTTGGGTCTCGCACCAGTATGCTGATTTTAAATAAAGACCATTGCAGAGGTATGAAGAAAGAATTGCCTAGAGTGGACTTGGGGAAAAGCATTGGCCAACATTTAAGGAAATATTTCACAATGCTCAGCAAAAACTTATTCCGGTCAAAAGGAAGAGAAGGGTCAACCACTCATGGTTAACAAAGGTGAGCAAGGAGATTATCTCATCAAAAACTAAAACATACAAAACGGTGAAAACTAGCATTTAAGTTCAGTAGATAATAGGGAAGGCAAATGGAATGTTGGCCTTTATTTCAAAGAGAATGGAATAGACAAATAGGGAGGTCTTGCTAAAATTATACACAGCACTGGTCAGACCACAGCTGGAATACAATGAATAGTTTTGGGACTCTTATCTGAGGAAAGATATACTGGCATTGGAGGCGGCCCTGAGAAGGTTCATTAGGCTGATACCAGCTACAGAGGGGCTGTCATATGAAGAAAGGATGGGTCTAGAGGCCTTTGGAATTTAGAGAAATAAGAGGTGACATTCTTAAAACATACAGCTTTCTTTGGCAGCTTGACAAGGTAGATGCAGAAAAGTTGTTTCCTCCTGTGGATGAGTCTAGGACTAGAGGGCATAATTTCAGAATAAGAGGTTATACATTTTTGTATACATTTTATACAGAGATGAGGAGGAATTTCTTCTCTCAGAGGGTAGTGAATCTGCAGAATTCTTTACTACAGATGGCAGTTTAGATTGAATTATTAAATATGGTCAAAGCTGAGATGGAGAGATTTTTAATCAGTAAGGGAATCAAGTGTTATATGATAAAGACAAGAAAATGGACTTGAGGATTATCACCTTAGCAATGGTCTCACTGCATGGCAGAGCAGACTCAATAGGCTGAATGGCCTACTTCTGCTCCTACATCTTGTGGTCCTATGGTCTTAGGCTAGATGACAGGAGTAAGGGAGTTGATTGCTACATATGGGCAATCAATCAATCAAGCTCTCCTGAGACCAACGAAATGCCTTTATGAATTGGAAGAGCTTTGTCTCCTTTAATATCAGCTATTTGCAACCAACACAAGGTCAAAGTCAGATATTCAGAGACTCCTTCAGTCCGTTTTCAATCACATCTGCTACCGGTGATCCTTTGACTACACATTCTCGGCATTCGGCTCCTGGGTGACAAGAGCTATCCAGTGCAGATCTGGCTGCTGACTCTTGTAAAGAACCCCTATACTGAATCACCAGGAGAAATATAACAGAAGCTGTATCATGACCAGGCCAGTAAGACAGCAAGTGATTAGTTGCTAAAGAAGCAGTTCAGAAGCCTGGGCAAATCTAGAGGCTCCCTTCAATATTCCCAGGCAATGGTGTTCAGAATTGGTTGTGGCCTTCACAACATGATACCGTAGAGATGAGTGGGATTTGCAGCTGGAGGAAGGTGGAGAATGGCTCGTATTCAAAAAAAGGAGGAAGGTGGGGGGAGGAAGTAGATGTGCCCCATATACATGCTTCACTTAATACATGTTCATCCATTTGTCAGCTCCTGGTGCTTCCTGGTATCCATATAGCACAGTTCATTTCACCAGTTAATAAACCAATCATCAAAGAGGCATTGCTTCCTCTTCCTAAAAGTTGATCATTCCATTCGTCTGTTCTAAGTGAAATAGGACAAAACAAAGTAAATGCCATGAAAGTTAAGAGTTCACATGATGTCTTCCATTTGTTGAGATTAAGATCATTATAACTGGATTAACATGTCACAAGTACACAACTAAACTCCCTTGTGTAACAAATTGTTGTCCATGGTGCTATATGGTTGTTTCAGTGAAATGGGAGCATGTTGCTCATTCTGTTGTTCTTGGAAACACTTTGGGTTTCAAAGCCCTTTAAAGTCCCCAAAAAAAGACTGCCAGTCCTGCATCTATCTGTCTGAGGAAGAATGAGGAATGGGAGAATATCTTGTGAAAACTCTCTACTGCTATGCACCTTTTTTCTAATTTTTCTTTCATGGCCCACTTTTCTCCTAACCAAGAACTAGAGAACTCTTCACTGTATGCAATGAGATGTTGATCCACTAAATCAAGGCTTTGCGCTGTTCTATGTAAAGTGACAGTCAGACTGTCTGCTTGCACTGACAAGTCAGTAGTATGTGTTGTGCTACAATGTACAAGTACCTTTCAGAAATCATTCTTAAACTTCTGTCAATCATTACACATCACAAAGCTGGATGAGATGTTGTATATGATTCTATCTTCAGTATAGAGTGGCAGCCATGCAAGACAGGTATGTCTACACAGCCTCCTAGTTAACATTATGGTTGAATCTTCCAATTAAAGACTCACATTGTTGTTTTATCAATCCTTAATACATGATTGGTGCACTTATAACAAATAGAAGATTATCAATCTGCTATATCCCTCCATGGTTAGAGGTGGAGTTTAGCGCAAATGTCTGATAGATCATGGCACTCATTCTGGTATTGGACTCCAGTATTGGTGAGAAAGTGATAGCTGCAAACTGAAATTTATGAGACACTCAACTTGAGAGTCCTAATGAGTTAGTTAAATCTTTCGTGGCACTAGATCTAGGATCTCATACACACCATACACTCTGCAATTTCCCCATGTGTGCTCCATCAATGTGCTGCCCTTCTCCCCTTGTCTCTCCTAGCCCTCAGCACATCCATTATGGCCTCCATGCCTGAGTCTAAGAACTGGGGAACAACCTTCCCCCATCTTCCTTCCACTATTCAACTTTCTGGTTCCTTCCAAGTAACATTTCTTTCAAAAACTCAGACCCCTGTTGGAGTCTCTTTGAAAAGCATGCCTTCATTGACAGCTCTGGCATACAATCCTACCCCTTCTCTGATTGGCCTGGGAAACCAGAAGCAGAATGTTGATAAGTTCAATAGCTATGGCAAATCCCACTCCTGTGCATTGGTTCCTGATCTAGTAGAATCCTGGCATTTTGATAGGGACTACAGAATTAAAAATTCTGCCCTCTGAGTCAGAAAGATACGAGCTTGATGCTGATAAATGCATTGTAAAACAATGCACTGTTCAGCTAAATGTTAAATATCATTGACACTATTTGACGGAGACCAGGTGCATTTTTCAGTGCCATGTCTCACACCTCTCCCTCAACACCAAAACCAAACTGGTCATTCAGCTCATTGTTTTCATGCTGTTATGGTATACAAAAAGGCTGCCATACAATGATGATACTGCAAACTATTATTTGTCTTTTGAGTTTGTTGTCTCGTCTCGCCTTAAAACAACTTAGACAATTCTGACCAGAATGTTATGAATGATTTTGCCCAAGTGTTCCACAATATCAAAGCCATCAAATCAATGTAAACAAAGGCCGTTATCAAAGCAAAACAATCTTACTTTATTAGGAACAAAATTACAATAATCTTTAACACTAAAAATACTACCCCTAATCTTATTTGGCCCTTTAAGGTTACAATATTTCCCAAGTCTCTTGTAAATTTACACATTTGCACTCTCTGTGGTTCTGTCTCTGAGTCTGCGAATCTGCTTTCTTCCTCTCTCCCTGGATGGTCAGCAGGTCTCTGCCTCTTGACATGCTGGTCTCCTCGGAAAGTCTCAGACGATTCCAGAGATTCTGAGAGTAGTTCCAAGAGAAGGGTCTGCTGGTGAACTTTTGTTTTATATCTTTTAGATGGTTTTCTAGAACTTTCTATAGATCTAGCCAATCAGGGAAATACACTTACTGGTTTGAAACACGAGCCAGTCATTTAGTTTCTTTGTGTAGCAGGACTTGGTGCCTTTCTGTCTGGGCTGCCCTTTGTTTAGTGGATAAATTGTTGGAGGTGTCTGTGCAGAATAAGACTGTCGCCTTTTACATTATACTAATGCCATTAGCATCTGGCTGCTGTCTTTGCACTGTGTCTGGTGTGTGGGTTTTGTGATTTCAGAATTTCACTTGGCCAATATACCCAGCATCCCTTGCTGTTTGGCCAAGTTGGTCATCTATCTGTGTTTTATCAGCCAGGAGGCTACTACAATGTACTTAGAGAGCTATGATATACCTACCCATCCAAATGGGGGGCATGGTGGCTCAGTAGTTAGCACTGCTGCCTCACAGCACCAGGTGCCCAGATTCAATTCCACTCTTGCGTGACTGTCTGTGTGGAGTTTGCACATTCTCTCTGTGTCTGAGACAACAAGGTGCAGAGCTGGATGAACACAGCAGGCCAAGCAGCATCATAGGAGCAGAAAGGCTGACGTTTCGGGCCTGGA
>NC_063346.1:32967153-32989648 GCF_021869965.1 Rhincodon typus | reverse complement strand
CTAGGCCCGAAACGTCAGCCTTTCTGCTCCTATGATGCTGCTTGGCCTGCTGTGTTCATCCAGCTCTTCACCTTGTTGTCTCGGATTCTCCAGCATCTGCAGTACCTACTCTCTCTGTGTCTGCGTGGGTTTCCTCCCACAGTCCAAAGAAGTGCAGATTAGTTCGATTAGCCATGCTATATTACCCATAGTGTTCAGGGATATGTAGATTAGGTGGGTTATAGCGGGATGGATCTGGGTGGGATGCTCTGAGGGCTGATGTGGACTTGTTGGGCCAAAGGGCCTGTTTCCACACCGTACGGATTCTAAGTCTAAATACAAATCTCTCAGGGCACATGCATAAAGAATCTACTTTTTTTTATTATAGCATCATATTGACCATTAATCTTCACCATTATGCCATCTGGCAGGAATATCTGAAGAAAGATCCATCAGTAGAGTGCTTCTTCTTCACTGTAAATTTGATTTCAATTTGTACTTATTCTCTGGCCTCTTGTGGAGAGCTGAAACCATAAGTGTGAGTACATACTTTTCCTGGTAATATCATCTATGTATTTGCATAAATTTTCACAGCCAACTGTTAATGATATAGAAATGAGACATACATTCAGTTTTCCCTTTGGATGATGTATCCACTTTCTGCAAGATTATGGAAAGGTCTTTCAGTTGACAAGTGGGATCAGCATATTGTTCTTGTGAATTTGCCAAAAATTGTATATTAGAGGCCAGGTTCTGAAGGAATCTGAATTTACATATCTAGAAATCATGCTGTAAGACAGCTGTAAACTGTCACAATCCTGCCAATTGCATTGGGTCACATTGTAATTTGATAAATGCTATTTTCAACAAATTGTAGAACTTTTAGAAAAAACAAAATCAAAATATTTAAAACTCAAAATTGGTGGTGTTTTTGTATTTATTTATTATACTGGGAAGAATGGAGCAGGATTTATATCTAATACATAGTTTCACTCAAAGGCCTATATTACTCTGGAATCTCTTCTAACATGCATATCAGATAACAGTGATTAGATACAACCCCAACAACTAGTACTCATTTTTATTTCCATCAGCAGCATGATCTACGTGAAGTGAATGAGCACTAAACACATTAATAATAGCTCTCAGTGGGAGCTCACCAATTAGAAGGAGGGAAGTTGCAATGCACTGAAGGGCAACTGCTGTTCCCATTTAAATAAACAAAGGATAAAATAGGCATCAAGGTTTACAAATAATCATGTTAGCAGCAGTTGGCACAGCGACATCAGAAGTGGGATTAGCTGTTGTGTGACCACTCTGTAAGTAAGACACACACACACACACACACACAAACACACACACACACACACACACACACATAATGTAAGCCAATGTACAACTTACTCTTGAATTGTAAATGTGTTATGTTAATAACTTTCATTCATTGAAGTGTAGCTTTTACTTCTTTCCTGTTAATGAATATAAACTGGTTGCAGTGAAGTTCTGTGTGCTGTATCTGTCATGGTGGTGGGATGGGCATCAAAGAAGTAATTAGTACCCTGACCGAAGAACTGTCCCATGGATATGAGAACAAAAAGGCAAGTTGGGAAGATCCACAGATTTTTGCTAAATGTCCCAAGTAATTTCAAAAACTCTGTTGGAGCCCTAAGGGACCTGTGCCTCGCAAGTTGGAGATAACACCCGAGACAGCCGCTTGTGTTTCTTCAAAAATAGACTTGAAGACAGGCTAAATAGAATACATTGGAGATGGCTTCAAACAGGACAATGATATAATTGAAAACCAAGTAAATGGGCCAAAAGTAGGTCTTAGCTTATACGGCACATTCATATCAAGAGGAAGAATATAACAAAAAGGACGTTGTAAACAATGTGCCACTGCAGCCAGGGAGAACATTTTCGTCAGCTGCATAAAAATCGCACTGGAGCTCTGATGATTGATTGATCTCCTGAGGTAAACATTGGGACTTCTAAGCTTTGTGTCATTGTGAATATGTGCTATTGTTTAGTAACGTAATGAAGGAGTACCAAATGAAGTGGAACTCTATTTAACTTGTTGTTTGCCATTGACATCTGAGCCAGAACCTTTACTCCAAAAAAAGGGAGTTTTACTATATCTGCATTGTAACTCTGCATAGAAGCAACTCAATCAGCCCCTTCAACCTGTTTTAGCCACTAAATTACATAATGACTCACCTTGCAGGAAAGAAAAGTTTAATAATCAATGTTAATATCACTGTAGATGTAATGTAGCATCAATGGAAATTTAATGATCATCAATTCTGTTAAAGTGTAATGATAATGCTATCATATGATTAAAGTTTCATGGAAACTCATAATGAAAGAGGAGGCAATTTCACGCCACTTGCCTGGACTGACTCTTTGAAAGGGCCATGATGCATGCCCTTCTATTTGTCCCACAATCCTATAGGTTTCTCATCCTCAGACAGCTGTCCAATATCTTTCTGGAATTGTTCATGGAGTAACTTTCTACCACCTTTTCATGCAAAATATCCCAAATCTTGACAATTCACTGAGTGAAAAAAAATCCTTACCTTTCTTCTTTTGCCAATGATATTAAATCGAAAATTTACCTCCTCATCAGAAGAAGCCTTTTTGTAGTTACCTACGGTTTCAAAACTTCTCATCATTTTGAAAACTTTTATGCATTAAGCACATATGATATACAATTAACTTCAACCCACACAAGTACTTTGAAGCTTGCTTTGAAGACAGATTGTGTAAGAAGGTACACTTCAGGTTAAGATGGTCCTTCCTTGTATTGTCCGTGGCTAAGCCTCCCATCTACCACCTCTGTACGATACATGGTCATTAATTCACTATAACTTTACACTTGGCCATGTCCTCCTGTGCATTTCAAGTGATCATCTATTCTACCACATTTACAGGAATAAAAGCTCTTTGAACAATTACAGTTAAATCTGTCCATTCTGCAAACAAAGTACGAGAGGGCTATAAACGGTACCAAGTCTTTTTTTGGTTCAGTATATACCACGTCTTGGCAGCAATAAATCAAACATATCCAAATTTGTGCCATAACACAATGCGGACCCAGTCTAGCGATGCTAGATAGCCAATATATCCTACATGGAGGAAATGAAGAATCAGTTTCCCTTGATCACAAAGACCATGACATAGCAATAATGTATTAATGGTGTTACTTGCCCCACATCAATATATAGAAGTAATGTTCCGGCTTTTTTCAGAAGCCAGGTATTTGCAACAGGTGTGCATATCTGTCAGGTAATATGTATCATGTATATAATAAATGGGCATATATGATCCCTGTATGAATTTTGGGTCAGTTTTGGACTAATTGTGTAAGTAAAATATCTGATATAAACAGCACCATTATAAATCAAAAATAAAGCAGTTGTGAATTAATTACGGCTTACTGCTACAAGCTTGTTACACACTGTACCCATACCTCAAATTATCCTGTTTGCCAATATTAATTTTAAACATGAATTATGATCAGGCTGAATTGCTTCAGAGATAGTAGGAACTGCAGATGCTGGAGAATCTGAGATAACAATGTGTAGAGCTGGATGAACACAGCAGGCCAAGCAGCATCAGAGGAGCAGGAAGGCTGACGTTTCGGGCCGAGACCCTTCATCAGAAATGGGGGAGGGGAAGGGGATTCTGAAATAAATAGGGAGAGAGGGGGAGGCGGATAGAAGATGGATAGAGGAGAAGATAGGTGGAGAGGAGACAGACAGGTCAAAGAGGCGGGGATGGAGCCAGTAAAGGTGAGTGTAGGTGGGGAGGTAGGGAGGCGATAGGTCAGTCCAGGGAGGACAGACAGGTCAAGGGGGTGGGATGAGGTTAGTAGGTAGGAGATGGGGGTGGGGCTTGAGGTAGGAGGAGGGGATAGGTGGGAGGAAGGACAGGTTAGGGAGGCGGGGACAAGCTGGGCTGGTTTTGGGATGCGGTAGGGGGAGGGGAGATTTTGAAGCTTGTGAAGTCCACATTGATACCATTGGGCTGCAGGGTTCCCAAGCGGAATATGAGTTGCTGTTCCTGCAACCTTCGGGTGGCATCGTTGTGGCACTGCAGGAGGCCCAGGATGGACATGTCATCTGAGGAATGGGAGGGGGAGTTGAAATGGTTCGCGACTGGGAGGTGCAGTTGTTTAGTGCGAACCGAGCGTAGGTGTTCTGCAAAGCGGTCCCCAAGCCTCCGCTTGGTTTCCCCGATGTAGAGGAGGCCACAACGGGAACAGCGGATGCAGTATACCACATTAGCAGATGTGCAGGTGACGCACCTGTCGACACCGGTGCTGCTGCTGCCTACCCCGCTCCGCCCACCGCCGACGCCGATGTCGCTCAGCCCACCGCCGACGCCGACGCAACTCTGCCCACCACCAATACCGACGCAACTCCGCCCACCACCAATACCGACGCAACTCCGCCCACCGCCTCCATAGCCAGCAGCTCCAGAGGAGACAGTAGCACCCAGCCCTGCCGAGTCTTCACCATCTCCCCCAGACCTCCGCCTTACTGAGGACGAACGGTCAGTCCTCGGTAAAGGGCTCACTTTTATCCCCCTCTACCCACACATCAATAAATACCGCTCACGCTTGGACATTGAACTGTTTTTCCGCCGCCTCCGCCTCCGCACTTACTTCTTCAACCGTGAACCTAACCGTCCCCCTACTGACCCCTTCTCCCGCCTCCAACACAACCCCTCCTCCTGGACACCACCCTAAGGCCTCCTACCCTCCCTCGACCTCTTCATCTCCAACTGCCATCGTGACATCAATTGCCTCAACCTCTCCACCCTTCTCACCCACTCCAACCTTTCCCCTGCAGAACGTTCAGCCCTCTGCTCCCTCCTCTCCAATCCCAACCTCACCATAAAACCCGCGGACAAGGGAGGCACGGTTGTAATATGGCGCACTGACATCTGCATCGCCGAGGCCAGGCGCCAACTCTCCGACACCTCCTCCTACCGCCCCCTTGATCATGACCCCACACCCGACCACCAAACCATCATCTCCCAAACCATCCACAACCTCATCACCTCAGGTGACCTCCCACCCACAGCCTCCAAACTCATTGTTCCCCAACCCCGCACCGCCCGCTTCTATCTCCTTCCCAAAATCCACAAACCTGACTGCCCTGTTCGACCCATTGTCTCCACCTGCTCCTGCCCCACCGAACTTATCTCCACCTATCTCGACTCCGTTTTCTCCCCCTTGGTCCAGGAACTCCCTACGTACGTCCGTGACACCACCCACGCCCTCCACCTCCTCCAAAACTTCCAATTCCCTGGTCCCCAACACCTCATCTTTACCATGGACGTCCAGTCCCTATACACCTGCATTCCCGATACAGATGGCCTAAAGGCCCTCAGCTTCTTCCTGTCCTGCAGGCCCGACCAGTCCCCCTCCACTGACACCCTCGTCCGCTTAGCCAAACTCGTCCTCACCCTCAACAACTTCTCTTTCAACTCCTCCTACTTCCTACAGACAAAGGGGGTGGCCATGGGTACCCACTTGGGCCCAAGCTATGCCTGCCTCTTTGTAGGTTATGTGGAACAATCCTTCTTCTGTACCTACACTGGCCCTATCCCCCACCTCTTCCTCCATTACATTGATGACTGTATCGGCGCCGCCTCGTGCTCCCACGAGGAGCTCGAACAGCTCATCCACTTCACCAACACCTTCCACCCCAACCTTGAGTTCACCTGGACCATCTCTAATACCTCTCTCTCCTTCCTGGACCTCTCTGTTTCCATCTCTGGCAACCACCTAGAAACCAATATCCATTTCAAGCCCACCGACTCCCACAGCCACCTAGAATACACCTCCTCCCACCCACCTTCCTGCAAAAATGCCATCCCCTATTCCTAATTCCTTCGCCTCCGCCACATGTGCTCCCAGGATGAGGCATTCCACTCCTGTACATCTCAGATGTCCCCGTTTTTCAAGGACCGCAATCTCCTCTCCTCAGTGGTCGAGAACACCCTTGACCGTGTCTCCCACATTTCCCGCAACGCATCCCTCACACCCCCTCCCCGCAATAACAACCAAAACAGAATACCCTCATCCTCACGTACCACCCCACCAACCTCCGGATACAACGCATCATCCTCCGACACTTCCGCCATCTGCAATCCGACCCCACCACCAAAGACATTTTTCCTTCCCCACCCTTATCTGCTTTCCGGAGGGACCACTCTCTCCATGACTCCCTTGTCCGCTCCACACTCCCCTCCATCCCCACCACACCTGGCACTTTTCCCTGCAACCGCAGGAAGTGCTACACCTGCCCCTACACCTCCCCCCTCACCCCCATCCCAGGCCCCAAGAAGACTTTCCACATCAAGCAGATGTTCACCTGCACATCTGATAATGTGGTATACTGCATCTGCTGTTCCCGTTGTGGCCTCCTCTACATCGGGGAAACCAAGCGGAGGCTTGGGGACCGCTTTGCAGAACCCCTATGCTCAGTTCGCACTAAATAACTGCACCTCCCAGTCGCGAACCATTTCAACTCCCCCTCCCATTCCTCAGACGACATGTCCATCCTGGGCCTCCTGCAGTGCCACAACGATGCCACCCGAAGGTTGCAGGAACAGCAACTCATATTCCGCTTGGGAACCCTGCAGCCCAATGGTATCAATGTGGACTTCACAAGCTTCAAAATCTCCCCTCCCCCTACCGCATCCCAAAACCAGCCCAGCTTGTCCCCGCCTCCCTAACCTGTCCTTCCTCCCACCTATCCCCTCCTCCTACCTCAAGCCCCACCCCCATCTCCTACCTACTAACCTCATCCCACCCCCTTGACCTGTCCGTCCTCCCTGGACTGACCTATCGCCTCCCTAACTCCCCACCTACACTCACCTTTACTGGCTCCATCCCCGCCTCTTTGACCTGTCTGTCTCCTCTCCACCTACCTTCTCCTCTATCCATCT
Source organism: Rhincodon typus (assembly GCF_021869965.1). Classification (NCBI taxonomy): domain Eukaryota; kingdom Metazoa; phylum Chordata; class Chondrichthyes; order Orectolobiformes; family Rhincodontidae; genus Rhincodon; species Rhincodon typus. Next base: position 32,982,712 of record NC_063346.1, on the reverse strand, counting down.
TCTATCCACCTCCCCCTCTCTCCCTATTTTTTTCAGAATCCCCCTACCCTCCCCCATTTCTGAAGAAGGGTCTCGGCCCAAAACGTCAGCTTTCCTGCTCCTCTGATGCTGCTTGGCCTGCTGTGTTCATCCAGCTCTCCACCTTGTTATCTCAGGCTGAATTGCTGACTGGTTTCAGTGTTGTCACTGTGAATTATAGACCGCGTAATTTATATTTGCGACTTCCTCACTATGAAATATATCAATTATTTGGTGGAGATGAGAGTATTGCACGTGTAAATATACTGTATATGTTTAGACCTTGAGATTTTAATACTGAGGCTATTTTAAACATTCTATTGCGTTTTACAGGCAATGATTTCTTTGCTGGCCATGGAAGTCTTGGTACGCCAACCTGTTTGCTGCAGCTCAACGTTCCCTCATTTAAGGTGACAAGAGCAAACTTTATTTTTAGGCAGTGAGTTCTGAAACCTGCTTCTGGAAATGGCTGTGGAAGCAGGTTGCATAATAACTTACAAAAAAAGGAAATCGAATAAACATCCTGAAGGAAAATATCTGAAGAGCCAAGAATTGGGAATAAAAGAACATACAATTAATGAGTCAGCAAAGCCAATGCCTTACTGATTATCTTAGAAGAAAATGCAAAATATAAATCATCAAAAATTATTATATTTGTGCCATCAGAGGATTAAATGTTGTAACTTATAACAGATGTCCAAACTAATAGAGCATCTGTCAATGTGCTACAGCTGAAGATTACAGAGATTTGTTTTAAGAAATGTAATGATACAGAAGTACAAGAATGGAATATTGATTTGTAACCACACTTGAATAGAGTTACATTCAAATTATGGCCAAAAGGCATATAGGAAACTGTCACTGTCAGAATCAATTGTCAGCATTTCTCTAGTCCAAGAAAATAACTATGAGTAGTTTTGTATTTAAACGCTTTACTCTATACAACTCTCTAAGCCTGAGCATCAGAAAATACACAAAAGGAATATTTTCAGAATGTTTACTTGACAGTACACACAGTGGAACACATTCAGACCAAGAATGGAACTATCTGTTTTACTTTTTTCTGCAGCCAGGATTTTACAATATTGTTATTAAAATGTAATTTATAAATAGGCCTACAACAATTCAACAGATCTGAGGATATGTCATGCACAATGGAAGCATATGTGAAGGTTTGCTATACATCGATACCGATTTCAGACCAATTCCTTTGAAAGGGCCTGATGAGTAAGAGGAGAGAATGGTATTGTGATTATAGCACTACATCATAAATCATGTCTGTCATTGAGAGAGTTTTATTATTTAGACATTAACATGAAGACAACATTAAAGTGAAAACTGCTTCACGGAATCTCATGTTGGTAATGGATGGAGCATGCTAGACAGTAAATAGAAGCCGAGGAGTGAATTTTAAGATTCAAAATGCGCATCTAGGTATATCTTTGGTCAAAAATATTGAAATTGACAACATATTGGAAAGCTGCCCCAAACCATCAGGTTTCACTGGAGCTTGTGCAGCCTCTTTGGGATAGGTGGGTTATAAATAACAAATATTAATCACTCAATTAGGTTAATACTTACACATGCTTTTGACTTTAACATTGGGTCTATGGATTTCTCAAACTCCCTGAAATTCACCAGTGAAATTAAAACTAGTAGATTGTGCCAATGGAGAGTGCTAAAGCAATTTCAGACAGCATTACCAATAAATGCTTTCTATTTACATCTGCTTTCCTACCTACTTTTGGTAAAGAGTTATTTTTATCAATACATTTTCTGAGAGTTCACTTTCCACATTTTGGCAATTTTTTCAACAATTCAGCTGCTTGTTTTATGGCATCAGAATGGGTGCCACTTCCAAGGCCTTAAATTGAATTTTAGATGAGAAGCAACTTGACCATCAATACCAGAAACCTATTGTAGCAGACCCGTAGCTACACATCACATGGGCAGCACAAGACAGAATCTCACAGGGAGAAGATCAGTAAAGACTGAACATGATAAAATGCAGCCCACAGGTAAAACTACCCTCAAAACAAGATACATATTCAGGCCATGTACAGGAGAAGGCTGCAGCCCTTTTAGAAGTTTGAACAGTAGAATGGTCAGTGTGTTGTGAGAGATTGTGAAAGAAATCTCAAGCAACCTAGAAGAAGGACTGCTTCCTCCTGCATCTGGTGGTAATCCTTTAACACAATTATCACTTGTGAATGCCAAGTCAACACTGCCTCAGAGATAGTAGGAACTGCAGATGCTGGAGAATCCGAGACAACAAGGTGCAGGGCTGGATGAACACAGCAGGCCAAGCAGCATCATAGGAGCAGAGAGGCTGACGTTTCGGGCCTAGACCCTTCATCAGAAAAGGTTTTCTTGTTGTCTCAACACTGCCTCAACCTGCTTGTTACTTGATCCTACGCTTCCAATTCATGACCTAAAAAATATATAAGACAGATCACTAAGTCTGTTTTCCAGGACAACCAACCGTGTAAAAATTGTCTGTGTTGGTGCCAGTCATAATGACTACATGTTCAGCTGTGCAATGCTGGCTGGCTTTCCAAGAGACAGGCCATCATCAACAGCACACACATGTCTGACCATAAACTCCCAAATCAACCAGGAGCATTCATAAACACAAGGCTTTCTAATCCATCAATGTGCAATTGGTTTACACGACTGTTACGCAGGAGGTTTTGGTGTGGTTCTTGGGCTGCTGCCATGATGTTTTCATCCTGAGGCGGTCCAAGATCCCATTTGTCTTTTGAGCTGAAGTTAGGTTTAAGGAATTGTTGCTAGGAGACAAGGGATACCCACTTCAACATTGGTTCCTGACAACCATGGCCACTTTGTTTCTTTTCAGAATCCATGGGTAAAACAATTATTAGCAGTAGTATTTATAACAATGATGTCCATGTTGCAGACATATCTCTGAACCCAACTGCTCATATCTGTAAACCTAGAAGAAAGGTTTATGACTCAAGTGCAGAATCATCATGTGACAAAGTGTTACTGGTCTATTTTTAAGGTGTGTTGTTCAAAATTGTGTGATATAACCTTAATGTAATCTCACCAATACAGGATTAACATAAATCTCTTTACCTGTGAACCAATTGCATTCAAGTTGTCATGCTACATGTGTGACATTGGTTAAGGGTGGTCAAGCAACCTGTCTTTTGGCATGCAGAATAGCTTAAATCAAATTAGTTTAAATTTGGATAGACTTTCTCCCTATGTGAAGATATACAAAACTTTTCACAGATAATTAGACTCGCATCAGAAACTTGAAGGGCAATTATACCGCTCGGTGTAAATGAGGTTATGGATTCCCAAAAAAAAAAGCACTAGGTACTTAGCGTTCATTTACAGTGTCATTCCTGGTACTGTCACTTTCTAGAATTCAAGAATATATGTATAGGACTGAAGGCCACTTAAAAATGAAAGACTAGCATTTATATAATGCCTTTCATAGTCTCACGATGTACCAAAGTGTTTTATAGCCCATGAAGTAATTTTTCAACTTTGTAATTTTAGAAATGTGGAAGCCAATTTGTTCACAGAAAAATCAAGGAAACAAGACTATGATATTTGATTATCTGTCTTAGAGGTGTTGATTGAGAGGTGAATATACGCCTGGCCACAGAAGCAGCGCGACTGCTCTTTTGCAGTAGAATGGCATGTGATCTTTTATATTCACTTAAAAAGGCAAAAGGTTTAATTTTCCTTTCTTATTCTAGCATTTCTGGAATTGCAATTATCTATCTGTACCTCAGTATAAAATTAGATATTTGTGGTCAAATCTCTAAAACAAGTCAGGTGAAACTGCTGTGAACTAACCCAAGATAGTACATTCAATTTGTAAATGAAGGTTATTTGAAGTACATAAAACTATCATTCTACTAGAGGCCCAAGTAAACACTATGCACACCTTATCCATTTGAATCAGATATTGAACTGAAATCAGTAAAAGACTATTCCTCCTGGGCCCACAAACAAATTCTGACATATTGTTGCCTCAACTAAAGACCTTTGGCATCATGTTTCCCCTGTCCATGCCCAAAGGCTAGACTTTGACTGCCAACTGCCTAAAAAGCCAGCTAGTCAATTCCCTGGCAACTCATGTGACAGGTTGCTGAACTTTGTGCCTGCAACAATTAGCCAATGGTAAGCAAGCTTGCTCTGCCAGCCATCCATTAACTGCTTGAAATTAAAATTATCCCTTTACTCAGGAATTTAAGTTCCATATCTGTCCAAATACAAGACTATTGGAAATGCATGAAAATTAACCAATAAATACTAACACATAAAAAGGTTCTTTATAATAATACACCATGTACAAAGGTAGGTTTTGAAAATGCAGCACACAGGGTAAAAACACATGGGATCAAATCGTCACGCAGGGGAACTCAGGAAAATTACTATCACCAAACAAGTGGGTACCGAGTATACTCTTGGAGCTATGGCCTGGCAAGTACCCAGTTCCTGATAAACCTCATCCTAGGGTGCTGAAAGAAGTGGTTGATTGATGCATTACTTTTAATTTTCCAAACCCTTGATTTAGGGAAGATAATATTAAATAAGTGCATAGTGACTGTAACTCCTTTATTCTAAAAGGGAGGGTGAAAGAAGGCAGAAACTTTCAAATCAGTAAGCTGACATTGATCACAGAGAAACTGTTTGAACCTAAAATTAAAGAAAGTCATAGCTGGGAAATTAGAAAGGTTCAAGTTAATCAGACAGAAACAAGATGGTTTTGTGAAAGGGAAATAATTTTTGACCAATTTAGACCAATTTAATTCTTTTGACCAAGAATTAGAGGCCACTTTGCAAGTTACTTTTGTCTTGCAATGAAGGCAGCTTTTGTACATCTATTTTGGTAGGATCAGTTTAATACCATTTGAAGAGCAAATTGACTGAGGAGGTTGTTTTACTTCATGTTGACGTGACATGTTCTGCTGCTGAAAACTAAGTCTTATTTTCTTGCTGTTTCCATGAGCTGGAGAAGATTTGCTTTATGCCCCTGCTTAGTTTTCTCAAGAACTGCAACATCATCTGTAATACAGAGAGATCCTGGTAGACTTTCAATGGTACAATCAATGTGTTGTTGGAATATATCCTGGCTAAAGGAAAATCTAAATGGCAAATCTGAAAAAAAAAACAGTATCTATCAAAAGGTGCTATGGAAGTTCACTCTGTGGAAAGATGTATGCACCAGCACCTAAAACTTGTGATTAAGCTCTTCCAGGGCAGGAAACTAGTGTACAAGACTATTTCATGCAATGTGAAGTGTGAATTAATAACCACAAGGGTTTCCTGAGCAATTGCCAGGGTTTTTTTTAGACACATAAGTGACAAGGAAGAGCGAGACCAGTGGTGGGGATAAAAGCTGCAGAGTGGCAATGAGAACACAGTGAGGGAGCAGCGAGAAACAGTGAGGTCTGCAGTGGTGATAAAAGCAAGGCGAAGAGCTTAGAACATAGCGGAGGGAACAGCCACTGTCAGAGTTGGCCATTTAACACAACGGGGACAGAGGTTCATACATCAGAGCTTGAATCATGACATCACAATTTTAAAAGTACATTCGGGAGGATCTGACTACTCATTTGTGAGGCATGCAGTCTATCATTGTGGCATTGTAATATCATAATGTCATGGATATTACAGGGGCTGACTCCATTTCAACGCTGACCTATGGTCAAGCAGGGCTGAGTGGTCCTCAATTGAGCGGTTCATTAGAGGTCACAACATGCATCTGTGTTAGTCCTCATCTGTGCAGTAGTGCCTGGTCTCCAATTGTCTCGGCTGATCCTATCATTGGACAAGGACCTTGTTTGGGCAAGGTACGGCGTACTGCAGCCCCAAGGTTAAAAGAACGGTCACAAAGGCATCCTCAAAATGAAGTTTTGGACCTGGAACATAAGAAGCCGCATAGACAACAGATCTGAATATCACATTGCTTTCATAGCCTGAGAACTCCAGCACTATGACATTGGCATCATTGTCCTGAGTGAGACACAGTGAGCAGGGGAAGGCAGCTCAAACAGCAAGCTGGCAGTTATACTGTCTTCAAATCTGAAGAAGAATACTGACTCAATGCTCTTCATTTCACCATAAAAAAGCAAATGAGTTGACTGTCTCACTGAATCCCCCACTTTGGGATAACGAATGCTTCATGATCCTTTGGCTCACCCTAATCCAGATACACTACATCTCAATCATGAGCACACAAACCTCACCCTCGAAGCAATGATGAGGCCAAAGAGGAATTCAGCTTTAGCCTTGATCAGTCACTGTCCCCATATCAAATGGAAGACAAGCTATTACTCCTTGGTGACTTCAATGCCTGAGTTGGGAGGGACACAGCCTCTAGAATGGTACGATTGGAAAGAAGGTGCATGGAAGACAAAAACCAATGGAGTCCTCCTTCTGACAAAGTGCCTAGAATATGGTCTAGTTATAGGAAAACATCTTTTTTGACAAAAGGGTACATGGAAGACCTCATGGCAACAACTTCTCCTTGGAGATTGGTACATGTTGACCGTATCTTCATCCAAGCAAGGGACCGCAAAGACGTTATATCACCCAAGACCTGACAGGAGCTGACAACTCTTGAACTGAAATGGCCTAATCCATTCCACCATCTCCATCAGCCTGACCTAAAAACAGCAGCAGCGACAGCATGTCAATAGATTTAAAGACACTCTGAAGAAAGAACTTCTTAGCCAACACCTCAGAATCTACCTGATAAAGCTCAATGAACAGGACCACAGAATTTCCAATATCTGCTCCGCCCTTAATTCTATCATAAACAGTATTTATGAGAGATGACGGATTTCAGCACCTGCAAACATCGAGACTGATATGATGAAAATGCATAAGATCCAGGAGCTGTTAAGTCACAAGTACAAGACATTCCTAAATAGACAAACCATGAATGCTTGAGGGATAGAAAGCAGGCCCACAGACAAGTGAGGTCCAAAAAAAGTCTGTGACCTAAAAAGTAGATGGTGGGCAGGAGGAGATCTGAGTTGGGCTAAAACAAAGAATGTTGCACATATCCCAAAGAAGTACAAACATAGCTCAGACACATGAAGGTACCCAAAGCCAGGTTAAGGACAGAAATCTCGCGCCCCAGTGTTCCTCACCTGAGCCCTGGGCCCTGCCTCTTCCTTGAATACTCTTAAAAGTGGTTCTTTTATTATAGCTCTGCAACATAATTTCAATTTAAATAATCATTTAATACCCTCTTGAATGCTTTCACCATATTTCTAGGTAGTGGCATTTCGGGTCTGAACCACTTGCTTCAAGAAGAAATTCTTTTGTTACATTACATTCACTTCCTTTTTTAAATCACTTTAAATCTGTTCCCTCATGTCCTTGATTATTTTAGGGAACAATTTCTTCCTGTCTGCTCTGGCCAGACCCCTCATGATTTTGAAAACTTCAATCAAATCTCTTCTGAGCCTTCTCATATGTCCGAAGGAAAACAGTCCTAGCTTCTCCAATGTATCTAAATAACTGAAGTTTCTCATCCCTGAAGCCAGTCTCATAAACCTCTTCTCCAATCTGTTCATGTTCTTCCTAAAATGTGGCACTCAGAACAGTAAGCAATACTCCAGCTGAGGTCTAACTTGTATCTTTTACAGGCTCAGCATTACTCTATGCCCCTATTTAAAAAGTTGAGGATACTGTGTGCTTTATGAAACATGCTCCTCACTTGTCCTACCACCTTTAATGACTTATGCACATGTAGAACCAAGTATCTGTGCTCCTGCTCATCATTTCTTCTGTTTCCATGTTCTTATAATCAATATGTATCACTTCATACTTCTCCCCATTGGACTTCATCTGTCACCCATCTTCCTACTACCCCAACCTGTCAATGTCCTTCTGAAGTTCTACACTTTCCTCTTGAAAGTTCACAATGCTTCAAATCTGCAGTGCCAGTTTGTTGCATATATCCCTTGCATAATGAATAAAGCCGTGATATTTACAGCTGCATCAGTGTCAATCTTTGCATACAGTGCATTTTGTCCACACTACTTAGGATCTGCCACATGGATAGAGGTAAATGGTTCAGGTTTTATGATGGCATACATGAGGTTTTTTTGTCAATTTAACCACAAATAGTCATAGAGTCATAGGGATGTACAGCACAGATAAAGGCCCTTTAGCCAATCGACTCTGTGCCAGTCAAAAAATAGTGTCTAATTGTTCTCATTCCAATTTTTAGGACTTGGCCCATAGCCTTGTGTGCTTTGGCATTGCAAGTGCACATCTAAATATTTGAATGTTATGAGGAATTCAGCCTCTACCATCGTTACAGGCAGTGAATTTCAGGTTCCCACCACCCTCTAGGTCAAAACCTTTTTGTCACAACCCTTCTAGCCCTCCTGCCCTGGTCATTGATTCATCCACTAGAATAAAGTTCCTCCACGTCTACTTTGTCAATGCCCCACATAATTTTATAATATCAGTCATGTCCCCCTTCAGTCTCCTCAGTTCCAGTGAGTCCAATCTCTCTTCATAACTGAAACTCTCCAGCCCAGGCAACATCCCAGTAAATCTCCTTGCAACCTCTCCTGTGTGATCACATCCCTCCAATGTGAATTCCAGAACTGCTCACAATATTCTAGCTGTGGAAAATCTTGGCTGGATCTTTAGAGTCATCAATCAAAAGTCTGAAGGATTTAATTCTTCTCATTGATTTACTTCCCGATGTGATAAGAATTTTGGCTCCTGTCACTCTTTGTCCATGATCTGTTGATCTATAAAGTAAAGATTCATTCTTTCTTTGAAAAATTGGAATTTGGACAGAATGCAAATTGATTTTTAGACATTTGTTTTCCATCCTTGTTGTAACTATTTGTATTTTTTAAATTGTCGAAAGGAAATAGAATGAATTTTGTACTGTAAAGCTTCTCTATTCTTTGCTTCTACCGGCTTTTCTCTTTTTGTTTCCTTTACTTATTGCTGCTTTGGAAGTTTTTGTTGTATTTCCTTTCTGAATCATTTATAAGAAGCCAGTAAGTAGTGTCTGTGTGTAGTGTTCTTGCCTTATAAAGTATCAATGTGATGTCACACATGTCTTCGCTCTGGTTTTGTGCCATTTCAAAAGGTCTCAGGAATATTGAAAAAATTTTTGCGGGTGTAATAAGGGAATCCTTTTTTAAAGCAGACTTGTAAAGAGCTTGTCTACATGACAATGAACTGTTCACAATTGCCTCTGTAACTATCATTTCTCAGTCTTCAGTAGAAGTTTACTGACTCTAGCTTTCAGTATGAACTTACTGCCATCAGGTCTTCTAGTGGTACTTACTGTCATTATGATGTAAATGTATACCTACTGTAACTATGGCTACTTTGTGGATTTCTATATTTTAATCTGCGTAATATACATTGCAGAGAATCAACTGTTTGTTGAGTCAGATATCTTGAAGTTTAATAGCAACTTACTATGCATGCTAATATAACATCTCAGACATATTTGTAACCTGGCCTATGCTGACTGTATGACTATTACTGTACATACATAGTTAACTGGTTGACAACTGACTAGCTGTATAGAGAGACTGAGTAATACAGACAGACTAACTGATGAACTGTTGACTGCCTGCTGCTGACTAACCAATGAACTGTTGTGTTAACTACACAGAGAGTAAGATGCAGACCTTTCACCTGAGAGCATCAGAGGTCATGATGTCATCTGGCTGATTTAAAGGTCAAATGTCTTTCTGAGATCTGTACCACAGTGTGCCAGGAGGAAGCCTGGTTTGGGCTTGAACAAAGAATATTCTACATATCTCACAAAAGGGCAAGCGTAGCTAGGACCCCATGTGGGAACACAAAGCTAGGGCCAAGGACAGAAACCACAAGCCCCATTGTGCCTCACCTGAGCCCTGAGCACAGCGGCCCACTCCTGACCCAACCCCAGTCACCCCCAAGTCAATAGGCAACAGGTCCAATACACCTCCTCCCCCCGTCTTTCACTTGCTTAAGACATATTGCATTTGAACGTTTTGCAATTCTGATAAGATAAAACAGACTTGAAACATTTTCTATTTCTCCTTCCCTATATGCTATCAGATTTGCCAAGTACTTCCAGCTTTTACTGTTTTTATTTCAGGTTTCCGGTATCTGCAGTATTTTACATGTATATTAAGATTTATTAAAAAGCCTGATTAAATGCACATTGTTGAAAGGATTAGAAAGTACCAGGCATTGCACATGCTGGTTCAGATGGGCAGGGCTGTTAAAAATATTCTATGATCGATGTATTTTCCATCTAAATGCTAATTTTTAACTCACTGGTCTGCAACAACAAGTATAGTGCAAACGAAGCTGTTTAGCCATCATACATAGTTAGAATTGATTATGATACTTAGTTTTGCAGCAACAATGGTGTTCATTAGTCAGCAATAACACTGCAAAACAGAGCTCCTGGTTTCTAACACAAGCTTGTCAGTGCCTTTCCTCAACTACTTTTTCTTGTTTAACTCCTTCAGGCTCTATCCATGACAACTGCAGATAGGAATGAAAAGGAAGTGACAATTTATGTCAAGTTAGTATGGGAGCCCAGGTAACGTGAAGCAAAAATAGAAGAGATTAACTGTCAGGAAGAGTTAGAGAGAAATTGTGCCTAATAGTCATACTTTGGACTTGCACCACTGGACATGTTTTGGATCTGACACACTGGGTCTAATTTAAAAGACAATTTGGCAATGCCTCCAGATTGTACATGCAATAATATGGCTACCGCTTCCAACAGTTAAGTGTAGCAGTTTGTATTCAGTCTTCTTGCCTTTCCACTATATTTTTTATTGATTTGTTTTTCAAATATTAATCAAGCTCCATCTTCAAAGCAATTCTTCTTCTACCACTATTTCTGGTGTAACATTCTCATAATTATAACATTAAAAAAGTCTGATCTTGTATTTCATTCCTGTAAAGATTATCTTAAGTTCAAGTCTGTGTTTGCTAACACTGAGCATTTAAAGCGATTACTGTAATCACAATTCCCTTCATTAAATTCCCTCATGATTTTGATCATCTGAAACAAATTTCCATTCAATCTCCTTTTGCTGTGAAAAGAGTCACTTTCTCTTGTGTCTTTTGGCAACTAAAGTACCTCACTTGATAGACGTTTACAGCACAAGAGGAGGCTATTCAGCCCATTGAGTCCACACCAGTCAACAGAGATCTGATTACACTAATCTCATTTTCCAGTATGGAAGTGCAAATTAATATCTAAATATTGCTTAAATGTTATGAGAATTTCTGACTGAACCACTTTCAAACAGTTAGTTCCAGACTCCCACCACCCTCTGAGTGAAAAGCTTTCTCCCCAGCTTTCCTCCTAGCCTTCTACCTCTTACCTTAAATCAATGCCCTTGGTTATTGACCCCTGCACTCATGGAAAAAATGTCTTCCTATCCATCCAATCTATGCATTTTATAATCTTACACACCGCTATCAGGTCCTCAGTCCACTTTGCTGCTTCAAGAAAAACACCCACGGCTTATCCAATCATTCCTCATAGCTCAGACCATCCAGCTCAAAGAGTAGCCAAACATTAAAAAAAAATGCTGGAAAAGTTCAGGAGATCTGGCAGCATCTGTGGAGAGAAATCAAGGTTAATGTTTTGGGTCCAGTGACTTTTCCTCAGAACATTCTGGTAGATCTCATCTGCACCCTCTCTAATGCAGTTACACTCTTCCTATGATATGGTGACCAGGTTTGCATGTAGTTGCAACTGTGGGCTTTACCAGCATTTTATTCGGTTCCAGAATAAAATTTCTGCTCTTGTGCTCTATACCTTGGTTAATTGAGGCAGCTATTCTCTCGGCCTAATTAACCACCTTGTATACCTGCCTTGCTACCCTCAAGAATAAGTGGAAATGCACACGCATTTCCTTGATCTTCATACCCCTGATCTTCAGCACTTTCCTGGGTCCTACTATTCATAGCGTAATCCCTAGCTTTATTAACCTTCCCAAATGCATTATCTCACATGTTTCTGGTTGAATTCACTTTACGATTGCTCTGCCCACTTGACCAGTACAATGCTTTTCTCCTGCACAGTATAACTACTATTTATCACCCTACCGATTTTCATCCTCAAAAATCTTGCTCATACCATCTACATTTAAGTCCAAATCATTTTTGTACACCACAAACAGTAAGGGTCCCAGCACTGAGCTCTGTGGAACCCCACTGGAAACAGACGTCCAGTCACAAAAACATACCTCTACATTACCCTCCGCTTCCTGCCTCTCGGGATCTACTCTATCACTTTGCCTTACATTTCATTGAATCTTAATTTCTTAACTAGACTGCCATCAATGACCTTATCCAAATGCTTACTGAAGTCCATGTAGAATACATCAGAGGCATTACCCTCATAAATATACCTGATTACCGTCTCAACAAATTCTATCAGATTTGTCAAGCACAATATTCCCTTGCTGAATATCACTGATTAATCCAAGTGTCTGGTATGTATAAGTGCAGATATATTCTGTCCATTGGAATTCTTTCTAATAATTTCCCTAACACTCAGATTAAACTGATTGGCCTGTAATTTCCTGGTCTATCCCTTCTCCCTTTTATTTTAGTAATGAGATCACATTAGCCCCCTTCCAGTCCTTTGGCACTTCAGCTGTGGAGAGAAAAATTGAAAGTTACTGCAGGCCCCTGATATCGGCTCCACTGCCTCTCATAAAGATGACCATCACCAATTTCTCAACACAAACAGGGAAGGCCATAAATGCAGTCCAACCAGTGTTGACTACATCTCACGAACAGATCTTTTAAGAAAGAAGTTCTTTTCCTCTACTGTCCAATATTTCCTGAAACAACTATTCAATTTTTCAGGTGGGACATGTTTTTCAGGAATCAATGTTAGTCTCCCTAATTAACTCATGTTTTCTATGCGCATATTAATCTTATGATATATTATCATCCCAAGAACCTTAATGACAACTAATGTTCGATTAATCTGGCTTCCGGTGGAATTAAGTAAAATGCAGAATTAATGATTCATTCTTCCACAGAATTTTAATTCTTAAGCAATTAGTGGGGGGATAGGAGAATTAGTTGCATAATTCTTTTTTTTTAAGTTTCACAATCAAAACTAAAAATATTGTCCAAATCACTTAGTAACAAATTAACGTGCAGGATTACATTCGATAAAACTTTGCTACTCTGTCCTGCACCACTAAAAGTAGAAAGAGCACCTTTGAAAATCAAGCTGAATTTCCTGTGCAATAATAATACATTAACTAAACTATCACAGCCTATATATCATTTCAAAAGACTCACCTAGATCAAAAACATACCTGAAGTCATCTTTTACATTTACTCGTCTGACAAGATTTTAAGGATCCTATTAATGTTACATAACCTTGTCTGTTAATAGCTAACTTTTGGTGGAACACATGTTGAATCCAAATGAATTTTGAACTGAGGAAATCACATCTCAGTTTCCCAATGTATTCCCAGCTCCCAGTAATTTTAACATCTTCCTGGATCTCAGGGCAACTACCCAAAAGTGACAAATAGTCAGTTCAGCTTGTTAATGAGAAACCTGAAACTCATTACACGGCTTATTGAAATTTTTGAGACGATGCATGAGAAACATGCTGGATCAGCAGAAATTACAAGGAAATGAGGCAACTGCAGAGCAGGGAGCTTTCAAAGAAGTGGGCGTTATGCCTGACGCAGACTAATTGTTGCTCTAAACAAGGAGGAGTTTGTGCATTGATGTACAATAACCACTGCTGTATTTTCATTGTTGGAGTGACATCCCTTTAAGTGCTCAACATACATGTGAACCAGGTAATTGAATGTTGTCACAGGACTACAAACCTTAGGTTCTCAGCAGTGCAGCACTTAAGACACAGGCTGTGTCTGGAGGTTACTCTGTACTGTTTATAGTAATATAGCTGTAAATAAACACGAGTGATCTTCAAGTAAACGGAATCCACATACCTCATTTATATAATGTTCAGAAACACAAGAATAGTGCACACAGTGTGCACTTCCAAAGAAGAGCCATACTTGACTCAAAATGTTACATCCAAAAATGCTGCCAGACCTGCAAAGAGCTAACAAAAACAAAGTTGATGGAAAAGCTCAGCAGGTCTGGCAGCATCTGTGGAGGAAAAAACAGAGTTAGCGTTTCGGGTCCAGTGACCCTTTCTCAGAACAGGGGCAAAGAGCTAAGACAGCCTAAAATCAAAAAAGAAATTATAAAAATATGAAAAGGAAGTGGAACTCAAAGTATTTGATTGTGATTTTTAAAAAAACCTGAGAAATACAATTTAAATTCAGAATGCTAGAAGTTGCACTGGAAGCCCATGAGAATTATTAGGGCTCATAAGAGCCAAATGGAAAAAGAAACTCAGAAGACGGTGTCTTGAATCAAATTGTAGCATTACAACTATGAGACCAAACAAAAACACTGCTGTGAGTACAGGTGAGATGAATAAGGTGGATGAGAGATATAAAGGATTTTTGTCAAATGTTACCCATAAACTCATAACTATATTAAGCAACAGAGGAACGACTTAAACCCTAGAGAAAGGCATAAATTTTCCTCGAGAGAGTGCTTTGAAAACCAGTGTTAATCAATGAGATAAGTGGCGAGCTCTATGTACAAAGTGCATTAAAAGGTCATTTAAAGCCCAGAACAGTAGTAATAGTAGGAGTTGTTCAGAAATTACTGATCAAAAGAGTTGAGCTTATTCCACGGTAATGAATTGGCTAAAATGGATGTTATGGATTCACCTTTAGTTGCAGAAAATCCAGTTGAGGTTAAAGAAATGGAACAGTTAGAGAATTTTGTCTTCATTGGTTAAATCAGAATTTAATGCCCATCACTTCTTGCTCTTGAGAATGTGTTGGTGAGCACTTTTCTTGAACCACTGCAGTCTATTTGATGTAGGTGTACAAACAGTGGTGTTAGGGCAGACATGTTTGTATTTCAAAATCATCATTCATATCTAACCCAATAACCTTTGATTCCATTGCCTAAGAAGAAACTAACCCTTCCTTAAAAGTATTCAATGATCCCACCTCTACTGCTATCTGTGGCAGAGTCCCAATGTTGCACCATAATGTGACGAAAAAAGAAAATTCTCCTCCTCTCTGGTCTAATACGGTGATCCCAAAATTTTTAACAGAGCCTCCGAGCTCTGGACTCACCCACAAGAAGAAACATCATTTTCATATTGTGAAGACCATTCAGGATTTTATATAGGTGCAGGGCTGGATGAACACAGCAGGCCAAGCAGCATCATAGGAGCAGAGAGGCTGACGTTTCGGGCCTAGACCCTTCATCAGAGAAGGGGGAGGGGAAGGGGGTTTTGAAATAAATAGGGAGAGAGTGGGAGGCGGATAGAAGAGGGATAGAGGAGAGGATAGGTGGAGAGGAAACAAACAGGTCGAAGAGGCGGGGATGGAGCCAGGAAAAGTGAGTGTAGGTAGGGAGTTAGGAAGGAGATAGGTCAGTCCAGGGAGGACGGACAGGTCAAGGGGGCGGGATGAG
>NC_063346.1:32897797-32962153 GCF_021869965.1 Rhincodon typus | reverse complement strand
CTCATCCCGCCCCCTTGACCTGTCCGTCCTCCCTGGACTGACCTATCCCCTTCCTAACTCCCTACCTACACTCACCTTTCCTGGCTCCATCCCCGCCTCTTCGACCTGTTTGTTTCCTCTCCACCTATCCTCTCCTCTATCCCTCTTCTATCCGCCTCCCACTCTCTCCCTATTTATTTCAAAACCCCCTTCCCCTCCCCCTTTTCTGATGAAGGGTCTAGGCCCGAAACGTCAGCCTCTCTGCTCCTATGATGCTGCTTGGCCTGCTGTGTTCATCCAGCCCTGCACCTTGTTGTCTCGGATTCTCCAGCATCTGCAGTTCCTACTATCTCTGATCGAGGATTTATATACTTTAATCAAATCACCCTCATTCTTCTAAGCTCCAATAGCTTCAAGATCAGTCTGTCCAAACTATCCTCATTAGTCATGCCATTCTTTCTAGATATCAATCTAGTAGAGGTCAGAGGAAAGTCAGTCTGGTAAGGTCTGAGACTAAGGTCTGAAATGAGCAACTCACCCTCTGTCTCCTTAATGCCTGTCTAGTATTTGCAAAGCAGAAGTCAGTAGTGTGATGAAATACTCTCCACTGTTAAATACAGCTCCAACAACACTCCACTCCAGAAGCTTGCCATCATTCAAGTCAAAGCAGTCAACTTGATTGTCACCCCATTCACTACCCTGATCATCTGCTCCCTCTGTCACAAACACAAGCAAGCGCAGAAGATGCAATTCACACACTACCCTACACTGGAGCAATATTATTGTTTCTTCATGTAGCTGGGTCAAAATCCTGGAATTCCCTTCTTAACAAGATTATAGAGTCAAGGCTGCTGACCACCACCTTCTCCAGGGTAATTATAGAGAGGCAATAAATGTTGGTCTAGCCAGACATGCCCACTTCCCATGAACAAACTAAACAAATCCATTGAACCGGTCCACCACCTTCTCCAGGGTAATTATAGAGAGGCAATAAATGTTGGTCTAGCCAGACATGCCCACTTCCCGTGAACAAACTAAACAAATCCATTGAACCGCTTCCTCTGCCTTTCCGTCCTTCAAGTAAAGAGTAAACCTACTATACCATGATTGAGGATGTAAAATATCAAGCTTACCAAGAAGGCATCTACAGAGGGTAATGAAAACATTCTACCAACTCAGCAGTTGAATTAAAGAGGTTGTGTACTTCAACTCAGATGTATGAGCAGACTAAGAATAAGGATTTGCTTGAAGAAAACGGAGATGAGCTGCATGCGACTCCATGGAAGTCAGATCAACATCCATAGATTTATGACATGGTTAAAAAGAAGGAATTGGCTGTTCTAACTCTTCACCTTGAAAATCTAAGGTGAAAGCATTTTTTTAAACAGAGCAGCCATTTTCCATGATGAATGTTCAGGAGATTAAAGGTCCCACGGATGATGATGTTATAGGGCATGCATGGGAAATTTCCTCTGCACAGACTATTCAGGAGCATAAGAGGCATCTAGATATGGTATTGCACCATCTGGCGGGTTTAGCAAGAACAATGTTCTCCATGAAGAACCTTCAAGAGATTAAAAAAAGACCTTCTATTGGAGGAACAAATTACAGATGATCAGAATCAATGTCAACAATGCTCAGGCCAAAAACCTACCAACCTTCCAATTCTAAAGAGAATGGGTTCTAGAAGAATTGTGATTTTCAAACTGTTTGAATTTGTGTAATCAGAAACTTAGGGAGGTGTGGTAGAGGTAAATCTAAAAGTAGCTATATACATGGATAAATAAATGTTGTACAAGGTAATGGATCTGAAAGGGTTAATACTGGGGACTCTAGAGCAGTAAGCTCTACCCAATCTGATGATATCATATTGTCTTAAGTGGATAATCAAGGAATCTGTGAATTAAATTGATTAAGAGTAGCATTAAATGAAGATTTAGTTGCTTTAAACAAAATGAATTTGTGCAGGTTTTTAAAAAGCCAGATGCTGCAGGCATTGAAATATGTATGTTTGTCTCAGAAGCATTTATGGAAGATAACATTAAAAATGTTGTCATACTGCCAAGCTGCAAATTTCAACTACAAAAAAATATACAAAGCAACAATATTTCTGACCTGAAATCAGATGGCTGGGTCCTGCACAAGTTGGGATGTTGGAAATTCAGATCCCACAGTTTTCACTTGCAGATCACATTTTATCATTATCAGCTATCGAATGCTTCACATTAAGAGAAGAAATGGAACTGACTGTTCTTTGCTAAGAGCGAAGATGCGCAGGTTAGGTGGATTGGCCATGCTAAATTGCCCATTGTGTCCAGGGTTGTGTAGGTTAGGTGAATTAGCCATGGGAAATGCAAGGTTACAGGGATAGGGTTGGGGGGCGGGGAAGGTGAGGGGTGCGGGGATTGGGTTGGTGGGGGGAGAGTGGGGTTTGAGTCTGGGTGGGATGCTCTTCAGAGAAACGGTGTGGACTTGCTGGGCTCAATGGCCTGTTTCCACAAAGTATGGACTCTATGGACTATGGATATGAATTCTCTCTGTTGTAGCCTATATATTTTAATATCCTCTATGATCTCTCCTCTTAGCTTTCTTTGTTTCTGAATCATCCTTTGTAATGACGCTTTCACATTCCTGATTCCCATATCAATATTTTGTGCAAATTTATGAATTTCAGTACAGATGCAAATGACTGAACTACCTCATCCTCTTCCTATATATATAAAGCATCATTTATTGTTTCCATAAGCCAGAAAAGGAGTGCTTGATTATTGATTGAAATGTGGATATAGAGATATAGGGACTAGTGTGAGGTAAACATTGCTTCATGATTAGAAATGGGCACCATATTATATGAACAAAATAGCTAAGGAGATGTTCAGATGTATAAGCTGTGATGTTTAGAACATGTGATTTTTGTTTTTTCTCTGAGAGTAATAGAGTTCAATTATTTATAACCAGACACAATAAGATCAACGTAAGTTGCAGACATACTTGTGCAGGAAAAAGTTAGGAGGAAATACGTGTAGATTTGGTGCTCTAGGGACTAAACTTGGAAAAGAGTAACTTATTGCCAAACAGCCTCGGGAACTTCCTAACAATGGAGAGAGCAAGTGCGATAGCACCACTAATGGAGCAATTGCATATTGGAGATATTATTATTGAAAGTGCAAATTAACACAAATGGGAGTGAATGAATTACCACAAACCACTGCATTTTAAATTTTCATGAAGGTTGCAAACTCAATTTTTATGCACATTTGAATATTAAAATTTACCCGCTATATGTACCACTGTTTGTTGCAATGCCAAGCTTCACTGTGAATATCATTGTTAAATGAAAAGAATGTGATCCTGAGTTTGAATTATTTGAATTGTAAACAGTTAAGTTTTACAACAAGATGATCTGGATTGCTTATCATACCTCTGGGAAATGTTTTCTAATCTTCGTCCCACAACTCACTCATTTCAAATCTGAAAAATAAATCTTCCACCCTTTGCCTCAGTGATTTAAATTATTCACATAAGATTTTAAGTAAATTATGAATGAGTATGTCGAAAATGTATTTCATAATAACATGATTTAACTTATCTAATGACTTTGCTTTGTGTATTTTAATAGTTTAATTAACATTTTGCCTAGATAGTCTCCAAACCATGGTCATAGAATGAAGATGATTACCCAAATCTTGGAGTTTATCAGCCATGTAGGAGAATTGATAGTTTGCTAACAGTGGAAAGTGATAAGATATTACAGTTTGAAGTTGCGAAATAACAAGCACAAATTTAGAATTAAAGCTTTATGTAAATACATTTTTTCAGAATTGTAAATGTAAACAATAAAATCATGAATCCAGTTGTTTCCATCTGGAATTAATACTGGCAAATGAGAAGTCAAAAAATAGTTTGACAAACATTTTTCAAGAAAAGTTTCTTCAGATGTGTGTGGGAGTTGGTATCAATTTCCAGTTGACAGATTGATAGCCTTTAAATTGAAACATGGATCAAAAATAAATCATGTTCATCACACTAGTATTTTAATAAAGCCTCAGCATCACTAAGCACTTTGCAACCAATTAATTACATTGAAAATGTAACCACTGTTCTCTTATAACCCTCTTATAACTCTCAAACCTCTGTTTGTTCTTTTCCCTGGTGAATTAACATTAGAATTCTCATCCCCACTTTCAAAACAACTCAATGATTTCAACTCACATTACATGAGTCAAGCCCTTTTACACCTACCATCCTCTGTAACTGGACTTCTCCTTGCCTCTCTCTCTCACATAATGATCAGTCCATTCAACTATTCACATCCTATTCACAAAGTAAAATTTCCAATATGACCTGCTTACATCATGATTACATTATCAGTTACCTCACTGAACAATCTTCATTACCTAGTGTTAACAGTGTTATCTGTGGAGTAAGGGGTTGAGGAAAGTTGAAACTCAGAGGATAAAGGAATGACAAGATATTGCATGAGTATTTTCCTTGATTTGCACTGAAGTGTGTGATAGAAGCAATGAAAAGATTAGATAGGAAGTATCAGAGCAATTAGATGTAATAATTAGATAAGGAAACAATACTGAGAATGCAAAGCAATTCAAACTGGGCATAAGAAAGCATTGATGTCTCATAGATTCATCCTTAGAGAATGAGTTTAAGGTAGCTGATTGAAAGAGTACATCTGTTAAAAAGAAAGGTAAAAGTTCAACTGGAAAATATAGTCTGGTCAGCCTAATGTTGGACAAAGGTAAATATCTCAAGAACATGGTACTGGATAACACTAATATTCACCTAGAAAAATCAGTTGATAAACTTAAGATGATAACAAAAGTAAGTAATTTCTAACATTCAATAGACTTGTTTATGAAAATAATTGAATTCATCAATAAAGGAAATATGATGGATGTTGTCTAAGTAAATTTTCACAAAGTTTTAGATAAAATGCAGCGTAAGACTTTTGTTCCTGAGACTAAAATTAGATGAGATCTGTTTTCAGGCACAGAGATCATGATGTCTTATTAACCCTTTCCTGATTGAGTGATGCAAGCAACACTCAAACTTCATGCTGCCAGTCATCGCTATAGCAGGTGTGTGCATAGCAGGACGTTTATACTCATGTTAAGCAAACAAGAGTTAAAGATTGCCTGGACATCATAACCTGCACCTGTTAATGGGGAGGTACATTATACTGTAGCAACTGTTGGAACTGTTTCTGAAAGAGATTCACACAAGAAAGAAAGAGGAACAATGGAGCAACAGGCTGGAGAGAGATTGCCCTGATTTACTGGTACAGTACTAGAGGCCTCAGTGATGGAGGTGGAGATGAGGGTTGAGACCATGTTTCTGCAGGAGGCAGGAAGACCTCCAACATATCTTTTGAAAAGAATGGTAACAGATAGCATTTGAACTCAATGCAGCACATGACCATTTGAACTTGCCTTTAAATCTGGACAAAGTTCAATAACATCACTGGAATGCTCAAGGTTAGTGTTTCAAATGCCAAATTCTTCATACTGTGTCACCGACCTCACTCAGTGTTCAATGCACCACACCATTATCATTCACTCATAAGCATTGTGTATGTGTCTGAAAGGGTTTGAAAGGCTTAATACTGAGAGGTGCCATAAGCACCTTCCACCATGTTCATGTCATTGCTGACTTAAGGGGAGAACAGCTTTGTATCTGAGGGGAAGAACTAACATCACAATTTTTTCATATGAATATAAACCATAATTGGTCATTAACATGTTTCTACTTGTTCAACATAAGACATTAGACCAACAAAAGGTTTTTACCACTGTAGACCATATAAACCCTTGCCAAAAAAGATTATGGTGGCAGCATGGTGAGGCTAGATAAGCTCAAGGTTTTTTTTTCAAGCAGACAATGTTGAGGAGGGACCTGATAGAGGTGTATAAGGTCATGAGGGCCATGGACAGGGTGAATAGAAAGTAGCTGTTCCCCTCACTTGAAGGGTCAATAACAAGAAGGCATAATTTTAAAGTGAAAGCAGCAGGTTTAGAGCTGATTTGAGGAATAGCTTTTTCACCCAGAGGGTGTTGGGGGTCTGGAATGCACTGCCTGGGAGAATGGTTGAGGTGGGAAACCTCACAACATTTTAAAAGTACTTGGATGAACTCTTAAAATGTTAGTGCACAAAATAAAAGCCCTTTAAGTAAAGAAAATAAGTAATCACAATGAGAAGACTTGTCATCAGAAATAATAGTAAAATAAAAATATTGCCAGAAAGATTTAATTTTGAATATAGGTCAATTGAGACACAATTGAACAGTGTGAATTTTTTTTTTT
This sequence comes from Rhincodon typus, assembly GCF_021869965.1. Taxonomy (NCBI): domain Eukaryota; kingdom Metazoa; phylum Chordata; class Chondrichthyes; order Orectolobiformes; family Rhincodontidae; genus Rhincodon; species Rhincodon typus. The sequence goes on along the minus strand of NC_063346.1, from coordinate 32,955,859 downwards.
CTGAAGACACAGGATAGCTTCCAAAGTAGAAAATAAAGCAGAAGCTGAACAAGTTAATACAGAATATATAATTGAAGAGGATGTTATAGCTCACCAGTAGTAGAAAAACCTAAACAGAATTAGGAATAATCACTCTTGAGTAGGAGTACATAACATTACCTCCAACCATGCTGATTGACAATGTGGTCCCACCTTTTACATCTTTTCAAATGCACTCGCCTCTTATCCCATAATTTGAGATACAGTGTGAGAAGCAGATCATATAGCCGTGAAATTCTTGCTGCTCATTCACCCCTCCCCTCAAACCACTTTTCCATTGCCATTCTTGCTTTCAGATACTTATCAACCTCCAAGTGACAATCCAGTGAATACTCAGAAGACCGTGAGCAAGTGTACACAAGAGTTGAAGAAACATTAGATCTGGCAGTTACAGACACCAGCTTAAATATTAGTGTTTTATGTGTTGTAGAGGTATTATAGAAGTGGGATCAGCATATGGTGAGTTATCAGGGATGAGTAAGGGGAAAGGCAGAAGGCACATGTATGCATGGATCAGCTCTCCAGAGTGCAAGATCACAGATGAGTTCTGCCATAGAGTGTTAAGAATGCAGGCTTCTGCTAGATGACTTGCAAAACAGAAAGAAAGACCATGTAGCATTATTCATAATTTCGGGGTACCCTAAACAGCTTTACAAGCATTAGTAGGCATGCAGTCAGTCTGATGGTTGATTAACACTTCAAATAGCATTGGTTCTAGTCCTTAATGCTGCAAAACGCATGTTCATCCATCCATGGTTATGGTTCTGTTTTCATGATTAAACAAGAGCATTCGGTTGAATTTTCTGATACTGCTTTGACATACGTTTGCAGTACCTAAATGTTTCACCTATCCGAAATTGCAACTATCATGGCTCGCACTCAAGGTGTACATATGCGGCACAGTTGTCAATTTGGACCAAGATAGCTCCTGTTGAGGTGAAAATTAGGACACCAAGCAAACAAATTTCAACACAGTAAATTTTTGTGTGCACCAAGAAACAGTACTGCAACAATTGTTTTGTTGCATTATTATATTTATTTTGGACTTAGCAATCAGGAGTACAAAATCAAAACATACAGAAAATCTGTCATTGGGAGCATGATTAACTGTAAAGAGAGCTTTAACTTCTTCAGAAGAATAAAGACAAATTTGGATAGATTGATGTCAGGTGAAACTTTAAAGTCTAAGACCTGGTGTAACAGGAGATTGAATGAGTCCTTTACAATAAATGATAAATCTTTTAAAAGTAATCAAGGGCCTGAGACACAATGTGTTCAGATACACAAATATACAGAAGGAAGTCAGTGAAATCCATGCTTCTTTGAATATTCATGCCAAGTGCAAACCTGCACAAATTATTGGTTTAACTGCAAATAGAATATTATATCCAGATTTGGATGGTTTATCTTAGAAAAGATGTCAAGTCCATGTAGAAATTGCAGAAGAGTTTTAACAAAAATGTTATCAGTAATAAAAGGTTTTATTTATGAGGAAAAATTAGAGAAACTGTGCTGTGTTTATTAGAATAAAGAAATAAAAGGAGATTTTATAGTGAAATTTAACATTGTATAGGATTATGATAAGAAACATTGGGCACATTTATTTCACTAGTTGGAAAATTGCTCATGAGAATTCATAAATACAAGATTATCACCAAGAGTATCAAATGAGAATTTATTTATCATGCACAGAGGTTTGTTAGCACATGAAATGCATAAATAGTAGTGAAACAGAATACATATTAGCATTTTAAAAAGAAAAATTAAGAGTAGAAGAGTTCGACTAAGTGGATAACATTCAGAGGAAGCACAAGAATGCTGACACAAACTGACCTCCTTCTGTAATATAAAAATCCGGATATCTTTTCAGTCATGACTTTGCCTCACCCCCTAATTCTCTCCATTTTCTCTTTACTGCTCTACGTTATCCTTCACTGCTTTATCCTCCTTAATATAAAGCATTTTGAGGTAACTTCCTGCAAATAAGAATTGTAGAAATGTAAGTTGTTATCACTATTAGTGCTGTAAATTCTAGTTTCTATGGTGATTGCTACCATCTTTTAAAGCATCCATTTTAGGCATTAAGCTTGGCATCCTTTTTGATCATGATAGACTTTGCATATCATACCTACCAAACAGAATTCTCGAGTTTTCTTTAATACATTATGCGCTACATTGTGCAATGCCTTGTGTTATATTGATCAACTAGCTGTAAGAAAAACCAGAGAAGATTCATTGGTAGTTAAAATTAGAAAAGTGTAAACAAAGAATGCATACACAACTTTCACTCTTCGACAATAAATAATTCAAAGTCTAGGTTGCAGCTTTGCAGCAAAGATAATAATAACATATATAAAAGTGTTTCTATAATTTTAATTGAGTTAGATTGGGGCAAATTTGTGGATTTTGCTTAAAGTAATTAACTCATTTGATATAAAACCATTACACTAAAATTACACCATAATTTCTGCTGTGTGTATGGGGGGGTGGTAATATTTCTTCCCCAGCTGCTGTTTGGTTTCCAAATAATTACTGAAAAGGCACAAGTGCACACTGCAATGCAAATGAATCTTTTTTTCTAACCTTCTGTTTGTGTATTTACACAAGTAATTCATAATATAAAGGCAGCAAAATAAATTTTATATGCAACTCGTTTTGATGTTTCTGTTCACCTAGAATGAATACAACCTCTTTTAAAGATGAAATGGAAATGATCCTTCTGAAGTAATGCTAAACAACAAATTATGCAAAGAAAATTAACAGAATTTTTTTATCATAGAACTAGGTACCAAAATTAGCAAGCCTCAACTGTTATCCTACCAGCATGGAGAGATCCAGAGAAAGTTATTGTGATTAAAATATGTTTTTCCACCATTAATCGTTGAGACAAGTTTAAGTATTTTCAGCAATGCATCAAAATACTCAGAGGAATGTCTTCACGCTGCTAGAACATGGCTACATATGTACACTGAATCTGTGACAATTGTGCATTCATCACAATGATAAGCTGCATCAAGCTCAATATTGTTTCTAGGCTATAAACGTTACATAGCCTGATTTAATTCTGAATAGAAAAGGCAATAAATAACAGTCTTTTTAAAGAATAGTGTGAATACTATCTATAAAAATGGTGAACTGAAATAGTTTACTTACAACACAGCCTGTTACTGAAATAAGTTTTTTCTCCTGTTTGACGTTTTATTTGTTAAATCTTAATTTATAGTGGAAATAAGTGTCTCTTCAAAATTGCATGCTGCTCATTGTCCAATCCCCAAGTACCTTATTCTCATTAAATTCTGTCTTTTTTTTGCATAACATGCTGGAGAGGATTGCACTCTACCAATATTCATTGACGTAAAATGCAACTGAGGGTGTTGCCTTAAAATGCATGAGACAGAATTTGTCTTCCGCTTAACATGCTTTAAACATGAGCAGGATGTTAAACATAAATCACTGAATGTTATTTTTATGAAATTCTACTTTTTATACTACAACAATTGTACAAATATTATGAGGTCATTCATTATGAACCAAAAAAGATAGTTCGGGGTATTATTGAAGCTGATGAAGCTAGAGATAGTGGAGATTCCAAAAGATTTTAGGGTCCACATACACCAATCACTAAAATGTAGTAATTGGGTGGAAAATTAATATCAGGCCACTCGGATGTTGCCTTTAAAACCAGAAGGCAAATAACAATGTGGAAACAGAAGATTTTTTCTGCAGCCTTCATCAGTTCCATAAAAGGGAAACTGTTTATTTGAAAAATCTTTTGTGTTTTTAGTTACACTTCAACTCTGTGCTCCTGATCTTTGGGCATCAGGTGCAGAGGGGTGTGGGCAAGTCGGAGGACCTCCTTGTTTGTCTGCTCCTGGGTTTGGCCAAGTTGGCTATTAACAGGTGCGGACATTGGACAGTGGAGGAGATCATAGTTGCCAACTGTCTGCCCTCTTCTGTCATTCTCATTCGTGACCAGTTTTCATTGGAGAGGGAGAAAGTGGTGCTCATCAGTGCACTCAGTGTTTTGAGAAAAATGTGGGCACTGCAAGGGGTGGACTGCCTTTTCTCCATCTCCAACTCCATTTTTATTTAATCCCCTCCCCCTGTCTCTATTCTTTCCCTCCCCTTTGGTGGTTTGTATTGGCTTTGTCAAGCTTTGCACAAAATTGATTAATTGGAAACTCAGGTGATTTAGTAGGAGTGGATAACAGGTGAAAAGCATCATGGGCGACTCAGTGGTAAGGGAACAAAGAGTTCTTCTGAGTAAAAAGAAGAAAATAAAATGCTCTCCATTTTTTATTGCAACAGTTATGCAAAGCCCTGAACAAATCACATCAGGATTACTGATTACAATATATTGAAATAGAACATGTTGAGGACAGATGCACCAGAGTGGAGCTCCAAGCGTTGGATAAATTCCTGAAACCAGGCTTGTATTCCTTAGAAAATGGAAGGTTAGCAAGTCATTTTCCATGTTGTATTCGTCTATGACTCTATAAAAGGAATCTGGATGGGCATATGAATAAGAAGGGTTTAGAAGGAAATGGGCCAAAGCTGGCAAATGGGAATAAATTTATATAGGATATCTGGTCGGCATGGATGAGTTGGACCGAAGGGTCTGTTTCTGTGCTGTATACCTCTATGACTCTATGATTCTAAATACAACTATCTCGTTATAATGTGCTGTATTTCATGTAGAAATTTAGTTTGCACTTGGGTAGTTCATATTACATCCCATTGACAACAGGGCAGATCTCAGAATATTGTTCAATTGTACAATTTTTCATTAAATGTTTGCTAGTTAAGAATTCTTAAGTGAGAAATGCTATAATTTTTAAGTTTACTCAATATCACTGCGGAAATATGGAAATATCTACCAAATACTTAAAGAAAGACTTTCATTTATAAACCACCTTTCACAATCTCAAGATCGCAAATCACTTTATATACAATCATAGATAGTAGGAACTGCAGATGCTGGAGAATCTGCGATAACAAGGTGTAGAGCTGGATGAACACAGCAGGCCAAGCTATAACAAGGTGTAGAGCTGGATGAACACAGCAGGCCAAGCTATAACAAGGTGTAGAGCTGGATGAACACAGCAGGCCAAGCTTTAACAAGGTCTAGACCCTTCTGAAGAAGGGTCTAGGCCCGAAACGTCAGCCTTCCTGCTCCTCTGATGCTGCTTGACCTGCTGTGTTCATCCAGCTCTACACCTTGATATCTTATATACAATCATGTTTTTTTTTAAGCATAATCACTGTTCCCTTATCAGAAACGAAGCTGTCAATTTACACACAAGATCCCATCAAGCAATATGATGTGCTCCAGGGTAATCTGTTGTAGTGATATCAGGACAATATGACAATTTTCCTCCTCTTTTTCAAGTAGTATCATAAGATTCTTACATCTACTTCAGAGATCATTTTTGGGTTTTGTTTTAAGATCACATCTGAAAGATGTGTCAATGAAATACTACCTCAGCACTGTAGTGGTGATTCAGGATAGATTTTATGTTTATGTTTAAGTCTCTGGAGTGGGATTTGAAGTTTTCTCACTCAATACTACTGACTGAAAAATAGCTAATAGGTATAAACAAAAAAAATCAGAAATTCTGCTGTGGCACACCAGCGTACAAAACTTTAATATATTCCTGGAAGGTCTTCTTTACTATCACATTGGTTTTGTTTATCTTACCATCCACGATACAATTTCAGAGATATCTATTTCTCTAAGATTCAAATTGATGGGGAGCTGATTTTCTTTCACCTGTGTTTCTGGCAGAATCTATGTCGTTGGAGAATTTGTCATTTTTTCTACAGTGCAGAATGAAGCAGATGGGAAAATAGGCAAAAATATATTGTTGGCAGTACACTGAAATGGAAATTAAAGCATATATTTTAGTGTTTGGAATGAGACAAAGAGAATTGACTATCAAGTGACTTCCATGAACATTTTATAGTAAGAAGTGTGACAAGAGGAGCACCACAGGCTCATGATGGAAGAGCAACTTTACTTATTCTATTCTGTTTGATTCTGGATCTTTTCATAATTTATAAAAGGAAAGAAGACAATGCTACTGTAGCCCTACTGTAACATGAATTTAAATTTGGAAAAGCAGACCCACAATTGAATTATGATCCATTCATGTTTTTGCTATTAATCTAAGAAAGAATTTATCTTCAAATTAAATTTTGATACATTACCAAAGGTTGGCATAGCTTGGTTGGCTGGATAATTGGTTTGTAATGCAATATGAGTTCAATCCCCACTCCAGCTGAGGTTACAATGAAGGATTCTCATTCTCAACCTCTCCCCTTGTATGAGGTGTGGTGACCCTCAGGTTAAACCACCACCAGTTGTCTCTCTATAATGATCAACAGCCCTATGGTGTAGTAAGACTACTGCGACTTCATACTAGCATGTAGATTTCCTCAGGTATTGAGGCTAATTAAGCTTCTGATCAATTTATTGTCCCTTTATAACTATAAATACCTGCAGTTTAAATGATGGCTTTAAGTAAGTTGTATTCTAAGTTGAACAAGGTCGAAGCCACTTCTATTGATTTAAGCAAGTTGAAGTCACATTACTTAAAATGGGATTGAACAGCTACATGATTTGACAGCTAAAGATTACTTTGTAAATGAGATCTGACAAGGGTAATTAAATGCACACATGGATCTGTGCTTCCTTGCTTGTTGAAGTAGGAAACTGAGTTTAATGCTTGATGCTTCCTCAAACTCCCAAAAAAAAGACCTAAACTTTTAACTGGGAGATCTGACAGTCATTGGCAACACTCACTGGTAAGTCATTTATTAAAGTTAAATAGAGATCAATGAATGTTTGATTCATTCTTCCAACTGTCATCTTCCCCAACCTCTGCCCCAAACCCTGCCCAAATTATTGCAATAATATGTAATTGGTAATGTAATTTGGATGTGGTAAACACTAAATGACTATAACTCTGAAGAAGTTATTTTCCTTGTTGAAGATTTGCTTGTACATTTCATTTTTCGCTGCTCAATAGGATCAATCAAATCCTCTGCTTTACCGTTTTCATTAGCAGATAGTAGAACATTGCACAATGATTGTAGATTTTCTGCTTGGACTTCCTTTATCCCTATGTTTTTGAAAAAGTAAGAACAAGGAGGTGGAAGAGGCTGGATTCAAGGCTGTTAGCGTAATGCATCATAATAGGTATCTCTTCTCTAAGTACAAATCCAAAACAAAATCTTAAATTTTTTTTTGAACATTTCAACTTTAAAAGGCTGTAAATGACTTATTCTCTCTGACACCTCACCCCACCTGACATAATCATGGAAATGTGATAATTGCTGGATGAAGGTCTGCAGCCCACTTCCACCTGGAAAACAGAATTATTTGTACCAGTCAAAGTTACCATGACTACAAATTTATTTGCATCTGGATTATTCTGGGCTGCAACTGCCACATTTGACACTCAGCAAATTCAACATTAAATTAAGATGATAACTAATGCTCCATTCTGGGATTAACACAATTAACATCCTTCCCAGCTAAACCAGAAGCACACAAACACACGCGCACACACACACAGATGCAAAGTGTAAATGACAGAACATACATTCCGTATAAAAACCTCCTTGACATTATAATTTTGTGCGGTGAGTATGTGATGCCAGTCCCCCCACAAAGCATTCGAATGACCAATATCCGTGAAACTGTAACGATGTAAAATTATGACAAACTACCATTTCAGCTGTTGCATTATTGCATGACTCCCAATGTACCTTTAAGATAGTTAGATGACATCATAACATAAGTTGTTCCAGAATAAAGGCCCTTATCTCACATTCAGAAGATGCAGATTCAGAGGAATTTGTAGTCAGTCAGCCATGTGTAATCTATGACTATACTATGGCTTTAAGAGGTGTATTTTGTCCTGGGTTTGTTTTTATGAAGAGAGTTTGAGACAATAAAGTATACAGCTTGTGAGGCTTTGGGATTTTTTTTAAAAGTTGGAACAATAGAAGTAGCCTGAAGGGGAGGGCCTAGCTCCCACAGAATCAGGATTTTTAGTTTTAGCTTTCAGCACTTGCTGGGGTCTTGAAGCTGGATGTGGAAGCTTTTATTCCTCTCTTGTTACAGCTAAAAGCTGGGGTTCTCTTCCTGCTACTAGAATTGCATCTGAGACAATCTATTTTACTGAATATGCCTCTGCAAAGGATGCGTTTATGGGATGTTACTGTATTGGAACAGTTAATGAGTTGTTTATTATTTTGTTAAATATTTCAATAGAGTTACAGTGAAGCCAATTTTTATTTTTGTCTCTATCTTAACTATAGTGTATGAAGAAAGTGTGTTCTGCCGCAAGCCTGGTAGTCTGACCAATCAAATTATACCCAGAATGCAACACCTGGCACTTGCCTTTAAAACAAGAAAAAGTTAGGGTCCAGGCTATTTCCTTGACATGCTTTGAGTGGGTTTGGTCAGGTCCATAACAAGTCCTACAGTCAGGTAATGTGCCTACATTACTGAGCATAGAACCTAGACTAAGTATAAATCTGAGAATTTACAAAATGATTTGTATTTTTAATCAATGTCACGACATCTGTCTCAACAAAAACCCAGTCTTTTTGATATATGTTGCATGGGCTAACACAGAGGAAACTTTCAAACCATACTTATATTGGTTATGATGTCTACCCCAAGAAATCACATCACGAGCCCTTTTAAGTTTGAGACAAATATTATTTGGTGACCAGAGCTATGCTCTGAAGCCTTGACTTATGATGCTAGTAAGTCTTTCTCAGCCAAAGAGGGAAACTGTTACAGCATTGACTGTGTCAATATAGTATTATGATTTAGCTGTCGGTGGAAATTCTAACGACTTACTTCAGAGGGATACATAAATCAATAGTATCTATTCAAGTCACCAAAACTGTGGTATTATATTGAAAATAACATACAACTGATTCAGACAAAGACTGATGAAGAAAAGGGAAGAACTTACATCTTCAAAGCATATCGAAGATGCACAGGAAGGGAATGTTGCAACTCAAGGATATCTGACAGTTTATGAATAGCAGCCTTCTGTAGCACAGAAAGGATGCCATACAACAAAAAAAATCACACCCGTCTTTCAAAAACACTGCTATATGAGGCAGACTGCAAAACAGGTACACCCCTATTTTGTTAAAAACCAACCCAGGGCTGCATAAAATCCACACAATACTCAATCTACCTTACTACAGGCAAGGATATTGAATTATTAATGTTATAGACTGCATTAATGAACCCTGCAGTGATTGTGCAGTAACCTCAGTAACATTACAAAAATAAGTATGATGTCAAACCATACGCAAGTTTGAAAAATACACATGTTACCAGACTCTGGATTCAGTCATTGGAATGAGTTCATGAATTGCAATGATGTACTTGCCCATGTTTCAATGCAAATTCGAAGCATGAATCAAAGACTGAATTGTAACTTTGCTGATCCATGGCATTGAATGTTAGAGATTTATCTTTGGCGTTCTACTTCTGACTCCACCCACTTCCAATTTAACACAGCTCTGCACTGCCAGCAGAGGTGGGACTAAAATATTACAGGCGCACTCTTCAATGTCAGAAACAATGAGCCATGCTATTGAAGCACTGACTATGATTTATGATTTCAAGATAAAGCCATACTTTGGGGTTTTTGAGGGGGTAAATATATGTGTTATAGCTCCAGGGTCAAAGTGGATGGATGGACAGAAAAAGCTAATCTAGTCCAACTTTAGTTAATTTTTCTCTATAAGCATTTTATTTCATTTGATAAAGTACCATTGAAAATTGTGGTCAGATGTACAATCTATATGCAGATAGATGTTGTGATTTGATCCTGGACATAATTTATTTCAGAAATGAAAAAGATTGGAGCTTTCTTAATGCAAGTTCGTAGGTTGATCTTCTGCACAAAACAGTAGGGCATGACTAAAAACACATGGCAAAAGATATTTATGTGAATAAAATGGCACAGAGTACTTTTTGTTAGAAAGATACTAAGAAACTTTCAGAATTGCACTTCTTTCTTTAAAGACATCTCTTTAGAATTGGTATATACTTTTGGCAGTTGGCAGTGGAGGAAATGGATGCTTGTGGATGTGCTGCCTGCCAAGTAGTTAATTTTTTTTTCCTGGATTGTGTCCAGCTTCTTGAGTTTTGTTAGAGCTGTAAATCGGGAGTATTCCATCAAATTCCTGACTTGTGCCTTGTAGGTGGTGGACAGGCTTTGGGGAGTTAGGAGGTGACTTACTTGTCATTGTATTCCTAGACTCTGACTTGTTCTTGCAGCCATTACATTATTATGGAAAGTCCAGCTGTATTTCTGGTCAACGGTAACCCCCAGGATGTTGATAGTGGAGGATTCAGTGATGATAACACCATTGAATGTCAAGGGGCAGTGGTTAGGTTGTTTCTTATTAGAGATGTTCATTGTCTGGCATTTGTCTGGTGCCCTTTTACTTTCCACTTGTCAGGTCAGTCCTGGATATTGTCCAGGTTTTGCTGTATTTGAACATAGATTGTTTCAGTATCTGAGAAGTCATAAGTGGTGCTGAATATTGTGCAATCATCAGCGAACATCCCCATTTCAGACCTTATGATGCAGGGAAGATCATTGATGTAGCAGCTGAAGATGGTTGGGCCTAGGACACTATCCTGAGGAGCTCCTGCAGAGATGTCCTGGATCTGAGATGATTGACCTCCAACAGCCCAACCGTCTTCCTATGTGTCAGGTATGACTTCAACCAGTGGAGAGTTTGCCCCCACTCCCGTTGATTCCGGCTTTGCTGGGCTCCTTGTTGTCACATTTGGTCAAATGCAGCTTTGATGTCAAGGGTTGTGGCTCTCATTTCTAATACTTAACATTTTGTCCAAGTTTGAACCAAGGCTGTAACGATGTCAGGAGCTGAGTGGCCCTGGTGGAACCCAAACTGGGTGTCACTGAACAGATAATTGCTGAGCTGGTGCTGCTTGATAGCACTGTTGATGACACATTCCATCACTGAGTACTAATGGAGCTGTAATTGGCCAAATTGGATCTGTCTTGCGTTGTTGTGTACAGGACATACTTGGGCAATTTTTCACATCATTGGGTAGATACCAACATTGCAGTTGTATTGGAACAGTTTTGCTAGGGGAGCAGCAAGATACACAGCACAAGTAAATCTTCAGTACTGTTGGCAGAATATTGTCAGGGCCCATGGCCTTTGCATGGTTTGAGGTTTGGTTAGCAGATGGGAAACAGACAACAGCTAAAAATAGGTCTTTTTCACAGTGGAAGGCAGTAATGTGTGGGGTACCGCAAAGATCGAAGCTGGGGCTTCAGTTATTTACAACAAAGATCAATGATTTGGATGAGGAAATGAAATGCAATATTTCCAAGTTTGCTGATGACACAAAACTAGGTGGAATTGTGAGCAGTGAGGAGAAAGTAAAGTAGCTTGAAGGTGATTTAGAGAAATTGAGTGATGGGTAAATGCAGTGTCATGGGGATAAGTGTGAAGCTGTCCACTTTGGTAGGAAAAATAGAATAGCGGAGTATTATTGAAATGATGATAGATCGGGAAATGTTGATATACAAAGGGACTTTATGTTGATCTAAAACATTGGGTTTGATGTCCTTGGGTGTCCTTGTACTCTAATCATTGAAAACAAGCATGCAAGTACAGCAAGCTGTTAAGAAGGCAAAGGGTATTTTGGCATTCATTACAAAAGAGTTTGAGCACAGGATCTGTACAGGGCCTTGGTGAGACCAAACCTGGATTATTTTGTGTAGCCTTGGTCTCCTTAGTTAAGAAAAGTTATATTTGCCACAAACAGATTGAGGTGAAGGTATACCAGCCTGATTCCTGGGACAGCAGTTTGTCATATGAGGAAAGATCAGATTGACTAGACCTGTGTTCATTGGTGTTTAGAAGAATAAGGGGAATTCCATTGAAATAAATACAATTCTGATTAGGCTGAACAGACTGGTTATAAAGTTGATCTTTCCCCAGTCTGGGGGAATGAGAACAAGGGATTACAATGTCAGGAGCAAGGTGGGTCATTTCAGACTGAGGTGAGAAATTTCTTCATTCAATGGATGGTGACTTCAGAGAAGGCTACTAGTGCTGCTATTGGTGTTGGGCCTGCCTCTTCTGGTGTTATCAGTTTCATCAGCATTTTGTGTTACTGCTCCTCTTTGTCCTCATTGGTGGTATAAGGCAAAGCTGCAGAAAATGCTCCAATGCCTCAGTGAAGCCTGACAACGCAGAAGTGTGGATCAAAGACAGTAAAATCCAGTTGCTACAGCTTGTAGCTATTCATAGCCAGAGACCTGATCGCAAGGTATGTTGAATTTGATCATTGTGAGGCCCTTTGATCCTCATGCAAATGGAAAGAGTGCTCTACAAGATGAGTTTGTAGAATGTTTTCATGACAGTTTCTTGGAGCAATATGTTGTGGGACTGACTAAGAATTAAGCTTTCTTAGATCCAATATTTTGAATGAAGCCAAGTTAATTAGTAATGTCGTAGAAAAAGATCCTCTGGGAATTAGTGATCACAACACTATTGAATTCCATTTTAAGTTTGAAAGTGACACACTCCAAACACCGACAAGAGTCTTAAACAAAGTCAATTAAATGGCTATTAGCGGAGGACTGATAAGGTTGATTAGGTCAATAAACTAAAAGTTATAACTGTGATTGAACAGTTGGAAACATTTTAAGAAACAAAACAAAATATTTAACAAAAGCACACTCCATTCACTGCTTCAGGGGACTGTGAAACCTCTATTGTTGATTACATGTAAGGCTGGGATAGACAGGTTTTTGGTTTCACAGGGAGTCGTGGGATATGGGAAGCAGCAGCAAAGTGGAGTCGAAGTGCAAAATCAGCCATGAGCCATGTTGAACTGTTCTGTCAAGCATATAGTCCAGTCTTGCTCCTTATTCGTGGGTTCATGTGTTTTGATCCAACATTGCATTTTAGGGTTTTAACCTTTCACTGCATCAAAACCTGAATCCATCTTCACAGTTAAAAATTCTGCCCAATGTTTTTAAAAACATTTCAACAGTATTGTTGAGCACCAAAAATATGGGCACTGGAGATATTTCCTCCATTGGCAAGAGTGTGTACACTTAGCAGATTATGCTAATTGTATTAACTGCACCCTGACCTTCACTTTTATCAGTCAACTGCTGTATATGCATACGAGTGAAAGAATCTCACCTCTGGAAGCTACAATTATTGTTGAATAGCATTCCCGCATATACATCATTCTAATTGTCTTTTGATGTTCTTAGATGCATATTTAACAGCATTTAATGATCTATTGAGAGAGGAATGTGCATATTAAACATTTTAATGGCAATTTACTAACATGAATATAATTGTATGTTTAGCTACATTTGTGCATGGAAGAATTTCCAGAAGAAATGGAGGATTTATCAACTACAATCTGAAACTATAATCATTGTTATCATAAACCAATCTGGAAGCCTTTCAACTGTCAAAAACATGTTGGTCAAAGATTGAACTATAACAAAAAGTTTTGCATGACACCAGGATAATTGGTGTAAGTATATGTCCTTAATGTTTTACCGTCATTCACTAATTATGTAATCACACAATAAAATTCCTTCTAATTTAAGAACTAAGATGTTATGAGCCATATAAATGTTTTGTCTGTAACTCATCATGGCCTCTCAAAGCCTAAAAATGGTACATATTATTTGCAGAGTTCCAAAGACAGGGTTTGATCATGACTTTGTGTTATTGCAAAATGGATATGACAAATCAGCAGTGTGGCTTATATTTCACCAGATTTTATTTCTACAATGGGATAATAATGGGGAAGATCTAAAATGGGCTGCCATCTGACTATCATTCATTTTACACGGTTGCTAAGAACAGCTTGCCTCTAGTGGAAATTTAGTTAGTTGGGGGATGACATCGACTAATCAACATCGAGAAGTTGAGACAGGGTGGGCTGACCACTGTTCTGGTCTGATCTTTAGACAAGTCCATGTAAAAGGATTCACTTGTAGTTGTAAGCCATGATGTAGAGGGTGCCGCTGTTGGGCTGGGGTGGACAAGGTCAGAAATCACACAACACCAGGTTATATTCCAACAGGTTTACTTGAAAACACAAGCTTTTGGAGACTCGGTCCTTCTTCAGGTGTTAGTGAGAGATGATAGTATCAGACACAGAATTTATAAGTAAAGGTCAAAGGTTCGCACCATTGATGAGGAAGTACTAAACAAACCTAAGATGCTGTTAGATCTTTAATCAGTTAGAAGGTTTTCATTGATCATATATATATGTCAATCCCTGAAATCCTTTCAGTCACGTTCCTGAGAGAACTAAAGGTTTTATCAATGTAAAGAAGAGGTGACATTTTAGGTCAGACAATACATGTTAGGTGTGAGACCTTGTTTAGAATCTGTTTATGTTTTAGTTTGGGGTCAGACTGGTTTTATTTCTAAAGAAGGAATTTACAAAACGCCATATTGACTGTTTATAAGTTGTGTGTTTTTTGAACAAAATAAAATGTATCTGCAAACATAAATTCACCCCATGGATTCATGTGTGTGTGTGTGTGTGTGTGTGTGTGTGTGTGTGGACGGGGTGTGTGTGTGTTGGGGGGGGGGGGGGGGGGAAGAGTGTGCGTGTATGTGTGTGTGTGTGTGAGAGGGGAGAGAAACAGTGTGTGTGGTGTGAGGGGGTAGAGAGAGAGTGTGTGTGTGTGCATCGGGGGGTGGGAGGGAGGGGGGAGGAGGAGAAGAGTGTGTGTGGGTTGGGGTGGGGGTGGCAAGGAGAGAGAGTGTGTGCGTGTGTGGGCGGGGGGTGGGTTGTAGTTGTAAGCATTATATGAGTCATATTTTTGCAGGGTTTTTTTTGTAGCGCATTTTCCTTTATTAAACAACATTGCATATATTCCATTGTCAGTACTACCTTGGGTTACTGATATCCAGAGTAAATCTGGTGGACCAGGGAAAGTGGGAACAAAACTTACACCCCATTGTGTCTTACTCTTTTATGTATGATTTGCAGCTTTCAGAAAAGCTGACATAGCTGATATAAAATGCAATATGATTGAAACATTGGTTCCTTCAAATACCTAGAAATTGTAGACATTGACATCCGTAATGATCATTGTGGTTATGAAATTATAAAGAAAACTTGAGGATGAGAGGAAAAGAGTTAACCTTTTTCTTAAATGATACATTTAAGTCGAATCTTTTCTCCATTTCATGCAATGATTTTTTGAAGTATCCAGATACTATTGTCAGCTCCAAACTTCTGTAATCAAAGAAAAGTCTCCTCCTGATATTCTGAGTTCTTTTTGTTTTTGCACAGTTTTTGTTTCTGCCTTCTACAATTTTATGACTATTATTCCTCTGGGCACTGCTTCAAGTTGAGCATTGGCTGAACTCCAGAGAATGAACTTCTGTGAGCTTAGCAGTATTAAACTTATCTTGAAGTTGCGTTGATCACCACTAATATTTAATACACAGGTGAAAAATGCAACATTGTTGTACCCATTGTTTGAACAATCAATTACAACTGCATTCCAAGTTTCAGATTACAAATTCCCACATTCAATGTGTCCTGGTAGTCTGCCTGGTGACAAATTGGAAACTACTGATTTCAAGGTGTACAGGGCAGTGAAGCCATCTGCTTGAAACGGTATTCTACATGTACAAAACACAATTCTAGTCACATTGATTATAACTGGTCAACAATTGACTAGAGTTTGTAGTTGATTGCTCTGTCCAGTTGTTCTGAGTCTTGAGCAACTTAGCCAGGGGTCCTTAACCGCATCCCTGAGAGATGCTGAATAAGGGTAAGAATTTTTTACAAATGGTTTTGGCTTTGTGAAGGCAGTAGGAATACAATGTTTCTTCCTGATGTCTGAAAAATGTGGTGGATCATTACCAGCACACTCTACAGCCCATTCCCATCCTTCCATCATTTTACAGCCTCTCCCCCTTTATTTCCCTCCATGACTGCCCCATGGTGTGGCTCAGCCTGAGACCTGTTTGAAATTGGTCAGGGCTGGACAGAAGTGTAATATTGTAATGCAATAGTGATTGCATGTCGTTTTCGTTGAAATGGATTGTGAATTGTTTTTCCTTACCCATGTCCTTCTGCACGAAAATTGGATCTAGTGCTATTTTGTCCATCTTTTGTCTCTTAGAGTCATAGAGCTCTACAGCACAGAAAAAGTGCTATTCTAATCCCTTGTCCAGCACTTGGCCCATAGCCTTTTATACCTTGACATCACAGGTGTACACTTAAACACTTCTTCATTTGTTATGAGGATTTATGCCTCTGCCACCATTACAGGCAGTGAGTTCCAGATTCCCACCACTCTCTGTGTGAAAAGAAAATTCATCACATCCCCTCTAAATCTCCTGCGCCTTTCCTTTAATTTATGCCCCCAGTCATTGATCTCCCCACCAAGGGCAATAGTTTCTTCCTGTCTACCCTGTCTATGCTCCTCATAATTTGTATACCTCAATCATGCCCCCATCAGTTTCCTCTGTTCCAAGGAAATGAATCGCAGTCTATCCAAATCTCTCTTCATAACGAGAATGCTGCAGCCCAGGCAACATTCAAGTAAATCTCCTCAGCACCTTCTCCAATGCTACCACATCTTTCCAACATTGTCCACTCCAGAACTGTGCACACTACTCTAACAGTGGCCTAATTAATCGATTCATATTTTTACTGAGTCTTAATATTTTCCATTGCATTTGAATGTTGGAGAGAAAATTATGATAATAATGCACTAGCAATTATCTGTAAACATATTTTTCCATAGTATTGAATTGAATCAAATTGCAGAACAAGTAGATAAATGTTGGTTTATTGGTAACCCTGCAAGCAGGACCAGAACTTGAGTGCATCAAAATATTAATTTTCTTTATTTAGAGTCTGAATACAATATAGCAAAAATGCCAAATAAGAAAGTTTGACTAGACACTGGTATATTTGTTTAAACTGATGTAATTTTCATTTTATGCGTGATCAAGATGGTAACATTTCCTGGCTGCACTTCATTTAGAATCACAGTATTCTCTTCCCGGTAGGACAAAAACATAGGCTTACTCAAAGAGACAGTGCATTTGTTGAAAAATTGCCATTTTGTTACAACAGTAAATGTCAATTAACAAAACTTTTTAAATGTATTCCATTCTAAAAATTAGGCAACTAATGGATAAAATAACATCTTTATTGTGTATACAGGTAATATTTTACTGCAGTACCCACAGTTCATCAGTAGAGTGCCACCCATTGAAATATAGAAAATTAGAGCAGGAGTATGGCTATTCAGTCCATCGAGCCCATTCTGCTATTCAATATGATCAAGGATGATCTTCTATCATACCTTATATTCCTGTTCTTTCCCGTAGTCTTGACATATTTAGTCTCAAGAAATCTATTTATTTCTCTCAAACACGTTCAGTGACTTACCACTTCACAGGAGAGTGTGAATGTACAGAGAGATCCAAACTGAAATATGCAAGATGCCTAGATGGCAGCAGCAGAGTTGCAGCACTGCTTTTGACTCCTGGTCCAGGGCTCATCCACCTCCATCTGCTTTCTTTGTTTTTGTTCTTCTTACTTTTGCTCTTCTTTTGCTCTTTTAAGGCCATTTTGATATCTTTGGTATGGCGGAAGTGGACCCTGAAGTGTGCAGCAGCAGTGGCAGCAGAAGAGAGTGGGTCAGCAGTGAAGAGGAGTGAGCGAGCCCTGCAGCACAGAGGAGAGAGCAGAGCCAGCTTTTCAAGATGGTGGCATTGGCAGGCTAGGCCCGTCTGCTCAAAGTCAGCTGCATCCTTTGTTTTCCTCTCTCCTTTTAGTCTTTATCTCTTTTCTTTATCTCGCTGACGTCGCAGGAAAGGTGGAATTGTATCAGCAGTGACTAAAGTGGGGACTCCTGGCCTCATAGGCCTGATGCATGGACTCCTGGAATTGGCAGCAAGTCATTAGCTGCAGTGATGAAGGAGCAGGGACTCATGATGATAGTAGGCCTGGAGCGTGGACCTTGCAAAAGTCCTGGAGACATATTTGGAACCCCAGTCGATGAACATGAAATCTATTCAAGTACCTTCTTTTCATCCTTGTTGTACCTTAAAATGGCACCGTATTGTGGCGACAGAACACTTTTCATTGTATCCCCCAAGAGATATGTGACAATAAATCATTCATTCATGAAGAAATGTTTAGAGGCCCAAGATCAGCTTTGCAGATTGCATGAACACTCATGCTTCAGGGGGCTCAGTTTATCACCATGGCTCATTATCAACATCTGCAGCCACCACGAACAAGACCTCCTTCCCAGTGGGCCAATTGTTTATCAATTGCTATCATAAGAACTACATAAGAACATAAGAACTAGGAGCAGGAGTAGGCCGTCTGGCCCTTCGAGCCTGCTCCGCCATTCAATAAGATCATGGCTGATCTTTTCATGGACTCAGATCCACTTACCCGCGTTCTCACCATATCCCTTGATTCCTTTATTGTTCAAAAAAAATCTACCTTATCTTTAAAAACATTTACTGAAGTAGCGTCAACTACTTCACTGGGCAAGGAATTCCATAGATTAATAACCCTCTGGGTGAAGAAGTTCCTTCTCAATTCAGCCCTAAATCTGCTCCCTCTAATCTTGAGGCTATGTCCTCTTGTCCTAGCTTCACCTGCCAGTGGAAACATCCTCTCTACTTCTATCTTATCTATTCCCTTCATAATTTTATATGTTTCTATAAGATCGCCCCTCAATCTTCTGAATTCCAATGAATATAATCCCAATCTACTCAGTCTCTCCTCATAAGCCAACCCCTTCAACTCCGGAATCAACCTAGTGAACCTCCTTTGCACGCCATCCAGTGCCAGTACATCCTTTCTCAAGTAAGGAGACCAAAACTGCACATAGTACTCCAGGTGTGGCCTCACCAGCACCTTGTACAGCTGCAACAGAACCTCTCTGCTTTTAATCTCAATCCCTTTAGCAATGAAGGACAAAATTCCATTTGCCTTCCTAATTACTTGTGTACCTGCAAACCTACCTTCTGTGATTCATGCACAAGGACACCCAGATCCCTCTGCATAGCAGCATGCTGCAACTTTTTACCATTCAAGTAATAATCCTTTTTACTATTACTCCTACCAAAATGTATGACTTCACATTTATTTGCATTGTATTCCATCTGCCAGACCTTTGCCCACTCACTCAATGTATCTATGTTCTTCTGCAAAGTTTTACAGTCCTCCGCACACTTTGCTCTGCCACTCATCTTAGTGTCATCTGCAAACTTTGACACCCTACACGTGGTCCCCAATTCCAAATCATCTATATAAATTGTAAATAATTGCCGTCCTAACACCGATCCCTGAGGCACACCACTAGTCACTGGCTGCCAGCTAGAATAGCACTCATTTATCCCCACTCTCTGCTTCCTGTTAGTCAACCAATCCTCTTTCCATGCTAATACTTTACCCTTAACGCCATGCATCCTTATCTTATGCAGTAGCCTCTTGTGCGGCACCTTGTCGAAGGCCTTTTGGAAGTCTAGATACACCACATCCACTGGGTCCCCATTGTCCACCTTGCTCATAATGTCTTCATAGAATTCCAAAAGATTTGTCAAGCATGACCTGCCCTTCATGAACCCATGCTGCGTCTGCCCAACGGGACAATTTCTATCAAGATGCCTTGCTATTTCTTCCTTGATAATAGACTCAAGCATCTTCCCCACTACAGAGGTTAAGCTAACCGGTCTATAATTCCCCATCCTTTGTCTACTTCCCTTTTTAAACAGTGGCGTCACATTTGCTGTTTTCCAATCTTCTGGGACTGCCCCAGAGTCCAGCAAATTTTGGAAAATTACCGCCAGTGCACCTACTATTTCTCCCGCCATCTCTTTTAGTACCCTGGGATGCATTCCATCAGGGCCAGGAGACTTATCAATCCTTAGCTCCATTAGCTTGCCCAACACTGTCAATTACCAACATGTTATTAGTGTCCTCCACTGTGAAGACCAATACAAAATACCTGTTCAATGCCTCAGCCATTTCATCATATCCCATAACTAAACTCCCCTTCTCATCCTCTAAAGGGCCAACGTTTACTTTAGCCACTCTTTTTAGTTTTATATATTTATAGAAACTTTTGCTATCTCTCTTTATATTCTGTGCTAATTTTTTCTCATGTTCTATCTTACTTTTCTTTATAGCTCTTTTTGTGGCTTTCTGTTGACCTTTAAAGTTTTCCCAATCTTCTAGTTTCATGCTGTTTTTAGCCACTTTGTATGCCTTCTCTTTCAATTTGATAGCCTCCCTTATTTCTTTAGACACCCATAGCAGGTTACCCCTTTTCTTACAGTCCTTCCTTTTCACTGGAATATACTTTTGCTGAGCACTTTGAAGAATTGCTTTGAAAGTCCTCCACTGCTCGTCAACTGTCCCACCATAAAATCTTTGTTTCCAGTCTACTGTAGCCAAGTCCTCCCTCATTCTATTGTAGTTCCCCTTGTTCAAGCATAGGACCGTGGTATTGGATTTTATCTTCACACTCTCCATCTGTATTCTAAATTCAACCATACTGTGATCACTCCTTCCAAGAGGATCCCTAACTATGAGGTCATTAATTATTCCTGTCTCATTACACAGGACCAGATCTAGGATAGCTTGTTCCCTCGTCGGTTCCATTACATACTGTTCAAGAAAACTATCACGGATACACTCAACGAACTCCTCCTCAAGGCTACCCTGACCTAGCTGGTTCGACCAATCTACATGTACATTAAAATCCCCCATGATAATTGCCGTACCATTTTTACAGGCATTAGTTATTTCTTTGTTTATTGCCCGCCCCAATGTAATGTTATTATTTGGTGGCCTATAGACTACGCCTATCAGTGACTTCTTCCTCTTTGAATTTCTAATTTCCACCCAAATGGATTCAACCTCATTCTCCATAGAACTTATATCATCTCTCAGCACCGCCCTGATGTCGTCCTTGAATATCAGAGCTACACCACCTCCCTTACCTTCCTGTCTGTCCTTCCGAATAGTCTGGTACCCTTGGATATTTAACTCCCATTCGCGACCATCCTGTAACCATATCTCCGTAATGGCTACCAAATCATATTCATTCACGATGATTTGTGCCGTTAACTCAGCAACCTTGTTACGAATGCTACAAGCATTCAGGTGAAGTGCCTTTATGCTAGCTTTCTTACCCTCATGATTTTCAACATCTCTAATAATATCTCCTGAGTTATCCTTCCTTTTTGCTTCTGTCATAGTCTGCCTTGAACTTAAACCCTCCTGCACACATGCTAACCTGCTGCTTACCTTTTTATTTACCATCATACTCCCTGTCGTTTTCCCTTTCCCTTCCCCCCAACTCACTAGTTTAAAGTCCTAGTGACCACCCTATTTATCCTTTTCGCTAGAACACTGGTTCCAGATCGGTTCAGGTGGAGACCGTCCCAGCGGTACAGATCCCTCCGGTTCCAAAACTGATGCCAATTCCCCATGAAATGGAACCCCTCTTTCCCACACCGCTCCCTTAGCCACGTGTTTACTTCCCTAATTTTCTTATCCCTAAGCCAATTTGCACGTGGCTCGGGCAGTAATCTGGAGATTATGATCCTCGAGGACCTGTTCCTTAATTTCATTCCTAGTGCTTGATAATCCCCAAACAGGTCCTCCATCCTAGCCTTACTTATGTTGTTAGTCCCAACGTGGACCAACAACTGGATCCTCCCACTCCCACTCCAATATCCTTTCAAGCCGGTCAGAGATGTCCTGCACCCTGGCACCAGGCAGGCAATACACCATGCGGGACTCCCGATTCGGCTTGCAAAGGATACTATCTATCTCCCTAACTATAGAATCCCCTATAACTACCACTTGTCTTTTTGCTCCCCGCTCTTGAATGGCCTTCTGCACCATGGTGCCGTGGTGAGCTGGCTCATCCTTCCCGCAGCCCTTTTCCTCATCCACACAGGGAGCAAGTATCTCGTGCCTGTTGGATAAGGTCAAAAGCTGAGGCTCCTCCACTCCTGAACTCAGGATCCCCCTACCTGCCTCACTTGCAGTCACACCCTGTTGTCCCTGATCACTAACTGAATTTGAATTACTTAATCTACCAGGTGTGACTGCCTCCTGAAACAAAGCGTCCAGGTAACTCTCCCCCTCCCGGATGTGCCTCAGTGTTTGAAGCTCAGATTCCAGATCCTCAACTCTGAGCTGGAGTTCTTCCAGCAACCAACACTTGCTGCAGATGTGGTCACTGCCGTTCACAATGGGATCAGCCAGCTCCCACATCATACAGCTACAGCACATCACCTGCCCAGCCATCTCTACTTAGTTAATTACTTTATATCAATTTATGAGTTAAATACTTTCTAAAACTTCTCTGCTATGGTCTTTTCAAATAACCAATTAATAGATAAATAAAAAAAGAAAGTAAATTTTTAACCAATTACACGATACAGAAGAAATAGAAAAAGTATAAAAACTTTACCTTACCAATACACCACAGAGTCCTTTTTTTTTGGTTAGAGGAGGAGGGCGGGTGGGAGACACTACACGTTTATTGTCTCGGGTTCAGCCGCTGCCCAAATATATTTCTGGCAGCCCCCTGGTCCTCGCTGTCGCCTCTCCCTCTGCTGCTGAAAAATGAAGGCCGCTGACGCTCGAGGTAAGTCCTTTAAGAGGGAAAACAAACTTTCTCTAACAAAGATTATCTTGGACTATCACTTACTATGGAAGAAGTTGAAGCTGCCATTAGATGCATGAAGAATGGACAAACCACAGGAGTAGATGGGATTCCAGCAGAGGAGCAACTTGTAGGAGCCGAGCTTACCCATCATCTACATCAACTGTTCTTGAAAATCTGGGACAAAGAAGAAATTCCTGCCAATGTCAGGGATGCGTCCATCACCATTGTCTTCAAAAAAGGAGACAAAATGGTCTGCGGGATCTGCCAAGGTATCATCACCGGGTAGATCATCACCTGAATCTTCGCTAGGTACGTTATGCCAGCTTCTGAGGAAATCCTTTCTGAAAGCCAATATGACTTCTGACCCAACCGCGGAATCATGGACATCATTTTCACTGCTCAGAGAAATGCCAGAAATAATACCAACCACATTACATGGCCTTCATTGACCTGACCAAGACATTTGACTCAGTCAGTCAGGAAGAGCTATGGAATACGTTGTCAAAGGCTGGCTGTTCAGTGAAAATCATCAGCATCCTCCATCTCCTCCACAACAAGATGTTAGCAGTGGTCCTCACCGAGGGTAATATGACAGAATACTTTGAGGTCAAGGCAGGGGTCAAGCAGGGAGGTGTCATCATTCCTATCCTTTACTCCATCTTCATCACTCTCGTTCTTCACCTTGTCAAGAATAAGCTTCCTCAACTGGTTGAAATCTGAAAAGAAAACTACTCTGACCTTGCTTGTGAACTTCAGTATGATGATGACAATGTCATCTCTGCTGTCTTGGAAGACAATCTTCAAGCCTCTTGAAATGCCTTCACGGAAAGCATGCTAAAGAATTGGTTTCAGCCTCAACCTCAAGAAGACTCAAATCCTTTACTGAGGTCAGTTTCTGGTCCATTTACTCTTTACGATGAACAGAGAAATCCTTCCAAACTTGGAACATTTCCCTTACCTGGGAAGCACCTCTCACCTAAGGCTGACATTGATGTGGACATTTAAAATTGCATCCAATCTGCGAATTCTGCCTTCAGACACCTAATGATGAGAGCCTTTAATGACCATAACATCTGTGCTGATACAAAGAGCTTTGTGTATAAGGCAATCATCCTTCCAACTTTTCTATATTGCTCCAAAACATGGACTACATATAGACGCCACCTCAAGACCCTTAAGAATGCCATCAATGCTGGTTGAGAAGGATTCTCTGCATGAGCTGGGAGGACAGATGTACTAACAACAACATCCTTGAAGCAATTAATGGCACCAGCATCAAGGCCATAATCATCAAAATCCAACACTACAGCCACATGGTTAGAATGCCTGAGTTCCAACTGCCAAAGCAAATCTTCTCCCGGCTCAAGGAAGGCACTCAAATGCGAGGAGGACAAAGGAATTATTTTAAAGACTGCCTTAAGGCCTCCTTTAAGAAATACAACATTGATGCCAACCCATGGGAGACTCTTGTTCGGAAGAAACTGACTTGGAGGAACTCCTTTAGAAAAGGATACAATTCTTTGAGAACAGCCATCAGCAAAAGGAAGTGTAGAAAAGGAACCGAAGAAAGGAATGCCGATGATCTCCAGGCCAAGGACCAATTTCACCTCCCAGAAACACTTGCCAAATATGTGGTGGGATCAGGCACATCAGCCACACAAAGACACACAGAATCCATGACCACTGACACAGAATTTCCTAGGTAGACAATCATACTTGTTGGCGAGAGATTGCCAATGAAGACAATGGTCCAACATGAGCCACCATTTTTCACCCTTCTCACAGCTGTTCCTCTGGAATTTTAAGAGTGATTTTAAAGAGCATACAAAGTAGAAAAATGGTATACAAATGGTTCAAATCCTTTCAGAATCATTATATTCCCATGGCTTTCATATTGACTGCCATTTTAGTCACCAGGGGTACATGTCAGACACAGGTGGGAGTCTCATCTTTGGGATCCCACAATGTTAAGAAAATGCAATTTCTTGTAAATATCCGAGAAGTGGTCATGCTGTTCTCGTGCAGTGATAACGTACTCCTATTTTTCCAGTTTTTTCTTTCACTAACACAGGATTTTGTTGTCAGTCTTTGCAACCTAGGTGACAAACCCACCATTGTAAGAACTAAAAATATACAAATCTACTAGCCTGTATTGAATGGCTGCTGTATTGAATGCTGTAGTGAAATATTATTTAATAATATGCTTGTTCTGAAAACTTAATTTGGTGAAAATGTTCGTCAGTATCCAACGGATGCTGCAAACTTGATGTGAATAATTCTCAGACAAGTTGATGAACTATTTAAATAAGAAAAAACTGCAGGTTCCCTTTCTATCATGTCCAACCTACCTCTAATTATTTTAATTGATTCTTCATCAACTAAATGATTGATCATTTTGACTTGGTTGGCTGAAGTGTTCACTAGGAGCACATTCATCTCTCTCATAAATTTCTGATGCGGCTTTTTTTTTTAATATTCTTTTCAAATCAGCCAGAATGAAAAGCCATCACAAAATACTTCCAGTCTTTATTCTCTCCTGCTTCTAGCAACTTTAGACTTTCTTGCCTACCAGTTGCACCATCTGTTTTTCTGAAACTTGTTGACAGTACAATTTTCACAGTATATTTCCGAAGGCACAAAATGACAGTCAAAATGCTTAAAGCTTCATACAAATATTTTAATAATCAAGTATAAGATTAAAAAGAAAAATGTAGTGATGAAGAAAAGAAGACTTCATTATGCTTAAACTGAGTTACAGTTCAAAAGAATGTTACGTTCCATAGCATCAAACTGGTGAGTACAAATGACACAAGAAGATCCTTAAATAAAGAACCTTTCAAACTTCTGCATCGTAGACGATCTCTCTTGGGAAAAGAAACTAAATGTGACTGGTCTGCATAGTTCCAAGCTCTGAAGATGGATTAGCGTGTTTCAAGGAACATGTATGCCCAGCTTACAACATCCAACATGCTCAGAGGAAGGCCAGAGATTTAGCAGCTGCAGGTGGTCCCCTAACAAAAATGACATAAATTGCCAGTTCTGTGGAGATTCATATTAATCTCACAACAGACACTTTCATCTTGAGAAGACCCTGTGAAGATGGTGGTCACTTACAGCTTGGACATATTCAAATAACGAGGTGGCTACCTCCACTTTCCTTTCTCCTGTATTCTGTGTGGATGTTTGATATGAAGGCAATATGCAGTGTTGTCTATTTTGCAGGATGAGCTGCTTACTAATTAATATTCCCCCCCACCCGTTAATTGGTAATGTTATGTAAATGTGATCATGATTATTGTGAAAGACAATCACCAGAAAGAATTCCACACCCCAAAATTAGTAATGTTAAGAGTGTTAATTACCTTTGATGTGCCATTTGCCTCTCAGGTATAAAATACACTTAAAAGGTAATGATATGGACAAAAAGAATATTAATTTTGAAGGAGTGATGAGCTTTTGGTACTTCTAATATTGCAGATAAATGTCAAATCCAGTGGATGTATTATCATGGGAAAATGAAACCTTTGTAATTAAACGTTCTTCAATTTGTGTAAAATCATCTTCTCTACAATTTATTTAGGTTACATCCATTAGCATTCTGATGTTTCAATACATCATCCGTTTACAAGAGATAGATTATTTGAGTAGGAATGTTTTGTAAATATTCTATGTTGCTCCTTTCAAACAGAAATTATTTATCAAGTGAACATACGTTGAAATGAATGCTGGAGATTTATTCTGAATGCAACTTGATCAACTATGATAGCTAAGGCAGAAGATTGGCAGGAGCCATATTTACATGGCTGAGTGAGGTTTGCATTGAACACACAAAGGCATAACAATATTAGAATGAGAAGAATGTTAAAATAGAACAGATAAAAATTCTGTTAGGGTTGATGTTTGTTTATGTCACTGAGGTGAATTGATATTTGCTTTAGGGCCAGATCAGAATATTTATGAGGTTCTTTGATGCTAACCTCAAATATTATAGTTGGAGCCAGTCAGCCAGGCAATCGTGGACTAAAAGAAATGATCACTCAATCAGTACCTGGTTATTGGGATCTTCATAGGAGGGGAAATATCCCTTGACAATGCTAAACCAACTACAGTTTTGAATGCAGCAGGAACAATAAATTTACATTGGGAATAAGGGAGCAAGATCTTTCTTTATTAAATAATTGAGACAGTGCAACGTTTGAGAACCGGAAAGGAAGAATAAATAGAAACGTAAATACTGGCTTCAAAAATAGACATTGCAAATCTATTTTAGTGTCAAAACAAAATTATTTATATTTTCCACTACAAGACATGAAATTGTTACAAAGTTGTGTAGAATAGTCATGAACTGGAAGGCAGGAAGCTAGAATGTGTTTGTAAAAGTAATAAGGGAGGGAAAATGTGTGGTCCCTTTAAGAGAGAGTTCTTTTCTAAGCTTGTCAAAGATGTTGAAGCCTTTTTCATTTCTTTTGAGAAACTGGCTAGGCAGATGAATTGGCCAGAGACTGTACAGGTAATGTTGGTAGGCAAGGCTAGTGAGGTATTTGCAGCGCTGTCAGATGAGGTGTCAAGAGATTATGAAGATGTCAAACAGACTATTTTGAGTGCCTACAAATTGGTACCAGAAGCATGTAGACAATGGTTCAGACACATGAAGAAGGAACCAGGTCAGAGTTACATCGATTTTGAAAGAATTAAACAAATCAACTTCAATAAATGGGTGAGAGCATTAAAGATAGATATATGAGGATCTTAGAGAGATTATTCTGCTGGAGGAGTTTAAAAGCTCACTTCCAGAGATGATAAGAACTCATATTGAGGAACAGAAAGTTACCAAAGTAAGAAGAGCTGCAGAGATGGCGGATGAATATGTATGACAGCATAAATTGAAATTTAGTTTCGGACAGCAATTTCATTCCGTGAGGGATAGAAATTGGGAAAAAGGGAGATCCTTTAATGAAAAACAAAAAGTAGATCACACTGGGAACAGTTTACCCACTTCAAAAAAGAGACCCAAGAGGGTGAAAGGGAGATGAAAGGCCTCAGGTATTTTCCCTAAAATAAGGTGGGACACACAAAGTCACAATGTTGGTGGTTTAAGAAAGGCACTGGGAAAAAGGATGTGGTAAAAGACGCTAAACCAGTGGGATTAATTGAGGTAGATAAGAAGATCCCAAAAGGAGTTGAGGAGCTGCAGGAGAGTGCACAGCCTAGTCACCGGCTGGATAGTGAGATGGTGCCCTATCTCTACAAAGACTTCACTTCTGTGGGTAAGGTTTACTCAAGACGAACAGTGGGGGGGCAGGTAAAGAAGTTAAAATATTGAGAGATAAGGGAGCTGGTCAGTCTCTAATAGTAAGAGATGAATGTAATTGTGCTGTGGAATAGACGGAGACAGATTTAGCGTTCCCTGTGTAAGACTAGGTTGGAAAGTCCAATCAAGACTGGGGAAGTGAAAGTGGGAGTGATTGAAAGACTGTCAATTCCAGGAATACAATTTGTTCTTGGAAACCACCTAGCAGGATCAAAAGAGGGAATAATGCCCCTTCTAGTGGAGAAGCTGAAGGAAAACCAGGGAACTGAGGAGTTAAAAGAAAATTCGAGACCTTGTGGTAAGAAGATCCCATAGTCATAAGTTACAGCTAGAAGCAAAAGCCAAAGAGAAATACAAAGGAGCTGAGGTCCAGTTAGCTGACAACCTGTTTGATGAAATGGTAAAGGAAAAATCTGAACAGGTAGAGGATCAGGCAGAGGTTCTGCAAGATTACTGGAGTTGCAATAAAAAGATGAGACAATAAAAGATCTATATCATAAAGCCTACTCAGAAAAGGAATCGGAATGTATTCCTGAATGTTATGATCTTAAGAATAGAATCCTAAGGCAAAAATGGAGACCTCGGCAGGTTAGTGCAGAGGAGAAACGAGCAGAAGTGCACCAGATTGTGTTACTGGCAGCATACAGTATTACGGGTAGCACACCAATTACCGGTAGGAGGTCATTTAGGAGTGAGAAAGATTCAGGCTACAATACAACGGTACTTCTCTTGGCCTGGATTTCATAAGGATGTGGATGAATTTTGCCGTACCTGTCATACTTGTCAAATGGTAGGAAAGCCACAGACAGTAATGAAACTAACACATTTGATGCCAATTTCTGCATTTGAAGAGCCTGTCAAGCGGGTTATGATTGATTATGCAGGTCCTCTCCCTAAAACCAAAAGTGGGAACCAATATTTGATAACCCTAATGGATGTGTCTACCAGATTTCCAGAGGCAATTCCATTATGGAGTATCAGAGCAAAAATGGTTGTGGAAGAGTTCTTGCTTTCTTTACCCATCATGGCTACCCAGAGACATTCAATCAGACCAAGGGTCCAACTTCAGTGCTAAACTATTTAAGGAGGTCATGGATAGTTTAGGCATCAAACACTTTAAATCAAGTGCATACCATCTTAAATCCCAGGGAGCATTGGAAAGACTATGGTGAGGGCTTATTGCCAGGATTATCCAAACAACTGGGATAAAGATATCCCATTTATATTGTTTGCCATTAGATGCCCTCCATTTGAGTTTATATTTGGGCCTTTAAAATTAGCTAAAGAAAAAATGATAGGTCTGAAAAGAGATCTCAGTGTTGGATTATGTATCTGAGGTAAGAGAAAGAGTAAACAGTCGGTGAATTAGCTAGACAACATCTGAAGGTCGCACTGCATCTAATGAAGCAAGAAATAGCTTCAAAATCGAAAATTCAGATGTTTGTCCATGGGGATAAAGTATTGGTGCTGTCACCAGTGGTAGGAGATCCCTTCAAAGCAAGGTTTGTTCCTATCAGATTGAGAAGAAGTTAAGTCAGGTGAATTATCTGGTAAAGATGCCAGATAGGAAATAACTTTATCGGGTATGTCATGTGAATATGTTCAAACCCAACTATGACAGGGTCAGGGAACCAGAGAAGCAGGTATTAGTTACAACCCCTCAGAGTGAGAAATCAAATCCAGTTGATTTGGATTTTGATGTGCCTCAAAGTAAGTTAAATAATGAGAAAATCCTTAGAGAATGGGATACGATTGTAAGCTTTCTGTCTCAGGATCAGAGAACTGAATTGAAAGGCTTGTGGCAGCACTATGAAGACATATGTAGGAATAGAAAGGGTAGAACTAATAACATAGTACATGAGGTTGAAGTAGGGAATATTACAATAAAAGAACACCCCTACAGGCTTAATTCTCTTAAAGCTGCACAGGTACAGAAGGAAGTGGAAGCAATGCTCCAAGAATACATCATCGAGCCAAGTCAAAGTGCGTGGAGTTTGCCGATTGTGTTGGTTCCCAAACCTGATGGTATTCAACAATTCTGTGTGGATCATCAAAAGGTCAATGCCATAACTAAATCGGACTCATACCCAATTCCAAGACTGAAGGACTGTGTGGAAAAAGTTGGACAAGCGACATATATCACAAAGCTGGACTCCGTGGTTACCAGCAAGTACTTTTATCAGAGACAGCAAAAGAAGTTTCTGTGTTTGTAGCCTCAAATGGGTTGTATCAGTTTAAAGTAATGCCCTTTGGAATGAAGAACACACCAGCTACATTTCAAAGACTTATGAACAGAGTTGTGGCAGGATTGACTAATCGTGCCATCTACATAGATGACATCGTGATCTTTAGCCATTCATGGAAAGATCACATGGTGCATTTAGCAGAGCTCTTTGAAAAACTATGGGAGGCAAAAGATGAATTCGCGAACGCAAAAGTGACATTCTTGGGACACAACACCGGACATGGAAAGATAACCCCGATGAACATGAAGATGAAGACCATCGAGAAAGTTCTAAGACCATTCTCAAAGAAAGAGGCGCTTCGATTTTCAGGACTGAACAGATTCTACTAGAAGTTTGTGCCAAACGTTAGTAGCGTGGTGGCACTGCTGATAGATTTATTAAAGAAGAACACAAAACTTCAGTGGACAGAACAATGCCAGGAGGCATTTGAGAATTTAAAAGCCATATTAAGGACCGTACCAGTTTTAGCCACACTAAACTTTATGAAACCCTTTAAATTTGCTATCGATGCCAGTGATATAGGGGATGGAGCAATGTTGATGCAGGAGTATGATGACGGAACTGAAAGGCTAATTGGTTATCTTTCAAAGAAATTCAATATTCATTAGAGGAAATACTCCACCACTGAAAAAGAATTATCTAGTTTGGTACTGGCCTTACAACACTTTCATGTTTATGTAACAATACTGTTTCGGAGACAGTTGTGTATAAAGACCATAGCCCTCTCACCTTTTTGGAAAGATTTAATGACAAAAGTATGAATCTACTTCATTAGTCTTATGTTACAGGCTTTCAATTTACAAATTGTACACGATGTGGGTTGTAAAAATGTTATTGCAGATGCGTTATCACGGGTTTAAAAGAAAATGTGTAGACAAGGTAGAACCGATACGGTCCAATGGTATATATATGCGGTATTATTATGAAATGTGTAACATTACACTGACCTATGTATCTCATGATAATAATGTCAAGATTTTTAAAAAATGAAGCAAGCCTTTCATATTGATGGTTCATTTTTTTCTTAAGAGGGGAGATGTTACAAAGTTGTTTAGAATAGTCATGAATTGGAAGGTAGGAAGCTAGGAATGTGTTTGTAAAAATAATAAAGGAGGAAAAAGTGTGTGGTCCCTTTAAGAGAGATAGTACTTTTCTAAGCTTGGAGGTTTATACAGAAAAATGCGTTTGCAAGCTGCTGCAGATTACAGAGAGTTCACGAATTGAAGCATGAGTATCATAGGGTTATGCTGTTAGCAGGCAAAGCAGCATTTTTACCAAGACAACAGGTTTTTGAATTTAGCCAGTTCATTTAAACCAGGCTCTAGATACTGAAAGCCAATTGAATTTAAATCTGATAGTGTTAACAACCTGGGACAAATCCTAGTGTAAGAAATGGGCAGGTCATCAAGGGCATAATAAAAGAAGGCATTTGGAAAATCATTAGAGAGCCAACTGCCATCTGAAGCGAAAGCAAATCCACCATCTGAGACATAAACCTGGTTTCACAAAAAATCATTAAACTCTCTAATAAGCCCTGTCAAAGGTACCATGGCATTTTTTAAATTCAAAGTCTTCGCAGAAGGAATTACAGAGAGAACAGCAGAAACAGAAGACATTCTTGACAGATGATCAACAGAGAAGACGGAACCTTCCAGAAGACATTCTGTGTGAACTTGGAGCGATTAATTTTTAATTTATTGTTGTCTTATTAATTGGGTTTATATAAATGGAACTTGTGTTTGTTTGAACAGCATTCCAGCAGAATTTAGTTCAGTTAGGGAATAGTTAGTACTTATGGGGGAATTGTTTGGTTTGTTAGTAATTCTGTTAATTTGTTCATTGTTAGGGCTAAATAAAAATACTGTTATAAAATGAATCAGGGATTTTCTTTCATTTAACCTCCCCTTCTCCATAACAGTTTAACAGATTAGGCGAGGTGAGGTGAGCTTCTCTGAGTGTTTTGGGTTTAATTATTAGAAGGGGACCTCTACTGGTGCCGTAACAGATTGGGGCTTGTGTTTCGATTTTAGTTAACAAAGGGGTTCAATCTCCCCATCCTAACAAAATAGGCAAAATGATCCCCGGAGCCTGTTTCACCATTTCAATAAGATTATGATTGATCTGACCTTGGCCTCAACTCTACTTTCCTGATTGTTCCCAAAGCCCTCAAACACCTTTTCTTAAAGGAATCTGTCTCAGCTTTGAATGTATTCGATGACTCTGTCATAAGTGCAGATAATCAGAAATAAGAAATTTTGGGAGGGGAAAAAGAAATGCTATTTATTTCTTAGAAGAGTTTTGTACTTTGACGCGTCGGGTATTTGTCAGACTTATTTATTTTGTATCTATTAAATCATGGTGGACTTTAATTTATTACACCCACTGGCAAAATCAGATGGGCAAAGGCAACCTAGATGAAGAGTTAACAGAGCGTTTTTTGGGATAATTTCTTAAAACAGCATGTTCTGGAGCCAAACTGAGAACAGGCTGGTATTCTGCAGTGAGATAAGATTAATTAATGAGCTCTTGGTGAAGCTACCCCCAGGTAGCAATGATCATAATATGACTGACAAATATTTAGAATTAAATAAAGGGCATTTATAAGGGTATGAAAGTAAAGCTAGACAAAGTGAACTAGTGAATTATAGTGATGAATATTTCAGGTTACACAGAATAGATACATTCCAACAAAAAGGAACAATTCAAAGAAGACTTACCATCTATGGTTAACTTGCAAAAAAGTGAAAGATGATAACAAATTTAAAAACAAAGTATATAATTGAGCAAAGATGGGTGGTAGGTCAGTAAATATTCTTTAAGAAGCAAAGAATGACTAAGAGATGAATAAGGAAGCAAAAAAAGCACAAAAGGAAACCGGGTAGAAACATAAAAACAGACAGTAAGAGTTTCTCTGTATTTTTTTTTTAAATGGTCGACAAACTCTTGGCCTATAGAAAGTGAGCTAAGGAAATTAATAATGGAGAATAAAGACATGGCAGATAGTTTGAACATGTATTTTGCATCAGTTTTCACTCTAGAAGATACATACTGCATCCCAGAATTAGCATTCATGTGGTATAGGCTTCTAATTGGGCCAGCATTGTACACCCACAGTGCTAGTAGGGAGAGAAATCTAGGATTTTGAACAAGTGAAGGAATAGCAATATATCAAATGGTGAATCATTTGAAGGGGAACTTACAGGTGATAGTATTTTGATATATCTGCTGCCTTTGTGATTCTCGATGGTAGTGGTTGTGGGTTTGAATATTCTACCTGTGTGTGGTGGGAGGAATAAATAGCCCACATGCTCAAGGTATCTTTTACTGCCCATTCCTTGGTGTCTTTGAGAAGATGTTAATGAGCTGCCTTCTAGAACCACTGCAGTCCACATGTATAATGCTAGTGGGAAGGAAGCTCCATGACTTTGACCCGGTGACACTGAAGGAACAGCAATATATCAAAAAAAATCAGTTTTCCTGCTCCTCTGATGCTGCTTTAAATTGAGGGGTGATAGATATAGGACAGATGTCAGAGGTAGGTTCTTTACTCAGAGAGTAGTAAGGGCGTGGAATGCCTGCCTGCAAAAATAGTAGACTCACCCACTTTAAGGGCATTTAAATGGTCATTGGATAAACATATGGATGACAATGGAATAGTTTAGGTTAGATGGGCTTCAGATTGGTTTCACAGGTCGGCGCAACATCGAGGGCCGAAGGGCCTGTACTGCACTGTAATGTTCTATGTTCTATGTTCTATCCAGCTGTACACCTTGTTGTATCAAATAACGAGTGGTTTGGAGGGGAACTTGCAGGTAGTGGTCTTCCCATGTATCTGTTGCTCTTGTCATTCTAGATGGCCATTGCTGTGTATTTGGAAGGTTCTGTCTCTTGTGACTTTGGCAGAATAACCCAGTCCAGATAGTCAAGGTATCTTTCTTCAGTGTCCTTTATTCAAGCATTATGCATGGAAGCCAAAGGATTCAGCAATGTCTCTCCTCTGACTCCCAGAACAATGGTTACAGTGTACTTTATAGCATAAGAGTATGATACAAAACAGTGATTATTTGATCCACCGATTACACAAGGTTACATCCAAGTCTACACAACATGATTGATACAATATCCTTTTATTGCTCATAGTCCACACAGTCCCTGATCTTGGCTGCTTATCTGGCCTGGTGGTCGTAGTTCATTCACTCCGTGTGAGTGTCCAAAAATGTTTGCGCTATAGCAAGCCCTTTAGGTCAGCTCCCTGTGCTTACCCAGACATATATTTGGGCTGTATTAACGCTTTCATGTCTAAAAGAGCCCCAGTGAATTTCTGTAGTGTATTTTGTAGATCATACACACAGTGGTTACAGTGGAGGAAGGACTGAATGATACCACATCCATAACAAATGAAGTGAACCGCTTTGGTCTGGATGGTATCAGGATTTTTTCAGTGTTGTTGGACCTGCACACATCCAGGCAAGTTGAGAGGATGTGATCACACTCTGACTTGTCCTTTGTACATGGTGGAGAGGCCTTGGAGTCAGGAAGCAAATTACTCACTGCAGGATTCATATGTCCAGACAGCACTCACCAGAAGATAATATCAACATGAGAGCTTGTACCACCATATTATCATTATACATTCTGAAAGAAATGTAACTTGGCAAGTGACACTCCATGGAATGGCCTTCAAGGCAGAGCATCTCACAGTATTAGTAGAATCAAACTGCAGTGCAAAAATCTTTGTGCAACTCATGGAAAGCAATTGGCTCAAATGGAGTCCCCAGGCATGCACTCAGACCCTGCGCAGACCAGCTGGTGGGAATATTTGCAGACATAGAGTTATTCATCAAAAACAAACCCTTCAATCCAACCAGTCCATGCCAAACATAATCCCAAACTAAACTAGACCCAACTGGCCCATATCATTCCAATCCTTTCCTATTCATGTACTTATCCAAATGTCTTTTAAACGTAATTGTGTCCACATCCGAAACTTCCTCAGAAAATTCATTCTGCACGTGAACTACTCTTTGTGTAAAACTTTGCCCCTCAGGACTTTTTTTTAAATCTCTCTCCTCTCACCTTAAAAATGTGCCCCCTAGTCTTGAAATCCTGCAATCTATGGAAATGGCAACTACCATTAACCCTATCTATACCCTCATGATTTTATAAATCTCTATCAGGTCGATGTTTAACCTCCTACACTCCAGTAGAAAAAGTCCCAGTCTATCCAGCCTTTCATTATAACTCAAACCTGCCATACGTGGCAACATGCTGGTAAATCTCTTCTGTACTCTCTCTAGCTTAACAATATCTTTCCTATAACTGACCCACCAGAACTGGACACAATATTCCATAAGAGGCCTATACAACCTCGACATGACTTCCTAACTCCTACACTCAAAGGACTGAGCAATGAAGGAAAGCATGCTAAACGCCTTTTTAACTATCCTATCTATATGTGACACAAACTTCAAAGAATTATGTACCTGAACCCCTACGTCCCTCTGTTCTGCAAACTACCCAAGGCCCTGCCATTAATTATATAAGCCCTACGCTTGTTTGCTGTAAAATGGAATACCTTGCATTTATTCAGACTGAACTCCATCTGCCATTTCTTAGCCCATTGACCCATTTGATCAAGATCCCTTGTTAATCTTAGAAAACCTTCTTCACTGTCTGCTATGCCACCAGTTTATCTTTAACTTCTCCTTATTCCAATGTGAGGCTCCCACCTGCTTCATGAAGACTACTATCATCCTGGTGCCAAAGAAAAATCAATGTACATTAATGACTACCTCCCAGAAGGTCTGACATCCATCATTATGAAATACCTCAAGAGGTTAGTAATGACACACATCAACTCCAGCCTCCCAGATTCCCTTGATCCACTACAATTTACCTACTGTCACAATTGATCCATGGCAGACACCATTTCTCTTCCTAAACTCATCCCTGGAACATCTGGATAGCAAGGACACCTATGTTAGATTCCCATTTATTAAATTTAGCTCCACCTTCAACATGATGGTTCCAACAAAACTCATCTCTAAACTCCGAGACCGAGGACTCTGCTCCCCACTCTGCAACAACGACTTCATCAACTTCCTGACCTACAGACCACAATCAATAAGGATAGGCGACAACTTCTCCTCCACAATAACCCTCAACACCGGTGCTATGCAAGAACGTGTAATCAGACTCTTACTATACTCCTCATACACTCACAACAATGTAGCCAATTCAGCTCTAACTCTCCAAATTTGGTGAGAACACCACTGTAGTGGGTCAAATCTCAAACAACAATGAGACAAAGTACAGGAAAGAGATAGACAGCTTAATGGAATGGTGTAAAGACAACAACCTCTCTCTTAATGTCAGCAAAATGAAGGAGTTAGTCGTTGACTTCAGGAAGCAGTGAGGTGAACATGCTCCTGTCTGTATCAATTGTACTGAGGTGGAAGTGGTCAATAGTTTAAAGAACCTGGGAGTTAATATCAACAACAATATCTGTCCTGGTCCATCCACATCAATGCCACAGTTAAGAAAACACACCAATGCCTCTACTTCCTCAGAAGACTAAGGAAATTCGTCATGTCCTCAATGACTCTTACCAATTTTCATGGATGCACCATAGAAAACATCCTATCTGGATACATCACAGCTTGGTATGGCATCTGCTCTGCCCAAGTCCACAAGAAATTACAGAGTTGTGAATACAGCTCAGTCCATCATGAAAACCAGCCTTCCTTTCGTTGACTCTGTTGACAGTTCTTGCTGCCTCAGGAAAGCAGCCAACATAATCAAAGACTCCTCCCACCCTGGTTATACTCTCTTCCGCCCTCTTCTGTTGGACAGAACTTAAAAGAATTTGAAAACATGTACCAATAGATTTAAGAACAGCATCTTCGCTGCTCTTATCATAGTTATAAACAGACCTCTCATATATTAGATTTAATGTTTCTCTGCATCTTCTCTGTACCTGGTGCACAATATTCTGCATTCTGTTCTATTATGTACTTATGTAAGGTATGACTTGCCTGGTTAGCGCACAAAACAATGCTTTTCACTGTATCTTGGTACATGCGACATTAATATAGCAAATCATTTTGGTTTCCCATATCTTCTACCTGATAGATACCAACAGTCCAGCAGTGGCAGGATTATGAGTATACACACATCTTGGTATAGTCACAATTTGTGAGATTTAAGCCACTCCCTCTGTGATGAAACAGACCACACGTGCAATGATTGAATCAATCACTGAAATCAAATGTTTGTACCCAAACAGATTTAACACGATTGGAAATTTTAAAGGTGATGCATTATTACAGCTTAAGGATCGTGCAACTCTAATTATTGATCCTCCAAGGAAATACAACATGCATATTTAGGAGAAGCTTCAACCAGAATTGAATGAGATGGAGGGCAATGACAAAGTTTAGGAACCCAACCACCATACAGATTGGTGCAGCTTCATCACATGCATTTCAAGAAAGATGGTGTTGTAAGAGTATATCTAGATCCAAGATGCCTCAGATTTTCACTTAAAAATGTCCACACAAAATACCAATGCTGGAAGAGTTAAATACTAAATTTTCCAGAGCGAGACTATTTTCCAAGCTAGATGAAGCACAAATACAACTCTGTCCATTTAGCAGAAAAAATCCAGAGTTTACAATATTTAGGACATTATTTTGATGGTATTGTTGCTAAAAATTACCATTTAGGTTATCAGTTAACCAAGGCATGTTCAAGCAGCACATGGATAAGTCTGTTGAGAGTGGACCCAGTTGTATTTGCATAGTTCATGATATCATGGTCACAGTGAAGACAAAGGCAGGGCATGACCACATACTGATGACAACAACAGGACAACATGAATTGGAATACAACAGCATGAATTGTCAAGTCAAAGCAAGCTAGATAAACTTCTTTAGGTCAATAAAAGCAAAACACTGCAGATGCAAGAAATTTGACACAAAGACTGTGAATGCCAGAGAATATCAGCAGTTTGGCAGCTTCTGTGGAGAGAGAAGCAGAGTTAATGTTTCAAATCCAGGATGACTTCTTCAGAAGTCAGCTCTGAACTCATTTCTAACAAATAGTCATACTGGATTTGAAACATTAACTTTGTTTCTGTCTGCACAGATGCTGCCAGACCTGCTGAATTTCCCCAGCATTCTGTTGGTTTCAAACTTCTTTAGGTTCAGATACTCCACCCATGGAGTCTGTCGATCCATCTAACGTTGGAGATGTTAAACAAATGTCGACTCCAAGTGATATAGAGGCTCTGCAATGTGCAAAAAGGACCAGATGCATCTATTGTCTTTGGTTAGAAAACACTGCCTTCTGCACTAGCTAACTGTTTCAATGTACAATACAATATAATATACAATACAATACAGCACAGGAACTGGCCCTTCAGCCCATCAAGCC
This sequence comes from Rhincodon typus, assembly GCF_021869965.1. Lineage (NCBI taxonomy): Eukaryota > Metazoa > Chordata > Chondrichthyes > Orectolobiformes > Rhincodontidae > Rhincodon > Rhincodon typus. The sequence continues at coordinate 32,917,079 of NC_063346.1, read as the reverse complement.
TGCACCGATTCCTTATCCTTACTTAGACCTGCCACTTATTGCCCATGTGCTATTTCTATCCCTTGGTTCACCTCCTGTTCATGTGTCTCCCAAAATACACCTTAAATGTTGCCAAAGTGCCTGCTTCCACCATCTCCATTGGCAGTGTGTCCAGGCACACATCACCCTTTGTGTGAAAAAATCTCCCTGCACTTCTCACCTAAACTTTGCTGCTCCCACCTTGAACCTATGCCCTCTTGTAGTTGACCTTTCCACTCTGGGAAAAAGCCTCTGAAATATAGATGCAAGACATTAGGTATTTGGTATCATGCAGTTTTACATATACTTACTATGGCAAAAAATTCGGCATTGAAACAGATCACGAGGCAGTTGCAATGTTAAACATTTGCAGCATCTATTTATCAAGTTGTGAGGATATGACTTTGAAATGAAATATAAGGCATGTACCTGGATGATTATAACTGACACACTGAGCAGATTACCTGACCTATGTAAAGTCCAAGATATTCATCTTGATCTAAATTACCAAGTTGAAGACATTCCCAAGGTTGCTGGAAAAACTCAGCAGGTCTGGCTGCATCTGTGAAGAAAATATCAGAGTTAACATCTTGGGGTCTGGTGACTGAGGAACGGTCACCAGACCCAAAATGTTAACTCTGATTTTTTCTTTACAGATGCTGCCAGACCTGCTGAGCTTTTCCAGCAACTCCTATTTTTGTTCCTGATTTACAGCATCCACAGTTCTTTCAGTTTTTACATTCCCAAGGTTGATCTGCTACAATTGGACAAGAGCCAGTGTGAACAGTTGCAGTCTGCAACTGCAGAAGATGAGTAGCTACAAGAGCAGTAGAAGTATCATTATCCAATGATGAAGTGACATTATTAAAAAGTCCTAGAGAAAATATGTTTATTTTGACCATACAAAAATAAATTTGGTATATCATGACATGTTATTTTCAAAAGCAATAAAGTCCGAATACCAAATGCATTATGCCAAAATATCATGTCCATGTTACACTAGCATCAAACACATGAGAGACCATGAATCCATGTATTGGTCAGGGATAATCTGGATATTCAATAATTCATGAATGCATGTGGGGCATGCTAAACATATCATCCACGTCGGTGGAATAAGCCTTTACATCTACACAATGTTCCATTCACTCCTTTGACAAAAGTAGAAACAGAACTATTCACAATGTACAGGGAAGACTACATCCTTGTGACGAATTACTTTGCCAAATTTCCCATTGTTTTATGATGTAGCAACACAATAAGTGTGACTGTCATTGACACAATGAGTGCTGCTTTCAGTTCGTTCAACATCCCAGATCAGGGAGTTTCTGACAACTGACTGCAGTGCACTGGCATACCATTTCAAGACCTGTACTAAGTGGAGTGACGCAAATTGTATTATAGCCCTAGTATTTATGCTGAAATAGAGCATATGGTATGTACTATCAAATCAATGATCATTATGTGTAGAACAATAAAGCCGGCTTTTCACAGAAGTGATTACCATCCCCTGCACAACTTATGCTCAGAAGATAAATGTGAAAGACCTTCCCCAGCAACCAATTATCTAACTATTCTGAGATGCAGAACATCCATTTTTAAAGACAGAGGAAAGTTGAAGAGATGTACGATGAGGAAACAAGTAGAGAACTGCCAAAGCTCTCACTGAACAGAGAGTGCAAATTAGAAATACAAAGACAAATATCAGCAAACATCTCTAAAATATGTAACTAGCCCAGATCATAGAAAGTCATTACTGATCATGGTGTTATATTGCAAAGGAACAGAAGCTAGCGTAGATCAATGTACAATGCACCAATCATGGACAAAAAGAGTGAGGAAGAATACTCCAATAATTCTCCAGCTGAGAACGGACCAGAACCTCTCCAGACAGCCGGACAGGCACTAGAGCAGGATAAGTGTCAAAATTCCGAAGCATTGCACTCAAGTTTGAAATGTTAGTCTTGTAAACCCTATCTACTTGTTTTATTATTGAAATGACAACCCAACAGATAGCATGTTTTAGAGATAGTAGGAACTGCCGATGCTGGAGAATCTGAGATAACAGGGTGTAGAGCTGGATGAACACAGCAGGCCAAGCAGCATCAGAGGAGCAGGAAAGCTGACGTTTCGGGTCGAGACCCTTCATCAGAAATGGAGGAGGGGAAGGGGGTTCTGAAATAAATAGGGAGAGAGGGGGAGGCGGATAGAAGATGGAGAGAGGAGAAGATAGGTGGAGAGGAGACAGACAGGTCAAAGAGGTGGGGATGGAGCCAGTAAAGGTGAATGTAGGTGGGGAGTTAGGGAGGGGATAGGTCAGTCCAGGACAACCTTCTCCTCTATCCATCTTCTATCCGCCTCCCCCTCTCTCCCTATTTATTTCAGAACCCCCTTCCCCTCCCCCATTTCTGATGAAGGATCTCGACCCGAAACGTCAGCTTTCCTGCTCCTCTGATGCTGCTTGGCCTGCTGTGTTCATCCAGCTCTACACCGTGTTATCTCAGATAGCACGTTTTTCTTATTACTAGCTCAAACCAATTCTGAGTCTGAAGAATATAATGTTTATACACAATAGCTAGTTGTAATAAATGTCTGTTTGATTCTTCCAAATCATCCACATCAGTTTCTTCTGTTACAGGAGATAACATAACATAAATATTGCTACAACAAACCGCCCTGGTACAGCCAATCTCACTCCAGACAGCAGTATACTGCTGACCAGTTAGACTAACAACTTGCATGGGGAAGATACTTAAGTACATTCTTAATGACATTTATCAGGACATCTAGAGAAGATGATGGTCATCAGGAAGTGTCAACATGGTTTGGTTAAAGGGAAATCACCATTGTCCATCTGATTGGCATTCTTTGAAGAAGTAATATGCAGTGTGAATTAAGGGGAAACCAGTGGATACACAGTACTTAGATTTTCAGAAGGTACTTGTTAGGGTGCCATATCAAAGATTATGGCAGAAAATAAAAGTTCATGGTGTAGAAAGTAACACATTGACATGTAATAAAAGATTGCTAGCAAACAAGAAACAGTAGGCCTAAAACGGTCATTTCTACCTGGCAAGGTGGAATTAGTCGTGTGCCATAGACATCATTGCCGGGGCCTTAGCTTTCACAATTTTCTAACTGACTTGGATGAAAGAAAAAAGAGATATGTTCAGTGAATTTGCAGACGATACAAATGTAGGCAGGAAAATAAATTGTGAACAGGACATCAGGAGAATAGAAAGAGATGCAAATAAGTTGTGAGTGGACAAAAATCCGATAAATGGAGTATAATAGGGAAAATTTGAAATTGTCCATTTTGGGAGGAAGGATCAAAGAGAAGCATATTATTTGAATGCTGAGAGATTGAAGAACTCTGAGCTACAGAGGGATCTGGCTGCCCTTGTATGTGAATCACAAAAAGGTTGGTATATAAGTACAGCAAGTAATTGAGAACAAGCATTAAGAATCCTGGAAGAACTCAGCAGATCTGGCAACAACTGTGGAGAGAGAAACAGAGTTAACATTTTGAGTCTGGTATGACACTTCTTCAGAATCCAATAAGTAACTCAAAGTAATTAAGACAATTACTAGAATGCTATTGTTTGTTGTGAAGGGAATTGAGTGCAAAAGTAGGAGGTTACGCTTGAGATTATACAGGACATCGGTGGAACCACATTTGAGTCATATGAATACGATTGATCTCCTTATTCAGGAAGCACGAAAATATGTTGTAGGTATTTTAGAGAAGATTTATTAGATTAATGCCTGGATTGGACAGGCAGCCTGATGAAGAAAGATTCAACAGGTTAAGTTTATATCTGCTGGAGTTTAGAAGTGTGAGAGGCAACTTGAGTGAAACATGTAAGATCCTGCGGGGTTTTGGCAGAGAGGGTGTGGAAAGCATGCTTCCTGTTGTGGGAGAATCTAGAAGCAGACGTCATTATTTAAAAATAAGGGTCACCTGTTTATAACGGAGATGAGGAGGATTTATTTTCGGAGCGCTTGATTCTTTGGAAAGCCGTGGGACAGCCTTTGAATAATCTTAAGGCAGGGGTAGATAAATAAGGGAGAGGGTGAAAAGTTATTAGGAGTGCAGGAATATGAAGTGATCAGATCTGGCATGATCTTACTGACTGATGGAGGATGATCAAGAGGCTGAGTAGCTTACTCCTGCTCCTAATTCATAGGTACATATGTATCAAAGCAGTTTATCATGTTAGCCTAATGATGTATAATTGTTCCTGTTAATTTGCTTTATTGCAATTATGGACAAACAGCTGCCATAGTTAAACTGCACCAAAACTATATCAAACAATAGACATTGCATGTCAGGTCCTAGAATGCCCATAGAGACTTCCCTGGGTGTGCTAAAAGTGCATCACTATGATGGTAAATGTTTAAAATAATTTTTGTAACAAATGCTTGGTTTTTCAATTAATGAGAATTTATTCAAGGGTAGAAAGAGATTAGTGAACATTTTAATACAATGACCCATGTGTTTGAATAACCTGCAGTTATCTTAATCAGTACAGAACATTAACAAGTGCTATCACTGTATTCAATGAGAAGAATAGACTTGATAATAGGTAGAGCTGTACCATATTGATTACTTCCCCTTGTGAGATGATTTTGTGTAAGGGTGAAATATTATATCACTTTGACATCTTCAACTGCCGATTAGTTTATTGTGGAGGATTTATTGTTTCAGCTTATTCTTTTGTTGCCACTTTTTCCCTTGGATGTGAGTAATGAGGGACGAGGTGCATTTTTAACCACTTCTAGTAACCATGAGATGCTTCTGCTACGCTGCCTTACTTCATCATTGTAATTTTGTAACCTTATTGTCCTAGATCCAATTATCATGCAGCCAGTTTCTGAACTGAAGTGCAATATAAAAGCAGCATAACGACTGCCAAAGAAGGGAGCCCTAGCCTGCATAACCCATACTCCTAATGATCACACACTCGTTGAACATTAGTAGAGTAGATCCTTGTGAATCTTAAAGGCAGGAAGTCATGTGGTGGGATCCGTGGCATCAATCTTCTGCTCATTGTGAGCATGAATTGCAGATACATTGTACTGCATTTTCAAGAGGATATGTAATTCTCAAATACTAATTTTGAATTTAATCAGCCAGATGTCCAATATGACTTCAAAAAAGACAGTTTCAACTAAACAGAGACAATTCATTGAAGCAAAGGGACACAGAGTCACATTAAAATGGTTGCCAATTTGCATTACTATGTAAGTCAAATTCCATTTAAGTGAAATGTAAGTTCTTGAGGACACCAAAGACAATAAGCTCCAGCAGAGATGTAAATACCTTCCTTCCCATCAAGAGTAGGGATTCAACAATGCAACAGGACATTAAAAATACCTGAGGCTATGAGACCATAGCTAAAATGTCTGCAGGCGTAAGATAACTCAAACTAACTTTTGGAATATACAATCAATTGTTGAGAGTATATTGTCTGTTAAAAAGATGTCATGTGTCCAACCAAGTAGATAAATGTCCTTGGACTTGGCTTAAGAGAAGGTAAAGAGCAGGGTGAGCAAAAGTTGTTCTCACTGTCTCTTTCTCTCTCTCTCTCTCTTTCTCTCTCTCTCTTCCCCTTCAGTCAAACAGCTAAAGTTGAGCCCTGACTGTTGAGCAGTGTTTTGGGACATTTTATCTGCTATTTAATGCTTTTACACAAGTTGGTTTCAGAGGAATATACTTAATCTCAGTCAAAATCTCCAGGGTCGGAATCTGAGTGAAGTGGGTGATTGTGAGATTTGTGGTGCAAATGCTACTTGCTACTTGTCAGCTCAAGTGTGGATATTGTCCAGGTTTTTCTGTATTTGGTCATGGACTGTTTCAGTATTGAGGAGTCGCGAATGGTGCTAAACATTGCACAATCATCGGTGAACATCCTCACGTGTGACCTTATTATGGAGGCAAGATCATTAATGAACTACCATGAGGAGCTCCTGCAGAGCTGTCCTGGAGCTGAGATGACTGACCTCCAACAACAACAACCATCTCAGTTTGTACCAGGTATGACTCCAATCAGCAGAGATTCTTTCTCCCCCTGGTTCTCATTGACTCAAATTTTGATGGTGTGATGCCACACTCAGTCAAATGTGCCCTTGATGTCAAAGGCAGTCACTCTCACCTCACTTCTGGAATTCAGCTCTTTTATCCATTACTCCCCTAGTTCAAACTTAGACAAAAGAGCTGATAAAAGATGATTCCAATGCCAAGATGAGCCTTAGACTTCTCATCTGATTCTGCCCATTATCCTTTATTGAACAACAGCAAAAGCAAAGAAAAAGAAAACAGAAAAATCTGCATCAGAGATAGTAGGAACTGCAGATGCTGGAGAATCCGAGACAACAAGGTGCAGGGCTGGATGAACACAGCAGGCCAAGCAGCATCATAGGAGCAGAAAGGCTGATGTTTCGGGCCTAGACCCTTCATCAGAAAAGGGGGAGGGGAAGGGAGTTCTGAAATAAATAGGGAGAGAGTGGGAGGCGGATAGAAGATGGATAGAGGAGAGGATAGGTGGAGAGGAAACAAACAGGTCGAAGAGGCGGGGATGGGGCCGCCCATCCATAAAGGTGAGTGTAGGTGGGGAGTTAGGGAGGGGACAGGTCAGTCCAGGGAGGATGGACAGGTCAAGGGGGCAGGATGAGGTTAGTCGGTAGGAGATGGGGGGGCGGCTTGAGGTGGGAGGAGGGGATAGGTGGGAGGAAGAACAGGTTAGGGAGGCGGGGACGAGCTGGATTGGTTTTGGGATGCGGTAGGGGGAGGAGAGATTTTGAACCTTGTGAAATCCACATTGATAACATTGGGCTGCAGGGTTCCCAAGCGTTGAATATGTGTTGCTGTTCCTGCAACCTTCGGGTGGCATCGTTGCGACAGACAGGGATCACTTGTCTTTGGAGCAACAACAAATTAGTTGTCAATAAATGATTACTGTACCTGTCTCATATCCGTTGGCAGTTTGTATCAATTCAATCCTGTGAGGCTTGTTAAACTGACACTCCACCACTCTATCATGCTGAAGGTGATGTTCTACTTGCTCAATGGCCTCACCTTCTTCCTTGGAAGACTGCTGCTGCTGTCCCAGTTCTTCAGCATCCACAACGTTCCCTCTTTGCTTGCTCCAGTTGTGCAGAGAACAGCATGCTAAGATTACACAGAACACACTGTGTCAGCTCAGGACTATACTGCAAGCCAGTACATGATCAATCCAAGCATCAGAACTTCAGCTTCAGAGAAGGTCTACTATCTTCTCCATGATGGCACTGTATCTCCACTCATCCTCAGTCAAGGGGTTGTGCAACGGAGTCATCAGCCATGGTCCTTGGGGGAAGCCCTCATCTCCCAGGAACCATCTTTGTGTGGCATACAGACCTTGAAATGCAGCAGGAACATGAGAGTTCTCAAAGATGTTGGTATCATGGCAACTCCCAGGGTACCTGGTACAAACTTCGAAGATGTGCTACCAATGATCTCAGATAACTTGTATAGAGTGGAACACTTTTCTGTTGACACAGTCAGCTGTATTATGATGTAGTTCTCTCAACATGAACATGGATACAGTCTATACGATCCTGCACCTGGGGGAAAGCCTAGTGTGCAGTCTGTAGCACTGACCCTGTCATGGGGAAACCAAATGACACAGTGTGATCTATCACAAATTGCATCGGAAACAGCCTAAATACATTTGTGGTGTGAGGATTGCAAGGTTCCGCAAAGGTCTCCTGTGGCTATTTGGAAACATCCAGCACTGCAGGTTGCAAGCCCCACAGCAGCAGATGGCATCGTTATGTGATGGTGTCTTGTGACACCCACAGGCTGTGGTGGCAATATGCTTCACAAATCTCAAAGTAATGACATTGAGCCCAGGAACGTCTGGGCCTCCTATATCTCTCAAAGTGACCTTCAGCTGCAACTTCTTTATGTCGAGGCTGTTCAGCAAGCACTGGACATTGCAGCTATCCTGGAATTATTGGTGCATCGGTTCCTGCTTAGTTTCTCTGTACCTTTGTAATGCTGCAGCACCAGCAACGGGGACCCCTGCTATGGCTGGATCCATTGTTCACCAGTGTGGGGAATATCAGAAACAGAACAGATTCTTAGTATGTCATCACTCAGCTTTCACATTCTATGCAAATGGTGGTTTACCATAGTCCTTGATACTGTGTGTATGGCAGGGTGGGGTGGGGAGGGGTGCGGTGCAGAAGGTCCTACATGAAATCTGTGGATCTTTATCGTAGAGATCTTACTGCATTGTATGCAGCATAAACCATCCCACATAAATACAGTTAGAGATTATAAATGTGATATGACTACTGAAACCTTGTCAAACCCTACCCCACCTCACATCACCCAAGAAAGGCAGAATTGCATGTAAGACCATGTTGGAAATACTTACAGTTCAAAGTGAGAGGAAATCAGTTCCATGCCTTTATGTGGTCTTTGAAATTTTAGCAAGTCTTTGTACAGTGTGGCATGCAAATTCCAATTTAAGGGTTACCTGTGATCATTTCTGCTTCACAAAGATGACTACCTGCTATCTGCAATGACTAATGACATGGTCAAGATTGATTGTGACCAAGATTTGTGTCCAATACAGTTGGACGCTGCATGCATTTCATATGCAGGGTATAATGAATACAAGTGTCTTCAATCTATAGCATAAAAGTACCTGATTAATGAAATTATCCCTGAATGGCCTCACATCTCTCACAGTGAGAGCCCACATGCTCAGACATTTAACTGTGAGTATGATTGGAGCCACTTAGCATTTCCATTTGCACATTTGTGATCTGGATGAAGATGGAAGGCAATGTTGGTTACATGAGGCAGTGTGAGCCATGTACTCAGCCTGATAATCAAAGCCCCCTGAACGTCCATTTTCCATTCTTCCTTGAAACTTCCCTTTGACTTGACTGAGATGCTAGAGACAACTGTCTAAGATCAAGGCCAGGGGAAGGGACAAGTAGTGACCTCTGACTCATGTTGGAAATTGTCGGCATCTAGTTCCTCTCCAGCATGTGGGAGAAGAGGAAATCACAAATAAGTAAGGCAGGATTGGGTGCTAATGAAATGTAATACATGCAAACAGGCCTCTCACTGGCCTCTAGTGAGATTCTCATTTCATCGTTTAAATCTTGGTTGCAAAGTCACACTTTCTTTCTGAATGACAACAGTTTCAATTTTCCATCCTTGCCATTTTTCCCCAATTGACTTGCTATTGGCCCATGTCCTTTGAGGGTGTGTTGGGCTTCTTCAGCCCCAAGTTGTTTCTAACCAGATACTACAACTTCTATTTTAATAAAAGCAAAACCATAAGACATAGGAGCAGATTTAGACCATTCAACTCATCTCATCTGCTCCAACATTTAATTATTCAACTCCCTTCTCCAGCCTTCTCCCCATAATTCTTGATCCCCTTACCAATCAAGAACCTATCTATCGGTGTCTTAAATACAATCAATGACTTAGCCTCCACAGCCCTCTGGCAATGAGTTCAACAGAAGAACAAAAATTGCCTTCTAATTAGAAAGACAAGTTCAAGCCAAAAGTAAAGCAACTTGTAGATGACAACAATTGAAAGACATAATTCCATTGGGTACAAAAGGGTGATTTGAAGGAAGATGCATGTGTCATGCATAGGACTCATAAGTACGCTCAGGAATTTCTTCAAAATATTTTTCGAAGATTTACTGTTTAAATTTAACAAATAAAGAAATTAGTTATGAACTCTAACTTCTTTGATCATTGTCAAAAGTTACAACAAGTTTTTTAAAAATGCATTTCTTTCTGAATGAATATACAAGAAATATCGGAAGCTGGAAAAGGTCACTGTGTTCCTTACACAATGAACTAATCAGGTAATCCCAAAGAGTAAAGTAAGTATCCCATTATCGAGTAAATCCCAAATTACATTTAGCAAATGGATTGACGTGAATATAGTGCAATGTAATGCAAACAACATGTTGTTAGTGAAAGACAGTTTATTTAGTTCAATATCAATGACATGTCTGAAAAAATTGCAAACTAAATGATGAAGGACAGTTTACAGATTATTTACATGCAGCAATAGATTCGCCTGTCCTGTTACATTTCATACTTCCATTCAAAATGTCAATCGTAAACTGAATGAGTGCTTCTTACCAGAGGGGTCACTAAATCTAGCCAAGTCTTTGGATCGTTCAGTTCCTGGCTTTAGCTAGAATGGTACTGAGATTGAAAAATGTCATTGCTGTTCACTCACTGGCATTGAAACCTCGTTAGAGTGTCAAACTTTAATCAGTTTTGGGTATGATTTTGACCCTTTACTGCTCTTTGAATTGAAGGAAGTCTAAGTTCGAGTTGGTTCCAATCTGACTGCAGGAAAATCTTCAGATAGTTGCAGTAAATCTAAAAGACTTAAATCACAAATCCTGTCAAAGTATCCAATTACATTTTTAATCCCAAACAAGGAGAAGTGTTTGTCCATGTCTTGTTATTACAAGAATGCAATGGTGGAATACACTTTATTCAATAGACTGAAAAGATTTAATGTTATAAACATTTAGTAATTCCCTTGAGAAGGTTTCCATTACAAATTGTTACTGTTTTCTCAAGTAAAATCGAAAGCAAGAGACAGTAAATGTTAATATCATTTCAAGGCCAAGAAAATTCTCGCTGGAGAAATAATACAACTAATAAAAGTGAAATTTCTATTCTCAGTGTTGATGCTGAGATCAATGCTCAAGCAGAAAAGAAAGGCAAGACTGAGAATCGAAAACAGATATCTCTCAAATGGTTGAATTCTATCTACTTTGTTACCATGGTCAATGCATGTCATGAAATTTTATTTTGAGGTATGGTAAACATTATACGTACAAACATTATATGAAATTTAAAGCAATCACTATAACTTCTAATATTAATCACAATTGCTTTTTGACAATGGAAACTTTATTTTTGGATTGTATGACTACATTTGGTAATCAGAATGTAATTCCTAACATTAAACAAAACTAGTGTAAAATACCGAAAATGGATTCAGAACCAAATACAAAACATGCCCTTGTAAAGATCCAAAATAACTTTATCACTTGAAATTATATTACACCATGCATGTGAACTGAAACCTTTTAAAAGCATTATTAATTGTGTTTTTAGCATTTTAACCCAATATTGTCCAATGCAATATTAAATATTGCATCTGGTTAGAAATTCAAAGTTGCCTATTATATAATAAATACCATGATGAAGAATGTGGTTTTGATACTGATGTCTAAATAACATATACATGTGCATTTGACCATGTTGTATGAATTTTGGTAAAATGATAACACAGGGAGCAGAATCAGTGCAGAACAGAAGAGTCATGCTAGAACAACTTATTTATTATATATATTAATGACTTGGAGGAAGGAAGTGAAGGGACTGAAACCAAATTTGCAGGCGACACAAAAATAGGTGGAAAGGCAGGTTGCAAAGGGGATACAAACAGTTCACAGTGAGATATTGATAGGTTAAGTCTGTGGGCAAAAAATTGACAAGTGGAGTATAATGAGGGGGAAATGTGAAGCTGTTCATTTTTGAAAGGAGAACAAAAGAACTGAGTATTATTTAAATATTGAAAAGCTGCAACACAATGGGACTTATGGATACTTGTGCACAATACACAAGAAGCTAGTACACAGGTGTAGAAGGTAATCAGGAAGGCTAATGGAATGTTGGCCCTTATTTCAAGGGAATTGGAAAGAAAAATGGAGTATAAGAGTTGGGAAGTCTTACTGCAACTGTATAAGGTGCTGGTGAGACTACATCTGGAGTACTGTGGGCAATTTTGGTCCCCTTATTTAAAAAAAGACATTATTTCATTGGAGGCAGTTTGGAGAATGTTCACTAGGATGATGGTATAGAGGGATTGTCTTATGATCAAAGTCTAAACAGGTTGAGACACTACATACTGAAGTTTAGAAGAATGAGAAGTGATCTCATTGAAATATATTGGATTCTTAAAGGGCTTGATAGGGTAAACGCTAAGAGGATGTTTCCCTTTATAAAGAGTGTAGGACCAGTTTGCATAGTCTCAGAATAAAGCAGTGCTAATTTAAGACTGAGATGAGGAGTAATTTCTTCACTCAGGGTTTTGAGTGTTTGAAACTCCTTGCCACAGTGAGCTGTGGGGACAGAGTCCTTGTGTATATGTAGGGCTGAGATAGATCCTTGATCAGTAGGAGAATCAAGGGTTATGGGAAAAAGGCAGGAATGTGAACTTAAGGAATATTGCATCAGTCATGGTCCTATTGAATGGTACAGCAGGATCATGGGGCTGAATGCCCTAGTCCTGTTCCTATTTCTTATGGTCTTATGGAAGCATTAACACTTTTTCTTGTTCCACAAATGTTGTCAGCCCAGCTGAGATTTTCCAGAATTTTCTGAATTTATTTCAGATTTCCAGCATCCACAGTATTTATTTTTATTTAAATGATTTCAATTGATCTGCATGTTTTACTGACTGCTTAGAGCCTATGAATTATCTGCCAAATTGTGTATAATCACAAGTGAAAATGCTGAATTTCAGCACGTGGAAAACTAACAACATAGTAAGGAGCAGGGAGCACTGACTATGGTCAACTGAGCAATCAGAATAGCTGTCCTGTACTGGTTGAAGAAAGAAAGTTCAACAATGAACAGGCAAGACATAGCAAAAGCCAAGCAGCATCCACTATTGTATTGGGCGGAACTGATTCTGGGCATCTTGACGCATAAGCCAAAGTTCTCGGCTATTTCCCAAGTAAAGTTAAAGTGCTGCTCAATCCTGGGCATTACATTCAGATGCATTGTATTTGGTAAATTTATGCCAGAGTTCCGAAGTTTGATATAAAAATTTAGTTTGAGTGCTTTTAAATGTCCTTTGAGTAAATAGACATGATATAATTCTATGTAAATACTTTTCTACTAAAATTGGTGTCTATGACTAAATCAGAGTTGTCAAAACTACACCTATGGATAGTCAATGAGTTTTCTTGCTCAGTGTTGTTTTAACAAATAACCCTTGAAAATATTTATTGTTCAATTGGGCACTTTTTAAAATTAATTCAAGAAATGTGGGCATCACTAGCTTTATTGCCCATCACTACATTACTTTTTATTGCCTGTCCCTAGTTGCCATTGAGAAGGTGGTCTCTTGAATTTCTGCAGTCCACTTCCTGCAGGGAGTCCCACAATGCCATTAAAAGAGGGAGTTCTCCTCTTTCAAGCACCTACATGTCAACCCTATTCACTTACATGAATACTACAGCCAGATTAGATTCAGTGATACAAATTGATTACTGAGGCAATGCTTACAATTGCACCAATTTTAAAAGAAAAAGAAGAGAAAGGGAAAAGTGCTGACAGCACAATATGTTCTTATCTTGCAATAGGTTTTAAGGTAGATGTGTAAGAAATCAGGATAGAAGGAAATTGCAGTAGTTACGCAAAAAGAGGATTTGGTTTCAATTATGTCAATGAATGTTTCTACAGCAGCTAAAATCATCCCATCTGTCACTTGCACTGCAATTATTGTTAGATGTGCATAATCTGTATATTGTTTCTATGAAAAATAATAATGCTTGTCACATTATTGACAATTTGCTTTAAATTATTAAAGTTGCAGGTATTTGAGTCTTAAGCTATTGTATAAAATAATGAATATTATCCACAAACAGCGAAGCGGATGGATGCATTTTATAAACAACCTATAAATGAAATTGGTTACTCAAGAAAATATACTAAAAATGTATGCAAGAACATAAAATAAGAATTATGTACCAATTTAGCATCATTTAATGTCATGCAATATATTCTCAAACTAGACAATAAGATGACACATACATTTTCCGTGCTGTCAGAATATATTTTGAATGAATTGAGGAATGGGCTAATAAAATCTGGGAAAACAAACAGCAACAGCCAACATGATGGTATAAATAATCTAAATAGGCAAAATAATTAAATAATTTAAATCTTCTCAAAGCTGCAGTAAGTGTGCCCTTGTTTATAAACAATATAATGGGAGAAAATAAAACTTTGGGACCACATTTTCTGTTGCAGTTTTCCCACAGCTCCTCTGGAATAATTAGGTGGAATTTGGTAAATATCCGCTTTCAGTGAGGGAAATTATGTCTTTTATTCCCAGCTTGAAGAAATATCTCAGCCATTGTGTCCAGTTCTGGTCTCCTTGTTATAGGAAGAATATTATTAAGCTCGAAAGGGTTCAGAAGAGATTTACCAGGATGTTGCTGGGTATGGAAGTTTTAAGAAAGGCTGGATAGGCTGGGACTTCTTTCATTGGAGCATAGGAGTTTGAGAGGTTTATAGAGGTTTATAAAATCATGAGGGACATTGATAAGGTTAAAGTTAGGTGTCTTTACCTAGGATGGGGGATTACAAGATTAGGGGGCATATTGTTAAGGTGACAGGAGAGAGATTTTAAAAAGGCACGGGGTGGTTCACGTGGAATGAACTTCCTGAGGAAGTGGTGATGTGAGCATAGTTATAAAGTTCAAAAGACACTTAGACAAAAACATGAATAGGAAATGTTTGGAGGAATATGGACCAGGAGCAGGCAGGTGGAGCTAGTTTAGTTTGGGATTATGTTTAGCATGATTTGGTTGGACCGAAAGATCTGTTTCCATGCTTTGTAAGTCCATGATTCTATAACTCTATGACACCATCCTTTCTATCAGGGAAGAGTACCGGCTGGAGGGTAAAAAACAGCAAAACTTGTTGATCAAATGACCTGTATCTGAGGTGTAAATACTGTACAATTTTGCATAATCTCTTCTTAAACTTCTCCGCTCCAGGAGAAATAGCATGCCAAGTGTTGTTTATGACAAAAATGTTTTTTCCTGAAGAATCTAGGCACTGCAATTTCTGTCCAAAATGAACTTCTGAATAAAAGTTGTGTTCCGATTCAGATGGGTAACCTAGCATTTTCTTCAGGCTCCAACGCAAAACTCAGTTCCATTGCCATAGACTCCAAGATTCTTGACAAAAACTTTCAGAAATGGAACCTTCGTATTGTAATTGATCCAATGTTGTCATGATCACTGAGCTTCTTCCTCCTGCCTGAACCCACATGCTCCTGGAAATTCTGTGACTTGGAAACTTGACTATTCCAACATGACAGTACCTTCAGTTGTCAAAGCCCTATGTCTACAATTCCCTTCTAAAACTCTGTTACTTCTCTTAACTCCTTTACATTTCACCTTTTAAAACCTACCTATTTGACAATTTTTTGCAAATCTGCCATAAAATCTCCTTATGTAGCTTTATGTTAGGTTTTGTTTGATGACATTGAGTGGTAAAGATGTTATATTAATGCAAGCAGTGATTGTTTTCCAGTTTGAAAACAAATTGCCAGAAGAAAACCATAGCTACTAAAAATGCTAATGTGATCTTGTGTCTTTGGTAATTAGTTTGAATTCTTTGTGAGAGTCTCCTGCGCCTCTTCCTTATTGAGTCAATCTTTCACCAGACCTGCAAAGTCAGCTCTCATTACAAATTGCAAAGAAATTGTAATTACAAAGGAATTATATTTGCAACTTAAGCAATTTACAACGAGTCACAACTGTCTACAATTTCCTATTTAGTTAGTGGGATTAATGAGTTATTTTAGCAATGCCACGGTATCAATTATTTTTTGACTACAATTTCAAAAACACAGTGGAAACAGTATTTTTGCATTTGGCTATGTTGTTGTCAAATAAACATAAGATGGAATGGTTCAAATGATGAAATTGATTTAAACCGTAATTTCAGTTCAAAATATAACTGACAAGTGGAGCAGGAAGTTACCTGAAAGATTGGACAATATCATTGCAGAACCTTTCTGCCACGTTGGCACCAAGTGATAACATTCAAAAATAAAGCTACAATAATATTGACAATTGAAG
This sequence comes from Rhincodon typus, assembly GCF_021869965.1. Taxonomy (NCBI): domain Eukaryota; kingdom Metazoa; phylum Chordata; class Chondrichthyes; order Orectolobiformes; family Rhincodontidae; genus Rhincodon; species Rhincodon typus. Next base: position 32,901,125 of record NC_063346.1, on the reverse strand, counting down.
GACGCATTTAGCACATTAATGTCAATGGTTTGAAGCTGTAGATATTAGTAAGTTTTGTTATATTGCACAATACATTATAACATAAATGTATTATTAATTTCCAGAAAAAAGAACGTCTACAATCAAAGCAACTTTCAAGCCTATTCTAAATTTTATCAGTAGAAATTTTAATTCCGGGTTAATCACTGCACTGAGTCTCAATTGAGTTGCATTTGAAAACTAAAATGAAAGAATTGAAGCCTTTGTGATTTTTTTTGTCAATTAAACATAGGGTGTAATGACTCAAATGATGAAAGATTGATCTAAACCCTGCTTTCACTCCAACATCTAACTAATGGGTGGAGAATTTATTTTATTCCTTTCCTCTTTTAAATCACCAGTTTTCTTTCATATTCTTCAAAGCCTTCACTCATTGTTGGATACAGTTCAAATGGTGCTGTCTCATACTTGAGGGAAAGCTTTGACTAAGAAAGTGCTGGCAACTATTCCTTATAATGACATTAGGGTTTAGTCTGATCCTCTGATTATCTGAAGTCCACACACATTTATTTCCAACATGGGTCACTGCATACTGTCAAGATCAGAAATTCTGATCAATGTTTCCTTTTATAAAGCACAGTCCAGAGCTTCTGCCACTCCCTTGATAAGAATAAATATTTAATTAATTGACTGGTGATCCAACTCAGGAATCTTAGTCTGTAAGGCTCAACTATATACTTGGTAACCTGGCTGAATTGAAGTAACCTTCAATAAGACTTCTACAGCTCACTCATGGGTTTTGAGATCTTCCCTATTCATGTAATTGAGCTTAATCAATTACCTATTCATGGAACTGAGCTTGATCAATTTATAATTATATTTAGAAACATTCAAAAGAACAAAAGGGTTGTCTAGAAAACTTTAAATCACTTTGGAAGGATACTGAGAAAAAGAAAATATTTATATATTATACACGTTGCTGTTAATGTGAAAATGATGAACAAATCACCATTATAGTTCATGTGGAAACAGTTAAATATTGTCACTTTCTGTGTTTGTAAAAAATGGAAATGGATTTGAGATTTTTTTCTCTGAGAACACTGTGCCTTTAATTTATTTGTTGATGTGATATTCACCAAGCCTAATTAATATGTAAAGAAGAGTTAATAACAGGAAGCAAAGGACACAAAAAAATTGTTAGAGGCAGCTAAAAGCTTTCAACAGCTTGTATGAGTCAGCAGCTTTTATTCACAGTGACTGCAAAAGAGAAACTTCACACCATGATGCATGAAGAAACTACCAGAATTATAACACATTCATACCTTGTATTTACTGTCATTGGTACAGTGAATGGTAAGCCTGGTTTAAAGTTCCTGAAATGTACATGAGCTACAAAGTACATTGTTTTCACTGTATTAACAACTGGTTATAAAAATTCCAGAAGGATTTAGAAATGGAGTGTGCATCCATAAAACCTCATGTTTCCTTTTGATTCTCTGATAGGAAGCTTGTTCATAAGAACAGGATGAGCACCTTAATTTGGAGAAATATGCACCGTAACTCCCACAGTGATGGCAGTGATATATCTACTGATGAAGAGCCTCTCTTTCAGCAAAGCTCCAATGAAGAAAGCAGAATAAATGTAAGTATATATTATAGTAGGAGTTGGAAACCAGTTTTTGTAATGCATTTGTCAAGCATGAAAAAATGTAATAGTTTATGAAGTAGAAAAAATGGAAGTTGCATACCAGGAGAGTGACAACATTAAAATCATTGTGCATGACATTGTGATGGATGTTGATAAAGTACAGCTAGAAATCCAAGCCAGTTATGCATGAATGTAAGTCCGCATGGATGCATTTTTACATTGTCCCACATCGCCAGTAAACTTTCCAGAATAAAATCTCTGATTTTTGTTCCCCCTATAAGTTAGAGAAGCTGCTTAAAGACTGAACATCATAAAACACGGCTCATGTGGATTTCAGCAGGTCACAGATTTAATTTACTCTGATCCCTTTGCAAAATTCTGACATTTGTAATCATCAGCTTTTGTATTTCACTGGTAGGATCTCCTAATGTTTTGTTGTGGATTTATATGTTAAAATCTGATGCAGATTATAATTGAAATGTGTCAATTTAATTCTATGATTGTTCCTGAATGGCTTCTGTACATGTCTGCTTATACTGGTCATAATTTAGGCTGTCAATGAAGGCAGAACAAGTGAAGTTCTTTGGAGGAGCTGATTTTCACTAACTGGTTCCTAATAGCACAATCACCACCAAAATGGGGCACATTTCTGATATATGCAGAATATTTCACAAATGTTGAAGCATGTATGTAGTGTGTATAACTGTATTTTGTGTTAAAAGCTGCATTCTGTTTATGCAATCATTGCTCTAGAACAGTGAAATCAATTAAACATGCAAAATAGAGAAGAAAAGCATTTCATTCACCCTTTAGGGTTTTGCATGGAGTGTAAACTTCATTTTGCACATACTGAGGAATTTATTTTTATTCCTGAAAATGGGATCAATTATTTACACGCCCTCTTCTGCAGAATGATTGTAAGAATACTTTTCATGATTATGCAGCTGTAGCTCATTGCTTGTCTTTGAATGGAGATAAGCAGATAAAAAGTGTAGCTCAGAGTCCTTACATTGTGGATCTGAAATATTTTTCTCTCGAGTTGTCAAAGATTGTTTTATTCAGGTGGAAAGCAAAATAACATCGACAAAAATGCTTTTGGAAAGCCTTTGGTTTTTTTTAAATAAATTTATGGGATCTGAATTTATTGCCTTTCCCTAGTTGCCATTAAGAAGATAGTGGTGAACTCCCTTCTTAAATCATTGCAGTGCATTTGATTTGGGAAGACTCAAAATTTGTAAGGGAGTTTCAGGGTGTTGAACCAATGACTCTGAAGGAATGGCAATATAATTCCCAGTCAAGATCGTGAATCCCTTGGAGGGGAACTTGCAAATTGTGGTGTTCCCACATATCTGCTGCCCTTGTCCTTCTAGATGGTATTAGTCCTGGTGTGGCTGTATGTTTCTAAATACAACAACACCAGCTGATCCAAAGAATACTCAGTTTAACTCAGTAACTGTCATACCCTTCATACAATAAGCCTTACCATTGCCAGCAATTCTCACTGATAATAAACTGCCAGTATCATTACTTAATGAATTCAGAGCAAATCACAGTCATTGTCCCAAAACAAAATGCTGTCCAGATTTCTCCACAGAGACAAACCAAGGCATATAACATAGTTGCAAAAATAAAGTTGCTGGAAAAGCTCAGCAGGTCTGGCAGCATCTGTGGAGGAGAAAACAGAGTTAATGTTTCGGGTCC
>NC_063346.1:32738283-32897397 GCF_021869965.1 Rhincodon typus | reverse complement strand
GTTCTGAGAAAGGGTCACCAGACCTGAAACATTAACTCTGTTTTCTCCTTCACAGATGCTGCCAGACCTGCTGAGCTTTTCCAGCAACTTTGTTTTTGTTCCTGATTTACGGCATCCGCAGTTCTTTTGGTTTTTATATAGAATATAGTTGGCCCATTTTCTACTTGATAATCTCACAGAATTCAACATCATTGGATACTTCTGGGGATGGTTTGGAATGCTGTTCAAGTAGATGATCTTTGTAGCCAGTCTTCATGACGGAGGTGACACAAACTCTTGAATGAAATGTATGTTTTGCTGCACTGAGCCCCTCCTGACATTTTAAAGTATGCTGCTCCTGCTCTTTAGTTCTGTGTTGTAGCTTCATTAGGTTGACACATTATTATTAGACTGGTGCTGCTCTTGCTACACTTTCCTGCACTCTCTGTTCAACAAGGAGGTTGATCTACCAGCCTGATGGCACTGAAAAAGAGGAAGATATACTGAGCTATTATATTACAAACTGTGGTTGAACATAATTCCACTGCTGCTGATAGCCCACAACAGCTCATGGATGCTCAGTTTGGAGTGGCTAGACCTATTCAGAGTCCGTCCCATTTAGCACAGGAATGCTACCACACAATACAATGGAAAGTATTCGCAGTGTGAATGTGGGCTCTGTTTCTGTAAGGACTCTTCAGTGGTCACTCCTGCTGATAATATCACGGATGGGCACACCTAGGACAGGTATATTGGTAAGGGTGAGTTCAAGTAGATTTTTCCCTCTTGTTGGTTTCCTCGCCCACTGCTGCAGACCCTATCTGGCAGTTACATCCTTTAAGGATTACACCAGCTCAATCAGTAGTAGTGCTACTGAGCCATTCTTGGAGATGGACATTGAAGTCTCAGAGTACATTCTACGTCCTTACCTCATTCAGTGCATCTCCAAGGGGTGTTCAACATGCAGGTCTACTGATTCATTATCTAACAGTGAGGGTTGATGTTAATCAGCAGGAACTTTCCTTGCTCAGGTTTGTCCTAATGCCATTATATTTTATGGAGAATAGAGTTCGTGTTGAGGATGCCAAGACAACTCTTACCCCAATAATACACCATAATGCCACCATCTCTGGTGGCTCTGCCCTGTCTGTCGGCCGTGCCATACACAGGGACAGTAATGGTGGTGTCTGGGACATTGTCTTTTAGGCTATGATTCTACCAGTATGACTGGGGACAGCTCATTCAACTTTGGCACAAGCCCCCAGATGTTGGTAAGCAGGTCTTTGCAGGATTAACAGGGCTGTTTTTGTCATTGCTTTCGATGCTGAGGTAATGCCAGGTGGTCTGTCACATTCCATTCCTTTCTTTAAGCTGTAGTAGTTTGATGCAACTGAATGGTTTGCTAGGCAATTTCAGAGGACAGTTAAGGATTAACCCCAATGCTGTACGTCTGGAATCACATGTAGGACAGATTTAGTTAAATGTCTACCCTTTACACTAACAGAATTCTGAAAAAAACAATTGCAATTTAAACAGAACAAAGAACGTATCTTCCACTTAGTAGATAGTAGCTAAATGGGCACCAAGATCTATGTCATTTATCTAAGTGAGGACAGCAGGTTTCCTTCTCTACAGGATATTAGTGTACCAGATGTCAATCAACAGAGGTTACACGGTTGCCATAAGGCTGGTTTCAAATCTAATTCCAGATTTTATTGAATTCAAATTTCAACATATGCAATGGTAGGATTCATTCTACGTCCCCAGATCATCAGCTTGGGTTTCTGGATCATTAGTCTACTAATATTGTAACTACACCAGTACCTCCTCTGTACTCTGCATGATCTCAGAATGTCTGAGAACGTGTATCCATGAGATCTTTCAGCATCCTTAAACCCCCATGCCATCCTTAACATTACCTACTCCAACATCCCTATTGTGACTAGTTAGTCTCTCAACACACAACAAAAAACAAACACCATCACACACAATAGATCAAAACTTGCATAGGTACAAACATTATACTGCAAGGGCCGCAAACTTCCACCTGCTTAAAAGGAAAGCCTTTAATCCTTAATTTATGACCTACACTTCTCATAGTTGGAAGACATATCTCAAAGAATATATTATTGACATGTGGGGATGGAGAGCTTAGCCAGGAAGATGTCTTGCTTTTCATGCTAATGGAAATAATGAATCCTGGATACACTATGGAAAACTTAGAAGTTAATTAAAAGCTAAGATAAAGATACTGGGATCTATTTCAGGTTTCAATGTCAGAGTGATACTATGGGTTTTGAATTCGAGAAACAGATTAGTGAGGTATTTCTGACAGCAAATACATTTGGGAAATTTAACAAGAAGGATTACGAATGTGAGCAGGCATAAACAGATTCATTTCTTCACCATTGTCATGCCTACCGTCACTCAGATGCTTCAGAATCACAAGATGGGAGAAATGATTCTGGGTCTGGTTTGTCAATGAACTCAACGTTAGGAAAGATTTTGGAAACTGCGTCAGATAACAATTGAGTTTATTATTAGAATCACTGTATAAATTCAACAGGAGATCTAAACTTGGACCTCGTTAAGCCACATGCAATATTTAAAGCCAGTCTGCACCTTTTAAAAGGGGAGGTGCATTCTAGCTGGAACAGGTGCTGGAAGTGACTGAAGACAACGTTCTGAGCAGATAGAACACTGTTTAACAATGAAACATTGTGTAGACCATGCTGGAAGGTCATCAGTAACAGCCCTGGGGGCCTTTGTGGATTGGATGGACAATAAGTGAGGGTTCCTTTATGGACATGGAGCCAGGCAGCCCACCAGACCAACTGTGAAGGTAATGACAACAGATGTCATTTACAGTCAGTGTAAATGGTGTAACTGCAAGAACCAGGATATAGTACCCCAAACAGTTGAATGAGCTCACACATGTGGTCAAGGTGAGAAAATTCATCTTGAAATGCCTTTTCCTACACATGAATTACTAGCCTCATGAACTGCTCCATTCTCATTCAGCTACCATCATTCTCAATCCCAATTTATACATCACTTCAGGATTAGACTGAAATGCTGCAAACATCATATTATGACTCACAGCCTGTACACACTGTTAGGTATGTCACCTAAACCACATTAGCTGATACACTTCCTTCTCAGAAGATGATGTTGCATAACAGGCCACAGTACCTAACCAACAGGGGATGGGGATAAATATATATCCTTACTCCATTTAACAGTCACACTAAAACAGTGGTCAAGGGGGAGCTGAAACAATCACCCTACCTTGCTCCTTTCTCTTATAAATACCAGAAGAATTGCAGCCTGGCCAGATGGTTGTGCAGGAGCAAGAAGTAGTAGAGGAAGAAAAGACTCATAATGAAGAAATACATTTGTTTGATTCATACGTGCTCAAATATTGACAATTCCACATACTTTAGAGGGTAAGGTTTTAGAGTAGATATGTAGCTCGAGTTGTGGATGTTGTAGTTGGTTGGCTCGCCGAGCTGATTCATTGTTTTTCCGCAGACGTTTCATTACCTTGCTGGGTATATGACATTGGTCCTGTCCATAGTGGGTAGTAGGTCTTTGGTTCAGGTGAGCAGTTGTCGTAGGTTTGATGTGGGTTTGTGTGCTACTCTGATGCCCAGTGGTCATAGGAGTCTTGTGTTCAGTTCAGATGTGTTCCTATTGTAAGGTAGTGTGGTGAGTGTGTCGGGGCCTGTAGTATCTTCCTAGTGTTGTATTACACAAATATTCCTAGAAGCCTGGTAGTCCATGAAGAAAGCCATCAACAAACACATAGAGCTCGACCCCATATACACGCCACTGAGAAGGAGAACTGGAAGTGAGGTAATCCAGCGGGTGGGAAAACACAGCGCTTCATCGGAGGCTGCACTGATGATGTTACCCAGCAGGGTAATGAAATGTCTGCGGAACAACGAACCAGCTCAGCGAGCCAAACAACCTCAACTTTAGAGAGGGTAGTTTTGAGACAAAAGTTTCACATTCACTGCAGGGAGCAGTTGGAGGGCAGAGCAGCAGCACAGAGCGAGAATAAAACTGATCGTGCTCAGGGCACATTATAGCTGCGAAGCAGGGCACATTATAGCTGCAAAGAAAACTGAAGTGACATGATTGGCTGGTAGGAGATCTGCACTAAATTTGAAAAAGAACACAGCAAAGAAGTATTAAGAAATTAATTAACTCATTAATAAATTTATATAATTTAATAAAATAATTAACTAAGTAGAGATGGCTGGGCAGTTGATATGCTGTAGCTGTAAGATGTGGGAGCTGGCTGATCGCATTGCAAATTGTGGTGACCACATCTGCAGCAAATGTTGGTTGCTCAAGGAACTTCGGCTCAGAGTTAATAAGCTGGAATCTGAGCTTCAAACACTGTGGCACATCAGTTTGCTTCAGGAGGTAGTCACATCTAGTAGATTAAATACTTCAAGTTCAATCAGTGATCGGGGACAGCAGGGTGTGACCTCAAGTGAGGCAGGTAGGAGGTTCCTGTATTCAGGAACAGAGGAGCCTCAGCTCTTGATCTTGTCCAACAGGTGTGAGGTACTTGCTCCCTGTGTGGGTGAGGAAAAAGGCTGTAGGGAGGATGAGCCAACTGACAACTGCATCATGGTACAGGAGGCCATTCAGGAGGGGGAGGCAAAAAGACAAGTGGTGGCTGTAGGGTACTCTATACTTCGGTGGGATTGATAGCATCCTTTGTAAGAAGGATCGAGTTGTTGTTGTTGTGGTCCAAGTTGGGATGAACAACATGGGCAAGGCGAGCAAGGCCAGCAAGGAGGACCTGTTTGGGGATTGGGAAAGAAAATTGAGGATCAGGTCCTCAAGGGTTATAATCTCCAGATTACTACCCGAGCCACATGCAGTTTGGCTGAGTTCTAAGAAAATTAGGGAAGTAAACTCGTGGCTAATGGAGTAGTGTGGGAAAGAGGGGCTTCATTTCCTGGGGCATTGGCATCAGTTTTGGAACAAGAGGGATCTGTACCATTGAGACGGTCTCCAGCTGAACCAATCTGAAACCAGTGTTCGAGCAAAACAGGTAAATAGGGTGATCACTAGCACTTTAAACTGTGAACTGGGGAGAAGGGAAGGGGAAAACGACATTGAGTATAATGGGAAATAGAAAAGAAGGCAGCATGTTAATGTGTGCAGGAGGGTTTAACTACATTGAAGACTATGAAAGAAGTTATAAAGAAGGAGAATTCAGGAGATATTATTAATGGAAATGTTATAATTCAAAAATAAAATATAAAAACCAGTATAAAGGCACTTATCTGAATGCTCATAGCATTCAAAACAAATCGACACAAATCATCTCAAATGAATAGTAGCCATTATGGAGACATGGTTGCAGGATGGTCATGACTGCAGATTAAATATCCAGGGGTATCAGACGATTTGGAAGGACAGACAAGAAGGTAAGTCGGGGTGGGTGGTGGTGTAGCTCTGATATTTAAGAATGAGATCAGGGAGGTAGTGAGAGATGATATAGGTTCTGTGGATAATAAGGTTGAATCCATTTGGATAGAAATTAAAAATTCTAAGAAGGAAACTTCACCCATAGGTGTAATCAATAGGCCACCAAATAATAACATCACATTAGGGTGGACAATCAACAAAGAAATAACTAATACCTGTAAAAATGGTACGGCAATTATCGCGGGGATTTTAATCTACATGTTGATTCGTCGAACCAGGTCGGTCAAGGCAACCTTGAGGAGGAGTTCATTGAACATATCCATGATAGTTTTCTTGAACAATATGTAATGGAGCCAACGAGGGAGCAAGCTATCCTACATCTGGCCCTGTATAATGAGACAGGAATAATTAATGATCTCATGGAAGGAGCAATCACAGTATTGTTGAATTTAGAATACAGATGGAAAGTGAGAAGATAAAATCCAATACCAGAATCCTGAGCTTGAACAAAGTAGACTACAATAGGATGAGGGAGGAGTTGGCTAAAGTAGACTGGAAGCAAAGACTTTATGGTGGGACAATTGAGGAACAGTGAAGGACTTTCAAAGCAATTTTTTAAAGTGCTCAGCAAAAGTATATACCGGTGAAAAGGAAGGCCTCTCATAAAATGGGTAATCAGCTATGGATGTCTTAGGAAATAAGGGTGCTATCAAACTGAAAGACAAGGCATATAAAGTGGCAAAGACCAGTGGGAAACTAGGAGATTGGGAAAACTTTAAAGGTCAACAGAAAACCACAAAAAAAGTATAAAGAAAAATAAGATAGATTAAGAGATTAAACTAGTTTAGAATTTAAAGGCAGATAGCAAAGGTTTCTACAAATATATGAAATAGAGTGGCTGAGGTAAACATTGGTCCTTTAGAGGATGAAAAGTGGTATTTAGTAATGGGAAATGAGGAAATAGCCAAGGCATTGAACAGCTATTTTGTGTCGATCTTCACAATGGAGGACACAAATAAGATGCCATTAATTGATGACAAGGAGACTAAGGTGGCTGAGGGTCTAGAAATGATCATTATCATGAAAGAGGTAGTGTTGGGCAAGCTAATGGATCTAAAAATAGACAAGTCTCCTGGCCCTGATGGAATGCGTCGCTGGGTGGAAAAAGGGATGGCGGAAGCAATAGCAAATGCGCTTGTGGTAATTTTCCAAAATTCACTGGATTCTAGGGCAGTTCCAGCAGTTGGAAAACAGCAAATGTGACACTACTGTTTAAAAACGGAGGTAGACAAAAGATGGGGAAGTATAGGCTGGTTAGCTTAACTTCTGTAGTGGGGAAAATGCTTAAGGAAGAAATAGCAAAACATCTAGCTAGAAATTGTCCTACTGGGCAGATGAAGCATGGGTTCATGAAAGGCAGGTCATGTTCAACTAACTTACTGGAATTCTATAAAGACATTACGGGCAAGGTGGACAATGGGGACCCAGAAGATGTGGTGTATCTAGATTTCCAAAAGGCATTTGACAAGTTGCAGCACAAAAGGCTGTTGCATAAGATAAAGTAGCATGGCATTACAGACAATGTATTAGCATGGATAGAGGATTGGTTAACTAACAGAAGCAAAGAGTGGGGATAAATGAGCACTTTTCTGGTTGGCGATCAGTGACTAGTGGTGTGCCTCAGGGATCAGTGTTGGGACCGCATTTGTTTACAATTTACATAGATGATTTGGAGTTGGGGACCACATGTAGCGTGTCAAAGTTTGTGAATGACATTAAGATGAGTGGTAGAGCAAAGTGTGTGGAGGATTCTGTAAGTTTGCAGAGGGATATAGATAGATTAAGTGAGTGGGCAAAGGTCTGGCAGATGGAGTACAATGTTGATTAATGTGAAGTCGTCCATTTTCATAGGAATAAAAGTAAAAAGGACTATTATTTGAATAGTAAATAATTGCAGCATGCTGCTGTGCAGAGGAACCTGGGTGTCCTTATGCATGAATCACAGAAGGTTGGTTTGCAGGTACGACAGGTAAGTAAGAAGGAATTGGAATTTTGTCTTTCATTGCCAGAGGGATTGAGTTTAAAAGCAGGGAGGTTATGTTATGTTTGTGTAGGGTGCTGGTGAGGCCCTACCTGGAATACTGCATGCAGTTTTGGTCTCTTTACTTGAGAAAGGATGTACTGGCACCGGAGGGGCTGCAGAGGAGATTCACGAGGTTGATTCCAGAGTTGAGAGGATTGGCCATTGAGGAGAGAATGAGTAGACTGGGATTATATTCATTGGCATTTAGAAGAATGAGGGGGGAATGTTATAGAAAGATATAAAATTATGAAGGGGATAGATATGATAGAAGCAGGGAGGTTGTTTCCACTGGCAGGTGAAACAAAAACAAGAGGGCATAGACTCAAAATTAAGGGGACCAGATTTAGGACTGAATTGAAGAGGAACTTCTTCACCCAAAATGTTGTGAATCCGTGGAATTCCCTGTCCAGCGAAGTAGTTAAGGCTTCCTCATGTCTTTAAAGCTAAGGTAGATAATTTTTTGAATAGTAAAAGAATTGAGGGTTATGGTGAGGGTGTGGGTAAGTGGAGCTGAGACCACAGAAAGATCAGCCATGATCTTATTGAATGGTGGAGCGGGTTTGAAAGGCCAGATGGCCTACTCCTTCTCCTGGTTCTTATGGTCCTATGTTCACAGTGTAACACTAGGTATAAGTGGTCTAGAGTGTAATATTATAGAAAGGATACGGCAGATCCCAGCTCATCACAAGCGAGGTCACACATGAGCTCTGTTGTACAGACTCAAATGAGGACTTCTATGGGACAACATACAGAAATTCACTGATTGGCACTCACAGAAATGAGGGGTACATTGGTCAGGCTTGCCAAAACGTTTCCAGTCACTGTCAAGCAGCAAAAGGGAATACAGCTGCAGCCTTTACAAAGTCTGTGCAGAGACATTGTATAGGGTGCTCTTAGTTTATGTTGAGGTTGACAATTGATTCCTAAAGTCCCTGAGCTGATATGATCTCCTGTTGAATGTACTTCTCCCACTCCTCCCTGCATTCTCTCGTCTAGTAGTTTGAACTACACAGTGTGCCTTAGCTCATTATTCTTGTCAGGTTTCATAACAATGGAATCTACAGGACACATGACTGGGAGCAAGTGTGAGCAGAATCTATGATTTGAAAACTAAGACCTTCATCACATGTGACACTACTCGCTGCATATTTCATTAAATAGCAGGACAAAGCACAAAACTGAAGAACCTACCTACGAACTCAACAATAGCCACTGATAATCAATTAAGCTAATCTGAAAGTTGTTGATGATCCCTTTAATTAGCATTGGTGGGAGTCCATCATGTGGCTGAATGCAAGTTAAACTCTGCGAGTTTAACAAATAACACTAGTTAGATCACTTAAGTGAAAAATTGCATCAATGGAGTCTAATCAATGTTCCACATTAATGGACATTCTGCCGACTCTGTACTCTACAACACACACTCTCAGCACCCATGCTAACAAGCTTATCAAATTGCTGTACGATAAGATCCATACCAGAGGTAAATGTGCAATGAAATGTCAATTTAGAACTGAAATGGTATATGTGCTGCAAGCCAATTTTTCCCTTTATAGAGGATTCTTCAATTATGCATCATTAGATTTTGTCGTCATCAGCTGTCCTTCAATTCAAGGATGACATCTATTCAGAGTCATGAGTTTCAGCTGAGGGCCTTCATGTAATTAAATAGTCTATTTAACAACTAGGTTAATGGCAGACAGGCAGCTATGTAAGGCTGTTACAAAGCTGGTTAGACAGGCACAAATAAACAATGAGAACAGTATTACAATGATTATATAACAAAATAATAGAATTATATAAGTAAATAAGAAGAGGTCTCAGAGTGTGCAGTAGCTTTAAAAGTTATCTAACACCTTGGAGACAGTAAATATTCCTAACAATTCCTCTGGATTGATTTTTTTGCAGAGAAGCTGCTCTTTGTCATAAGCAAAGTATTTTTTTTTAAATTAAGCAAATTTTAAAAACAATTTTCATTTCAGATAGGAAACTGATGGATTAATTCAAAGGTATTCACAACACCCATTTAATCCAGTCTGTAACTCTCAACATTATTGCCTCATTTTTATTTGAGGAAATAGCTAATGAAATTGATTACATATTGAAGAGGATCTTTGGGCAATCATGAGAATAGATAATTGGACAAAAGTATTGAAGAAAGTCAGTCAGGCATCAATACGTTTTTTAAAGAAAAGATAGGGTAAAATATCTCTCATGTCAATATTTATTAAGCCTGGCATTGGTTGTAAGTAAACTGTTAACTGCAGTTAAGTGTGAAGTGTGCAGAGTGAAATCAGGAAGAATATTTTCATATAAAGCGCTGTGAATGTTTAGTCAATTTTCAAAACTCAGGTAGACACCTTGTTAGGCGAGGATATCAAGAAATATCAATCTAAAATAAATAAATAGGTTTGAGGTATACAGGTCAAACATGATCTAATTTAATTACAGAATAGGTTTAAAGGCTAAATCTTCTACCATGTTTGTATGTGTGGTGAAAGGACTACAAACTCACCATGTAAAGCATGGTTTGATAGAGGGGATCACACTTGACAAACAGTAGACAACACCATTGACGTTGAGCATTCCCAGCTGGAAGCAATGTTTCTTACTACTTATTCTTTTGTCTATAACTATCATTGAAAACATCAAAATCTGTTTTATGAAAATCTGAAAAAAAGCATCAAGCAATTTTGTGCTGACAAGCTTCTTTTTGTAGGTTCTGCTGATATACTCAGACCAGGCTATGTTTTGCATTAATTTCAATGAAAGAAGTACAATTGCAGTTTTAATGGATTTGCTGCTTGTCGCCATAGTTTCAGTTCTTATCTTTCTTTATCTGATCTCACAGAATGCAAATTCCCAAAATCAGATCAGAATATTATTCTGTAAAAGTTCAATACTTCTGTTGCAGTCAATGATATTTTATATAGCGCCTTATAATGTGGTATTAATGGCATCATCAATATTCCGTAATATTATTTCTGGAAAGCCTCTAACAGATGTCAGGGCAGCTTTGCTTCACCTAATGTCAAAGAGCACTTATGCAGAAAATATGCTGAACAGCTTTCAGACATTTTCCCAAGTTCTTTGATCTGTGTATCCAATTGCATTTAAGTTGATACAAAAGAAATTGACAAGTAGACAAAAATGCCATTAAGATTTAAAACCATCTGAAGCAAATATTGCCCAGGCAAACAAAAAGAATACAAGAACCATTCCTGCTCTTTTTTAACCACAGAGCTGCTACAAATGTTAAGTTTGTAAAGTTCCATGTTTAACAGGTTAGATTTGGGAAATAATTTGATCGTAACACTCTTACTGCTAAATCTAACGTACATGTGTTTCAGAATTTTCACACATGATTTAGACTGACATTTCACTGCAGTGATGAGGGTGTGCTCTCTTTTAAATTGGTCTTTCTTAAAGGCATCCTCTGCTCTACTAGTTGAATTTCCATGTGTCCCTATTTGTAGAAAAACCCTGGTGAATTTTTCAGGTATCTTGGTGAAAAAAAATATCCTTTTGATCCACATAATATAAAAATCAGGCTATCCGGACATTAATGTCACTGCTTTTTGTCAAATGTTGCAGTGTGCATCTTGGTTGCCATGTTTACTTGATTATAGTGACTGCAGTTTTAAATTTTTTATTTTGCCCTGAAAATATGAACGAATAAAGCAATTTCTTTCTTTGACTACTAGACATTTTTTGACATTTTAAAATAAGTGCAAAGTGAAAATGTAAAACATTTTACAAATGAGATAGAAGTCCTAGACAACTGAAAAGGCTTCAAATAAATAAATTCTAGTGATGGGTTGTATTTATCTTAGAGTGTTGTGGGAGAATATGAAGGTAATTTGTAAGACATTGACAACAATTGCCATGATAGTCTCTTGTGAGACCTTGGGCTAGACTTAAGAGAAAGTACACATTACTATTGAGCTACATGGAATTTAGCACTAGAACAGCAAGGTTATAGACACGCTCACCGAGCCAGTATGTTTGGTTGCAAATGTTTCGTCACCCTGCTAGGTAACATCATCAGTGGAATTCTGTGTAGTGAGACAAGTGACTATACGGATACATGAACATCAACTAGCCACCAATAGACATGCCCAATTCTCACTTGTCTCACTACACGCTGACAACGAGGGACACAAATTCGACTGGGACAACACATCAATAATCGCACAAGCCAAACAGAGACATGCCAGGGAATTCCTGGAGACCTGGTATTCCAACCGGAACTCCATCAACAAACACATTGAATTAGACCCTGTGTACAAACCACTGAGAAACAAAACCGGAAGTAATACCAAAAACACCAGCAAACCGAGGCATATAAATAACAAGCGGGACAGAACACCAACACTTCACCGGAGGTGCACTGATAATGTTTCCTAGCAGCGTGACGAAACATTTGCAACCAAACCCACTGGCTCAGCGAGTATGTCTACAACCACATCCACAACCCGAGCTACAAATCTTCTCAGACTTTAAACTAGAAAAGCAACTTAGAAACTGATTAGCTTCTCCGAGGAACAATCTTTTGTATCCTGTTTAGTAAGGCTTATCTTGTGATGTCAGGTATTAGCTGTCTTATTCAACATCTTCCTACAAGTTATTTGGTTGGTTGTTTAATTCTTTATACAGTTGTTTCAAATAAGCAAAGTAGGTTTGCCAAATAGGATTACCACTGCCCCAACTATCCCATCTCTTCCTAAGACTCTGACTTTATAAATTCTTTTGATTCTGGTGTTTTACTATCCTTTCTGAACAAACAGTGCTTTGAAATGGGAGGACTGGTTTTTCGGTCATTTGAGTATAGCTGATTTATTTGTTGACCTCATGTTGACATCAATTGCGGCTGATCAGGCTCTTGGTGTCATTCATTCCGTTCATTGCATTTAATCCTAATGAGTCATGATGCTTTAGTAAGATGAGGTGTCTGCAATTTCAACATTCTGTTCCTTCAAATCTGTTAATGAGGTACAATCATTGCTAATTTGGTACATATTTTATAACAGCACCATTCCTATTGATTTCCTTGATCCACACCACTTGACCTTACTCCTGACTTGGCAGTGTATTGATACAAAACTGTCTGTTGTCATTAGCTAGTTGCTCCTGACAGAATTTATGCTCTTCGTAATAGCATTTTTTAAATTGATGGAGCCCATTTGTGGAGTCGACCACTTTGAAACAACAGTAAGATTTTTATTTTTCTACCCGTGAATTGTCCCAGTGGTGAAAAATTATTTTGGAGTGCGGTGGGTCGTAGTTTAGTAAAGCTGTGCCTGAAACATCAGCTTTCCTGCTCCTCTGATGCTGCTTGGCCTGCCGTGTTCATCCAGCTCTACACCTTGTTATCACAGAGTCTATGTTCTCCTTTAAGAAGCTTCTGACTGAACTCCACATTTAGTTTCTTCATATCACTGAAGATATTCTAGCCAACAAGTGTTGTTTTGGAATCCTAAAATTGTTACAAAGTTCTTGAAAGTTTCATTGGCAAATTGTGATCCATTGTTGGATTAACCACAACTGGGACTCCATGAGTGGCATTATTTCATGTAGGACTTTGACGACTGTGGTGGTGGAGTGTAATTTCTTTACTTGGAGGCATTGAGAAAAATTGTCGTCCACTATCAGATAACAGCCTTCAAACAAAAACAGGTCAGTCCCTACCAGTTCCCACGATCTAGGGGGAAAGGTGATAGAAATCAATGGTTCTCTTCTTTCAATGCTGTTATAAAATATTCTATCTGTTTAGTGATTGTGGCTGTACATTTGGTGAAAGCTAGGTGTCCTAGGCGTCTCTTGTCAAGGATATTACAGCTCTCAGTGAGGGAGAGATAACCAGTTTATCATGGAAAAAGAGTCATCAACCATTGTGAAGGATTTCCTACGTTCAAAATAAATTTTCATAATTATGACATTAGGTTTCTTTACCGGCCAGCCTTCTATAAATGAGTGATGTATGGTGAGACATTAGGATCCTTTTTCACGTTTGTTTTGTTGGCCATTAAGTTTTTGTTGCTCGAGTCTATGA
Source organism: Rhincodon typus (assembly GCF_021869965.1). Lineage (NCBI taxonomy): Eukaryota > Metazoa > Chordata > Chondrichthyes > Orectolobiformes > Rhincodontidae > Rhincodon > Rhincodon typus. Next base: position 32,883,832 of record NC_063346.1, on the reverse strand, counting down.
ATTGAGTTTGACCAGCTGGTAAAGAATTCACTGGCAAGAGTCTCTCTTAAGGGGACATCTGCTGATATTTATAAACTTCCTTCCATATATTCAGTCTTGAATGCAAATCTCATCAGATGAATATGAAACTATTGTATCCATGTTGCATTCTTAACATTTCTTTTTCATCTAAGTGTGAAAACAATGTTCCATGATCCGTCTCTGTCAGAACTACAGGACCAAATATGCAATCAGGAAATCTCTCATAGGTCTATGTAACTGGGAGCTTCCTTTCCAATATTGCATTCTTTATATTTTCAAGATAATGTACTTGAATTGTTAATAATTCTTTATCATGAAGAAGCTTTGTTGTTTTAAAAAACATTTTTTACTTCTATCTTCTCATTTTCCTTTACAAAACTGTTTTTAATTTCTGCTAGTTAATGTTAAAAAAAACTTTAAAATGTTCCAGAAATATCCTCCTATTTCTGCTCAATTTTTTTTAAAATGTTGCGAGATCATTGAAATACCTTGAAATGAAGAAACATATTTTTAATTTTCCCAAGATGGAGAATAAACTAAATTTTCACCATTTTCCCTTCTTTCCATTGGGTTTTTTACTCTTTTTAAAAGTATTGATGATTTGTGCTTTTTTGCTTCTCTGTAAGATTTGAGCCTTTTTATGCTGAAAAGGATGGTGTTGCACTATTTTTGCATCTCCAAGATATGTTTTGTTTGCACATCTAACATCTGTCTTCAAATGCATGATTTTTGTAATTTTTTCTTCTGCCTTGGTCTTTTTCACCCTGGCTAGTTGAGTGAAACTCTCAGTTTAATGAACTTCTTAAAGAATTTTCTTTTCAAAGTCTATTTTCTCTCTTTTCCTGACAAAGAGTTAAAATTCTTACATTAAAGGTCAAATGCTTATAGCAATATTCATTTACTAAATAATCAATTTAAGCTTTCTTTTAGCTCCTTAGCCTAGAATTCTTCCTTTAATGCAAGAACTTTAACTCTTTATTGAAGAGTTAAGTATTTTTGCTGTATTGACCACTTGACCTCTTCAGCCTAGGTTTATGATTTGGAGTGTTCTCCTTCTGGCTTTGGTAAGACTCTCTGTAGACTTCACAGGTTTTTCAGCATTTTTCACTTTCCAGCTCCTTTGAGCTTCTAATGGTGTCCTGATATTGCTTCAACAGCCTTCTTAACTGTAGGGCCTTCACAGTAGCCGACTGGCTCTGGGTGCTTCTAAACTGGTGAAAATTTAATGATATACTCATAGTTTTCTTACTGGAAATTTTGTCTTGTTTCTTCTCCTCAAATGGCTGTGGCTTTTGTTGAGGATTCCAGTTGCTTGCATGTTATATGAGACATAATGCCCACTTGTTGCCACTATGGCAGCTTTTTTCATTCATTCATTTTTGAGATGTGGACATCACTGCCTGGGCCAACATTTAATGCCCATCTGTAGCTGCCCTTGAGAAAGTGATGAGCTGCCTTCTTAAACCACTGCAGTCCATTTGGTGTAGGTAGAACCAAAATGCCATTAGAGAGTGAGTTCCAGGAATTTAGCCTAACAACACAGAAAGAATGTGAATATATTTTTAAGACAGGCGGTCTGTTGTTATCACATCCCGTGGTACAATCTGAAATGCTTTGGATTGATCCCCTGCCACCAATCCTTCTTATTTGTCTTAGTCTAAATTAATGATACCAAGCAAATTCAGAAGAGATGCTCAGTTTTATTGAACAGAATAGCTTTATTGCACTGTACTTAATTGTTAATCATTAATTACATTGCACTTAGTTACATTGCATCTGAATTATGATAATTTCCAGTGAGACCTCAAACCAGATTTAAGGGTAACTATATTTTATTGTTTAGCCACATGGAACTTAGCTCTTAGGGCAACAACATAGAAACCTGCTAGTTCCACCCAAATACAATGCTTTATGTCCTGATGGGCAAAGCTTTCTTGCGATGTCATTTCATCCTTTTAGGTACTAACTCTCTTAAAGAGCACAGGCAATTGTAGAGTACTGCATGTAGGGAAGACAAATAAATTATGCTTTAAATAGCCAGGCATGAGGTTGAAAGTAATCTGGAAATCATATCAGAATTAAGACTCAATGTGTCCAAACAATGGAGGAAGAAAACAGGAATGTTAATAGAATATTAAATTACCAAACTGAGTACAAAGGTGAATACAAATCAGAAGAAGTTGTGATCAGACTGTATAATGCTGTGGATCTTCAATGTTGTATTATAGTCTGGTTGCTAAGAAGCAAAGAAGACATTCAAGCACTGAAAATATGGTATGCAGACAAAAGCCAGAAGGCTAGTTTTTAGCATTTGGGATCTGTATTTAAGGAAAAGGTGGAAAGGACTTGAGTTTTTCAACCTGAAAGAAGAGATATCTGAGACATGGTCCTACAGAGATATGTGAGGTAATAACTGTTATGGAAAGAAATAATCTGGAATGTCACTTTAAATTAAACAGCAGGCAGAGAACAAAGGGGAAATAATTGAAAGTGGATGAAATAATTTTGGGAATGGTATCAGGAGGTCTTTCATATACAGAAAGCTTAACACTTGGAAAGAAGTTCTCTCTTAAGAAACAACTTAATTTCACAATTCAGATATCTGAAAAAACAATTCGCTCCCATATCTTCTCCAAACAACAAACCAACTCCATCCTGAATTCCTTTATCAAACTAACCTCCACCATACTCTCAAGTCTTGCATTCTAGACCCTAGCCACTTGCCATATGAAAATGTATTTTCTAATGTCACCATTGCTTCTTTTGCCAATTACCTCAAATCTATTTTGTTCGAATCTGTGATGAATTTAAACACATTTTTGAAATCTCTTCCCAACCTGCCCTTCTCCAAAGTGAACTATCCCAAATTCTCTAATTTATCTAAATTACACTGTAATCCCTCATCCCTGAAACTGTTTTCATGAATGTTCTCTGCACCCGCTCTAATGTTTCCACATCTTCAAGTCTACATTACTTCCTTGCCTTTGCACTTTCTAGCTCTATTGATAAAACAATGGACAATGAAACAGTAATCCTGCTCATTCAGAATGTGAAGTCTGCTTATGAAAGAAGTTGGCAATTCTGAATGCAAGAAAATAGAGACTGCAGACCTATAACCTTTGCAACAATGTAAATAGACAACCAAACCTGTCAGGATTAAATCTTTGTTATCAGAGTTATGGCTCTGACTAATCTGTTACTAAATCCATTCAAGCAATGGAAATAAGCAGGATTTATCACAGGTAAGCAATTTTATTTGATCTTTAACAATTATTTCATTAAGGCATCCTTTATGCAAACTTCTTGCAGTTAGTATTGCCTGGAAAGAGTGTAGATTATTGGTTAGTTATGTGTACAGCAGGGCTTATGATAGCAACTGTATCATGTAAAGTATCAACTCAATTTGCTGCTTACAAATTTACTGAATAGGTAACTGTTTTGATACTAAATATAATCTGACACCTGGGAAACAAATAAATTAAGAATATTTTATTTTTAAAAGAGACAGTTCTTGAAGTTCTCAAAATGATGTGGGTCCATGGACATAACCTGACAAGCCATATCAGAAATATGACAGAGTGATTTAATCACACCAAAAGAAAGTCATGTGCAGAAATGTTGCAGTCACTTGTTAATCTTTTGTCAGTTACTAATTGGGAGAAGAATATTGACATAAACTTTACATGCATGAAGAGCCAGTTGGAATGCTGAAAATTTATTCCCTTTCTTAAAAAAAAACTATGTCCTTTTGTTCCCCTTCCCCAATTCTGATAGATTTCTGAAAGTGTTGATAAATCCTTAGAACATCTGGATTACAAACATTGAACACATTGCATAAAGCTTGATTTTAGCTTTGGTATCCAAGAAGAGAGTAGGGTTGCATCATTTGAAACTAAATGTGAAAATTGTTCATAAATAAAAATTATGGAATAATGGAATATTTTCTTATCTTCAGTGGAAAAGCACTAGGTGTAAGACTGATCATACTTAACAATTTGATTGAAGTTACCATTCTGTAGAAAGTTGTTTGATTTGATTTATTATTGTCACATGTACCTAGGTACTGTGAAAAGTTTTGTTTTGCGTGCAGTACAGGCAGGTCATACCATGCAAAGTGTATTAGGGTAATAGAACAGAATGAAGAATGCCATGTTATGGCTGCAAAAAAGGTGCTCAGAGCACGAGATCAACTTTACATTTAAAATTTGAGAGGTCCATTTAAAAGTTTAATAACAGCAGGTAAGAAGCTGTTCTTGAATCTATTCATACATGTAAACAAACTTTTATATCTTCAATCTGATGGAAGAGAGTATAACTGGGATGGGAGGGGTCTTTGATTATTTTGGTTGCTTTCCCTAGGCAGCGGGAAATATAATTGGAGTCAATGGATGGAAGGTTGGTTTGCGTGATGGACTGAGTTGTGTTCATGACTCTCTGTAGTTATTTGTGGAGTCAAGGTGTGTACATCTGAGGGAGTCTTGAGAGGCACAGGATGCATGTATATTGTTAAATAAAGTGATAATTGCGCTAAAATCAGTCATCATTTATCCCATCACTACACCTTCAGTAACCCTGGGTGAAACCTTCACTTATACAGCGTGTGTATCTAGTGTTGTTGGTAATCAGAAGGGTCAGCAGTGTTTAATTGACAAATCAAAACCTTAAGATGTAATATTGAACGTTCCCTTACTTAGTGGGGAACAACATATACATGGTTGGAGAAACTTCCGAGGGATTCAACCTACAAATTGGATCATAACACCAATTAATTTCCACCCCAGAGATAGTAGAAACTGCCGATGCTGGAGAATCTGAGATAACAAGGTGTAGAGCTGGATGAACACAGCAGGCCAAGCAGCATCAGAGGAGCAGGAAAGCTGATGTTTCGGGTCTGGACCCTTCTTCAGAAAATGTGTTCATTTTCTGAAGAAGAGTCCAGACCCGAAACATCAGCTTTCCTGCTCCTCTGATGCTGCTTGGCCTGCTGTGTTCATCCAGCTCTACACCTTGTCATCTCTTAATTTCCACCCCATTTGCCTTTCCTCCCACCTCCTCAAGTGGTGACTTCTCTGGAATAGATTAGGTGATATTAAAAATATTTATAATTGCCTCACCCAGAACATTCACTAAGGTCAGTTCCAAATCCTTCAGGTGCACAAAAATAATGTCCTGGTGTTACATTACACCAACAATTATGCTCTAGGGCAACATCTGATGTCCTCAGCATTCACATTGCCTGTCACTTACTGATGTGCTTTTGCTTCTCCATTATCTTCAAAGGCTTTTCATTCAGGACCTCAAATAGGATTTCCAAATTTGTGATCTGTCCTCTGCACATCCACATTCAACCCATAGAAACATTTCCAAACCTTCCATTACTTACATCAGCTATGCAACTCATTAGCTGTTTAAGAAGAGTGAGTAGATGACTGTTACAGATATGCCATGATTGGCTATTCTTTCATTCATGCTAATGAAATGGCACTCCCCCAAAACTACACACTACTTCCATCTCATTAGAGGACCATAAACAAAATAGAGAATTGTGCTACTTTTCAACAAAATAATAAATATGGTTACAGTTATTTCTTTGCAGTGAGTTTGGATTGCATTTCTTTTTAGTTCTTGGATTATTTAGGTATCTGCCATTCTGCAAATCCTAGGATTATAACCTGTATTTATAGTTTCTTTTCTGTTCCAGGTAATAAGGAACATCAACACATTTGCTAGAACAAAGACCATTGCTCAGGGCTTTCTAGATATAGCTCTATTTACTGCAAATGCATCACAGATGAAGCATCTCCTGCAACAAGGCCCGGAACTACAGTTTTACTATTTCCTATTTGTTCTATTGGTATGTATGTGAAATACCCTTTGCTATACAATGTGAGCACAGGCCCCAGTGTTTAGGATGTACAACTAGCAAAAACAAGATTTTTTTTTTGCAAATTATTGAATTCAACATTACATCATAAGAACCCATATTTGTGGCAATACCTTAGATTTTGTTAACCAAAATCATTTTACTTTCAAATCTCTCATAGCAACTTGTTAAAATGAATTCAGTAAAATCTGTCATTTGTAGGATAGAACCAGAAAATTAATTATCAAGCTGCTGCATTAGTGTGAAGACAAAAGTATCTGAATAATGCCCTTCACAGAAAGGAAGTGGCCACCCTTGGCTTTTCAGATCTACACATGACTTCAGACCTCATGCTGAATGTCTAATCCCATCTGCATTGCTAGAAAATTTCATTCAATTACTATGGCACCAATGAATGGGAAATTAATACAGCCCTGTCAGTACTAACAGCACTCACAAACAATTTTTTTAAGGAAATTTGATTAAGTTCTATTTGCTAAGACTCAGTTTAAATAACCTGTCAGTGATCACCTTCGTAGATTGGGTAGTTTGAAGAAGTAAGGGTGCAGTTATTCAATATTTGGTGAGCAACCTCTTAAAAATGTCTTAATTTGTCAAATAAGACTACACACATCTTCTTAAACTGTTTACTTGCAAGAAATGTGCAGGCAGAGAAGCAAGATTAATTCTAAAATTAAACAGTGATATATTTAAAAATGCTACAAGAATATGTAACAAAAATAAGTGTAGGTATATATCAATGATAAATTGTTTTATATTTAGAGTAATTCATGTTAAAAATATGGGGTTTTGTATATTGCCATATGTACAAATTGTGTCAAATGTTAACATTTATTGTTTTACAGTGCATCTCTATCATACTTCAGTTGATTGTTGCAGCCCTGTTAATTTATAAAGGATCAAAGAACATAGAATGTGATGATCCTGAGCGAAAGCTCAGTGACAGGTATATTAGTTCTTATCATATATATGCAGCTTGAAGATTTATCTTGTCTTTCATTTGTTAGCTCGTCTATTAAGATTTAACTTAAAGCAGACAAAAGAGTTCTTCTGTAAGTGCATGCTCATGGAATAACTAAATAAAAACACAGGGGTAAAATTGAGTTACAAAAGTGCAGTTCCCCCAATACTACCTAACGAACACTAAAGATCATAAAATTTGAAAAGTTATGAGCAGAGCAAATCAGTTCTTTGCTTCTTTTGCACTGGTTTAAGAAAATTCATAATGAAAGGTAATCCTGCCCACAGAACTAGCCATGCCCACCAAACTAACCACACCTACAAATCAAATGAATGAGCACAACGAATTTTTGCTAATTGTGCCAATTTGCGGGCTTCCAAGGAGACTCATCATATCAAGTTATATTTTAGACAGGAGATTACTCAAAAGATTTTTTTAACTTCAGTATTGAAACAACTTAATTTGCAAATCAGCTGCCTACTGCACTCCACAGCATCAAGGAAATGGTTTATCAAGTCCTTTTTTTAAAAAAGTTGCTATCGCTTATTTAAAATCTAGTTACTAACATTAGCCAGTGGATTGGACTTGCTCAAAATCTTTTTTGGGTGTCAAACTCCTTTTTAGCTCCATTAATAAAACTGAAACAGGGACCATGCTTATGCACCTTAAGGACAACTTCTAATTCAAGAAGAACAAAAGAGCTACATTTGAAACAAATGTCCAATTGCACTGAACTTTATGGCAAGGTTATGCTTTTGATTATGCAAATAAGTTTGAATAGAAACTTGAACTATAACTTAATTTTGGAGCAGCAATGCAATTTTGACAAGATTGTTAATCGCACCCAAAGTGAAGAGTTGGGCTATAATTCTTATTGACAGGATCAAACATTCTCCTCATAGTTCCACCAGCTAAGTGATAAAGGAGCAAAAAGAACTGATGCATCTAAAATGTACAAAATGATGAAAATTTTCCAGCTTGTAAAGCATATTGCCAATATTTCATCACAATACAGATCTTGTAAAAATGGAAACAGACTTTCAAATAACCCTATAAATATCATGCCAGTATTTTTTTAATTTCCATAACTAACATTTTGATTCAAAACAGTGATTTCTGTCAATCATTGTTCCAATGTTTTCTAAAATGCTCATGGTGCTTTCCCCAAAATGTTGTTCATTAATTGGTGTCTTTCTCTTAAGCAGAAATAATAATACTTAACACAAAATGTGATTTCTAGCCATAAAAGTAAAACAAAAATACTATGATTTAATTCATTTTATTTTCTTTGTTCTTAGTTGGGCACTACAACAGTCATCGAGGACAAACTGTACAAGAAATGTTTGCACTTGCAACCTTACTCATTGCACATAAGCAATCAAATCAGAAGTTTTAAACTTATTTTGATAAGATTTAGTCCATGCTGCACATTCCACTTGTTTTACTTTGCTTCAAAAGGATATTTTATAACTGGGCTAAAAGCATAAGATTAATATTTCAGAGAGATTGGAGCAAAGAGTGATGTTATTTATGTGATCTCTCTTCAACATTCAGTGACCTCCATTGAGGTCAAAATCGAGTTTGTGAAAAAACTCTTTATGATTTTTACATTGTCCACAGTAGGAAGAGAAACTACATGCTCATCAAGAATGACTGCTACTGACCTGGAAGGGAAATGGATTAGAAATCTGAAGTGAAATTGCCTAGGCTCAGAAATATTGTACATAACCACAGTGAATGACAGTCTGGAGTAGGAAAATAATCTTTTCGGCTCTGTGGAATGTTGTCATCTGGATCAGAAAGAAAACCTATCTGGTCAACAGTCAAAAGCTATATTTAACTGAGGGAGAGTTGTATGTAACAGTAAGCTAAGACTGCCAGGGATAAGAAAACGAAATAATGAGTATTGAACATCATTTTGGTCATATAAACTATAGGTTATTTTATTACTTACTTTTTTCAATGTTTTAATTGTACAAGTATGGCTGGTTTTAATGTACTTTATTGTTAATTGAAAAGAAAGGATACAGCATCTAGCCATATAAGATGATAGTTAGGGACACAGCTGTGTGCTGTTCTGGTCACTCTATTACAGGAGGGATGTGAATGCACTAGAGAGGGAGTGGACGAGATTCACCAGGATGTTGCCTGAGATGGGGCATTTCAGCTGTGAAGAGACTAGACATGCTGGGTTGTTCACCTAAGTGTAGAAAATACTGTGAAGGGAGCAGCATTTCCTCTAAGTTGCAATGTTCCACACAATGGCAATTGATGTGCTGACATGGATTACAGTATTGACTTCTGTTTCCAGAAGTCATTGCAATGCATGGACCTCAGAGGTTTGTAAAGAGGAATGAAAGATCAGGGGGAACATGGGAGTCCTGACTGAGACGTATAAAATTATGAGGTTCACAGCTAGGTAGATAGAAATAAACATTTCCCCTTAGTAGAGGGATCAATAAGCAGCGACTATAGATTTAATGTAAAAATTGGAAGTTGGAATGATTTTAGGAAAGAATCCTTTCACCCAGAAGATTGTGGGTATTTGGAATTTACTGTCTGAAGGGGTAGTTGAGTCTGGAGCCATCACAACATTTAAAAAGTCTAGTGATCATAATTCTATTTGTTTCAAAATGGTTATGGAAAAGGATAAGCCATCCATAAAAATTAAAGCTTTTAATTGAAATAAGAAAAATGTTAATGGTATGAGACAAGAACTTTTAAAAATTGATTGAAGTAGGCTGTTCGCAGGTAAAGGGATATCTGATAAATAGGAGGCATTCAAATGTGTGATAATGAGAGTTCAGAGTCATTACGTACCTGTTAGAATTAAAGGTGTGGCTGGTAGGATTAGGAGCAATGGATGAATAAAGATATTGAGGTTCCAGTAAAGAATAAAAAAGAATCATACATTAAATATAGACAACTGGGTCCAAATGAATCTCCTGTACAGTATAAAGAATCTAGGGGCATTCTTAAGAGGGAGATGAGGAAGACAAAAAGAGGATATGAGATAGCCTTGGTAAATATAGTTAAGGATAATCCAAAGAGATTCTACAAGTACACTAATAACAAGAGAACAACTAGAGAGAGGTAGGGCCCCTTAAAGATCAAAGTGGTCATCTTTGTGTTGAACCTCAGGAGATGGGAGAGATATTAAATAATATTTCATGTCACTTTTTACTGTGGAGAAAGAAATGGAGGCTAGGGAACTCAGAGAAATAATTATTAATGTTTTGAAAACAGTTCATAGTACAGAAGAGGAAGTGCTGAAGGTCTTAGAAAATATAACAGTTGATAAATATCTGGGACCTGATCTAGTGTATCCCAGGACTTTGTGGGGCACCTTGAAGAAATATTTGTATCATCTGTGAATACGTGTGAGGTGCCAAATGACTGGAGAGTGGCTAATGTTGTGCTTTTCCTTAAGAAGGGATGTAAGATGAAGCCTGAGAACTGTAGACCTGTGAGTCTGACTTTGGTGGTGGGTAGTTTGTTGGAGGTGATACTGAAAGGTAGAAGTTATATGCATTTCGAGAGGCAAGGAATGATTAGGGATAGTCAGCATGGTTTCCTGCAAGAGAAATTGTGTCTTATAAACTTGATTGAGATTTTTGAGGAAGTAACCAGGAAGATTAATGAGGGCAGAGTGGTAGACGTTGTTTATTTGGATTTTAGTTAAGCCTTTGTCTTCATTGCTCGGATCTTTAAGGATAGGAGTTGGGACATTATGTTGAGGTTGTACAGGACATTGGTCAGGCCTGTTCTGGAGTACGATGTCCAGTTCTAATCACACTGTTATAGGAAGGATATTATTAAGCTGGAGAAGGTTCAAAAGAAATTTACCAGGGTGTTGCTGGGAATGGAAAGTTTGAGTTAAAAGCACAGGCTGAATAGGCTGGGACTTTTTTCACTGGAGCATAGGGGTTTGAGAGGTGACCTTATGCAAGTTTACAAAATCATGGAAGTAATAGATAAGGTGAATGGCAGATGTCTTTTCCCTAGGATGGGGGATTTCAAGACTAAAGGGCATACTTTTAAGGTGAGAAAGAAAGATTTCAAAAGGACTCGAGGGGCAACTTTTTTTACACGGAGAGTGGTTCGAGTGTGGAATGAAGTTGTGGATGTGGGTATAATTACAATGTTTAAAAGACATTTGGATAAGTTCATGAATAAGAAATAGTTGGAGTAATATGGGCCAAGCGCAGGCAGGTGGAACTAGTTTAGTTTGAGATTATGATCAGCATAGACTTGTTACACCGAAAGGTCTGTTTGTGTGCTATATGACTCTATGACTCTAAGTATTTAGATGATATATTGAAGTGCTACAGGATCAAGGCTTCTGGCCAAATATTGGAAAATGGGACAACAGCAGATAGATTCTTGCTGACAGGCATGGGCATAATAGGCCAAAGGGCATCTTTCTGCGCTGTAAAACTCTATGACAATCTAGTATACAATGCTAAAGGGAATGACCGCAGTATTTACATGAAATTTAGGAGCAGTTGCAGGTGATCCAACTCTGTTGCAGATCTGGGCACCACACCTTATGAAGGATATATTGATCTTGGAGAGAGAACAATATAGGTTTACAAGAATGATACCTGGACTTCAGGGGTTATGAGGAGAGATTATACAAATTGGGCCTGTTTTTTCTCTACAATTTAGAAGGTTGAGGGTTTATCTGATCAAAGTCTTCAAGATATTGATATGAAAAGGCAAGCCAAAAAAAAGTAAATTATTTCCACTGGTTCTAGAACAAGGGGATCATAGTCTGAGAATAAGGTCAGAACTAGGTTCAGGAGAGATGTTTGGAAGCACTTCTGCACACAAAGGGTAGTAGATGTTTGGAACTCTTTTCGACAAATTGCAGTGAATGTTGGGTCAGTTGTTAATTTTAAATCTGAGATTTTTTTTGTTAAGCTAACGTATGAAGGGATAAGGGGCCAAAGGCAGGTATATGTAGTTAGGCCACAGAGCAGCCAGGGCCTCATGAATGGTGGAACAGGCTTGAGGGGCTGAATGGTCTAATACTATTCTTATATTCCTTTGCAATGCATTCGCTCCTTTGAAAAGATTCTCTGTCTGAAAAACAGTCTGATTTATATGTTTAGATGTCTGTCAGGTGGGGAATACTCCAGTAAAAGGCAGTGTTCAGCTGTTGTTGAACTGTACCCACAGGAAAATGGAATGTGAGGTGGAGTAGAGTAGCATGGGTGGGAATGCTAGTGTGCTAAGCACAGAATCAGAAAGAGAGTGGAGGTCAAGGGGAAATCAGGGGCTAGGAGGGTGATGAAAGGAAGGGATAGAGGGAGGTAGTGGCAGGTTGCTCACATATTGACTGGTTGGATCAGCTCCTCCTGATCTACAACTAAGGTACTAGCCTGATGGATTCAAACTTTTCACCTACTTTTATCTGTTGATTCACCCAAGGCCCAAGAAGACTGGCCAAAGTAAGTTAAAAATAGAAATTCTGTTTAAAGAAATGCATGAAACCTCTTTAAAAGGTTTCAGTGATTGACCTGTCTCCTGAGAGTAAATTGATCATCAAGTCTCATGCTGCCTCTGCTAAATCTGCACAAGTTCAAGGTGATTATGTCCCAATTTCAGATTTTTACTGCTTTAACTGCCCTTCCAACCCAAACAACCCCATTATTTTTCTAAATTATGCAATAATTTTTGATTTCATTGAATGTCAGTGTTATGCCTTTGAAAGAGTTGAGTTAGGACAGCTTATGACAACTCCCACTGAAAATTCAGTGACAAATAAGTGATACAATACAAATGAGTTCCCAAATTTGGTCCAATAAACTTAGTATCCATTATTGTTTTATTTGTTTTTGTAACCTCAATGATTTAAAATAAAGGTCTACTGAGCAATTAGTTAATTTTGTCTCTGCATGTTACATACTTATACGGCCAAGAAAATCCAGTCACTAGATCATTGGAAATCTTACGTGTGGAATCCTGTGGAAATCTTGACATACAGACCTCCATGAGAATAGCCCAGGATTTTCAACTACTGGTCAACAATTCTCCTGGCAAAGCAATTCTCCCGAGTTGCAAAGCAACAACTGGCATATGACCATTAGAAAAGTAACAACTGCCCCTTGAGATGAATTTGCATCTTCCATTTCAATCAACACTAGACACCTACTCTATACAGGCATAATTTATGTTCTGCAGAAGTGAGCTATAAAATAGGAACATTAAAAACGGAATAGCCCAATCAGCCAATCAAGCCTTCATTCAAAATGATCATTGTTGATTGAACACTTAATGGCTTTTTAAAAACACCCAATCTCCAAAGCCCTGTACTCACCAACATTTTTAGATTGTACCCTTGGTTCTAGACTCTGTAACCAGGAAAACATCTTGCCTGCATCTATCCTGTCCATCCACTTAAGTATTTTGTACATTTCCATGAGATCACCTCTCATTCTTCAAAACTCCGGAGAATATAAGCCCAGTAATAATGGAAAGTAGTGAACATCACATCATTACATCATACAACATGTCCACCCGTTTTAAGGTGGACTTTTCAGGAAATGGGCAAAAATAATGTAAACCTATGAATTAGTGAGAATGTGAACAATTACAGATCTCACACATATCCTGGTGCAGTATACCTTGGACACTGGAAACTAAAAGGCACTGTGTAGTTAATTTTTGAACTAAGATCAATTAAAAACCTTTTCTAAAGGATGTTGATGCATATTATGCAATAAGAAAATTACTTCCAGTCACCAGCATATTATTTCACACCAGAAAGTTCTTGGATTCCATTCAAATATCAGAGAGAAGCAGAGAAAGAGAATAAGGGAGTTCAGTTGATTCAAAGCAGCTCTTTTACATTGGCCAAATGCCAGTAAGACTTTTGGTATTAATGTATTCACATAGTAATTATTTTATCATCATGATAGAATTTTCCTGCAATTTTCAGTTAACTAGGTAGCCAGTTACATCTCCTGAATTTTTACTGCTTTGTTTAGACATGCAAATGTTTTAACTGTGGTCTCAGCATAAAGCTACAGTTTCACTCCAGGGTGTTTGTAAAACAATTGCTTTGTTAATGGAGCATAGCATACAAAATCTTGCAAATGGCTGCACTAGATATCCTTTCAATTGTGTCAGAAATTAAATTATTTACTAAATGAAGCTGATAGAAGTTCTGCCAATTTAAATTAGATTCAGAAGATAGACCTGATTTAATATTTTAGTGATGCCACTAAACTGTTTTGGAACCTCAATGCATGAACAAGTGTAACAGTATGTGCTTAATCACATTAAGTAATGACATTATTTGTTGACTTATTGATTTATTTATTGTTGTGACATTGCTATAGTTTTACAGCTTTTGTGGGTTGAGCAAGTTTTAATTGAACATATTAGAGGAGAATCTCTTATTTGTAGTAAAATCATGAATATATGAAAATATATTCTGCAATTTCACTGAATGACTTACCCCATTGTGCACTTCCAAATGTAACCTGATCTCTGCTCATAATCATTATCACCAAAGTGTTTAAACCATCTGCTATTTGTATTAGGCAATTTCTGAGGTTGAATATGGCAAGACACTTATGAACAGTTAATGTGTGGTTTTCCTGCCCTCCTTCTGATTCCATGCCATGTATGAGCCAAATACTGTAAGGGGTTTGCCCTTGGATCTCCATGGATCTTTGGGTTTGCAATGGTTCATTGGCAGGCAACAGTGCCATGTTTTCTGGTATCACTTGTCCTCAAGTGCAACCAAGCAGTGATCCAGAAAGTTAGGTGGGAAACTACCCTCTCTCTCCCTCTCTCTCTCACACCTCACTTACATGTCTCAGAGGGGACTACAGCTGTTCCAAGCACAGACCAAGCTCCAGCCTCGCAAATCCTGGGGTGACATCAAAGGATAAAGATTCAGTGATAACAATTTCCACCCCTCTTTTTACTAATCAGTGTCTCTGATGTTAAGCAATCCCAAGCCACGGGTTGGGAAAATCAATCTTATAATCCCCAGATATTCTCTCCCAACAACGTCGCTGAACCCCAAAAAGCACAATTTCATGCAACAGCAGATCTGTTTCCAACTATGTATTCCTCTTTGTGAGACTAGTAATTTCATATTTTTGTTGATGATTGGGTTGAGACTGCTAGTGGCCACAGCTGGTGACAGGTTCCTGAGAGCAAAATTGAGATAGTCATCGAAAGCCTCATTGACCAACCTCCAAATGATTGTGTGGTGGTAGTTGTGGAGATAATCATGACCCCCAATGGCATTGCCAGTGGACCCACCACTGGGTGTATCAGTAATACATGCAAATCTTAATTTAAATGTCCTAATGTTGGTTCTCATTACAGTGGATTATCACTCCATATTTATAAGTAGCAGATCTGGGCTTTCACATGTAAGCACCAAGCTGGCAGTCAACGTGAAAAAGTCATCGTGTCTTCCACCATGACCTTGGTGTATTTGATTCCTGACTCTTTCCTCTTTGTTTTCAGAGTACATCTACTGAATAATATTGTGACCGGTTTGATCCTGGTGATCACAGCTGTCAATATTTTCATCACTTCATTCTGGTTCAGTCCTTCCCAGTCCAAGCTGGAGGAGCAACGCCTCGGTCAAGTTGTTACCTGCACCAACTGTTGACCAGCGTCTACACACACACAGAGTAAAACCGGCTGCAGAAAAATAAAGAAGAACTGGACAAGTCAGCCGCTCCATCACCTCGCTCTTTTGTTTAGGCATCTTACCATCAGCAGTATGTGGATTTCGGTCTCTGTTGGTGATTGAGAGACAGACGCACACAAACACACACACACTCTCTCTGACAGTGTTGTCCAGGGTGCCGACAATACCGCTGTTAGTTTTATACTCTACACTCCAGAACAGTTAAAAATGTCGAGCAACGGACGCCGTCTCCTTCGGGATGAGAAATCCGCGGGATTTTTGCAGTGGTGGCTTGACTCAGAGCTCTGGGGACATAAAACGATGTTCACGTTAATTATCAAACTGAACCACTCTCAAATGTCACCGTTAAAAGGATGCGGATTCCAACAGGTTAAATCTCAAGAGTTGGTTACAGCCTCTCGAAGTCTTAAATAAAACCCAGAAGTGTGGAATGCTGGAAGTCTGAAACAAAAACAGAAATAGCTGGAGAAACTCGGTAAGTGTGGCAGCATGTACGCAGTGAAAGCAGAATGCAGGTTTCTGGGTATCCACCTGATCAAATTTCTGATGAAGAGTCATCGGACCCGAAACGTTGACTCTGCTTTCTCCCCACCGGCACCAAACCTGCTGTGTTTCGCCAGCTATTTCTGTCTTTGCCTCTCGACTTCTTCACTTGTTATTTTTTTGACGGGTTTGGGATGGAATATAGTGAGAGATTAAATTTGGAAGTATATTTGAAATGTTGCAGACTCTCTTTAGTTTAATCCATCTGCCAATGTATTCGGTTGGCCACAGATGGGCGGATAACACGCGTCCAAAAAGCGAATTTACTCTCAAACCACTGCATGCTGGAAATATCGGAGACTGAAATTAAATGCTTGCAGACAGCGAATTCGGCACCGGAACATCCAACAACGTCCCGTTCAAGATCATTGCCCTGCAGAAATTCTCTCTTCAGATGCTGTCTGATCTGCTGAGAATTTACCAACAGTTTCTGTTCTGATTTTATTGTCGAGTTTATTGGCTCCTGTGATTTCAAATGGAAGTGTTCCTCTCGAGAAATTACATTTAAAGCCCTCCAAAACGACAGAGGAGCAAAACGCTGCTGATGCTGGCGATTTGAAATAAAAACTGAAAATGCTGGAGAAACTCAGCAGGTTGGGCAGCATCTGTTGAGAGATAAACATTTCAAGTCTTGGTCGGAATTTTGACACTGAAGAAGGTTTTGAAGAAAAGTCATCTTGGATTCCAAACGTTATATGTGTTTCTGTCTCTAACTGACTTTACTGAGTTTCTCCAGCATTTTCTGACTTTGTTCCTTTAACTCCTGCCAGGGATTATATCTGACGTAGATGTGAGTTTTACAACGATCTTTTAAAAAAACACAAAAATTCTTATGGAAGGATGTTTAGTTGCATAATTCTCATTTCATTGATCAGTGGCAGCAATCCCCGGGTTAATACTGAAATAACAGGCCTCTTCCGTACAGCCTCCCTGCAGGTATCAGTTCCACGCCTGCTTGTCACGCGTTGCTTGAGAACCGCTTTTAGTCTGAGCTGAAATAAAAGCAGAAAATATTGGAAATACGCAGCAGTTCTGATAGTATCTGTGGAGAGAGATGAGCAAGTCTAATATTATCATTGTTCAAAGCGTGTTTCCCAATCAGCAATGCATCAACACACAGGGAAAGTGCAGCTACATCAGAAAGTCATTGATGCAAGCTTGTGGCAAGATGAAAATGGAGCTCTTTCCAACCGAATAAACCCTCGACGTTAGATCCAGAAATTTGTCGATGTTCCCGCATGATGACGGGGCTGACATTTATGAGATTATTCGACCATATGAGAAGTTTGAGCCAGATACCTGGCTCACTGCAAATTAATCGCATTTTGCTTTTGCTTCCAGATTTTATTTTGTTTTCAGACCTTTGATACAAATGAGAAAGGGCGCTACAAATAATGTCCGGTCTAAATGGGAGGTTGATGGCGGCGCACGCTGCATTACTAAATTTGCTATGGGATGATTAACAGGCGACAAGTTTTACACTATGTGGGTAGGTTAGTATTGCTGTTTGGCGAGTGTGCCTAGGCCATATACTAATATTATGGAACATGGTCGAGGGCAAGTCTAAGAAGGTAAGTCTTTAAAAAAAATAAATGATTGTCACAGACTTTGACAGTGTAGACGGTGGCTATTTGGCCCATCGTGTCTGCTGCTGCTTTTCAAATGGGCCAAATGATTGTATCAAGATGATGTGGTTTGTATTCGACCAGGTCACCAAAGAAAGCAGTACTTTAGCAGCTTCCAACTTGAAGCAGCATTTAAACCAGATCATCTAACTGAGAAAGAATTATTTAGTGTCCTAGAAAAAAATGTCCAAAGTCTGCTCAGGCAGACTCCACACAGGGGCTGGAGGGGGTGAAAGAGAATTTCTTAATTAGTGCTGTGCACGGATTTCAGACAGAATATAGTTGTCCCTTAACATTACTGAGGAAAATAAAAGTCTGATTGCAATTCCACTCTCTTAATCCTCGCAACAAAATTCATTTCGGATTAAAATAGGATCCCTGGCTTTTAGTTATGATCCCCAGGGGGCTATCTGATTACAGGATTCCCAAAGCATCATAATTTGAAGTTGTACCTCTGCTAGCAACAATGTGTGATTCCACACCACCATCCCGCCCCAACCCTTCCCTCCCCTCCCACGGTGTCTGGGAGGTGGTACATGCTGAAGGTGGTGCCCCACTCGGGACATATGGCGCAAGCTACAGAATCGGCAACTCGGGTTTTTGGGGGGTTGCTCGCTACTCGATCCACTACGCGAGACGTCAGTTGTATCCATCGTGCCGACAGGTTGAGGAGGCTGTTGATGTGGGAGCCGGTGGAGCACGTCTCTGTTGTTTCCCTCTTGCTGCCTGTTGGCTGAGATTTCCGTGCCCTGTGTTTGGTGCTGGTGCTGTGTGGAAACGCACGGTGCTCCCACTCCTGCTGCTGTTGTCCTGTTGGAGATGTCCGGGAGCCTTTCCTGTCGCTAATTCATCCAGTCACCAAGACCCGAGTGCTGTGCACCCACAGAAGCCTGGAGGAGACGCGTCTCTGTCGCTGAGCTCTGCCCCAGGGGAGGTTGTGGAGGGGGGGGAGGGGGTTGCTGTGTGGATCAGAGACCACACGGGAATGGGTGCGAGGCAGTCCGGTTCGGTATGATTACTCTGCCCCATCCGTGCAGCCACTCTCTCAGCGTGCGGGAATAACCGGAGCTTCTGATCAGCCCCAGTCCGAGCATGTATTCAAGCAAGACGTGTTTGTGAGACGGAGCATCTTGGTCATATACCGGAGGCTGCTCTCTCCAGCCCGGAGGAAAGAACAAGATCAAGTGCGATCAAGTGCGATCAAGTGGTTGATCCCGTTCCCCGCTCTCCGCCAGCACCAAGCCTGCTGTTGTACAGTGAGAACCTTGGAGAGGGAGATCTGAGGCGCTGGAACTGGGATGGGATCGCAGCGCTCCAGAGAGCCCGAGATCTAACATTGCCTGGCGTCTGTTCCGTCCATTCCAACTCTCTATGAAATGGAAAATCGCGGGATCGCCAATATTCTCTATTACTTGATGCTAAACGCACCGCTTTTGCTCTGTGTTAACGGTGAGTAACTGAGACAGCATCTCCTTCACTGGAGAGATCGGTGAGTATCATTCGCTTTGCTCGGGCTAAAGCCACGGGAACCTATAGCCTGGGAAGAAAACGAGTGGAAACGACATCCGACTAAATTCTCCCAGCGACCAGCAAAGTGTTGGCTGTACGTTATACAGAATTATGGATTTCAAGTCTGATTGAACTGGGAAATGTAAATACTAGCGACAACCTCAAAACGCAGTCATTCAACATGCTTGTACTTTGAAGAGTTGCAGTTCTGTTTGTTCGAATTAATTGAATGGAAATGTTTAAATATTCCGGCCGTGCATCACGCATTTTAGAAACATTCCATCGTAATTTAGAGTTGCATTCAGGGACAATATTGGAGCGAGTGGAGGGTTTTGAGTAGAATCATAGTCATACAACATGGACCTGGCCTATATCCCTCCAAACACTTCTTATTCATGTATTTACCCAAATGTCTTTTATTGTTGTAACTGTACCCGCATTCACCACTTCCTCTGGAAGTTCATTCCATATACAAACCATTCTTGCTTGAATGTTTCTCATTCAAAGCGATATAATGTGGATGATTTTAAAATGTAGATCGTGTGAGAAAGAAGATATCTAATGGAGACTGGCTGAAACCTTTCATACCTGTTGTAAACAAAGTCAAATTATGACTTTTTACATAAGAATTTAAACGATGTAGGCTATCCTCCAAATCTCTACCGTGCACTTAACTGAGGGGAAACTACACCAAGACTTCTTTTGTTTATTGACCGTCGCTTTATACTGTTACCCCGTTTCTTTTTCTGACAGCAAAATTTCTTGAAGTACCCCAGGATGTGATTGCTAAAGAAGGCGATGACATTGAGATGTCTTGCGCGTTCCGAGCCAGTGGGGCCACCTCGTATTCGCTGGAGATCCAGTGGTGGTACCTGAAGCAATACCCCAGGGAGCTGGCACACGAGTTGGCACGCGGTGGCCAGGGAAACAGGCCCAAGGTAAGGACGAGACTGGAGCATGGGGAACGTGGGCAAAATGAAGACATTCACCTCCGAGGCATTTACGGAAGCGCTCACAACTGCACTGAACTGAAGAAATCCCTTTATCACAATGCAGTGACAATGCATTGACCGTTAATGATGAGGTGGAGTGGGGGGGCGGGCTGTGGGAGGAATAAAATAAGCCCATATGCAGAGCGTCAGCAAACATCTCTAATATAGCTCGCAACAGTTAAAGAGAAAGGCACCCGGAAAGCTTATGGTAGAAATCTTCCTCTCAAAAAGAAATAGTACATTTCAAAGTAAGAACAAAAGTTAAGTCCAACCACTGCTGATAAAGAGGCATTAAACGCTGCAGACTCCACGGAAGCTCACTCTGGGTCAAGGTCTGAGGTGAGAATGCATATAAGTGCCCCAGAGTGAAAATACATTGTCACGATATTTAGCAAATGTAAGTGCTAATAACTGGCCAGGAGTTTCAAGTATAGGGTTCCTTGAAGAAAATCGAGCTAGCTGAAAATGTGTTTGGTTTCATCAATATATAGGAGCAGGATTTGTGTTAGGATTTCAAACCCAATGCGGGCACAAGGTTATGATGCTAACTGCCACAAGCGGTTAATGCGTGGAGTCGAATGCAGAATCCTTCGTGTGGGTGAACAGAAAGTCCGGGCTAACCGGGCTAAAAAGCAGGCCAGCCCTTTGGATTGAACCTAGTGGTTTGAAGGAACGGGTGAGGGCAGATATGTCACCGACCCCATGTTGAAGGTATGGGGAGAGCAGGAGAATATCAGCACAGCCGCGATTAGCGCCAGAACCACAGTGGAATCATGTTTGAATGGGAATCTTAAGGTTTTTACTCCATCCCGTATCCTAGTGGTGTAAAGGCATTCTAAAGCTGTCTTCAAATCAGCCGAGCTTCCCGCATGATAAACTCCCAGCCAAGATGTCCGGAACAAAGTAGGTATAGACTGAGAAGCTGAACCTCTCCTTCATTCCGGGGTTGGTCCAAATGGTCTCTCTCCTTCGGATAAAATGACAGGGTACCAATTTTGCGGGTATTTTTGGGGCAGAGGAGTTCAACTGAAAGGCCCACATTTCTGTGACAGGACGTATTCATTTTGATCCCTCTCAGTTATTTCTCACTGATGAAGAACCTGTCACGTGTAGAAGTATCAAGCCCCCTCATAACTGCATTAAGCATTTGCAAACCGAGAAAATGGCAACGTTGGTTATGGCGCTGAAATACATCAATTATACTTTCCTAATTGTACCAATATTTTATTACGTGTAGTACAATTGAATATTCCAACGTGCTGGCTATCAGCAGCGTTAAAAGCATTATAATTACTGACAATACACAGACCTAACTCCAGATGTGGTTAAAACACGGGCTGAATCGGAACACAAGTTAAATGCATAACTTATGGCACAGGGCGAATTAAAGCATCAGCGGGTAAAAAAGGATCAAGATGAAGAAATGACATTCCACTCTTGCTTCTAATAATCTTTCCCTCCTGCTTATGTCTGTCAGAAAGATTTGACTTTCAGTTCTGATTTCTTAGCCTGGAGGATTTAATGCAATTTCTTTACTTTTTCCAGGTACCAGTAAACAAAGATGCCACAAAAATCAGCGTAAGTTCTGTTTTCCACTACGCTACGTGCTATTAATCAACAAGTTCCAGTTAGTAATCCTAATGTGAAGCATTGCTTGCCGTAAAATATGGTGGGGGCGAACAAGCCACACTGGCGACGCTCATACGCTGCTCGGTACTTGGAAACATACTGGATTCACTTATTTACAGAATCCCTGCGTACAAAGTGCCCGGGAGAAACAACAGCGACGTAGAGAAAGCTCATATCCTTACTTGTATTTCCTCATACATTTTACTATTTCATTTAATTAAATAATTAAACGATGGCATAATTCAACACAGTCAGTAATTATTTTGCACTGTTATTAAAACTATTCAACTTTTGTAAAAAGTATTTTAATGAAAAACATATCCTATATTTAGTTTCTCTTCCCTACAATGGATCATTAATAGTATTGCTGTGTAGCTTTAATTGTTGTTTTACTTTTTTGCTCTTCTCATTCTTCATGTTATTATCTATCCAGTTTATACTGTGTTTCAATTCTATTTCCGCTATTGAGACTGATCTTTTGCTCATGTGTTTGGAGCCCCTTTTTTCTGATACAGGCTTTTCTTGCCTGCAGACTGTCCGGGTGATGGGAAACGACATTTCGCATAAGCTGCGGCTCTCTGGTGTGAAGAAGGAGGATGAGGGTGTTTATGAATGCAGAGTGACCGACTTTATCGACGACGAAACTCAGGAACACAAAGCCCAGGCCACCTTACGGGTCTTAGCCCGCTACGGCCCGGAGATGCAAGCGGCCGAAGCTGTCTCCCACATTCAGAGTAACGGACCCCGCAGAGGCAGCGTGCGTTCCACCCCGGCACCGGGCTCAGACAAGAGGCGAGTGGCAGAAGCGAGTTACGGTAACGATACCACCTCTTCACCCAGCCCCGCCTCTGTCTCCCCACCCCCAGGCAACGCAGCCATGATCGGACAGCACACCTCCGGTAAGTTAGGTTACATTGCCACCATGTGGGCAGTCAGGAGCATGCATTGTCCTGCAGTGTGTTTGTGTGTACGCTAATCAAATTAATGCTGACAATTGACAAAACACTGTGCCGGAGATCTGAAATATGAATGGACAGACACAGCGGGTCTGTTAGCACCTATGGAGAAAAACACAGAGATAACGTATCAAGTCGGTGAATTTTCGTCACAAATCAATTAATAGCCGGGTTTCCAAATGAGTTCACGTATGAAGCTTGTTTTTATCATAAGCACAGAATGCCTCGCTAAATTCTGCTACCACGTCCGCAATTAATCAGAATGTATCTGAGCATATTCCACCGGTTTACTTAAGGAGGAGGCACTTGACGTTTTTAATTTTGTCTTTCACAACACCAGATCTTCACAGAATACCGCATTTCATGAAGTACTTTTGATGTGTGACCACAGAGTAATATATCAAACGTGCACAGGAAGAACCCCAAACGAGCAATGAATTGTTAATCTGTTCTAGGTATGTTGGTTAAGTGATAAATATTGCGCAGAGGGAGAGGGAATTCCCCTGTGCCAAGGGATCTTCTACATCCATTTGGGGGGCGTATTTGGTCTCAGTTTCAGAATTCAACTGAAAAATGTCATCTCTGACAGTGCAGCACTCCCATCAACACTGCAGTGATGGTGCCAGCCAAATTGTGTGCTGAAGTCTTTGGAATGAGACTTGAGCGCTGAAGTATTTGATTCAGAAGTAAAATTGCTACCATTGGGCCAGAACTGATACTTAAGCGCCTGTTTGGAATTTTGCCATTGATAAATTTATCAATTATTTCCAGACAATGATTTCAGCAATAAATGGATTTTTGCTTTGCAATTCAGTGCTAATAATTTCAATCACTGAATATTTGGAGACTTGTAGAAATTATGTTTTAAAATTTAATCAAATATATTTGTAGAAAACATCTGCATATGTTGAAATTCCTTAAGGAACTAGGACAAATGGATTTCTTTCCCCAATGACAAGAATGAGCCACATGGGTTTTTACAGCAATCCAGTGATGGTTACCATCACTGACTTTTATTCCTGATTGATTTCATTCAATTTAGTTTCTACAGTTGTGGTAGTAAGATTTGAACTTGTGTCAGTGGACTACTACTTCAGTAACATAGCCACTATACTACGCTTTAAGCGGTGTCGGAGGGGGGAGGAGGGAGGGGGGAGCCTTTTATGGTCATATAATTGCAGTTATCATGGAGAAGGGGCAGCATAGTTTGGAGCTACAGAGAGGCACTATATCAGGAAGATGCAGCACACCAAGTCTTCCCATTTCCCACCCCTATATCGCAACATATCCTGGAGAAGCAACAAAGATCTAATGAAAGCTATTCTGTTACGTATTTCAGCAAAGAAGCAACAAAGTATCACCGTCTGTTGCAAAAAGTCCTAAAGCCGTGATAAACTGTGTGTGTCTTGAATTGTCAATAGTTATGAAAGTGACCATCATCCTTCAGTGTTTACAGCACGGGATCATTGCAGGCAGCCACAGAGGATTTACGTGTTATCAACAAGCATGCATGACAGGCATGCATTGATCAGTTTACTGACATTCTGTGCACTAGAATAAGCCAATTCATTACCTTTGGCAACACAGCAGGACACAGTAAGACAAAGAGACACCAGTTTTGTTAAAACATTGGACCTAATCAATGGCACCCACATTTCTTTTACAGAAAACAAAATCAATCAAATCAAGAGGATCAGCAACTTTAATGCTTAATATGCACAAAGTTGGTACAATATTTATCTCCTTCATAATTCAGCCACCTCTAGCCTCACTAGGGAATATAATCAAAATAATGGATAGTTTGTGGATGACAACATCAACTCTCTGTTCCCTTGCTAACAATCCTGGTGATGGTGCGCACCAGGAGCAGTGGAGTTCCATAGCAAAGCACAGTGAGAGGGCCATCAGTTATACGAAGCATGGTGTTTGCGCTGCCTGATCAATAGTCTAGATCAGGTGTCAAAAATAGTCGTATCATAATGTGGCATTCGTAACTTTATATTTTAGAATGGGTAGGGCTTTGATACGTGTGATGACAAGACCCTTGCTCAATTGGAACAAGAAAAACATAGATCAGATTATCAATATTGGCAGCACCTAGAGGAATTCTCAGACAGAAGACAGATCACCTTTGAAGTCTTCGACGTTACACAGTTCAGCTTTAATGCTATAGCCTGAGTTCCTTCTTCCACAGGTATAGAAAGAGACATTCATAAAATTGTAGAATCATATAGTACAGAGGAGGCCATTTGGCCCATTAAGTCAGCACCAACAAAACTACTCTAAATCTACACTAGTCCTACCTTCCTGCAATTGGCCCATAGCATTGAATGTTATCATATTTCAAGTGCTCACCCAAGTACCTTTTAAAATTTGTGATGTCTCCACCTCAACTACCCTCCCAGAAAGTGTATTCCAGATTTCTACCACACTCTGGGTGAAAAGAAATTTCCTCAAATCCCATCTAAACTTCTTTCCTTTCATCTTAAAATTATATCCCCTGTTATTGACCCCATAACTAAGAGGACCAGATTTTTTTTTATCCACCCTGTCCGTTGTACTCTTATATACCTCAATCAGGTCCCCTGTCAGTCCTGATGAAGGGTCTAGGCCTGAAACGTCGATTCACCTGCTCCTCTGATGGTGCCTGACCTATTGTGTTGCTCCAGCTCCACACTGTATCAAATCTGACTTCAGCATCTGCAGTTCTTACTATTCTCTCTCAGCCTTTTCTGCTCTAAAGAAAATATCCAGCTTATCCAGCCCCTCTTCATAGCTAAAATGCTCCATCCTAGGCAACATCTTGATAAATCTCCTCTGTACCCCCACCAGTGCAATCATATGCTTCCTATAGCGCGGCGCCCAGAACTGCACACAGCACTCCAGCTGTGGCCTAATCAACATTGTGTACAGCTTCAACATAATCTCGCTGCACTTACAATTCAATCCATGACTGATAAAGGCAAGTGTCCCATATGTCTTCTTAACTACTCTATTAATCTGTCCTGCTGCCTTCATACAACTGTGGACAAGCACCGCAAGATGTTTGTGTTCCTCCAACCTTCCTAGTGTCCTGCCATTCATTGGCTACTTCCTTGTCTCTCAATTAATTCTCTCAATCCATTATCCATCCCAACACATCAACGGCCTTTGCCCTTACTATGCTAGTAAGTCAACACTAAATGTATGCATCCTTTCCTGTATGACTAGTATCCGTGAATGCGAAAGTACCGTTTCAACATTTAGTCTATTTTAGGATATTAGTTGAAAAGGAACACAATTGTGTAAATCTTTCCTACTAGTGCTTTTCCTCTATTCTGGTATTTGTGTTAAGTGCCACCTAAGTGATCACGCTCCCAGTGTTGTGTAGGCAACTGAGGTAGGCCTTGCCTCATGATGGTTTCTTCTAGATAGGTTGGTGTCAACTACCACATACCACCAGTGTCATTCATTAAGGAAGATAGTTTACAGGCCTGGCAATATCCTGTAATTCTGACTCAGGTGACTTGATCCTCTTTACTTTCTTCTTCATTACCTTCATACCTCTATGCCATCGATTTCTACGATAGATCTGCAAGAAAGAAGAGAAGACTTTAAAATGAGTGTGCATTACCCTTTTGGGATAAAGAGGTGGGAAGTTGTTCCAAGATACTGTCCACTTTGCTACCTTCCACAGTCAGATCTGAATGCTTCCTGATTTCCTGCTTCCTTTTATACATTCCTATATATTCCTTTTTCCTTTAAAGGAGTGCTCTGTCAATGATGAACATTATCCCCCAACTAGTCCTACAAGAATATTGAGTAAATGAGGTTAAAACTCAGCAGTAAAAACTGGTTTGGTAAGTGGCACAGGAGATATTACATAAGGAATTTGGGAAATATTAAGCTGATAACTTAAGATAAAGCAGAACCATCCTTAACCAAAAAGCATTGTCGATGACTAGTTATGTCCATGTTGATTCAAAGTGTTAGAATATGTTGGTGTCTGGGTAGGTTGTCTGATGTGTTACCCTGCAGAATCGTCTACTGTCTTACTGGTGAGAGAGTTGCCACTTATCATCAGTGTCATCTTTTCCTAGGTTACCTGGTGATGCCCATACCCACATCTGCTTCTTTTGCCTTAAAATCACCTATGTGAGAGTTGAAGACTTCAATTAAGTTCTGTGTTCTTTAGATTGGTGATAGAATCAGCTGATTTTTTGTCCATTTGTTGCTGTTGTCATACTTCTTGAGATATATAATAAAAATATTGTTAAAACTGGTAGTGAAGTCAAATGGCAGTGAAACGCTTATCCAGCTGTCCTGTAGACTGCTGCTGATGTATGGACATTATAGACCATCTTTGAAGAACTCATATGAGTTTCTGTGCATTTCAGTTGGGAGACAAAGCAGTGAGTACTTCCCCAAAGCCGAAATGCCAAATAAAAATTTCTTCCTATGTAGATATGAACTCCATTGGTTAAATGTGCCACAAAGAAATCATAAGGTTGATAATTTACTTTCCAAATTTACTTAAGTTCAACATAGTGTACAGAAATCTATGGAACTGCTTACAGCCGATCAGCAAATGAAAATGTCATGTTATTTGTTGTTTGTTTAAAGAAGGAAGGTAGAGTTATCACAGCCAAGAGCTGAGCCTGGCTATTAGATTTATGACAGATGTGTCTTTGAGAAATTGTTGTGCAATTCATTGTGGGCCATCACAGCTGAGCCCAGCCCCTTCCTCTCCTGCCATCCAGAATTGATTTTTTTTTGGCAAGTGATCCTCAATATTGAGCCCTGCTGATTTTTCATAGAACAACATAGAACATGGAAGCATAGAACAGTACAGCACAGTACAGGCCCTTCGGTCCATGATGTTTTGCGGACCTATTATCCTACTCCAAGATCCAACTAACCTGCATACCCTTTATTTTAATATCATCCATGTGTCTATCCAAGTATCGCTTAAATGTCCCTGATGTATCTGACTCTACAACCACCGCTGGCAGCGCATTCCATGCACCCACTGCTCTATGTAAAGAACCTACCACTGACATCTCCCCTATACCTTCCTCCAATCACCATAAAATTATGCCCCCTTGTGATAGTCATTTCTGCTCTGGGAAAAAGTCTCTCCTATCCACTATATATATGCCTCTCATCATCTTGTATACCTCTATCAAGTCACCTCTCATCCTTCTTCACTCCAATGAGAAAAGCCCTAGCTCCCTCAACCTTTCCTCATAAGACCTGCCCTCCAGTCCAGGCAGCATCCTGCTAAATGTTCTCTGCACCCTCTCTAAAGCTTCCACAACTTTCCTATAATGAGGCAACCAGAACTGAACACATTATTCCAAGTGTGGTCTAACCAGGGTTTTATAGAGTTGCAGCATAACCTTGCGGCTCTTAAACTCAATTCCCCTGCCAATGAAAGCCAATGCACCATACGCCTTCTTAACAACCCTATCAGCTTGGGTGGCAACTTTGAGGGATCTATGGACATGGACACCAAGATCCCTCTGTTCCTCCACACTGCCAAGAATCCTGCCATTAACCCTGTATTCTGCATTCAAATTTGACCTTCTAAATGAATCACTTCACACTTTTCTGGGTTGAATTCCATCTGCCATTTCTTTGCCCAGCTCTGCATTCTGTCAATGTCCCTTTGCAACCTACAACAGTCCTTCACACCATCCAAAACTCCACCGACCTTCATGTCATCGGCAAACTTACTAACCCACCCTTCCACTTCCTCATCCAAGTCAGTTATAAAAATCACAAAGAGCAGAAGTTCCAGAACAGATTCCTGCGGAACACCACTGGTCACCGAGCTCCAGGATAAATACTTTAATACATCTAAATACATCTACTAAAAAAATTGAAAGAACTGTGGATGCTGTAAATCAGGAACAAAATAAAGTTGCTGGAAAAGCTGAACAGGTCTGGCAGCATCTGTGAAGGAAAAAACAGAGTTAACATTTCGGGCCCAGTGATCCTTCCTCAGAACGGATCCGAAACGTTAACTCTGTTTTTTCCTTCACAGATGCTGCCAGACCTGCTGAGCTTTGCCAGCAACTTTGTTTTGTTATTTTCCATCTACTACCACCCTCTGTCTTCTATTGGATAGCCAATTCTGTATCCAGACAGCCATATTTCCCTGGATCCCATGCCTCCTTACCTTCTGAATGAGCCTACCATGGGAACCTTATCAAAAACTTTGCTAAAATCCATATACACCACATCCACTGCTCTACCTTCATCAATGTGTTTTGTCACATCCTCAAAGAATTCAATAAAGCTTATGAGGCATGACCTGCCTCTCACAAAGCCATACTGACTATCCACAATCAAACTGTGCTTTTCCAAATAATCATAAATACTATCTCTCAGAATTCCCTCCAATAATTTGCCCACTACAGAAGTAAGACTGACTGGTCTATAATTCCCAGGATTATCCCGATTGCCTTTCTTGAACAAGGGAATAACATTTGACACCCTCGAATCATCTGGTACTACTCCAGTGAACTGTGTGGACGCAAAGATCATTGCCAAATCTCTTCCACTTCCTCATCCAAGTCATTTGTAAAAATCACAAAGAGCAGAAGTCCCAGAACAGATCCCTGCGGAACACCACTGGTCACCGAGCAATCTCTTGCAGCAATCTCTTCCCTCGCTTCCCATACTAACCTTGGGAATATCCCATCTGGTCCAGGGGACTTATCTATCCTCATGTTTTCCAAAACTTCTAGCACATCCCCCTTCCTAACATCAACCTGTTCAAGCATATCAGCCTGTTTCACATTGTCCTCGCAATCGATAAGGTCCCTCTCAATAGTGAATACTGAAGCAAAGTATTCATTAAGGACCTCCCCAACCTCCTCCAACTCCAGGCACAAGTTCCCTCCACTATCCCTGATTGGCCCTACCCTCACTCGGGCCATCCTCTTGTTCCTTACATAAGTACAGAACGCCTTGGGGTTTTCCTTAATCCTACCCGCCAAGGCTTTTTCATGGCCCCTTCTAGCTCTCCTAAGTCCATTCTTCAGTTCCTTCCTGGCTACCTTGTAACCCTCTAGAGCCCTGTCAAATCCTTGCTTCCTCAACCTTAAGTAAACTTCCTTCTTCCTCCTGACTAGATGTTCCACATGTCTTGTCATCCAAGGTTCCTTCACCTTACCATCCCTTCCTTGCTTCAGTGGGACAAACCTATACAGCACTCACAGCAAGCACTCCCTACACAACCTCCACATTTCTGTCGTGCATTTCCCTGAGAACATCTTTTTCCTATTTTATGCTCCACAGTTCGTGCCTAATAGCATTGTAAATCCCCCCCGCACAAATAAGTACTTTCCCATACCGTCTGCTCCTATCCCTCCCCATGACTATAGTAAAGGTCAGGGAGTTGTGATCACTATCACTGAACTGCTCTCCCATCGAGAGATCTGACACCTGGCCTGGTTCGTTGCCAAGCACCAAATCCAATATGGCCTCCCCTCTAGTTGGCCTATCTACATATTGAGTCCAGAATCCTTCCTGGACACACCTGACAAAATCAGCTCCATCCAAACTATTTGCACTAAGGAGGTTCCAGTCGATATTAGGGAAGTTGAAGTCACCCATGACAACAACCCTATTATTTCTGCACCTTTCCAAAATCTGCCTCCCAATCTGTTCCTCAGTGTCTCTGTTGCTATCAGGCCATCTATAGAAAATCCCCAATAATGTGACTGCTCCTTTCCTGTTTCTGACTTCCACCCATACTGACTCAGTAGACAAACCCTCCTCCACGACCTCCCTTTCTGCAGCTGTGATACCATCCCTGATTAGCAATGCCACTCCCCCACCTCTTTTACCTCCCTCCCTATTTCTTTGAAACATCTATACCCCAGAACATCCAACAACCATTCCTGCCCCTGTGTTATCCAAGTCTCCGTAATGGCCACAACATTGTAGCTCCAAGTACTGATCCATGCTCTAAGTTCATCACCCTTATTCCTGACACTTCTTGCGTTAAAATAGATGCAATTCAACCCGTCACATTGACTGAAACTTTGCCCTATCAACTGTCAATCCTTCCTCACAGACTCTCTGCATGCTGTATCTGCCTGTACACCAGCTACCCCATTCTCTGATCCGTAGCTCTGGTTCCCATCGCCCTGCCAAACTAGTTTAAACACTCCTGAAGAGCTCTGGCAAATAGCCACTGCCCGAATATAACAGTTCACTTACCCAGCAGTCCCTGTGTACGTGTTTGTACCTGCTCAGCCTTCTCTCCGCCTATTCACGAGGCAAGTATTTTATACAGAAGCCTTACCTTCCCAGCTACCCCCCTGGCTCGCGGTCTCATGACTCCCCCTGCTGAAGTGGAGGCCACTGCTTCACGAGGCAAGTATTTTATACAGAAACCTTGCCTTCCTGGCTGCCCACTCCTTTTCCTCCTTTCTAGCCCAGATGTGTTGAAGCCAGTTGTAGTAGCTGGCTGCGATCAGTGGACACCTAAAATCAAATCTAGAATGTCCCCAAGCTGTCTGGCTCCATTCCACTTTGGCCATATAATCCAAGTGAATCCACCAGAAAGTTAAAGTGATGCACTTACTGCTCAGAATAACATCTTACCTGCAAATGTTCGAGATAACTAACAACTGGAACTTTAATACAGAAGGACTTTTCTTTTTAAATAACAGCATGAATACAAGAAATATACAACAAATAGAGGTGTTTTATTTTTGTTTAATTTGGATCTTGTGAGACCATTGCATATGCTCGGGTTCCACTCGTTCAGTGGTTCTCAAAGTGTGGTCACAAAGATCCTCCAAGTAATCCACAGTTTTGTCCAAATTCATTGATGACACAATGGCTGAAGCCATAAGAGAAACCAACAGAATCCTATCCACAACACTCAATGTGTCTCATAACCAACTGGCTCTTGCATAAATCATCAGAAGCTGAAGTAACAACAATGCATTTATGTTGCAAGATCTATGTTGCTGTTACAGCACGCAACAGTGAAATGAGATTTTTAACACTTATGAGGCTGTAAAACATTGGTAAATGTGGAGCTTGGCATGACACTAAAACTCTTCAGCTTCAACTCAGGCATAAATCATTGGTTTCTCAGCAAAAGTGGTGCCATTTTTACCATTGACACTGATTTTTTTTGTGTGGTGGCAAGTGACATGTCTGGGGTAGGACTGGTGGTCCAAGTGTCTTTTAGCTCGTATAAGTGATTTACAGATTAAAACATTTGCAATGCTAATTTGGTTCATTTATCTCAGCAGCAGAATCACAAACTTAATTTTCTGTGAATCTACCACTCTGCCCTCGGCATTAGAAAGCTGGTTTAGCAATGTAAATGCTGCACTTTTGTCACACAAACTAAACATGCAAGCGCAAATTCAGTAACACTTTTGCTAAGTGGAATTTACTGTCGGTTTTCGAATAAAATTTTGATGTTGAGGCAATATTTATCCTAATCCTTTCAAGGCTGAGATAGTTCCAGAGCAATGTTTCTTCCAAAGTTAATCATTTTCGCTGTAAATTATGTAGTGATTGTGAGTGATATAAGAAAAATGATGCTTCAGTTGGTTAGTGCATTGGCCTTTCTCTTCGAACCTTGATTTGAATCTAGCCCAAGCTGCTGGCATGAGTGTTTTCTTTCTGCCAACGAATGGTCCTTAGTAAAATGTGTTTTTGAGGGTAATAGTCACACTACACAAAGTGCCCATAATCGAGTATTAATTGGCATTAAATTGGCAATCAAACTCAAAAAGGTCACAATGATGATTGGTGTGAGAAATCAAACTGTGATGCAGTAAGGATTTTCTTCTGTCTAGAATTAAGGAAAAATAATCAAACTAATGTAAATGGAGGTTTACTCTGTGTCTGACATTATTCTACTTGACATTTGTGTGCTTGATTCTAAATTGCTTACATGGAAAGTGCAACAAAATTCCATCAAAAACCCTCCTGCCTCTCACTCAACCCATTCTACCATTCATTACCTCATAAAAGTGGAATTACGCAATAAGGCTAGGGAAAGACATTTACGTTTTTCAATATTGCTGTACAGTACTCAAAATGGATGGCATTGAATATGGAACTCTCAAAAGGAAGAGAAACAATACAGTTATAAGACAGACTGAGAACTCAAGAGCTTCTTAAACATTGTCATGCATTTGCTTTCTTACAGGTGGGAAACCAACACAGACGCTAACTTCAGGTAAGGCAAATCATACAAGGTTATTTGACTACTTTGTATGAGTTAAAATTTTACATTTAGCTCAGCTAATGTCAAGGCATATTTTCTCTTCATTCCTTTGTTATGATATTTGTGTAGCCAACAGTTACTGCCTGAATCTCACATTTTCGATAAAGCATATTTAGTCCGAACGATATGTATATACAGGCACGTTCTTATGTCTGTATGCATTTGTTTATAAGAATGTAACAGATTTTCTTATAAAGTACATTTATGTATTCATCCCAATTGAGGTACTTCATTTTTAATCGTCTTTTAATCAACATTGCCACATTTTCAACTGCAAGACAGTAAGGACATTCTAGATAAGAGGAGCCCTCATATCTCGATTTCTTCCACATAAAATGATGCAATATTCCCATGTTGTTATAGAACTTAGGACAGAGTTGGTAACCAAGTGTCCTCCTTTCAATTCTGCATAGCTACCTATAAAGGCATTTTATATATTCAGGATATATTACTAAGGCTGTTAATTTACAAAGACTAAATATAAAATATTGCTTTATTTAGATTGGGGGTTTCTTGGATCTTTTAACTGTTGAGTTTCTCATTGTGCAATTCCATTTAGTTTGAGGCTACATGTTTATAACAAATAAGCCGCATTTTATTATTATTTATGATTTAGGGATCTTGAGGATTGTTACTAATGTTTGGAAATCACGTACCATAATTCGTCCATTTTTCCACAAAAGGAAACAAAAATATTTTGAGAGAGTTATATTTATTTGGTTATTTTCATGGCCTCAGCATATCCCAATGTGCATTACAGTCAACAGAGTACTTTAGATTTGTAGTTACTGTTGTCATTTAAGAAAATATCACCAGACTTAGTCATGATCAAGTGCAAAACATTTCTTTATATTTTGAAACTGACCCAGTACCTCTAAAACAAATGTATATACTGTCTCCACTATCCAGGTGAGTTATTACAATCTGTCTCACAAATGGAAATAAAATGTTGTTTCAGCTCTGTCCTTGTCATTGTTTTTTGAACAAATGTTTGGAAATATATAGGGATACATTTTCGTCCATTATCTCTGGCACAGAAATTTCCACTTTTAGAAGAAAAAGAGAATTTACGCCTGCAATTGTACATCCTATCCAGATGCATTCTAACACATTTGGTTTTTGTTTAATTTTGATTCTTAATAACTTCTATACTGTTGTCAAAGCTCTTCAAACCTTTGCAGAAGTTGCCTCAGCTGGTTAGATGGGAGATTGTTTCTTTTCTTACAAGAGAATAGATATTGCTGGCTTGGATCTGGATGGAGGAGTTTATGAATTCGGAAAAGTGTGTGGTGTTATATTTTGGTATGAAAAATGGGACAGATAACATACACATTTTTAAAGGGATTGCAAGGAGAGAGAGACTTGGGAGTTTTGACCATTAATCTGAAGATAGCAGGACAAGTTAATAGAGCAGTTAATAAAGTAAATGGTCCATATGTTTTAAATACCAAGACTGGAAGTAATGTTAAATTTCATAAAACGTAGTTGAGGTGATTAAATCCATTTCTAGAAGCTACACCTTAGAAAAGGAATGAAGGCTTTAGGAAGGGTACAGAAGAGACTTATTTACTAGAATGTTGCCAGGAAGAATCGATTATGGTGGATAAACTGAGAAACTGGTATTATTCTCTTTAGAGCAGAGAAGATTGAGAGGAGATTGAGAAGGGTAGCTCAGTGGTTAGCACTGCTGCCTCACAGCGCTAGGGACCCGGGTTCAATTCCACCCTTGGGCGACTGTCTGTGTGGAGTTTACACATTCTCCCCGTGTCTGCGTGGGTTTCCTTCGGGTACTCTGGTCCCTTCCACAGTCCAAAGATGTGCAGGCTAGGTGGATTGGTCATGCTAAATTGCCCATAGTGTTCAGAGGTGTATAGATTAGGTGGGTTATATGGGGATGGGGTTGAGGATGGGTCTGGGCAGGATGCTCCAAGGGTCGGTGTAGACTTGTTGGGCTGAAGGGCCGGTTTCCACACTATAGGGATTCTATGATTGAAAATCATACAAGCATACACATTAGGAGCAAGAGGAGGCCAATCAGCTCTTTGAGTACATCTGCCATTCAATAAGATCATGGCTAATCTTACTGTGACCTGAACTAACTTCCATGTCTACACCCAATACTTTTGATTTTTGTCAATTAAAAATCTAACTCAACCTTAAATATATTCAATTACCTAACCTTCACTGTTCTCTGAGGAAGATAATTCCACAGAGCAATGACTTTCTGAGAGAAACACATTCTCGTCTTAAAAGAGAGAAGTCATATTTTTAAATTCTTTCCAATAGTTCTAGTCTCTCCCACAAGAGGAAACAATATTTCAG
Organism: Rhincodon typus; assembly: GCF_021869965.1. Taxonomy (NCBI): domain Eukaryota; kingdom Metazoa; phylum Chordata; class Chondrichthyes; order Orectolobiformes; family Rhincodontidae; genus Rhincodon; species Rhincodon typus. The sequence continues at coordinate 32,848,458 of NC_063346.1, read as the reverse complement.
TATCCAGCCTGTCGATTCCTCTCATAATGTTAGTTTCAGTAAGATCTACTCTTGATTCTTCTAAATTCAAAATGGTACAGCCACAAGCTGTCCAACCTTTGCTTTTCAGATGACCCCATCATCCAAGCAGTCAGTCAAATGAGCCTTCTCTGGACTATCTTTTGTAATTCATCCATGGAATGTAGGCATTACTGGCTAGACTTGCATTTCTTACCTGTCCCTAATTGCCCTTGCGAAGCTGGTGGTGAGGTATATTCTTGAGGTACATCTCTGCACTCCATGGAGTGTGCAAACATCCACAGGACTGTTAGAAAGGCAGCTCTAGGATTTAATTCAGTGAGAGAGAAAGGAATGCAATTATATTCTTACTTAAGTAAAGAGACCAAAGTTCCACATATGATCTCACCAATCCCCTATAAAATTACATTTTTCCTACTTCTATATTTCATTCCCCCTTGCAATAACATAAGAACATAAGAAATAGGGGCAGGAGTAGGCCATCTGGCCCAGCGAGCTTATCCGCCATTCCATAAGTTCATAACTGATCTTTCCATGGACTGAGCTCCACTTACTCATCTGCTGACTATGACCCTTAATTCGTTTACTGGTCAAAAATCTATCTATCTTTGCCTTAAAAATATTCAATGAGGTAGCCTCAACTGCTTCACTAGGTAGGGAATTTCATAGAATCACAACTCTTTGGGCGAAGAAGTTTATCCTCATTCCTAAATCTGCTCCCCCTTATTTTGAGGCTATGCCCCCTTGTTCTAGTTTCGCCTGCCAATGGAAACAACCTCCCTGCTTTCCTTCATAATTTTATATGTTTCTATAAGATCCCCCCTCATTCTTCCAAATTCCAACAAGTATAGTCCCAGTCTACACAATCTCTCCTCACAAGCTAATCCTTTCAACTCCAGAATCAACTTCATGAACTTCCTCTGCACCCCCTCCGGTATATTTTCTCAAGTAAGGAGACTGAAACTGTACACAGTAGTCCAGGTGTGGCCTCACCAGCACCCTATACAGCTGCAGCATGACCTCCCTCTTTTTAAACTCCATCCCTCTAGCAATGAAGGACAATATTCCATTTGCCTTCTTAATTACCTGCTGCAGTTGCAAACCAACTTTTTGTGATTCACGCACAAGGACACCCAGGTCCCTGTGCACAGCAGCATGCTGCCATTTTTCATCATTTAAATAATAGTCCGTTTTGCTGTTATTTCTGCCAAAATGGGTGACCTCACCTTTACTGACATTGTACTCCATCTGGCATACCTTGGCCCACTCACTTATCTGTATCCCACTGTAGACTTTCAGTGTCCTCTGCACATTTTGCTCTACCACTCAGCTTAGTATCATCTGCGAATTTTGACATACTACACTTGGTCCCCAACTCTAAATCATCTGCATAAATTTCATGAGTTGAGGAGGAACTTCTTCACCCAAAGAGTTATGAATCTATGAAATTCCCTGTCTAGTGAAGCAGTTGAGGCTACCTCATTGAATGTTTTTAAGGCAAAGACAGACAGATTTTTGAACAGTAAACTGCATAAATGAGTTCTGAGGAAGGGTCATCAGACCCAAAACGTTAACTCTGTTTTTTCCTTCACAGATGCTGCCAGACCAGCTGAGCTTTTCCAGCTACTTTGCTTTTGTGCATAAATTTCATTTCATTTGCCTTCCTTATCACTTGCTGTTCTTGCATGTTACATGTTATGATTAGTATTCCAGGGCACCTCTGTACTGCAGAGTTTTGCAATATTTCCCAATTTAAAGAACATACTGCTTTTCTGTTATTGCTGCCAAAATGAGCATGTTCATAATTTCACACATTATAGTCCACCTACCAAATCTTTGCCCATTCACTTACATTATCTAAATTCCTTTTTAGGTTCATATCCTTCTCACTATATACTTTGTCTATCTTAAGTTCCTAGCACCGATCCCTGCTGGTCTGCTGGTCAAAACAAAATACCTGAAAATACCAATCATCTACCCATGATCATTTGTTAACGGCTACACCATGAGCTCTTATTTTATGCAGTAACCTTTGATTTAGAACTTAGATTTCCAAATGGCATTTGATAAAGTACACATTCCCCTTTGACCACATTTGTTATTACTTCTCCAAAGAACTTTATTAACTTAGTCAAACTCGATTTCCCTCTCACGAAACTATCTTAACTCTATCTAATTGCATCAAGATTTTCCAGTTTCTCTGCTGTAATCTCCTTAATAATAGATTTTAGCCTTTTGCCTGTGACAAGTGTTAGGCTAATTGGTGTGTAGTTATCTTCTTGCTGTTTCCTTCCTTTCTTGAATTGAGGAGTAACATCTGTTATGTTTTAAACTAATGGAACCTTTGCATAATCAAGGGAATTTTAGAAAAGTACAGTCAGTGCATCTACTCTGTCCTTAATGAATTAATCCATTAATTTTAGAAACTTTGGACAAAATCCATTAGGTTCTGAGCCTTTAGTTTATTCAGGTTTCTCATTACCATTTCCTTTGTGATTGTAATTGTTTTACTATCATAGAATCCCTACAGTGTGGAAACAGGCCCTTTGGCCCAACAAGTCCACACCAACCCTGAGAGCATCCCACCCAGACCCATCTCCTACCTAATCTACACATCCCTGAATGCTACAGGCAATTTAGCACAGCCAATCCACCTAACATGCACAACTTTGGACTGTGGGAGGAAACCGGAGCACCCAGAGTAAACCCACACAGACATGGGGAGAACGTGCAAATTCCACACAGACAGTCGCCCAAAGGTAGTTTTGAACCTGGGACCTTGGCACTGTGAAGCAGCAGTGCTAACCACTGAGCCACCGTGCTGTGCAAGCTCTTCTGTCTCTTTCACCTCTTGATATATAAGTATTTCTATGATGTTATTTGTGATATTATTTGTGTCCTCTGCAAAGAAGGCAGATTAAAATATCTATGCAACAATATCCATCTTTCATTATTTCCAGTTACTAGTTCACAAACTGACTCAGTGAGTGCTGAAGACCAATGCTCACTTTTGTTGCTATTTTCCTTTTTATATACTCGCCAAAAATTCTGACTATCTTTTTTATATTTCTAACTAGCTTTCTCTTATACTCCTTTTTCTCTTTCGATTATACATTTTCAGTCATTCATTGCTGTGTTTTAAATTTTCCCCAATCTTTTGGCCTAAAACTAATCTTCACAGAATTATAGTATATTTTTGTTTCTTTCTCATAAGACAACCCCTTTATCCTGGAACGAGCCCAATGTATTTTCTCTAACTGCATCTAATTTAAGAATATCCCTCCTTAAAGTAGTAAAGCAATTAAATAATTCTAGGTTTAGAAGATTGAGAGGAGATTTAATTGAAGTACATATGATGCTAAAGGTGTTGACCAAGCAAGCATAGAGCAGATGTTTCCCCTTGTGGGCAATCTAAAACAAGAGATTGTAGTTGTAGGTTAAGGGACGTCAGATTTAAAACAGAGGTGAGGAGGAATTACTTCTGCCAAGAATCTGTGGAATTCATGACCCCAGAGCACTGTGGATCTAGGACTCTGAATGAATTTGAAGAGGAGATAAATGAAACCTTTGAATAGTAATGTGTTAATGGATTATGGAAACCCGGCAGGAAAGTGGAGTTGAAGCTGAGATGAGATCAGCCATGATTGTATTGAATAGCAGAGCAGACTCAAGGGGTTGAATTGCCTCATCTAATTCCTAGTTCGTATGTTTTTACATTTTTAGTTTCTTAAACCTGTGTCATCTTTTCAGTTTTGCTTTAGGTAAAGGGTCAGTTTTTCAGCATTTGGATGAAAATTTTAAAAAAAGAGAAAAATGGGATATGAGTTAAAGAGATTTTGGAGTACTAGAGGAAAAAATCGCTGGTAAATCTCTGGCCAACTGTTATTTTTTTCTTGATAGTAGAATAATTATTCACCAATTAGTAATTAGTGGTGAGGGTTGCAATTTGCATGCCCAGGCAGGAATTGAGCTGGCCCTAGTTGAGCATTCCTCAATGCTTAAACTAAACAATGTTGGCACACATGTGATGATTTGGAAAGGTATCTGAGATGCAACTGGAAGTTGCATTAAAACCTTGTCTATACGTTCATTTCTGGGACAACAGGGAACCATTCAGGTCATGAAGCAGTCCCATATAATTCAAATATATTCCTGAAGAGAGTTAGCCCAGCCATATTGTTGGCAGTACCCTTGGCAGCTTTAGTTTGACCTGCTGCAAAAAACATACCACATTTGGGAGACTATTTTGTAGGCTTTTCAATCATATTTTGTTGCAGTTATACCTAGTATTACACTATTTACACAGCTAGACAATTTAAGAGAAATAATTTCCTTAGCACACTGTAAATATAATCATTTCGAAGGCATATGTTCAGTACCTCAATTATTACAAATATAGTAAAGTGAGAGTTTCCTATATCCCTTGATTAGTAGGTTGAACCACACATTCTTTCATATTGACGGAACAAATGGCTTAGGTTGTAAGTTTTCCATTTGTTCTGTTGTGAAATATCAGAATTATTGACCTAACCCCACTCAAAGTCAGTTTAATCTAGATATGTAGGAAAGTGTCTGTTTTACTGTATGCTTTCACCTACATTAAAATCAAACATAAGAAATTAGATATATCCTGTGAGATTTCTTTGGACCCGTCCAGAATATTAGAAAACAGACAAAAAGCAAACGTTACTCAGATTGAAATGCTTGATTATCACTATGTAATCCTGGGTCTGATTCAAGCCACTGGTCATGGGGTAAGCTCAGAGGTGAGAGTCAGGGAATCAAGTGTTATGAGGAAAAGGAGAGAAAGTAGAATGGATCATTATCAGATGCCATTTCTGAGGAAGGGTCTAGGCCCGAAACGTCAGCTTTCCTGCTCCTCTGATGCTGCTTGGCCTGCTGTGTTCATCCAGCTCTACACCTTGTTATCTCGTTATCAGATCAGCCTTGTTTCATGGAATGGCAGAGCATACTCGATAGATTGAATGCCCTACTTCTGCTCCTCTATCTTATGGTCTTACATAAGGCATGTGGAGGGAGATGGGCAAGGGAGTATTACTAGAGCGGAGAGGAATGGTCATGTTTGGTGGGTTGAGGGTGATTGGGAGAAAGCGGTGGTTCAGCAGGAAAGGGTACAAGGTGCTGGTGTGTGTTTGAAAAGTGATTCAAGCCCTTTTTTTGCAGCTTGTTCTGAAAATGCAATAGCTCCAAAGATGCAGTTCCTGAACATTGAGGAACATCGTTTGGGTTGGGTGGAGTTAATAGTGAGTACAACTAGCCAACTAAAGGGACACTCTAATAATCATGAGTTAAATGGATGGGGACTATGGTGAGGTATATCCTCATCTCTGTGGTCACCCTCTGACTATTGTCATATTGCTGCCTAATGCACAAAGCTTGTTCAGGCGAGATGCCAGTAAACTCAGCAGGAAGAGAGGATGCATTAAAGGAGAGCTCTTTTCAATGAAGGAAGGAAAGATGAAGCAGTGCTGCAATCTCTTGCAGGAGTCAGAAGGAAGATGCTGGATTATGCAGGGAGCTTGGATGTCAATAGATTGATTGTAATTTCTGAATGATTATGAGGAGTGGAAGTGACACAATATAGGAAGGTTACTCCGAATGTCTTGTGACTTGTGGGTTGTGGTCAGTTAGTTCAGTTGGCTGGATGGCTGGTTTGTGGTGCAGATTGACATCAACAGCATGGGTCCAATTGCTGCACAGGCTGAGATTCCCATGAAGGACTTTCCTTCTCAACCTCTCCCCTCATCTGGGGTGTGGTCACCCGCAAGTTAAAACCGCCACCAGTCACCTCTCTCTAATGAGGGAGCAGCCCTATGGTCTAATAGAACTATGGCAACTTTACCTTTACTGTGAGAAACTCAGGAATGAGAGAGGAAATAACAAGGCTGATGGGTAACAGGTTATCCTATGCAGGTGCAGGTGCACCCTCCTTGGCCTTACCTGCTGGAGTAAGGAGTCATTAGGCTAGGGGATGTAGAGTGGCAGGGTCCACTGGATTGTCCTGAGATGAAGGCCATAGGGTGCCTGGTTACAGCACCTCTTCCATGTCATAGAGTCATGGAGCTGTACAGCACGGAAACAGACCATTTGGTCCAACTCGTACGTGCCAACCAGATATCCTAAATTAATCTAGTCCCATTTGGCCTATATCCCTCTACACCCTTCCTATTCATCTATCCATCCAGATGCCTTTTAAATGTTGTAATTGTACCAGCTTCCACCACTTCCTCTGGCAGCTCATTCCATACACACAACACCCTCTGCATGAAAAAGTTAGCCCTTAGAACCCTTCTAAATCTTTCCCCTCTCGCCTTGTAAAAATGGAAAGCACCTCTTTAATCCATGAGAAGAAGGAGCATCACAGGGAGGTGATGTACCTTGTCCCCATCTTGCCTAGCCATTACCGTACTCCACCATGGCTACAGCAAAACCCACAGTCCATGGAAGAATAAAAGAGGAGAGTTTTGGAGTACATATCATGAAAATGGATACAGAAGTGGGAATGTAATCAAATTATTAAGAAGGTGTGAGTTATACAAAGGTGAAGTATAAAGTAAGTATTCACCATTGAGATGACAGCTGAAAGTAGATTTAATGCTTAGAAATATTCCAAATAGTAAAAACAGCAAAAGAAACTCAGAAAGTAAGAGAAAGCAAAAAAAAGGTGGTAAAATGACTTTGCCCAGTAACTGTTTTAATCCATAAGGAATATAGAGGAAGGGTGTTGAGGTGTTTTACCCACCACAGTGGAGGAAGAATTGCTTATGTTGCTTTCCTCCAGCCTACAGTTCAGTGTGGACTGAGGATGATAATCCTCTGTGGTGATACTGCCAACATGAAACATTTCATAAGAAATTCAGGAAACGCAGTGTCTCTGAAGTCTGGACTAATCATCCTTTTATTTTTCACATTTTTTGTTCTGTTGATTCCAGTTGAGCAACTACATTAAGCAAAATTAATAAAAATTAGCGAGATAATTTTGATTATTAAGATACATATCTATATACCAGTAGAGTCTTGAGTTTGGACGCATTGGGAAATCCACAAAATCGTGCTGGTTAAGTTACAATTTAAGTTGCTGTTGAAATTGGTTTGCTCATGCATAAACATAATCACAAATGTAAAGTTTGGCAATAACCAGAGTGAGCTGACAGGACAATAGAACATAATTATTCATCTTCTTTTGTCATAAAGAATATTCCATCATATATTTAAGCGCCTTGTGGCCTTTTCTTAATACAGCTGAAAATAGGTTATCATAAACATTTTTATAAAAGTATCCAATCTTCTACCTTTGAGTGACCAGATTTAAATTAATTAAATATATTTTTTAAAACCTATACTTTTACTTTAGCTCTCTTGGTTTACAAATTACTTACCTTTTGAAGGTACCCTCCAGTGCTGAAGTAAATGAGACAATTTGAATAACTTTCCAGATCCACAGCAAATAGTGGAATTATGCAATTTCACCCTGATGGAACAGGTTTGTGAACTGGGTCTGATCCAAGTGAAGTGAATCTTAAATCAGCATGAAATATAATGGAAAACAGAAAAATAAGTAGTTTTGAGTGTAATACACTTGCACTTAAAATTCCCTGTTCTGTTGTGCCAGTTCGGCCAATTTTGCCCAAATTATGCTGATGTTGCTGATGGAAGCAAAGGGAAACTATAAACCACCTTATTTAACTAGAGAGGACACATCAGAGGATGTCTTAACTCTGTGAACTCCTGATCTCATTCTGGCTTTCATGGAGGCTGGATTGGAAACTACAAGAGCAAAGCACTCTCAGGATATGTTGGCCTGTTACAGGTCACTCTTGGAGCCCTTGTTGCTGTGACAACTTGCACTTATACATATATGTTGTCGTTGGAGCTTTGGATAGTGATGCCAGAGGCAATAACATTCTTTCCATAAGCTGTCTGACCAGGAATCTCTTCCCCTCTTGTTATTTGGGGTTTTTTTGTGTGCTGGCATGTGCAGATTCATTATTAATTTGTCTGCGTAACAAATAAATTTGTTCATAAGTACAAGGATGGGTTTTGACCTGGAGATTCTGGCTTTGAGGCTAGGCTGCTACCCACTGCACCACAAGACTTCCTGCTTTCAAGAAACAGGTTTCTTTTCAAAATATTTTAATGAACCTACAATTTCCAGCACTGCTTATGGGCCAGCAGGTGTACTTTCATCAACTCCATAGCAGTTGGGCTTCCTTCACTACATCTACTGCAGTGATCTGATAACCTCTTGATTTCCTCTCCAGCACTAGAAAATCCTCCTGTGACAATTTCAGCCCCTATCCTATTACACTGTAACCCATTCAGTTTGTACAGGTCCCACCTGCTCAAGAACCAGTCCCAATACCTCATAAATTTGCAGCCCTCCTTCCTACACTAGTTCGCCAGCCACATCTTCAATCGATCAATCCTATTCCTATGCTCCCTAGCACGTGGCACTGGGTGTAATCCTGGGATGAATGCTGTTGAGGTCCTACTTTCTAATTTCCTTCCTAACTCCCTGAAAAGTGCCTGTAGGAACTCATTTCTGTTCTGACACATGTCACTGGCGCCAATGTGAACCACAACCTCTGACAGATCCCCTCAACTCCAGTGGGATGTCCTGCAGCTGAGCCTGGCACCAAGAAGGTAACACCTTATCCCGGTTTCATGTTTAATGTTGCAGAAACACCTGTCTGGTCTCTTGACTTATGGAATCCCCAAAATCATTGCTCTTCCATTCTACTTCCTTCAGTTGAGTCACCCTTGGCTCCATGGGCTTGGCTGTGAATGCATTCCCATGAGGAACCATTGCCTTCACCATTTTCCAAAAGAGAATTTCGATTATCAAGCACAAGACACTCAGAGGACTCCTGCAGTACTTGCCTGCTATTCTGATAGACACCCATACCCTTTATGCCTGTGTGTTTTTAATCTGCAGTGTAACCACCTCTCTATACATGCTATCATTGTAGTCCTCTGAAGTACTTGTGCGTGACAGTGACTCCAGACACTACTCAAGTTCTGAAACCCAGATCCCAAATTTGTGCAGCTGGTGACAGTTCCTGCAGATATGTTTGTCCAGGACACATGGAATGTCCATGGCTTCAAACAGAATGTATACTTCACTCGGCCTTTCTCACCTATCATCCTATAACTCAAAAAAAGTTTTTCCAGTTAAAATCATAAAATCATAGAATCCCTACAGTGTGAAAACTCATTCAACTCATTGAGTCCACACTGATCTTCTGAAGAGCATCCCACCCCCATCCCTGCATTTCCCTTGGCTAATCCATCTAGCCTGCTCATCCCTGGACACTATCGGGCAATTTAGCATGACCAATCCATCTAATCCACACATCTTTGGACTGTAGGAGTAAACCAGAACACACAGAAGAAACCCACACAGACACGGGAGAATGTGCAAACTCCACACAGACAGTCGCCCAAAAGTGGAATCGAACCCAGCCGCTCGTGCTGTGAGGCATCAGTGCTAACCACTGAGCCACCGTGCTGCCCCAAAAACTTTTTGATCTGCATTTCAATTGCTCTCACATTCACCTCTTGCTCAGGATACTCTATTTCCTGCAATAAACCTTAATTGAAGAACCTCTTTCTCCTTCTATCACACAATCCCACTATCATCACGTCTGTGATGTCTTTGTCTCACTCAGACAAAGTCTCCCTCATTCAGATCATGTAGCTTACTCTTAGCTTAAAAGAGAAGTTTAAAATTACAACCCCAATGGGAATATAGGTGCTATTTCACTGTGGCCTGGCTTCCACTGAACCAACAGATTAGAGTTTGAATTTGACAAAAGTGCATTCCACTAATTCCAAATTAAAACTCAGGCTAGTTTGGGGATTAAGGTTAATTCTTATGACAAAGTTATTTTGATTGTTTACTTTAAAAAAAATGCTTGGAGCAAATTGTTTTGTACAGCATGCTCTACTTGAGAGGAAGGCACATACAGGAAAATGCCTTTATCATGCAAAATCATGAAGCTTAACTTTCATTGTTGTGTTAACATCATAAATGGAAAATACAACTTGGTGATTTTTCTATGTTTTTTTGGTATACTGCATTATACGCTAAATACTCTCTCTATACAGTGCATTATATCTGTTTTTAATCAACAAGCCATGTACGTTAGCATTTGGGCCATTGAGAGATTAGAGATTTAAGCTATTATACTTTCATTTTGATGAAGTACTTTTGTGGCTAAAAATAACACAAAATGCAGCTAGGGTTGGACCATACACTGCGCCACCTAATATTCAATTTCACTGAAATTAATGGGTTTAGTTGTTGAGCAACACTCAGATACAGTGACCAATGGTATATCACTTACTTCATATCTCCTTCCAAATTGAATTTCATCCTCAAGATCACTAGTTTATGCTTGTGAGTTGGAGTTTCCATTAATAGTTCAACATATACTCACTTTTCAAGAAGGAGGAACTTACTTGGCATTTTTCAGTACATCCCAAAATGATTCAAAGTCAACAAATTACTTCCCCATTATAATCTTGGAGAATTCTGAACAATGCAGAGCAAAATAATACCAAGTTTCATTTCATGTCTGTGATGTGTTAACCTGTTCTCAGTTAGAGCAACAGTGAGTTACTACAATTGACCAAAATGCCCCTAAAGTAGGAAGAACAAGTATTAGTAAGGTCCCCATGGTTTTTCTTGAAGTTGCATTCTTGTGAGCCTTGGCTATGGAAGCAGAAGATTTTGTTGTGATATCCTCCATGGGAAAGCAGTCTACCAACACTTGCTATCTCACTGCTTTTCTGCTGAATGGAGAATAGGAGCTAAGAAATGGAGAAGTGCCATCGTCCCTTGAATCATGCTGCAGTATAAGGCATCACCCTGAGGGGACAAGGAGGGAAAAAATGGATAGATGTGCAAAAAATGTGAGTGCACACAGTCATTGAGTAGTATTTTCCAAGGAGTGACAACCTCACACAAATATCCACTCCATCCCTCGTTTTTTTACAAAAGGAGAGATTTCTTTATTTCTAACAAGAGTTTCTGACAAGGGTTCCTTCAGAAATACGGAGCTGTATTCCATTCTGGCAGTTCTTTCATAGCACCGAACCTTTGGAAGAAAGCAAACCACATCCCTGTTCACAGCAGTCAGTTGCCATTATTCTGCAATTTAAAAAAAAACTTTGACAACTGCTGTAAACCATTAAGTACATAAGTGTAAGGTTTGGGTGCTGGGGGGGTAATGGGGTAAAGTGCAGGTTAGTAGGGTACCAGTTGGGTGGCGAACCAAGTTAAGCAGGTTGCCAACTGAGTAGGATGCCAGGGTGCCAGGAAGTAAGTTGCCATCTGGATAGGGTACTAGGAAAATAAGATGCCAGTTGTCTTGAGTGCCAGGATGCAAGCTGGTTAGGATTGCAGTGTTTACAGTACGCCAGGTTGGCTGGGAGAAATCATGCCCTGTTGGAGCGGGCAAGAGTGGATCTCAGGTTTGGGGTGGGGGGTACATTTTGTCTGGCGAGTGGGAATAGGGAAGGGGGATTCAGGTCCCGGGAGCTGACGGGGGTGGGAGGGAGTTGTTGAGTTCCAAGAGGTGAAGGTGAGTAGGAGGGGACAGGTGAAGGGGTATTTGTTCCGAAGCAGGTTTAGGATTTTCATGTCCGGACCAGAGGAAAGGGAGGCTAGGCCCTGGGTGAATCAGATCAGGGTCTGGGAGGGTGTAAGTGGTCTATGAGAGGTGTATTTGGGTATGTGTTCAGTTAAGTATCGGTTCAGTTGAATAGTTACTCAGGTATTATGTATTTAATCATCTAACTATTGCTGAGTAATTATTCACTGAATTTCTTCAAAACCCTCCGAATTCTCTGATTTAAATGGAGGCTTTCAGAGTGTTACGTATAGAAGTCTTCAATTTCTTCAAATTCCTTCAAAGTATGGTCTCGCATCCATGCTGGAATAATAAAAGTCTGGGCATCAAAAAATCTAGATCATTGTGTTTTGGGAATCAAAGAATGTCACCAGTCAGCTGTACATCTTTTAGATAATTTATAGTTCTTAACAGAAAAGCAACTAATCATTTTTAGCTCAAAAATTGTGTGCCTGTATGAAAAAAAATTTGTCCAATCTCAGTGGTTTCTTGAAGCTGGTTTATAGTAATTAAACTCTGAAATCTTAAGAAACCTTTGAAGTCTTAAGAATCTGCTTGCTTTCTAATGAATTCCATCAATATTTTTTGAAATTTCTCTGGGATAAATTTGTGTATTCAGGTCACCCATCCATTAAGTCATTTTAAAAACATTAGCATATAAATTTTTATTTATTTATTAGCATACAAAATTTTGTATGCTCATCCAACATTTCCATTCTTCTTTATTTTAAAATAGCTGAAAAAAATGAGAAATTTTAAAAAGTGTATAAATGTAGCAATTTATCACATCTTGTAGATTTTAATGATCCTTTGAAGTACCCAGCAATAGTTTACTATGTCAAAGTGTTACATAAATGCAACCATTATTCAGGATTTTGACCATTGTCACTCAAGCATTTGCCTGGGCCTCTGGATACCAAACTAGTTAACACTATTAACACTGCATCATCATCACCAAGACCCTCTTCCCATGAAACTCATACAATTTAAAGGATTTATTTGGACATACGTGCTGTGTGTGTTTCATTGCAGGTGCACAGCACAATTTCATTCCTGACATTGGGATAAGTAGCCAGTTAACCTATTGTCAACTTCACTGAGTGAATTTCCTGCTCCACTTCAGATAGGAACATGAGATCTTTAACTCTGCAAGTTTGCCTTTCATCGGAAGAATAACAATTGCAGTCCAATGGATTTGACGTAAGAAGTCAGAAGTGACAATGTCACCAATTCAGTCAAACTGCCATGAGCTGAGGTCATGTTCATTATTTATACTCCCACTGACAGCCACTTCTAGACTCATGCTTTGATTTGAAAAACAGTCTTCCTTGCTGTAACATTGTTACCCATCAACAAACGTCTGTAGCACATTTTCCAGCAAATTCAATTCTTCAAAATTGAATATAAAATTTGCCTGATGACCAAAATTTCTCTCTCCCTTTGTATGTCTCTAGTTCTGTTCATTTGTCAATGCTGAAATTATTGGAAATGACAATGAAAGAAACATTTATCAAATACACAGACACCTTGTAAACAATTAGTTTTACCCTATATTTTCTGAGTGGTCTTTCATTATTTTCATACAAAGTTCTGGTTGTGTTTAGTCACAAGTTGTTGGAAATGAGAAATTTTTCAGTATCAAATCTGTTGCTTTTTGTTAAAGTCAAACGTAATGTCCTTTGAATATACTGTGTTGGTTCTTCATGTATGAGTAATACTGAGAGAAACTTAATTTGACAGATGTAAATTCAATACTATCTTGATTTGTCACATTACAACAAAACAGCTTGTCATATTTTGGATAACATACTGTCATATGCAGATTGATGGTAATGATTTTATTCATTCTTAGTTCACTACTAATTCAATAGAAGATAGACATTGCACAATTCAATTTTACAAAATCATTAACTGCAACGTCTTCCATCTACAGTTTTAGACAATAGTTCAAAAGAATGCTGCACAGACTAATTAGTCTAGTTCTGACCAAACACACGGGCTATCATCATTTCTTAGAACATTGTGCGATAAATGTAAGGAAATGGAAATCTGCTTTGGTACTACTGCTCTGATAATGAATGGTTACAAGTAAATTTAAAAGTAGTTACATGGGTGAGAGATTCTGATAACATCATGAATCACAAGATCATATCTCAAGCAATTGATACCATGAATCTGGGATTTGTGTAGCACCTTTGAACTTGCTCACTGCCATTTGTTGTTTTACATACAACTTGATATTGATCAATGATTTGTTTGTTTACTGAAATGGCTTACAACCATTCATTCGAGTTATTTCTGTGTTAGTGCATACAAGGTCCTGCCATGTGGAAAAATAAATTTAGATCTTTATGTGGCTTGCTGTATTACTTAGTATGATTACAGGTTTATGTATTTAAATTTACCCCTTGGTTCGAGTATCTGTAAAGGTAAATGGATAAAAAAAATCAAAAGGCTTCTAAAGCACTGATGCAGTGGGAGAACGGTGCCTGATGTCCAGTGTGATATTGTCACTTTTTTATCATTTCATTCCTGGTTTCCCATCCAGTCAGTGCAGCAGACATGACAGTGACCTCATGATGTGATTTCAGTTCCAATATTAAAGAGACAGTCCAGACATACAAGTGGCAGCAGTTGGAATTGGGAAGGAGACAAAAAGAAGTGTTGCAATCGAAAGTCAAATGCACCCCTGCTTAATGGATGCCTCCTTGGATGTGTTACTGGAGTCTGTGAGCAACAGAGAAGAAAGACTATTCCCTATCAATGGATGGAATAACCTGCTGAATGTTAGAAAATGCTGATTTTTCATTATATTGCTTATATTCTTTTATCAATTTTGAATTATGATCTGGAAATGACATCTGGACTTTGGCACAGCTTGTAGTAAAAGGTAAAGAACAGACCAAACAAGCTTTGTTTGTTTGTGAGGCCAGGTCTAGAGGTTAATTAAGGCTGATTCTTGATGAAAGGGGTTTCAGTAGACACAGTGACCCCGGGAAGAGCACTGTGTTTAAACAGATAGTAAAAGTTGGCTATTATGTAGTCTATACCTGGGAATTGGTTCCAGTAAGTCTGGAAGAGACCCTACACTCATGCAGATGGCAGTTTTTGAATGCTAATTGAGACCTCGGGAGGAGTCAATCAGTCTGAGGGCAGAACTACAATTAAAGTTTTTTTTGAGCTATGTTTTCTGAGATATTCTCTCTGCTGAAGTTATTGTTATCTAATATGTATTTAAGTCTTTTGTTTAAGATGCAAAACCCGTGTGTGGAAGTTAATTATTCACAAAGCCTAGGATTGGGTATTCAAAAGTCTAGCTAGGAACCATTGGAGTGAGTACTGGGGGGAAGGGAGGGTGGTCTTCGACAGTTTAATTTTATAAATTACAAATACAGAGGTAGAAAGACTGGTTTGGTTCAGCTGCCTGCCTCATCTCAGAAAATGAAAGAAACCAAGCCGTGATTGAAGATTCTATAAAAGGACAGCAGCTGACCTAGTTGTCATGCAGGAACCAGTTTAATGATCTAACCAGGGTAGAAAAGGTGAGAACAGTGACACATTCATCTAGATCCTTACAGGCATCATCCCAACCCCATCATTTTGCGTTACTTTACAGATACATATGTGTTTCTGTACTTGTGCACTTGCTTACATCTGAATGGCTATGAATTGAGAGGGGAGAATGTTCTACAAGATCTGGGCGTCCTCACCCACCAATTGCTGAAAGTAAACACTCAGATGCAGCAGGCAGTAAAAAAGGCAAATCATATGTTAGCCTTCATAGCGAGAGGATTTGAGTGCAGGGACAAGGAAGTCTTGCTGCAATTATACAGAGCATTGGTGAGGCCATACCTGGAATTTTGTGTGCAGTTTTGGTCTCCTTATCTGAGAATTAGAATTAGAATCCCTCCAGTGTGGAAACAGGCCCTTCGGTCCAACAAGTCCACACCGAACCTCAGAGCATCCCACCCACATCCATCCCCCTATGACCCACCTAATATACACCCTCTACCTCCCTGAACACTACAGGCAATTTAGCATGGCCAATCTGCCTATCTTTGGACTGTGGGAGGAAACCGGAGCACCCGGAGAAAACCCAAGCAGACACAGGGAGAATGTGCAAACTCCACGCAGACAGTCACCCAAGGCTGGAATCGAACCTAGGTCCCTGGCGCTGTGAGGCAGCAGTGCTAACCACTGTGCCACCGTGTTGCTAGAGAGGGAGTGCAGCAAAGGTTTACCAAATTGATTCCTGGGATCACAGGACTGACATATAAAGAGAGATTAAGCTGGTTAGGATTATATTCACTGAGGTTTAGAAGAATGAGAAAAAATCTTATAGAAACTTATAAAATTTTAACAGGTCTAGACAGGTTTGAAGCAGGAAGGGTGTTCCCAATGGTGAGGGAGTCCAGAACCAGGGATCGTACTTTAAGGATATGGAGTAAACCTTTTAGGCTGAGTTGAGCAGCCGGAGAGTGACAAGACTGGAATTCACTGCCACAGAAAGCTGAGTGTTTTCAAGAAGGAGGTAGATATAGCTGTTGTGATTAAGGGGATCAAGGGATATGAGGGAAGGGTGGGATTAGTGTATTGAGCTCACTGATCAGCCATAATCATATTGAATGGCAGAGTAGGCTCGAGCGATCAAATAAGAACTAGGAACTAGGAGCAGGAGTAGGCCGTCTGGCCCTTTGAGCCTGCTCCGCCATTCAATAAGATCATGGCTGATCCTTTCGTGGACTCAGATTCACTTACCCGCGTTCTCACCGTATCCCTTAATTCCTTTATTGTTCAAAAAAAATCTACCTTTTTTTTAAAAACATTTACTGAAGTAGCGTCAACTACTTCACTGGGCAAGGAATTCCATAGATTAACAACCCTCTGGGTGAAGAAATTCCTTCTCAGTTCAGTCCTAAATCTGCTCCCTCTAATCTTGAGGCTATGCCTTCTTGTCCTAGTTTCACCTTCCAGTGGAAACATCCTCTCTACTTCTATGTTATCTATTCCCTTCATAATTTTATATGTTTCTATAAGATCCCCCCTCAATCTTCTGAATTCCAATGAATATAATCCCAATCTACTCAGTCTCTCCTCATAAGCCAACCCCCTCAACTCCGGAATGACCTACTCCTGTTCTTATCTCTCTCTTTCTATGTATCATTATCTATCCGTCCACACCAACTCAATCTCATCATTATGCGATATCATGGCTATCCCTCATTGTCCCCCTCAACAAATGCTGTCCACCAGCTGGATGGATGCATGCCATTAGTCTCAATTAGAAGTCTCATCTCTGTTCCCTTGAAGGGGAATTGAACTGAGAACACCAGGGAAACAACTGGAGGTGGCCTTCCACTGATCTCACAACTGATAGGTGCAGAGGAGGAGGAAGCCTGGAGACCATTAGAATCTTGGTGTGACTAGATATAGAGATGGAGAGATGGGCATCTCCCATCCACTTAGTGACGGAATTAAACATTACAAAACTGTATTGTGTACAAAGCTGACATGACACCCAAAACAATTGAAATGTGATCTTGTGCATAATATTAAGTTCCATAATTCTCATTTTCACAATACTTAGTTACTATCTTTCATCTCCCATATATCTCCTGCCTTTTCAGGCACACAGAAGGAAAGTGGATAAAGTTGCCAATGTTGATTCCTCAGAGGAACTCAATCTCTTTGAATGTGCATCATTTCGGGACTCATCTGAACCTTGCACCCATTCAGCTACACACATTTCTGTGGGGCCAGCTTGGTGAGATCACTGGGTTTCCACATTGAGAATTGCACTTCACAAGTGAACAAGAGCAGATGGTGGAGTCAGGGACAGCAGAGAAGAATTCATGTTGAAAGACACTGGTGTCTCCAAACTCAATCCAGTGGGCACAGATGCTGTAGTCAATACAGTGTGGAGCTGGAGGTACACAGCAGGTCCAGCAGCATCAGAGGAGCAGAAGAGTCAACATTTCAGGCCTAGACCCTTCACCAGTCTTGATGAAGGGTGTAAACTTTCCTGCTCCTCTGGTGCTGCCTGACCTGCTGTGTTCCTCCAGCTCCACAATGTATTGAGTCTGACTCCAGCATCTGCAGTTCTTGCTATCTCTGAGTGACATAGATGTTATACCCAGAGCACCACCAGTAAAATAAGTAACCATTGAGGAGCAGTAGAGATTATGCAATGTACTGACAGGCACGTGAGTAATCTGTTTGTAACTCCACGTGATTTGCACCAAGCAGAAGCAGTAAAAAAAAGGAAGAACAAAGATTTACACTTGAATGTGGATATGTATATAGATAGGTAATTTGTATTGCTGTATGTCTTGTCTTTATTTGAAGCACATAAATATCTTCGTTTTGCATTGTTTTTCATATTGAAAACAAATGCACATTTCAGATATCGATACTGATACTGAATGGGAAGACCTAATGTGGCTTGGCTGGAGAGGGGACAAATTGAGGTTTCCAACAGGTTGTAAAATGGTGGAACCTGAGTGAATTCTCAGTAATGAGGGCAACCTGTACAGCAATGTGCACCACTGGTTGTGCCTTGCTCTGCTCACCTTCCATCTCCCCATCTTCATCCTTCTGTTCCTCATTTTGCTCCTCTTCCTCCTTGAAATTCTACAAAGTGGCTCTTTTCTCTGTGCCATGGTCATCCTGCAGTTCTATACCTCACTGCTGGACAATGTTCTGTGAAGCATCGTATACCACAACAATTCTAGACAACCTGGCTGGTGTACTGAAGGTTCCAGATCTGTGCAAGCACCTGAAGTGCTTGTTCAATTACACACTTGGTTGTTATTCAGAATTCAATGCAGCTTTCCTCATTCCTCAGGCTTCTGCGAAGTGTCATTATTCACAATTTATTCGATAGCACTCGAGAAGCCACCAATTAAGCTGTTTCCAGGTGCAAAGACGTCAGAGAAAGAGGACTGCGCAGGATGAAAGTGTTATGACAACTGTGATGGGACACTTGCATAAAGAGCTTCTTGTGGTTACACATGAGTAATATATTGATGGAGTGACAGCCTTTGTAGTTTCCAGAACAGTTCAAGGTGCCTTCATTACTACATATGTATCCAATGTCACCCTACATCTATAGGAAGCCAGTCAGGTGTAAAACCCAGCCTCCTCACAAGCCTACTATAATTGCAGAGTATACTGACATAATTGGCAAACAATCAGCCAGATGTTTTCTGCCTTTATGTGTGCAACAGCAGCATGTTAAATGGATAATCTTCAGACAGATCTAACAACTCAAGACTGGGCATAAGCAGCAGAAAACTTGTACTCAAGCACATTCTCTAACCTCATGGCCCAGCATTTCCCCCATTCAGTCCTTACCAACAAGCCAAGAAGTCAGTGAAGGTTGCAGGATGGCATGCCAGGAGCAGAACCAGACATACCTAAAATTGATGTGTCAACCTCATGAAGCTACTTGCATACAAACAGTAGAAGCAGCATGGAATTGACAGAGCTAACTGATCCCATAGCCAACAGATCAAAATTGAGCTCTACAATCCTGCCATATCCAGGCATGAATGGTAAATAACTAACAGGTTGTGGGACCAGGCCCCAGAAATGTTGCTAACAATAGGGGAGCTCAGTACATCATTGCAAAACAGAATTCTGAAGCATTTGCATCCGTCCAACAGTGTCAAATGGTTGATTTATGTCAGCCTGCTCTGCAGGTTGTGAGCATCTAGATGCCAGTCTTCAATCAATTCAATTCATTTCACAAGAAATGGCTGAAGACACTGAATGTTGCAAAGATTTATTAGGACCTTGATGACATTCTAGCAAAAATACTGAAGACTGATACTCCAAACACAACTAAGCTGTTCAATACAGCTACAATGTGGAAAATTATCCAAAAATGTGGAAAATGGATAATGGAGCCATACAGACACATAAATCCCAGGTCCCAATTCTGTGCTGGTATCGACTGGATTTTTGTTTTATTCATTCACAGGATGTGGGCATCACCAGCTAGGCCATCATTTATTATGTCCCAGAGGGCAGCTAAGAGTCAACCAAATAACAGTGGGCCTGGAGTCACATGTAGGCCAGACCAGGTAAGAATGGCAGTTTCCTTCCCTAAAGGGCACTAACAAATCAGATGGATTTTTCCAATAATCAGCAATGGTTAATCTTCAGACAGATCTAACAAAACTTGTACTCAAGTACATTCTCTAACCTCGTGGCCAAGCATTTCCCCCATTCTATGATCATCATTAGGCTCTTAATTCCAGATTTTTTAATTGAATTCAAATTCCATCATCTGCCATGGCTGGATTCAAACCCAGATTACCAGAACATTAGCTGGGTCTCTGGATTAACAGTCTAGTGATAATGCCACTCAGCTGTCACCGCCCCACTCCCATCACCTGGCAGCAATGGTGCCCTGCTAAGGGACTTTTTTAAAATTCATACATGGGACATAGGTATCACTATCTGAGCCAGCATTTATAGCTTATCTTTAGTTACCCTTAAGAAGGTGATGATGAACCACTACAGTCCATGTGCTGTAGGTACATCCACAATGCCATTAGGGAGCAAATTCTATGGTTTTGACCTGGTAACAGTGAAGGAACGGTGATATATTTCGAAGTCAGGACTTGGAAGCGTGTCACAGGTGGTAATGTTCCCATGTATCTGCTGCCCTTGTCCTTATGGATGGAAATGATTGTGGGTTTGAAATATTGTTCCTGAGGATCTTTGGTGAATTTCTGCAGTACATGTTGGAAATGGTACAGAGTTGCTATTGATCGTCAGTGGTAAAGAGAGTGGATGTCTGCGGGTGTGTTGCCAATGAAAGCAGGCTGCTTTGTCCTGGATTGTGTCAAGCTTCTTGAATGTTGATGGAGCTGCACTCATCCAAGTAAGTGAGGAGTATTCCATCACACTCCTGACTTGTGTCTTGTAGATGATGGACAGACTTTAGGGAGGTAAGTTACTGACTGCAGTATTCCTAGCCTTTGACCTGCTCTTGTAGCCATTGTATTTATATGGCTAATCCAGTTCATCTTCTGGTCAATGGTAATCCTCAGGATGGTGATAGTGGAGACTCAGTGGAGCATAAAGGCTGAGTAGATATCTTCTCATAGTTCCAATGCCATACTCCCTCCTGTATAGATGGATGTCAGTATTAAGCTAGAATCAGGCTATGATGTCATCTATGTTTGAATCAGCTGCCAACAATTCACGATCAATATTTATAAATAAATAGCTGACATTGACAGCATACTGGACAGAAACCAGAATCAATTGCATCAAGGAAGTAAGGAAAAAACTGAAAAGAAATTAAAGTTCACCATAGGAAATCAGTAGCTTGAGAATTTTCATCAATCCACACTCAATGTATGTAAAAAAAGATTATTAATCTCAAATGGCTTGTACAACAGGCAGGATATATACAATGTCACTGTCTGGGAGAGTGGTAATGGAGCAGAACAGATCATCTACTCACTTTTAAATTCACTAAATCTTTGATTGTAATGAGCTGAAAGTCAGGTAAGCTTTATAACAAGCAGGCAATCAACTCTTATATTAATACCTAGGCACTAAAATCGAAAATTACCTGCAATGCCTATGGTTAGTTAGCACAGCAGAGCAGAAACTCACCTTCCTTTTAAAAGTAGGCCATATCCTGGCACAAGCAAAATGAAAATGTAATCTGTGCATAAGCAAGAACACATTGTTAACATTTTAACTTGTAGGAGAATGCTACAAACTATTCCTGAGATGTAGAATGTTAGAGTCATAGTCATACAGCACAGAAACAGACCCTTTCGTCCAAACAGTCTATGTTGAACATAATCCCAAACTAAATTAGTCCCACCTGCCTGCTCCTGGCCCATATCTGTCTAAACCTTTCCTATTCATGAACTTATCCAAATGTCTTTTAAACGTTGTAATTGTACACGCATCCGCCACTTCCTCAGGAAGATCATTCAACATGCGATCCACCCTCTCTGTAAAAAGTTTGCCTCTTTTGGCTTTTTTAAATCTCTCTCCTCTCACCTTAAAAATGTGCCCCCTAGTCTTGAAATCGCCCATCTGAGGGAAAAGACAACTACCAATAACTCTATCTATACCTCTCGTTATTTTATAAACTTCTATCAGGTTGCCTCTCAACTTCCTACGCTCCAAAGAAAAAATCCCAGCCTATCCAGCATTTCTTTATAACTCAAAACTTCCATATCTGGCAACATCCTGGTAAATCTCTTCTGAACTCTCTCCAGCTTGATAATACCTTTCCTATAACTAGATGACCAGAACTGGACACAGTATTCCAGAAGAGGCCCTAACAACCTCAACATGACTTGGATAGTCATGGATCCTAATTGCGTTGTCAATGATCAATCAATCATAAGAAGTGCATTAGAATTGATGAACATATTCTAAATTTTTTAGTGTTAATAAACTGCAGAAGAAAAAAAGACTGTATGAAAAGAAAAGTTCTGGAGCCAATTCTAGAACAGTGAAACAAAATGCACACACAAGCTATACATTAAAATGGCCCATTACATTTCCCTTAAGGCTGTTGGTATATCCTAAAGAATGTTTAATGCTAAAATAACTGAACTTTAAGTAGACCAATACTCACCTGGAACATTATTGTACTCTCCTTTCTCTACTCCAGCATAAAAATTGAATCAGTTGACTCTTTGACTTTGACTATTAATTATTTTCTATTCTTTGCATACTTGCTGAGATATTTGTATCATCAATAGCCATAGATGAGGTTCTGCAAGACTGGAGGTTGGCTAACGTTGTGCCACCATTTAAGAAAGGTTGTAAGGAAAAGCCAAGGAACTATAGATCGGTGTGACTGACATTAGTAGTGGGCAAGTTGTTCAAGGGAATCCAGAGGGCCAGGATTTACATGTATTTGGAAATGCAAGGACAGATTAGGGATAGTCAAAATGGCTTTGTGCATGGGAAATTGTGTCTCACTAACATGATTGAGTTTTTTGAAGAAGTAATGAAGAGGATTGATGAGGGCAGAGCAGTGGCTGTGACCTATATGGACTTCAGTAAGGCATTTGACAAGGTTCCTCTTGGTAGACTGGTTAACAAGATTAGATCACACAGAATACAGATAGAATTTGCTATTTGGATACAGAACTGCCTTGAAGATAGAAGACAGAGTGTGGGGTTGGAGGGTTGCTTTTCAGACTGGTGGTCTGTGACCAGTGGTGAGGCACAGGGATTGGTGCAGGGTCCACTGCTTTTTGTCATTTATTTAAACATGGGAGTTATGGTTAATAAGATTGGAGAGGTGGTGGACAGCGAAG
This sequence comes from Rhincodon typus, assembly GCF_021869965.1. Lineage (NCBI taxonomy): Eukaryota > Metazoa > Chordata > Chondrichthyes > Orectolobiformes > Rhincodontidae > Rhincodon > Rhincodon typus. Next base: position 32,825,477 of record NC_063346.1, on the reverse strand, counting down.
GTTATCTCAAATGTGCCAATGGGCTGAGGAGAGGCAGATGGAGTTTAATTTAGATTAATGTGAGGTGCTGAGTTTTGGAAAGGCAAATCAGAGCAGGACTTATACACTTAATGGTAAGGCCCTGGGGAGTGTTGCTGAATAAAGAGACCTTGGAGTGCAGGTTCATAGTTCCTTGAAAGAGGAGCTGCAGGTAGCTAGGATAGTGAAGAAGGCATTTGGTATGCTTACCTTTATTGGTCAGTGCATTGAGTATAGGAGTTCGGAGGTCATGTTGCGGCTGTACAGGACATTAGTTAGGCCACTATTGGAATACTGTGTGCACATCTGGTCCCTTCCAACTATAGGAAGGATGTCGTGACACTAAAAATGTTCAGAAATGATTTACAAGGATGTTGCCAGGGTTGGATGGTTTGAGCTATAGGGAGAGGCTTAACAGGCTGGGGCTATTTTCCCTGAAGCATCAGAGGCTGAGGGGTGACCTTCTAGAGGTTTATAAAATCATGAAGGGTAAATAGGTAAGGTCTTTTACCTGGGGTGGGGGAATCCAAGACTAGAGGGTGTACGTTTATGTTCAGGCGGCAAGATATAAAAGGGACCTAAGAGGCAACTTTTTTATGCGGAAATATGTGTGTGTATACGGAATAAGCTGCAGAGGATGTGGTGGAGGCTGATACAATTACGACTGTTAAAAGGTATCTGGATGGGTATATGAATAGGAAGGGGTTACAGGGATATGGGCCAAATGCTGGCAAATGGGACTAGACTTATGTCGGATATCTGGTCAGCATAGACGGGTTGGTCTGAAGGGTCTGTTTCCTTGCTGTACATCTCTATGACTCTGTAATTATAAATATGATTCTAAAAAATATGGAAGCTATACAGATAAAATGTTCAATGTCGAAACCTGAAATGTTAAAATATTTTATTGTGTCCAGACGTAATTCTAAACCAGCTAAATTACTGCCTTGAGTTTTTAAGATTATCTGAAACTCACAAATAATGGATAATTTTTTAAAGATATTGCAGGTTTAATTCTAAATATGTTTTTGGGAAATCTCACAGTGTTGGGATAATTTTAACTTATTTGGTGCAACCTGATGGCTCAATGATAAACAGATTTAAATGTGAAAGTATTAGTTACTGATATCTAGTGCTGTGCAAATCCATCACATTTCTATCTGAACTGAGAATATTTAGTACATAACCTCATAAATAACAAATATGTATTCTTAAAGCAAGAATTTTCAACCAGGTGTTAATCTGTGAATTTCAGCGTGCTCCTTCGGGTAGCATAGTGAGTAAACGGTTAGCACTGCTGCCTTACAGTAGTAGGGATATGGGTTCAATTCCACCCTCGGGCAACTGTCTGTGTGGAGTTTGCCCATTGTCCCTGTGTCTGTGTGGGTTTCCTCCCACAGTCCAAAGATGTGCAGGCTAGCATGGGAAATGCAGGGTTACAGGGGGTGGCTATAGGTGGGATGCTCTTCAATGGGCTGAATGGCCTGCTTCCACAGTGTAAGGATTCTGTGACAGTAGAACTTGAAAGAAAATGATACAATTAATACATAGGTCATTCAGATAAAATCTTTACAGCTGTACAGGGTCAATTGCTTGGCTAATATTTTAAACATTAAAAATCAATATTGGTAATGTATCTTTTGTTATTAAACTTATTTCAACAGTTTGCTCTTTGAAAAGATCTGAAGAACTGGATAATATATTTTTTAATCGCCCCACTATTTTGAGTCATTACTAATTGCACTCCTACTACTATGTAGTGTCCTGATCTAGCAGTGTATATTAATGTTCATCCCCTAACTGTCTGCTCTATCCTTTGTCTAATTTTACTCAATTGCTCACTCAAGTATGGGAAAGGGGCTGCCTCTACTTCCTCATAGTCCATGAGGTGGTCATGGAGCATGTCAGATACCTTGAGAACTTTCAGTTTTGTTTTGTCTGATGTGCATCAAGCCAACCTGACCTATAGTAACTGGTAGGCGAGGAGCAAAGTAAAGTTAGGGTGTGTGATGGTGCAGTGTAAGCTTCTAGATATATCTGATATTTCTGTGGTTGATACATAGTATTGTCCCTTCCCCCCCAGTATTGTAACTGAATGAAGTTTTGAGGGTCATGGCAGATTTTTATGCTGGGTTTCCCTTACCCAGTGATACAGTGATATTCCTATTTTGCTTGCACCCTACAAGGGAAATCCTGTAAACTAACTAAAACAAAACAAATAAAGACATCTTGTATGAACTGTTTTTTTTTGCCTACATTACATGGCAAAATAAACAATACAATGCATTAAATATTGATTTGTTTCTTCTACTGTTTAAAAATTCTGGCAAATAAATATTGATTTAATACTCATGAATTGTACTTTAATTTCTCATATACATTCTGTCTTTGCCTGTTGCCCTGCAGGAGAATATTATTGAATTACACATTGCCTTATTTATGTCTAAGAAATTTACAATTTAGGCACAGAGTCAGATAAGCAAAGTTGCATTATTTTTATCCTCAGGATTTAACACCTCAACTTCAAGCTATTCCTTACTTGATTTCAATGGGATGGTACATTGTGTTTTTTTTGTAGTTAGTTTACAAGGATCAAGTGAATTTTACAACTTTAATGTCCCCAGAATTGAAGATTCACTCACATGTTAAAATAATATTTGGAAGTTCACTGTGGCCGAAAATGAAATTCCAAACATGATAACTCAATCATAAAAGTTCTCAAGTTCACCATTTATCCAGAACTCTTTCCTGAAGCTGAATGCAAAGCAGATAATAGTGTTTTAAGGAAAGAGGAAATCATTTAACTTGATTCTTCTTCTTTCAGTTGGTTTTATATGTTTAATTAATTCCAAGAGGTAAACTCTTACAAAGCCTTTGAGAAATTAATTCCAGATAAACATTTTGTAGCAGGTTTTTTTTTGGATGACCGTTGATAGTTCCTTAAAGGGACTTCAACTTAATCTTACATGTTCTAAACTGATACAGGCATACACCATATTTTCATATTGCCATGGTCTCTCAAAATATAAACTAAACTTAAAATATCCCCAGATCTTGAGACCCAGGGAAGGAAACACACAAAATACACAAGACAGCATTTAACAGCCAACAAACAAAGATGCATACAAACCAGACCAGAAAGGGTTAACAAAGACTGAAAGCATTCCAGATGCTATAAATCAGGAATAAAAACAGAAGTTACTGGAAAAGCTCAGCAGGTCTGGCAGCATCTGTGAAGAAAAATCAGAGTTAATGTTTTGAGTCTGGTGACTCTTCCTCAGAACTCAAGTTCGATGGACACTCAAAGAATTCACATCTAAATGGAAAAGATTCATTACCTCAATCAAGCTCAGATTCTGCCTTCTCCCTTCTCTCCTACAACTTGTAAACACATTCTTCCAAAGTCTGTTTTTAACTTTATGTTTATCCTTTATTCAGTGACAGTGAGATGTGCAAATAGTTTTAACATCCAATGATTTACATTGCAGGACCAGCTGGTATAATACACAGTCACGATGGAGCAGTTTGCCTTCATACAGCTCACTATGACAAATACCCACTGCTTGGAGAGTTCCTCTTTTAATTACCCATCACTTTCCAATGTTTTCAGGCAAGGTGAAGCAACATAGTCCCCTCCCCTCCTCATATTTCTGTGAACTCGAGTTCTGCCTTTCCCAATTCCAGCACTCATTTTGTTAATTCTACATGAGCTCGGAGAATCAGAACCCTGGCTTCACCTTTCTTGCCTTTCCCAGTCAATTTCATGTCCACCATTCCCTCAGGGAGCCAGGGCTGTTGGACTTGGTTCAAGGACCAGTAATACTGTACCAGCTGCATTACTTTGGCCATTTTTGTTCCTTTATTAATTGATTTACACGTTTTGTTAATTCTATGTGGGCTCGAAGTGCTAAAAAGAAGGCAGTAGCGTGTTTGTCTTTCTTTTCCTTTTTGCCATGACTCCCTTTGTATGGTGGGTGAGCATCACAAGGTTCAATTAGTTTCAATCTTTCGGTCAAATAGTTTCTTATGTTTTCCTGCTACGAATCATGTGAGGGATCGCTCCAGTCCCCAATCTTCTGTGGCCATCTTTCATTGTCCATTTGTTTTGTAGGATCAGCAGGTTCCAAATGGGCCAATCTCAGAGGTCCCCTACCCCTCAATTGAGGAAGATCCTGCCTGTGCAATCCCATGTAGGGAAATACACCGTATCACGCTAGTCTGTACATTTCAGTTAAGTTCTACCACACAAATGATTTGATTTGATTTATTGTTGTTACATGTGCCAAGATACAGTGAAAAATATTGTTTTGCATACTAACCAGACAAATCATACCTTATATAAGTACATCAGGGTAATAGAACAGAATGCATAATACAGTGTTTACAGCTACAGAAAAGATGCAGAGAAAGATCAACTCTAGTATCAGAGAGGTCCGTTCATAAGTCTGATACCAACGGGGAAGAAGCTGTTCTTAAATCTGTTAGTACGTGTTTTCAAACTTTTTCACCTTCTGCCTGATGGAAGAGGGGAGAAGAGCGTATTACTGGGAGGATCTTTGCTTATGTTGCTGCTTTCTTGAGGCAGCAGGAAGTGTTAATGGAGTCAATGAAAGGAAGGCTGTTTTTTTTTTGATGGACTGGGCTGCATTCACAGCTGTCTGTAATTTCTTGTGGTCTTGGACACAGCAAATGCCATACCAAGCTGTGATTCATCCAGCTAGGATGTTTTCTATGGTGCATCTGTAAAAATTGGTAAGATTTATTGTGGACATGCTGAATTTCCTTAGCCTTCTGAGGATGTCTTTCATGACTGTAGCATCAACATGGATGGACCAAGATAGATCATTGGTGATCACTCTTAGAGGTCCTTCTATCCTTCCCTCAGAGCATGAATTGGAGAATCTTCTAGTTTACTTAACCACCGAAAAGGTTGCTCATGTGGCCTCTACATCAATGCATCGCAAGGTGGCCCATCACCATATTAGAGTCGCAGCACTTCCTACTCTGCTACCTACTGTCCTTTGATAGTGAGTGGACTCTTTTTGTTTTTAAAGGTTCACATATGAGATGATAAGGGGACACTGAATGAGCCCGGTTACAGGCTACCATGAATACAGGGTACTGATATAGTTTGGTCCCTTTGCCTGTCAGTGGTCCATGCTTCTTGTACCCTGCTCACAGCAGGGGCGGAATAGCTAAGTAAATCATTTAAAACCCAAGTCCGCTTCAACTATCAGAATGGCTACTGTTTTACACTGGTGAGGAGGAAGCCTCTGAGCAGTCCAGGGACTTCTCCACTGAACAAAGGAAAACATACGCTTTGTATACTTATGCTTTTAGACCGCCTTTGCTGTAACAAACCAATCGTATTATTAATTATTAATTGATTACATACACATCCAGTCAGGTTAACCATTTGACTGCATAATCTGTTCATGGACAGCTTTGGGTCATCCCATGACCTCATGCTGTTTATCATATCCACCCCCCTCCAACCTCACTGGCCCTGCCACTGTTAAGGGAATTCTGTCAGCACTTCTCAGTAATATTCTTTATCAAATTGTCTCTGTGAAAGCAGCAGTTGTATTTTTGCTCCTTACTCAACAAGATTCTTTTGTATAAATTTCACAAGAACCTTTATGTACATCTCAATCTTGTAACTTTAAACATCAGACAATGGAAACTGCTGTTTCAACTAAAAATCATCCCCAATTATTTTATGTCATCTGAGAATCATTTTCAGCCATTTTATGCTGCTTCAGCCATGGGCAGCTTTAACACCAATACGTTACATTTCTATTTCAATGCAGAATATTTAGTACATAATCTCAGATAAATATCAAATGTGTATTATTAAAGTAAGAATTGACAACTAGGCCTTAATCTTTGAGTTTTACTGTACTGATCGTACAACTTGAAAGAAAATGATACAATTAATACACAGTCCACTCAGATAACATCTTTACTGCAGTACAGGGTCAATTGTTTGTCTATCAATTTAAAGATTTAAAGTAAATATTGGAATTGTATCTTTTGTTATTGAAATTATTTCAACAGTTTGCTCTTTGAAAAAATCTAAATAAAGGACCAGATCATTTATATTTCAATCGGTCCACCATTATGACTATGTTCACTGCTGCTGAGGTACTAAACACTGGAATTCCCTCCCCAAATCTCTGTGCCTCATTACTTCTCTCTACTCCTTTAAGATGCTGCTCAACGCGTACCTCTTTCACCAAGCTTTTAGCCATCTATCCGAGTATGTCCCAATGTGGTTCAGTGTTGAATTTTTTTTTGATCATGCTCTTGTGAGGCACTTTGGGACATGTTACCACATTAAGGGTGTATTATAAATTCAAGTTTGTTGTTAGTCAATTATATTTACATTTTGAATGTTGATATTTTCTTTTTTCTCCAGAGACCATGTAGTAGAATTTCAACTTGCTACTTGAGCATAAAACTGGCATTAATAATTAGCACTTGTCCAATTTACATTTCTATGACAGATGTCCAGAACCAGTATTACACCAAAACAGCAAGTTGACAAATCTACTTCCATATTTCACATCAACAATAATGAAAACTATATTGTTTACCTGAAAATACTACGTGTAATTTGTGTGGTAATGACCTAGTGCAAATTCTGAGGTTAGCACTGGCCTTGAGATTAACAAATTATTGTATCCAAGGACATATTTATCACATTTTCACTCCTGAAAAACTCTTCATAATACATCGCTTTTTGAAGTGCTTACAACTGTGAAAGAAATATAGTAATTCATCAGTATGCAGCATTCTATATTTTTGGTGATTATGCATTTTCAATAGTTAATATGGTTGCTGCAAATTTTGATCTTGCCTTAAAATTCTTAGGTAAAGCAATACTGTTAGTTGTCTTTTCACTGTACTTTTAAGGGTGTGCCTTTACTGTCTGATTTCTAACTGTACAATAGCAAACCAAAAATTAAGAGTAGTGTTCCCTTTGATCTGACTGGACTTTCATTGCTTTCACTTGTGCCCTCTAATCCTTCCCTAATCCTTTTCAAAATGAACCAAGAAAGACCTGGTAAAAGACCAGGTATTAACTGTTAAACTGTTTTATTTCACAACAAAAGGCAGCCCATAGTAGTATTTCTGATGAGTCATCACACACAATCAATTATCTACTTTCACGTGATAATAGAAAATAATGAAATGTTATATGCCTCCAGTAGTCATTAGACCACTTTGTTTACTTAAATTGGGGTGCAAGTTGGAGTTGGAATCTTGTGCTGTCTCCAATAGTGAGTTTGGTGGGGTGTTTAATCCACCTGATTAAGTCCTTAGTGGGTAGACAATTAATGCCCACTTAAGGGGTTCACCTCTGCCCCACCATTACCACCAGCACTGGTATGAACTGATGGCTGGGTGGGAATGTTCACCATGCAGAGATCTTGTCAAGCAGCTGCTGGGGGGTGGGGAGGGCATGGCGTGAGGGGAGTCCATTGTTTAAAGGCACTCAGTGCCTGATTGAGGGTCCCAGTATTAGCACAGTTGGAGGGGGATGTCTCCTGAGAGCCACTCTCCTGCTTTTGCTGCTTACCCCCATCTCAGACATCCCCACACTCCAGCTCAATCCTTGGTCCGTGACTGCCAACTGCACACAACGACCCTCCCACCATTCCTCAGCTCTGGCCTGGGACCCAGTAATGATCCAAGGCTTTTCTGGGCATTGTGACAGCAGCAGGCATTACCTTCCTGGTTCTTAATCCCTGGAAGGTGCAAACACTAGCCTTTCAAGTGCCTGATTGAAATAAGATGCAGCAGGCCTTTCTAGAAAGAGGCAATGTGGCACTGTCATCAGTTAGCAGCATCAGATTTTTGGTGTTTCCTCAAAGTCATGGCCTGGTTCTCATTGTGTCACTTTAATAGAGTCATAGAGCTGTACAACACGAAAACAGACCTTTCGGTCCAACTCGTCCATGCCGATCAGATATCCTAAATAAATCTAGTCCCATTTGCCAGCATTTTGCCCATATCCCTCTAAACCTTTCCTATTCATATACCCATCCAGATACTTTTTAAATGTTGTAATTGTACCAGCCTCCACCAATTCCTCTGGCAGCTCATTCCATGCATGCACCGTCCCTTTTAAACCTTTCCCCTCTCACCTTAAACCTATGCTCTCTAGTTTTCAACTCACCCATCCTGGGGAAAGACCTTGTCTATTCACCCTATCCATGCCCCTCACGATTTTAGAAACCTGTATAATGACAACCCTCAGCCTCCGACATTCCAGGGAAAATAGCCCCAGCCTATTCAGCCTCTCTCTATAGCTCAAACCCTCCAACCCTGGCAACATCCTTGTAAATGTTTTCTGAACCCTTTCTTGTTTCACAACGTCCTTCCCATAGCAGGGAGACCAGATTTGCACACAGTATTCCAATAGTGGCCTAACCAATATCCTGTACAGCCGCAACATGACCTCCAAACTCCTATACTCAATGCACTGACCAATAAAGGCAAGTATTCCAAACGCCTTTTTCACTATTCTGTCTACCTGCAACTCCACTTTCAAGGAACTATGAACCTACAGTCCGAGGTCTCCTTGTTCAGCATCACTCCCCAGGACTGCCATAAAATAGGCACAGTGAGAGACAGTTTTGGAGTCTAATGTCTCACATCCAGTCCAAAGATGTGTAAGTTAGGTGGATTGGCTTAGGTGGATTAGTCATGGTAAATGTGAGGTTACAGGGATGGGTGGGAGTGGGGTGCCTCTGGGTGGGATTCTCTTTGGAGGGTCAATGTAGACTTGATTGGCCTCTATCTTGCACTGTAGTGGTTCTGCGATTCTGTAACCCAAAGGATTTGTCGGTGAGAAAGTTGGATTGGTATTATGTTGTGCTATTTTTCAAGCCTCCTTGAACACCATCTAAAATAATCATGATACCCCTTACATTCAAACAAACTTCACCCAACTAACATTAAACTTTGTTTAAATAGTGAGGGTTAATAACATTTGTGGAAGAACTACTTTACTAGAGTCCCTGAGCCCAGTAATATGTTAGAGATGAATTAATATTAATATGCACACCAAAAATGGCATAGTTAATAACAATGGCACTTCAGATCGTGTGCCCTGACGTCCTAGCAGCACACAAATATCATTGACAGTCTGGAATGAAAAGATTGTTGAGATTAAGCAGGATCCCTGCAACCAACTGAATTTTCATTATGGTGAAACTCATTTTGTTTTCATTTCAATGATCCATTTATTCTCCCATTTCCTATCCCAATAATATTGATTCCTCACTTCAGGTTCAGTTTGCAAATGCTGGACACTCTTCGGCATTTTATCCAAATTTTCATGTGAAGCTGTGTTTGGTGGATTAGTCAAATATGGAGGCTTCACAGACTGGAATTTTCCTCCAATTTGAAAGATAATTAAACGCCAGCCTGTAAAGATAAATACAGTGCAATATCATGAGAGAAAGTAATTCCGACAATTTTAGGGCAGAATCTTGATGATTATACCAATCTCTGACACAGTAGATTTCCTTGCACTGAGTGCTATTTAAACAGGAGCCATTGGAAGCATAAGCACCAGAGAAAGCAACAGTTAAGAATTTTAATCGTAAAAATAGAGCAGGAGCAGAACCCTGTGCCTATTAGGCAAGAGCTTTATTTTCAGTAATTTCCTGCAGTCGTGAGCCTGAAGGCAGTATAGGCAATTTGGTTTAACAGATGAATGGGTACCTGAGGTAGTAAAGATTAAATAACCTTCTAGCAACTATCCCTGTGAAGGTCAGGCTGAGGAGCAGTTGGTTTATATAATAAGAACCTGAAGCAGTTTCTTTAACAAAAAAAAAAAATAGGAAGACAGAAATCTTCAATTAGTGTGCATAACATATATCCTGTATATACAGATGAATGCATCCACTGAAAGTTATAACATTAGAACGAAGGGAAAATGTTTTCCAGCTCTCATCTTTTGATTTCAAGTTGCAGAACATTCGTGAAGATACTGTAACATTCCTTTTTTTTAATTGCATGTACTATTACTATTCAAAATGCAAAACATTGATATAAAAGACAGTTGGCACATAGGAATGCAAACTACATGTTTAGGAAGAGTTTTCCTGTTTAGTATGTAAATGCAATTAAAGGAAATTGCCACTAGCCTCAATCTGTTTTTTCGAAGGTTATGTCTGTCATACACTATTTATTATAGTGAAAAGAAACAAGCTTTGCCCAAAAATAAGGACACTTTTATTGAAAATAATCCAAGTTATATAGTTCTGACCTATGGCATGTGATAAAAGAACCCACAGTAGTGATGGGTCACAGTATTCTCGGGGAGTTATGTGAAGACAATCTCTAAAGCTGCAGTTCTCTCCAGTTTGACACATACTTTCTACATTACAACAGTGACTTCACATCAAAAATATACGATTGTAAAGTGCCTTGGAATGTCCTGAGGTTGTGAAAGATTTCATGTGAATTCATGTATTTTGTCTATCTTTGTTCGTTTCCTTTGCTTTTATTAAAATAGTACTGCAAGAAGAAACAAAGAAGGATTACTTTTGATGATGTATTGGCCAGAAAGGACATCTAAAAACTATAAATATATCAATGAATTTTAATTGATGTTCTGTTCATGGGATCATAAAATAGCACCAGTTTAATGACATTACATAGAATAACTCTGGCCAAACACAACCAGACTATTTCTTTGTCAAATAATTCTTTATTATCAGAATTCAATCATACTAATGTTCATTCTGTTAATACCCCACACTTTACATCTGAATTAATTTATTTTGGTTTAGAATATTTTGAGAATACATTTCACATGTATTAGACAGGGAATGAGTGTGGCATTATGGGCTCATAACAAACCTCATTTTTGTACATTGATTGCAATGATTGTGAAATGTCATTAATGATTGTTCAAAGTGAAGTGTTGTACAAATGATATTTCGTTTTGCCTGCAGGTTTTGAACCCCTTTCTGCAACTCTCCCTTTCCTATTTATCTCGCTGCTGATCTTACAAAGGCTCTGCACATATTAATAAACCTTGACTGATTCCTCCAAAGTAACCTTTCTCAAGCAAACAAAGAAAATGTGCAGTGGAGACAAAAAAAAGACTATGAAGAGTGAAGAATTTAAAAACTGGTTAGATCAAACTGACTTTCAAAAATTGCAAAGGAAACATCAGAAGGCATGAGAGGGAAAAATGTTTATCTGAGAACGATCTTCAAAAATTTTCAGCAGTCAAATATTGCACATTCTAAACGTTCTCAATGTGGTGAATTAATTTCCCAAAAAACATAATGTAAAGCCTTGCTGTATATAGCATGGCAATTGGATTACTTTCTTTGTAACAGATTCCACCTACTTGTTTCCTGCTCAACTCATTCCATCATCACCTTGATAGTCTAATCTGATCATGCAGGGTCAGTAACCTAACAAAACTTGAACACTTTAGGTTATCTCTTTGTTCATTCATGTTTTATTTTATGGCATTTAGATTTGATTCCCTTTGAAAATTTTTAAGTAAATACAACACATCCCATCATAAATACTATTCAGCATCAACAATATTTATTTTTAATAAAGATGGAAATTAAGGTAAGACATTCATTTATAAGCTGTATTGATATATTGCTGAAAATAAGTTGGAATAAAGAATTTTCAAATAATGTCTTCAAATACCTGGATTGCTGAGCCTCTCAATCTTAGCACAAAAATGACCAATTCATTAAATTTGCTTTGTTTAAAGATATTGGTCCAGTGTCACAAATGCTTACATCTGGTGATGTCTCTGTATTAAATTCACTTGGTAAATAGACATCCAGTTCAACAGAAATTCAGAAAGTGCTGGAAAAACTGAACAGGTCTGGCAGCATCTGTGGAGAGAGAAACAGAATTAATGCCTTGAGACCTAAATTACTCTCCTTTGGATAGAAGAGAGGTAGAAATGCATTGAAATTTATACTGTTGAATAAGGGGAAGGGTCTGGTAGAACAAAAGAGAAGATCTGGAATATTTAGAAGGTGGGAAAGATTAAATGACAAAGATATCGCAAAAGGAAAGTCAAAGGAGTGGTAACCTTGATAGTAAAGAAACAACCATTTAGGGATGAATTTTCAAAATGATAGAGAGAACCTCTCTGGTTTAGCCAAAATGGTATAGGAGTCGTCAAACCCGGAATCCAAACCAACCATTTTTGGTGGGAGTGGGTCAGGGACAAGGGATGGCTTGTACTTTGAAAATTGGTGGTTAATGGAGACTGTTGCAGATGTGAAAGTACGACTGTTTTCCAACAAATCAATTTTCATCAGTGGAATTTCCAAACTTGATACTTCAGTGTGATTTGAACAAGCTGAGCAGGTAGGCAAAAGCATGGCTGATGCAGTATAATGTAGATAAATGTGAGATTATCCACTTTTGAAGCAAAATGAAGAAGGCAAACTATTATCTAAAGGGCTATAAATTGAGAGAGAGGAATGTGCAACAAGACCTGGGAGCCCTTGTACACCACTCACTGAAGGTAAGCATGCAGGTGCAGCAGGCGGTAAAGAAGGCAGATGGTATGTTGGCCTTTGCAGCAATAGGATTCGAGTACAGTAGCAGGGATGTCTTGCTGCAATTTTACAGCAAGGTAGACCACACCAGGAGTATTGTGTGCAGTTCTGTTCTCCTTACCTGAGGAAGGATATTCCTGCTATGGAGTGAGTGAGCAGCAAAGGTTTACAGACTGTTTACTGGGATGGCAGAACTGATCTATGAAGAGAGGTTGAATCAATTAGGATTAAATTTGGCAGAGTTTAAAAGAATGAGGGGAGCAATTTCACAGAAAGCAGTCAAGGCCAAATGTTGTATGATTTTCAGAAGGAGGTTGCTCAAGCACTTGAACTTAAGGGATCAAAGGATATGGGGGAAAAGTGGGAACAAGATATTGAGTTGGATAATCAGCCATGATGATAATGAATTGTGGAGCACCAAATGGTGTACTCCTGATCCTATTTTCAATGTTTCTAAAACATAACTTGTGGGTTTTACACTTTTCAAGGGAATTCTAAACCTACCAGATTCATTAAAGAGGCAGGGCACCCTTTTGAAAAAGAGCGAGTCTCTGAAGGAAAAGAATAGGTGCCCTTTGAGAGAAGTAAGGTGCATGTGATCAGAGGTATTCCACAAGGATTGGAGCTGGGATCTCTGTTATTTGCAATATGTATTACCACTGGTCACATACCTCCAGTAAAACAAAATCTCCACAACTACCCTCTGTCTTCTATGAATAAGCCAATTTTGTGTCCAACTTACCAACTCACCATGGATCCCATGTGCGTTAACCTTCTGGACTAGCCTAACATGAGGGACTTTGTCAAATGCTTTAGTAAAGTCCATATATATTGCAAACTAGTAGATACCTAGAACGGGCAGCCAGGGGAAGTGGTAGAAGCAGATACAATAGCAACATTTTTAAGAGGCATTTAGACAGACAAATAATCATTGTTCGTATACTTTAGAACCTGATTTTCCAAATGATAATGTCACAAATCTTCATCATAATATTAATCCTGCCCAAATCCAATTTTTGTAACTAAATGAGCTATTTAAGGATATTTTCCGTCTAAATTAAAAGACTAGAGAAATGACTACTCCTTCCTTAATACTTCTTTGTTGTGTTTCTCATCAGCCTACTACATTTGTCATTTAATGCCATATTGAGGGAAGAGTCTTATTAGTGTAATATCTATTTTTCATTTGTACAGATAATTATACAAGCATTTTTAATTGCAAAAGCATATTTTTACTAGCAAAAGCTACATTGTCAATTACAGTCAATCTACACCTTTTTAATTAAAGCCTGGGCACCATCTTTATTCCAAGCTTCCTCAAATTCACCAGAGAGCCAAAGAAAATTGACAGCCAGGATAGAACCTGCGTGTCACATGGGAAATCATGAAACTATTGATCCAACTCTTAGGAAAGGATATGTCATCAAATGAAGATCTGACTAAGTTACAGCCGTTGATTGGATATTCACTGTATGTTATGAACATAATTCTCTGCTTTTTGGATGACAATGTATGTTTTGCACAACAGTAGTTCTGAGAGATGGAGAATGAACAGTGCTGAAGACAAACTGTGCTTTAAATTTCATCCCAGGTTTAAATGTCACTGTCAGATGGCCAAAAGTATGATATTTCAGTAGACGTAAAGAAATGGGACCAGGAATATGCCATCCATCTGACATTTTTGAAATCAAGGCTAAGGTTTTAGTTAATTCAACATTCCTGCATGATCCACTAAGCCTTGATTTGTTTCAGACATGATTTTCCTACTTTTAGTCAGAGTGTAGGGGTGAAAATGTTATGTGGTGACTAATATACCATCCCACTGTTGAAATAACTCAACCTATCATACACTAATTAGCCTATTGAGAGCTAATCTGAATATGTTCCTCAGCCTATCACCTTTTGAAATAAAGCCTAATACACCATTTGTCTTCCTAATTGCTTATTGTACCTCTCACTCTTTAACAAATAATTTGCTTTCCCACTTTCTGATCAACATTGATAATTTCACTCTTCCCAACCTTACATATGGCCTATGCCTATCTTGCTTAATCAATTAACTGGCCTACATTTCAGTAGCATATCTTTGTGTCTTCCTCATAGTTTACCTTAACTCCCAGTTTTGCATCATCAGCAATCATGGATATATTACACTCATTTCCCATGCAAGGTATTGATATAGACATTAATATCAGAGACCCAAATACAGATCCTTGCAGTACATCACCAGCCACATCCCACCAACCCAAAAATGATCGGTGTTCTATTTCTTAAGAAATTGTCAATCCAGGCTAATACATTGTTCCCAACGCCAAGACCCCAATCTTATGTGATAATCTCTTTTGTGGCATGTAACATCGAACCATTCTTCCTTGATGATTAAATCCTCAAAAATATCTGATAGATTTCTCAAATATGACTGATGTTTCACAAACCTACATTGAGTCGACGTACTCATATTGGCCCAGATTTTACAGTTAGCAATGAAGGGATAGCACTCATCCTTGGCAATTGCTGCTACAGAAGATTTGTAGGCTGTAGAGGAAGCCGTTCCTCATTTCTGATGTAATTTTGAATTCAGTATCATCTGATCAATCATCTGTGACATGTAAGAACAGGGAGCAATGTCAGAAGTGAGACAAAAGTTAGAATACACGCATTAGGTTAATGGAGAAGCTTAAATGTCATAAAACAATCTTTAAATAGAATTAATATTAATTTTAGAAGATTTTAAATTATAAATGTTTCTCTGAGGGTGTGAGACTCCATGCTTGTGAAATTATCTTCTCAGAACCAGCACTAATTATGACTTAATGTGTATTTAAAAGCTTATGCACATAATTAAAGAAAGTTTAACATATTTATTGTATTTACATCTGGAATAATCCATTAAAAGTTAAAGTTCAATTAATCAATGGTACTATATAGATTACTCATGTGGAGATAGAAACATGCATCCTGCAAAGGCGCAGGAGGTCACCAACATCAATTTCTACATTTCTACTATATTGGATTTCTAACTGCACATGTGCAAATGCAGAGACTGCTGTGACCATAATAACACCAAGCAGTAACAGTCTCATCCTCGTTACAATTGCAAATTCTGGGCTCTACTGCCACGTCCTTAATAATAGATGATTTTTTCCACAACTGTAATCAGACCAACTGGCCTACAATTTCCTATTCTCTCTCCCCTTCATTTTCCTAAACAACAGGGTTATATTTGCAACTTCCCAGGCCTTCGGAATATTGTAGAATTATATAGGGTATATTATCAAGTGAGTTGTATTACAAACTTAATAAGCAAGTACAAAGGAGTCATATTGACGTCAAAATGACATTAACTCTGTTCTCTCTCCACAGACGCTGCCAGACCTATTGAAATCTTCAGCACCTTTGGCTTTTATCGCAGTAATGTGGAGGAGTAAACTAATAATCCAGAAACAAAAGTTAAAATCACACCACAGCATCTTAGAAATGTGAATACATTTAATTAAGTAAATTTGAAATTAAAAAAAATAGTAATAGTAACCATGAAACTCCTAGATTGTTGCAAAAATGGATTTGGTTCACTAATGTTCTTTCAGGAAAGAAAGCTGCCATCTGTACCTGGCTTATATGTAATTGATTCTTAACTGTCCTTTTGAATGGTCTCATAAGATGTTCAGTTATCTTGCTTCCCTGCTTTTACACTTACAACTTTTCAGTCATTTTTGTGAGCTGAGCAGAAGTATTCCCTAAAGATTCATCATCCTAGAGATGGTTTCTCAAGTTTGGGTTTCCCCTGAGCTAGTTCAGTCTTTTCTTCTTCAACATTCATCTTTACCTCCACAGCAGAGAGTGGAGATTTTATCTTTCATATTTCAGAAGAAAGTGAAGTGTTCTATTTTTCTTACATATTAAATTCTGCCAGTGCTTCTTCAGCAATCTGCTACAAAAACAGAAGTTGCTGGAAAAGCTCAGCAGGTCTGGCAGCATCTGTGAAGGAAAAAATCAGAGTTAATGTTTTGGGTTCGGTGAACCTTCCTCAGACTATCTTTGAACCCATTCAATAGTCTGCTTCTGTTTTGGCTGTGACTCTGATGTTCGATTGATTCCATGGATTGTGACTACGTCAGTTCATGGCATTCTGGTTGGAAGGGACACAAACCTCTGAAAACATGTGACTCCCAAGGAAGGCATAGGGAAGGTAAGCACCAATGGAAGTTTCCCTCTGAGAAAGTCCTAGAGCATGGCTTGGTCATAAGGAACATCATATTGCATTGACACTTGCTTAACTATGTCAGCATCCAATTGGGAGACTGCAAGGGTGCCCACATCATCCATCACCTCATGTTGTCTATTATCTCCATAAATATCATACAAAAGCAGCAAAGAATTGCCAGAGAAAGTTCATTGTCATTGGGCTCAAAGATTCATGAAGAAAAACTTGCTCAGTCAGTGCCTCATCCTGGTGCAGGGTCCACAGAGCCTGATCTGCCCTTAAATCCACCATAAATACCACCCATGAATACACTCTTTGTTTCTCTACCAGAAAATTCTCAGAAAACCTCATCTAAAAATGGTAAAAAAAAAATAGTGTGCTATGTCTCCTTTTTAGACATCTCATAGGAATCACCAGGAGAAAGGGAATGTTGGTAACTGGCATCTTGCCAGGAAAAAGGGAGGGCATGAAGGCATTCAGAGCAACTTTATTTGCTCCTCAAAAGGGACAGATGGTTTGATTCCTGTTCTAGAATTTCTGAAGTAGACTTCAGACTTCCCTGCTCACCCTGTCTTTGAATCCACTCCCAGACAATCGCAAATCAGCACAAACAAAAACGCTCAGGATGAATTATCAGACAATAAGCCTTCAGAAAGTACTCCTCAAACTATCCGTGATTGAACACTGGAGCTCAGATAGAACAAGAATTGGAGGAAAGTGCCAGATGCATGTGACACTTCACTTCAATGGAAAAGAGATTATGGAAGCCTTGTACCTAATTCCTAATCATTATGATTCTTTATTAAGCTTGTCTAGATTTAGATGTTCTTCAGTAGCAGACACCAAAGGCACTTAAGTCCTAACATTACAAGAGAATGTAAAGTTACCACAAAATCTGAGATATGAAGGATTATAGAGTTTTTCAATCAGGCAAGGGAGAGAACATCTACATGAGTTTGATATGTTTAAAGAAAATATCTACAGTAAGGCAAGAAAGTATATGAGTTTTTTTCAGCCAAAGCCTGTACAACCAGATCATTAAGTTCATGGACACTCAGAAAACTTCCGTGCAGTTTAAAGTTGAACATAAGAACAAGCTTAAACAGCTCAGAATTCAACAAGAATTCCACAATCTGAATACCTCAGTGATACTGTATTAGAGATCCAGCTGTTGATTGGTAGTACTACACAACCAAACCTTGCAGTGTGAAAACAAGCTTGCAGATTTGCAGAAATCTTACCTATAGGCTTGTGCTCTCACCAAAGTGGCCCAATAGAGAGCTATTTGATGGAGGGAAAAACACTTTATTACAGAAATGTTCAGCATTCCAAGATCAAGATGAATGACTAGCTAAAGAAAACATTCTACAGTTAATGAGCAATAGCCTAGTCCTTCAAAAATAAGCACTCCAAAAAGTGAACAAGCATCTACAGTCCCTTCTTAATGACAGAGATCACCAGCAAAAGCAAGTTGTCCTTTCAAGCATCTCTGTAAACCAGAATACAAAACAAAAATTACTAATTGGATCTGTTTTGGCAGTTTGTTGTGTTGTCTGTGATGTTGCAGTTCTACTTTCTCACAGAGTCCCCAGGATGTCTTGCTTGCACCAAAGCTTCCTCACGTTGCAGCAAGTATCCTTCCTGCACAAAGAGAAGCTCCTATCCTAGACATCATAAAGGTCTCCATCACCTCAATTCTAGCATAATCCTTTATTCTTTTCTTCTATTGAACTCATCCCTGGATAAAGAATGAAGCAGATGCAGAGATGAGGGAGAATTCCACTTCTTCAACTTCCACTTCATGAGGCTGTGATTATTTGAGTCCTGGAGTTTTGCTGAAGCATCAGTATTGGTCTTCTACAGTCAAGTCTTTGGGTCATAGTCCAAAAAGCTGATGTCCATAGGAGTTCTCATTCTGTACCCCACCAAGGAAATGACAAGACAGCACACAGATCCTACACATCTTATAAGGAAACCTATTGGAAATTGAAAATTAGTCCATCAAGCACAAGAGGTTTGTGTAGAGTATGGAGGCAGGAATAAATGGAATATGGTATTAAACTGTTCATTGTTCAGTGTTACTGGTAAAAACGGGTACCATAAAAGAACTTGGCAAGAGATGTAAAGAAAATTATGCCTTCACTCTGTGCTTAATTATTGGGTACATGCAAAAGGACTTAAGTCATACTTAGATCAGATGACGGGGAGTCTTGGTCTGTAGGCTGTGAGTACAGTGTTCTTTCTTACTATTTCTGTGTATAGTTTTGTTCAGAAAAGCCCAGTTACCATTCACTCACAAGGTCACAGAAAATAATTGATCAGTAGTTATACCTTTTGTAGTAACTCAAGGATGTGTTCAGTTTTGAAATAGCAGGGAATTAGTAGCAGGGGAGATAGATGGAACAGTTACGTGTATTTATGGGGCAAAATATAGAAAAATTGTGTGATTTTATTCTTCAGTTTAAAAATGTAGACCTCATATTTACTGTAAATACATAAACTGTGATTTGGGGAAGATAGGGTTCAAATATCTGATTTACAGAATAAAAATGCTGTTTTTGCCAATCAGGATAAAATCCGAATGATTTCCCAGCCAAGGAAGAATTTATCTTTAGTTTAATATTGTATGAAAATTCAGATAGAAAATCACAACTGTTTGTAAGCACAGATATTGGTTGCTTTTCTATTTGGGTGTAATTTTGGTTTTTAGCTGCCTATAAATGATGATTTTCTCCAAAAGCTTCAATCCTGACCATTAACATAGGTCTTCATTTTTACATTCACTGCAAATTCAGTTTGATGATCAGAAAAATGTTGTGTTCTTTTAACATTCATTCAGTTATGCACTACAGTTCATCCTTAGGGCATCCTTGCTTCACTTTATGTCATTGCTTTTGAATGACCCATAAAAAAATTGTAGAAATCTTTAAATACATTGGAACTGTGGAGTTACAGAGCAAGACAAAAGCAATCAAAACAATCAGATGTAACAGTATGTTTCTTCCACAAACCTTTGTAACATATATGGTAGGACTTTTGCACCTCCATAGAGAGAGAATCACAGAGCAATTATACTGCCAACTAAGTGCACTCAGCAATGCATACAACAGCCCCCATGATTATAAAGTCAGCTTTCCTTCAATACTAATCTAAAATGTAATATCAAATTAGTTCTGCCATTGACACATATAATTTTGCATGTATCTTGGTTAAGTGCCATAAATGTGTCTCACTGTTGCAACGTACAGAAATAAAGCAAACCTTCCCTAACCAATAATATTTGTACAATAGATAACATTACATACGTAATGTTAGATCTGGTAAATTGGACATTATAAGAGGAGTATAACTCCCACTGAAAATCTCAGTATGTCCAGTGAGGAAGAAGTACTTTTCCACGCTGTACTGGACACCAATAATGTTCATTGATAATTCTTGACCATTTTGGAGTTTGTTATGTAAGTGTTAACGCAACAGTTTGGATGAAATTCACTGTTAAGAGCAAAGCCAGTGGAATGTGTTTTAGTCTATAGTCTATAGCATTTTATCTATGTGTGAGGCCTGTTATTCAGTTGTTACAATGTTCTGATTATGACTGCCATTCTTTTCTCATCGATCTTTGCTGTTATGGTTGCCAGGTTTTGTTACAGGGTTTTCCATCATGTCACAAAAAGAGCGAGAATTGTAACGGATTTAGTTGAGGGGAAAATAGTATTTTGCTGAAAAACAACACGCTTTTATTTCACACATGTACTGATCAATTTCCTAGTATTTTACAATTCTGTTGACAGTGAAACCCTTACCATTTGTTGCCATCGATCTGTGAAAGTGGCAACACCTGTGCCTGCATATCCACAGATAAATACAGAAACCCAGTAGTTGCTGTCAGTGGTTCTCTGTTGCTCCACTTTTGAAGTCTTGCTGGTTAAAAACAATGCAAAATCACAGTGTTGATATGCAATTTAATCATGTTACTTGAGTTAACAAATCCTATCTTAAGTAGAACAGAATCTAAGATATGAGCCAAGCAGATCATTCGTACAAACAACCAGAATTATGAGAACGTATAGCAATCTCAATCCCACTTCACAGTAACCAAGTCTGGATCAATGAGCAAACCCCACTGTTATGTTTCAGAGACTTGTAAATTTATCACTTTGTGTGACTATATATTTACACATGTATCAGTTCTATTTTGATGCAATGTAAATAATCCTGATTATGTAAGGGTACTACATTAGCTTAAAAAAAGGAATATTGTAGTAAACCTTGAAGGGCATATCTAAAACTGCTATGCATCACCAGATAGGATATTGTCTATATATTCATGTAATCATGAAAGGAGCAGTCCTACAGACCGGATGTGATAATTAACTTCATAGATATTTTTGTGCATAATTTCAGCTCTCCAACTAAATTAGCCCATCTACTTGAGTTACCAAACCTCTGTGTGGTTGGTGTGTTTGTTTAAGGGAGAAGACACCACATAGCAAGTGTTCTTTTCTTATCCTGATAAGGTTGTGCAGCATATAGCAGATTACTACAAATTTTGACACAATCTGCCAACTATTGCACATCTCCTCAAGAGCAGCCCAAGCAGTGGAAGCATTGTTTGAGCACCCCAATAATCTGCTTGGTCACCTTTTGTGTGAAAAAAGACAACACATTCTCAGCAGGAATATTGAATATCACAAGGCTCTTTTGAACAGTACATGATAAAATAAGAGCTGTTGCAAACGTTGGTTACTCCAGCTATAAAGGAATGCAATGCTTAAATGTTCACTGTCACAACCACCGACAGTGCCTTCTGCAGAGTGCACTGAAGCTGAAGTTATAGCTGCAGCAGGTGGAATATTTCAGCACAGACATTCTTAGTGCAGTGAAGAGGGCAGTGACATTTCCTAGATCATCAGCAGGATACAGAACCACATTATACAGGCTTCGTGCAGCTAATTGGTTGCATCAAGACAAGCATCCCTGTTATTCATGGCCAACCATGTCTAGAAGCTACAAGACAATTCGAGTGTCACCAGTATCGGCAGTATGGCCAGGGAGCAGTAGCCACTGCTGAGAGTGCACAGTAGAAGAAGAGGGTGTCATGGAGGCATGCTGCCCTTCTGAATAGATAAATGTGGTCTGTGGTCACTGGGTCAGTTTGGCAGTCCTTGGCAGTGAAATGAGGGTGATATTTGCGGGGGAGGGGCATTTAGTCCAGGAGTGAACATTGCCAGTGCCTGAAAGCATCCTCCCCACCCCACAAACCTGAGTCCATTAGGAGGCCACCAGGGTTTATCTGGTAGTCTTCATAGCAAGAGGCTTACTGATTGCCAATAAAATGCCAGTGGCAGATGGAAGAGACACTTAATTGGCCAGTTATGTGGTTCAATTGACTCTGTATAGAATAACCAATCACCAATCTTCTCACTGCCACAAGCTGGCTTGACACAAGGGAAATACCCAGAATTCCATGTCCTGCCATCACTTGCTATTTTATGTCCCACCCAGCTCTCCCCCAGAAAGTTAGTTAAATGCAGCCCGTTGTTTCTTTCTGAGGTTCAAGTCGAATCGCTGTTTGAATTCCACAGGTGAATATGGCTTCCAACTCAGAGCCCTCCCCACTTTTGCTACTTCTTCCAGCAGCTTGTCCTGCTTCGCGTGCTCTCTGCTCCTTCTCCCTGTTATCCTCCACTCCAAAGTCTATCTAAACTGCTGAATTCACATGGGGTTCAGGTACTGAGGGGTGTGCAGAATCCTTGAAGTCAGGACATAGACCTTCTACATGATTTACTCACTCTAGGCTTTAGCAATGTTTACCAAAATGCAGGGAACCATGAAGCACTTTTATTAACAGCAACAATCATTAGAAATCAATTGGCAATTAGCCTGAAAATAGTTGATGATCTCTTTAAAAAGTAATGACGAATGGTCCTTCCTGCTTCTGAGTGAATGTTCAGTTATATAAGGTTAAAAAGGGGTGTAAAGTGAAGCATTGAAGTCCAAAACAGTGGCACCAATGGCATATCAGTGTCACATGCTAACACCATCACTAACTCGGTATCCAGCGACGTCTGCACCAGATGTATGCATATATATTGAGACACCATTCTGGAGCACAGAACAATTGAAGTACCAAAATGCTCATTGCAAAACAGCCAAATTTCACAGCATGTTAATCTAGCTGTAAAAGCTACCTTAAAATTGTAAGCCTGTTTCAATGGGGCATATCTTTTTCAAAAAGTATATTTGATCATTATTATTGTTGAACAACATCTTTGGCCCTGAAAAACAAACTAGTTTTATATTTGTGCAATATGAAATTTGTACAACCTGCATAAATGGTTTTAAAAACATTAGCGTTTATGTATTATATTTCAGCTTCAATCTTAACCCCATGTGTATATCGAAATCTTTATTGCTCTTTCTGTAAAATAATACAAAATAAATGATAAAGCGTGCTTGTTACTTTCTGGTTTGCTGTCGGAGAATTCTTCACAGTGGTTGACTGTTTAGCCTACAAATGAGATCATTGCTCTTTGACACCGGATAGCTGGCACCAGGGTGAAATTAATATTGAGAATTATAAAATTCACACCACAAAAATTCTTTGGTCTTTGTGTGCATATCTTCTTTCAGGTCAATGTCAAGAGGTGTTACATCAACACTGACTGCAAATTCCAGGCAGCTGCCAATATTCAGAATCCTCCTCTGCTGTTTAAAATGCATGATGCTTTTCTTGGTTCAAGTGCTGTTTGAAAAGGCAGTATCATCATGGCTAACAGTCATTACGCTGTCAGGTATGGGCTTGTATGCCTAAAGGATGCAGACCCTCACTTCTTAACAGCAGGGTGTAGATTGACAACACTCCATTTTATGAATTAATATCAAGAACTCATGTCTTATCATTTGATACACAGCTCACAGTTAATCTTTCACAATGCGTAGCATGGATCTAATAAGACTTTTCATTTTCACCTTTGCTTCAAATTCAATTTAGTTTCTCAATGTTAGAAGATTATCAAGATACAGCTAAATGAGTACACTTTTATATTGAGTAACAACCATTCAAGGTTTCATTAGAAAGATAAAATATTACTCCATTTTTATTTCACTCACTTACACCACTGTCAGATCTTATTACTTTAATGTGAATAACAATACATGGAATTATATGTATAAGAGTAAAATGTTTGTCTATCTGCTGGCAAACATTTCTGAAATCCTTGGGTCAATCTCAAACAACCTGGTGGTGTGATAGCTTGCGCATTGTACAGAAGTTGACGTTCAACCACACTATTACCACTCAGGCAGAGGGAGCTTTGGTGATCTAGCAGGAGATCCCACAGCCCCATCTTCCCTTCTTTCCTGTTGACACTTTAGCCCAGCCATCCTTACACCAACCTTAATCATACATTCCAAGAAAGATTGTGATAAATTGACATCATAAATGTCCAACTTACTTCCGTTTCTCATTTGTTTTTTCTCTCATAATTATTTGAAACATGTAAGCTCTGTTTTGAGGCACTATAAATTTTTACTTGGAAAGGAAAAGCAACACACATCACACAAAGGAGGGAATATGAAGAGGCTAAAGTAGGAAGGCAAGAAGCTGTCAGGAAACAACAGATGCAAGATGAACTATTTCTGCAAGTAGGAGTCTAAGAGTCTTAAAGGAATCTTTCATTTATGAGTCAGAGCAATATATGAAAGAGGTTCTAGATCAGATATATGTGAACATTATGGTGCAACAAAATCGAAAGAAGAGCTACCTTAAATTTGTAACGCAAATAGTAAAGGGAGGACCTGTAGTGCAGTACGGAGTGTCCCTGCCTCCAAGCCAGGAGCTCTGGGTTAAAACCCCAGTCCAGCATTTAAGGCCAGGGCATTTGTGGTCAAACAAATCGAGTATCAACCTGTAAATCGTCCCAACACATACTGATGTAAAATTGGGAGCAATTTTTGGTCAGCCATGTGACGGAAAGAAAATGAAAGCATCTAGCATTAATATGTACAGCTCTGGACCACAATATACAGGCCAAAGTGTACACCACATCAGCAGCTCAGACTCATTGTGGCCAGGAGAGATCAGTTGGTTGGAAGCTGGTATGAATCAATTCAGTGCAAACAGCACAGGGCTTGGTTGCCATTCTGGCTGGGCTGGAATTTGGATCTGTCTCCTCACCCTGCCCATGGTGGAATTTGTGGCACTGTGGGTTGGGCCTGTATTTGGGCAGGGAACTGAAGAGGAAACGGGAAGGTATGATTGCCATCCTTAAGTGAGCCACTTGACACATTGAATCAATTATACAGCCGAGAAGCAAAAGAAACAAACAATTCACATTCAAGTACCTCCCTATGGAGTCTCTATTACCTCTGAGAAGTGTTTTGCCAAACAGGTTCTCCTAAGGGGAATGATAAAATCAAGTATAATCACAAGAACTCTTAATTTGGCTCAAGGAGTAATCCCTAATAATATTCTAAATATTGCATTAGATGTTGGGTATATGGACTTCAGCAATGTGTTCAATGAGGTTCCACATGATAGACTGGCTAGTAGTGTTAGATCACATGGGATCCAGGGGAAGCTAGCCAATTAGATACAAAATTGGCTCAAAAGGTTGGAGACAGAGGGTGTAATGATTGTAACGAGGTCAGCCAGATGGCCATCATAGAAAATAAGTTCCCTGATTGGGTCCAATCAGGAAGCCCTGGCTGACAGATAAGAACAGGAATGTCAGACATCCTGTTCAGTCTGTGGGCTGGCTCTGAGGGAGCTGGAACAGTGTCAAGGGCTCTCCACATGTAAATAGAGGGTGACTTGGTAATAGGATACCAGCCTCTGTAGAGTTATTTCAGAGGGTGGTGGTAGAGGGTTGCTTTTTGGACTGGAGGTCTGTGACCAGTAATGTGCCACAAAGATTGGTGCTGGATCCTCAGAGGCATCTAGATATATATGGGCACAGATCATTGAGAGCGCCAGAACAAGTAGAGAACAGTAAGTAAAGCAAACAGTATCCTTGGTTTTAGTTAGAAGGACACAGAGTTCAAGAGCAAGGAGGTGATGTCAAACTTGTATAAGACACTTGTTAGCCTTTAGCTGAAGCATTATGTACAGTCTGGGTGCTGTATTGTAGGTAAGATCTGAACACATTGAAGGGTATGCAGAAGCAATTGACAAGAATAGATCCAAGCATGAGGATCTTCAGTTATGAGGATAGATTAAAGAAGTTGGGACTGTAATGATTGGTGAGAAGAAGCCTGAGAGGAAATTTGATTGAGATTTTCAACATCATGAGTAGGCCACTTAGGTGTAACTGTGCCTACTCATGAATGGAACAAGAAAGAAAAGGGCATAGATTTAAAATGACCTGCAAAAGAAGCAAGTGTGAAGTGAGGAAAAACATTTTTACTCAGTGAATGGTTAGGGTATGGAATGCATTGCCTGGAAGTTTGGTGGAGGCAGGTTCAATTGAGGCATTCAAGTCTGTATTGGATGATGATTTGGATAAAAATAATATGCAAGAATATAGGAAAAAAGCAGGAGATTGGCACTAAGTAATAATGCTCATTTAATGAGCCTTTGCGGGCATGATGGACCAAATGACCACCTTCTGCAACATAACCCATCTAAAATTCTGCGATACAGGCCTTAGGCAACCAGCGGTTGGCCACTAAACTCTTCTAAAGCAATGGGACATCACTGTCAGCAATTGCCTCCAACTCAGCTACAGACGTTCTTTTGGAGTGAAATCTATCATCTTAACTGGTCTGGCCTACATGTGACTACAAAGCCACAGCGATGACTGGTTGATTCTTAACTGTCTCTAGGTAATTAGGGATAGACAAAAATTACTGAGTTAACCAGGGAAGTTCGCATTCAATAAACAAATTTTAAAAATGGTGGGGTCATTGATTGGTTGCTCAGATGCACCGGGCAGCACGGTGGCTCACAGCATCAGGGACCCAGGTTCAATTCCACCCTTGGGCGACTGTCTGTGTGGAGTTTGCACATTAACCCTGTGTCTGCTTGCGTTTCCTCCGGGTACTCCAGTTTCCTCCCACAGTCCAAAGATGTGCAGGTTAGGTGAATTGGTCATGTTAAATTGCCCATAGTGTTCTGGGATGTGTAGATTAGGTGGGGTATAGGGCGATGGGTCTAGGTGGGATGCTCTGAGAGTCGGTGTGGACTTATTGGGCCGAAGGTCCTGTTTACACACTGTGGGGATTCTATGATCTATGTTCAATTGCACTCCATGGTTAAGGATATTAAAAAGTCTTATTCATTTAATTGAAATGTACTGTGTGGTGTAACTTTGTTGGTCACATGATGCCTTGGATGGATATGTATATATCCATATATGGATGAAGAGGAGATAGTCACATTTCATTTAATTTGGTGTGGAGAATGTAGCAGCGTGGCTTTGTTTTGTGGATGTATCTTCTTATGTTACTCAATTTTATTCTTTCATGGGATATGGCATCACTGGCAAGATCAGAATTTGTTGCTCATTCCTAATGTTTGAGAAGGTGATGCAGCACTGTTCCCTTTAATCGTTTCTGGTGTGGGTACACCCATACTGCTGCCAGGGAGGGACTTCCAGGATCTTCATCTTGTGACAGTGAGGGATCAGTGATTAGTTCAAATTCAGGATGGTGTTGGTCTTAGACAGGTCTTGCAAATGATTGTAGGCTTTTCATTGGCCTTCTGCCCATGTCCTTCTAGTTGTCAGGCATGGCAAGTTTGCTGAAGGTGTAAAGCTTGCATGTGTGTTAGCTCGAGAACATCATGGCTTTCATGGTCATTATTCTTGCTGGAACCAATTCAGAATGAGCGATTTGTGAGTCTCCATGTCTCTCCCAATGGCCTGGTATTTGAGACTGAAGCTTGAAACATTTGAAACATTCATGAATTCCTACTCATTTGTCTCTTCCCCATTATCCTCATCTGAAGAGAAAAATCGTGATTCTTCAATATCAGTGTCTGGAAACCTCTACTATGCCATATTGTGGGACACAGCAGACCATAATACTCTTCTCTGAGTCATATGCATCAGAACCTGATGTTTAACAAGCTGGTGGTCTGTTCAATCATTGCCTTTATAAAGCATTGTACCTCTCCTTAGCTGGAGTTTACAGATGCTGATTGGTGTCGTGAGCCTTGTTTTCAATGGGTGGCCTTTGTCACCCAGGATCCATCCCTGAATAACTGTGGCATCTGTGAGTGTCAGGAACTGGAAGAATCATGAGAGCTCTGCGCAAAACTGAGCTGCACCTACCTCTGGTAGGTGCAGATCAGTTGGACATTGGTGGAGTGAAACACAATAACATTACGGCCTAATAAAAAGGAATTGCTGTGCTCAGATGAGAGGCTGGTCCACTGAGCTCAGGAGAAGGGCGAGGGTGCTGTTTCAACCAATTTAATCTGTAAGATTTTTTAACACAATTAAAATAGAAGCTTATTTTGAACTTTGATGGAAACTAGTTATTCAGCATTTGCCAGGATAAAATGGATTCATTTTTAAACATACATGTCTGGATACCTTTAATAGTTTCTCTGTTCCCTAACTCCCACAACCAAAATCCGCAGGTATGGTTCCAAAGACACCAAGATTGCTCTGACAAATCAGCATTGTGGTCTTATTTAATGTTATTATCATGCTAGAAAAAGGTTTATATACATTCTTATATCATTCTGTAATAAACGTTACAATGCAAATCACACTGTATTTGGAAATAGGTGCATTAAGTGCCTTAAATAGTTCCGCACAATTGAATTGTACACCATGTTGGTTGTGGGGAGGGGAGGGGAGATGTTTGCTGACTCAGTGGGATCAGTCCAATTAAAGAGAGCTTGTAACACATAGAGAAAAGCAGAGATTTAATTGAGCTTTTAGTTTAGTAATAGGGAATTCTAGGAATTCAGTCATTTTAGTTCCAAATAATTTGCACATTAAGGAGCTTGAAAATTTACCTCAATGCATCTAACGGAATCTACGTCATTGAAACTCTTATTGGCAAACATTAGCAACTTTTAGCAAACAGTTAAAATAAAAAGTAAAGTCTAAAACCTGTACAACATTATTGCAGGACCACACACAAATGGGAGTCAGAAAAAGATTGAAAGAAAGATTCATTTTGTCACTGATAAGGGAATAAAAATGACTGGGATTACTAATATATTGAAAAATGGATGAACAGAAAAAAAGTTTAAAGAGATTTAATGGAGAGTTAGAAAAAGAAAGAAGTAAGAGAAGTGACAAAGAAAGAAAAACAAACAATAGGATTTGACACTCTGCAAATATTAAATAGGTTGCAGGTCACTGCAGAATCACAAAGGGAAGCAGAAAATATTCAAGTAATGTGTTCCTAGCGGAGGATGGTTCAACTGCTAATGGGACATGTTTTTAGTGTTGGTGAAGAAGGCTGAAAGAAGGGAGTAAATAACATTTTATAAAACGAGCAGTAAGAGCATTTATTTCAGAGTAACTGGAAATTGGAAGAGAAATGCAATGTATCAAAATAAAGATAAAATAAGAGCCATGATAGGGCGTAAATAAGAATAGATTGAAAGACAAGACAACATCAAGTAATGAGAAAATGGCACAGAGGAGAAATATGGAGCAGCAGACAGAGAGACTGAATGAACACTTTCATATGTTGCAGAAAACATGCTACAAATTGCAATCAGTGAATCCTGCTTATGTAGCACGTTCATAGTTAAGATGAATTATTCTGGCATCGAGAAGTTATGGCTATTTTGTAGATATATATCCTTTTCCATATTTATTTTCTTGGTAAAAACAAATAGTATTTTTTTGACTAGAAAGAAAGAGGACATTCCTGGCCAGCATGAGGCCAACCAATTTACATTGAACATCATGATTTGATGACATGGAAATGGACTTTGTGGTAGCAATAATGGTGAGGATATTACAGCACACTATTGTTAAGGATCAAATTGGCAGTAACAGCTGATGTCTGAACACATGTGCGATAAACTGCAGAAAACCAGAACTTGTCCGATTATCTTGTTTCTCTGACTGACACCTGTGATCCTCAGGACCTCAGGAGCAGGCTGAGATGGATCATCCACTTGGGTTGAATGGTCTACTTCTGTTCCTACATTTTATGGTTTATGGTCTAAATTAACAAAACTGTTCTTGAATCACTTTGCAGTTGATGTCATTCTGGGATTATGTTAAACAAAGTACTATTAGTGCAAACTACCCTACACACTGTCAATGAGCAGATTATATTATGATTCAAACCTGCCCGATTTCTGCATTTTATGCATTTATTTCAATTCTCCAAAAGATTACAATCTCATTATCATACCTCTGTATCAATACTCTTAAAAATTTAAAACATAAATGAAGGTTTATCATGAGGTTGTTGCAAACATGCCTATCTATGACTTCAATGCTCAAGCTCCTAAATCATTCAGCTAAATAGAGATCAAATTTGTAAAGTGTGGTAACATAGTAACAATAGAGTAGATGTTGGTAAACTGAATTGAACGGATGGTTGGTTTGTGCTGTGGAGTGATGCCAACAGTGTGGGTTCAATTCCTGCAGTTGGCTGAGGTTACATTGATGACTCTCCCTCTCAAGCTCTCCCCTTGCCCGAGGTATAGTAACTCCCAGGTTAAACCTAATGAGAGAGAAAGACTAAGGTGTCTTTACCTTTTTAGATCTGAAAATTTAGAATGTAACAGATTAAATATAATAATTATACATGTTACAATATAAAATATTTTAGGGGTGGAGTTACAAGTCATGACTAATGATGGAAACAGTGAATTTTTAGTGATGGTGGCAGAAGCTTTAGACCCTCAAGGAACAACAGCTAGGTGCAGGTAGAGGATCATGTGGAATGAGACTTGTGTTTCCCTTAAGCACACAAGGAAGACAACAGGAAACCACGTTATGTACTTTTACCCCTAGTCATTGCTCATTGTAGTTGAAAGTGGCAGGCATTTATGAGCAATCGATCAAGAAAGTGCAAAATCATGAAATGCGGTGAAATTTGCAAAGGGACTTGTCCTTGGGCAGATTACCATTACAAAATAAAAACTAAACCTTAACCGGTGATTGAAAAATGTGACACTTGAAACTCATCGTTCAAGACATGATGAGGCAACTGCATCTTTTTTTTTAATCTATAGATGAATGTTTGTAAAGGGGAGGCAATGGCCTGGTGGTATTATCGCCGAACTGTTAATCCAGAGACCCAGATAATGTTCTGGGGACCTGGGATCAAATCCCACTATGGCAGATGGTGGAATTTGAATTCAATAAAATATCAGGAATTTGGCAATCTAATGATGACCATAAATCCATTGTCGATTGTCGAAAAAACCCATTTGGTTCACTAATGTCCTTCAGGGAAGAAAACTGCCATCCTTACCTGGTCTGGCCTACATGTGACTCCAGACCCACAGCAATGTGGTTGACTCTTAGCTGCCCTCTGGGCAATTAGGGATGGGCAATAAATGCTGCCTAGCCAGCGACACCCTCATCCCGTCAATGAATAAAGGGAAAAAAAACCCCACAGATTCCAATGTACATTTCTTACTGCTTTCTCAATATGTCCTCCCACTATATCTGAATTTTTAAGTGCTTCTGTTCCTGTACTTCCTTCAATGTTTTACATTACATGTCTACTCCTTAACAATCCTCCCAAAATGTATTGTTTCATATTTTTTCCATTAATTTTCATGATATCTGCCTGATTTCATAAATTGTCCATGTCCTTCTAAGACTGATTAATCTTCTTCACAGTTAACCATGTCATTTTTGTATCTTCTGCAAATCTTCAGCCCATACCTACGTAAGGTTCACTTTTATACTGTGAGAAGAAAAATGACTCCAACGTTGATTTAAAGGGGCCAATTCTACCATCATTCCTCCAGTCCAAAAAGAATTCATTGACCACTGCTCTGTTTCCTGTATTTATATAATTTCTAAACCAGTATGCCCCAGTTAATCCTCCTCACAATTCACCCTCTCACCTAGTTTTGTGTCATCTGTAAACTTGGAGATAATATATTTAGCTTCCTCATCTAAATCATTAATACATATTGTGAATAACTAAGATCCAAACACTGATCCCTGCAATACCCCACTGGTCACTGGCTGCCACTCAGAAAGTGACTCAGTTATTCTTACTCTATGTTTTCTACCTGCCAGCAGTTCTCTATCCATGTCACTAAACCCAATCCCATGCACTTTAATTTTAGATGCTAAATTCTTATGTGAGACCTCAGCAAACACCTTTTGAAAGTTCAAGTAAACTACATCCACTGGCTCACCTCATCAACTCTGCTCATTAGACCACAAACAATTCCAGTAGATTCGTCAAGCATGGTTTCCCTTTCATAAATCTATGCAGAACCTGTTCAATCCTGTCGCTGTTTTCCAAGTGTTCTGCTATTAAATCTTTTATAATGGTCTCTAGTTTTCCCTTCTACCAATGTCAGGATAACCAGTCTATAATTTCCTGTTTTCTCTCTGCCTCCTTTTTTTAAATAGTGGGATTGCATTAGCTAACCTCCATTCAACAATTTTGTTAAATTGCTTGCAACTAAGTGTAGAGCCAGTGCTAAGTTCAAAATATTGTGTAACCTGGAGGTGTAACAGACCATAATAGAAATATATGTTTCATTTAATTTCATAACTATATTTCAGTTTTTTTAATCAATTTTATTCTCAGGGCAATTAGAGAGGTCAATAAATGCTGGTCCTGCCAGTAATGCTCATATCATGAGAGTGAATAAAGGAATATTTCAGTTTTTCAGGATGTTCAATATTTCACAATCAATTCCCCCAGGCTGAGGAGAACATATCCAACTGGATTAACTACTCACAGTTTGAATATTTGGAAGAAAGTAAACACCACTGCTGAAAGCAATTTAGTTTGTAAATTACTGACACCTCAAGCAACATTTTAACTGTTTTTTTTCAATGATTATTAGGGAGATTTAGCAAAGACAAATTTGGAACAAAGTTGTTTTATATGGTACTACTGTGACTAACAGAAAATTAGCATTAATTGGAGGAATCAGAAGAATGTCGTTAGTCCTTTGAACATGTTCTTCCATTCAATGAGATCATGGCTGATCTGTGGCCAACTCCATGTAACCATCCTTGCCCTATATCCTTTGATGCCTTTTGATAACAAATATCTATTGATCTCATTTTTGAAATTAACAATTGAAGGCAGGGATTAAGGTTGTCAGAACTCATCAATCAACATTATTCTCATGGAGCAGGGTGAAATAGCCCTCAAGAAATGACTAAGCTGAGTTTGATTTTCCTCTGATGTTACCTTCTAATGGGCAATGAAGAGCCTTCACAGCTGGAACTGGGAGCAAGCCTGAATTCCCCTTACTTTCTGCAATTATCCAGTCTGATTTGGGACAGGATCATGGAAAACTGCTTCTCTGATGTCTTTCCTGTTCAATTATTTACCAGTTGAGCCATTAATTAAACTAGCTCCCATCTTCCTTCCTCCCTTGAGGAAACCACTTCAGAAATCACTTATTGCTATCTCAAACTGATGAGGGACCTATATGACTTAGTGAGATGTTCTCAGTGTTTTTGTTCTAGAGCCTTTTTTCCAGAGAAAATCCATCTGACTTCTCTGACTGCCCTTCCTTGTCATCACGAGATGCTGCTGAAGATCTGGCATAGCTTCTTGAGCTTCCTGATTAGTGCCCTCCCTTAACATCTTCACATGATGGTGGAAGCTCATTACAATCTGCTAACTTTGAAATTGAATCAGTGCAGTGGTAGAATTTTCACCTGCCACACATTCTGAGTTCAAGTTTGAGCTCCTGGCAATGCATAACAACCTTTTTAGGACTTTAATCTAACTCAGCAGTTCTGCTAAGTTTTTTTTCTTCTGCGCAGACCTTTGAAGTCCGTGTGCACCAGTGACTTTAGGAACCAGGCATCCATGCAGTTTAGAGGGAATGTTGCTCAGCAAGCATGTGGAAACCATGAGAGAATTTTAGAGAGGAGAACCAAGATGCACAAAATACCTGGAGATTTAGAAGGCACTTGTACAGAGCATAGAAAATTCATAGATGAAGTTGGAGTTAGGGAGAAAGTAATAAAGTTTGAATCTGGATTACTGTGGATGCATATGAATGCACAGAATATAGTAAATATGAGAGTTATGGGTGCAGTTTGCTATGTAGAAACATAATATGACAACATAAGTAGCTAAAGAAAAGGCCGGACTGTCTCTTGCCAACCTTTGGCTTCACTTTATTTAGCCAAACTCTGTTCTTACCCCATTGAAATCAGCTCTCCCCCATTAGTTATTTTTACTCTAAATTGTTCAGTATCCTTTTCCACTGCCGTTCTATTCTTCAATGATCACTGACCCCTAAATACACCCTCATTAATCTACTTGGCCCACCTCGCTCTCAGGAAACAGGTTTGGCAGTGCCTTTCTTCTTGTTTGACTCAGCTATTAGTAATTTAGCTATTGCTCAAGTTCTGAAGTCTACAGCTCAAGTTTCTGCAGTTGGATATTCCCTGCACATATGTTCATAAAGGTCAAGTGAAGTGTCTATGATTCCCCATGTACCACAAGATGGGCATTCCACATGGCCAAGCTGCTCTGCCATAACCTAAGCATACTTCTGTATTAATTATTATGAATTGAAGATTAGAGACCAATAAATTCACAGTTTTCCTGTAATGCCCCTCTTTAACATTGTTTTTCAAACTCAGTGAGCTCATGTAGCTTTCAAAATCCTGGTCTCCTGAAGGCTGGCAATGATAGGAAAAGAAAATAAAGAAAATATCTCACTCCATTCAACTCTATTTGAGTGCAGTAATGCATTCTGTCCCATTGCAATTAACCACCCTTATTGAGAGCTACTTTTACTGAACCTATTCAGACATATGGTGATATACCTCTGACTTTGGGAGCTGAACCTGGATCCTTTACCCCAGAAGTAGGGACATTACCACTATGCCAAAAGACCTCCCTCTCTAGATTCAGATGAGTTTGCTGTCTGGCAGTTACAGAACCAGTTTAGGGCAGTTATTTAATCAACTGCTCTCACCTTGTCTCCAGCAGAGAGTTTTATTTGTCCCACCCTTGCTTGGAAGAAAGCAACAAACTTAAATAAGATGCTGGTGTGAGTGAGCAGCATCAGATTTTATAAAAAGAGACTACAGTCAAAAGATGCACTCCCTTACACATGAAACTCACAATGCTCCATTCTGTCCCATTGCACTCCAGGTGGCAATGCAAAACCATTGAGGCATAACCAGCGTCCACCAGACAAAAGGATTTTGGAAACTTATGGTGCATTTATTTACATGTCAGTGCTTTGTAAAATTTTCACACCTATGCAGCCAAAGTGAATTTAATATTCTTTTATATTTGCTTCCCATCTGGCTGGTTCCTCCACAGCTTCAGGTAAGCTAATGAAGCCTGTTGACTGTTTTGACACCTGGCTACAGATTGCTTTGGCAGTCATCCTCTGGTCACCCTGGGCCTAGAGGGTCCCAGTCTGCTGGGGTATCCTGCACACACCTTAGTGAAATCTCCTCTCAGTCTGAGCAGATAGAGGTATTTGGGCCCTGGTAGAAGGGAGTTGATGCGGCAGAACACCTCTGTAGTGTCCTGAGATACAATCCTTTGATGTCTCTGTCAGCATGCATGGGCACCTCCCACATCCCTTGAAGAAGTGAGCCACCCAAACTGAGGTCCAGATGCCATTTAGTAGGCCATGAAGTAGGCCATTTAGCCCATCGATGCTCCACCATTCAATGAGATCATGGCTGATCTGATAATCTTCAACTCCACTTTCCTGACTATTCCCCATAACCTTGATTTCCTTACTGATTAAAAATCTAACACCTCAGCCTTGTATAAAAAAATGACCCAGCCTCAATTGCTCTTTGTGGTAAAAACTTTATTACTGTCTGAGAGAAGAAATTCTCCTTATCTCTGTCTTAAATGTGCAGCCCCTTATTCTGAGAATATGCCCTCTGGTTTCAGACCCTCCCACGTGATTCCCTGGATATGTTCTGTCCCTCTTCTTAAATATAGAAATGACTTTAGTTATTTCCCTGTTTTCTAACACTACACATTTCACCAACTTTGTTTTTAATGATGTGTGGTAATGATTTTCCGCCACGTATTCTTTCAAAGTATGTGGTGTAAACCATTTAGAAATAACTCATTGGCTTTAATGTGTTTTAAGTTGTCCTGAAAATGAGAAGGATGCTATATAAGTACAAATACTTCCTCTTTTTTCACAATATTGTATTGTGCGTTGCCGTAGTTGATGCAGGAGAGGAGAAAAATAATGCTGGTAGAATGTTGCAAATTCATTTTTATTTACCTGCATCATTTATTATTTGGTTTTGATGAACTAAAATCAAATTTAAGACATAGTAGCCACCCCACTCAAATCTTACATTGCCTCTTTAAACAATTCACATAGACAGGTAGAGGTGTTGTGAAAAATCATTCGCAGGATCTAATGAGATGTTTAATGACATTAGTTTGGATTTATAAATCCACTTCACTGCATTCAATCTAACTTTATAACAAGCCTATCCTTTGAACCTAAGCTACCATTAGGGTCTGTTTTGTTTTCAAATGGATTTATAATTGCAGAGAAGTAGGTGAAGTGTAACTAATTATTCCATTAAACAAACAATACTGTGTTACAAAGTTACATTAAGTTTGTAGTAAACACCTTTCAGCTTTGAGTATGATAAATGTAGGTCACCTATTCCTTTTAAGTAATAGTGCTTAAGAAAAATTTCAAAAGCTCAAAAACAACCATCAGATGAAATATTAAGAATCGTTCACCTTAGCTGTCCTTGATTTTCTATCTAATCATTCTTCTATCGTGTTCTTGCTAACAGTTATAAAGGTCAAGTGACAGACTGAGTTATTCTCTTAAAAGAATACAAGGACTGATAAATTATAATGTCAATACTTAAAGGTAACCTAAGTTGCTAGCAAACTGTAGTCGATTGATATTTTTCAAATATTTTGCTTCCCATCTTTATACAGTAACCATGTTTCAAAATGTATTTTTTTTCTGGCACCAGAATCAGCCATCCTTTACTCTGGGAAACATATTAGCGATTGTCTAGTCACAGTTGTTGATAGCCAGAAGCCTGCTCTGTCTCACTAAAGTAGGTGTAAACATCAAGGGGAATTTAATCTTGTTTCACACATTTTAGGGTGATAAATTGAGGCTGGAGCAGCAAACTTTGGGTCATAATGCTTTGTGCACTACATCCTCCCAGAGGTACAACTGATGAATTGGAGTGCCTGCATGAAACAGCAAGCAGGTTCACTAAATATGTAAATAATTAAAAATTGACATTCAGAAGAAAGACTTATACTTATGTTACACTTTTCATGACCGCTGAACTTCTCAAGGAGATTTACAACTAATGAAATACCTCTTGCAGTGTAACCACTGTCATTATGTCTGAAATGCAGGAGCCAATATGTGCTCAGCAAAATTCCACAAAAATCAGTGATAATTAACAGATTATCTGTTTTCTGAGGTTCATTGAGGGTAACTGTTGCTCCCAGAACCAATGGGTAACTCCCCTGCTCTTCTCCAATATAATAACGTTGTTCTTTTACACCTTTAACATCCACACGAACAGACTGATGAGGGTGTCTCTTCAGTGCTCCCTCAGTATTAATTCAATAATGAAAGACACTTTAATCTAGAGGATAAAGTATGAATTTAAAATGCAAGGAAAATTAAAATCCTGAAATTCTGTTTGATTGGTAGGTGTATAATTCCACTGGATCTACTCTTCTGGAGGTCTTGGATTCTGGAGAGGAGAGAAAATCCTTCAATTTTACACCTCGTTTAATTTGATGATAAGACCCAAGTCTAGCACCAAAACTGTAACAATGAATTCTGTCAGCATCCTTTCATCTGTGTATGATAAACATGCAATAAACCAAATCCATTCACGACAGGGTAGCCTCAAATGGTGCATATTCGCTGATAGCTGAAGAGCCCAATCCCCGATGTAGGTGATATTGTTCTTCAATGAGATGACTAGATTGTACTGCAAACAGCAAAGATGTAAATTGCTAAACTTGCTTTTTGATAGCTGTAAGTTATAGACACATAACGTGCTGCTGAGATGCAGACAGTTCACCAGCAGTAGGATGCCCCAAGCCATAATGCGCCACTACTCCTGTCATGTGCGTTAACCTCCCTGTGGCAGGTCCCTCCCTGTGGCCAAATATCTTGGTCTTAAATTCAGTTCATGTTTCCTGAGTCATCCAAATGTGGTAGCTGCATTGCCTTTATTTATACCAAGTTCTGCATCAAGAGACAGATTAACAGTTGGGTCCAATATCTGCTTCCTGCTCCCAGTGGTGTGTTATTTAGTGGGATTTTGAGTGGAGCTGTGACATCCTGCTCCATGATCATGCTTTCTTGAAGCTTATATTCAGGGATAAGAGATTACAATCATGGGAGAGACAATCTATTGGTCTTTGTAGCTGACTTCCAATGTGAGTGAACAGTGTGACATCATCAGCATTGAGCAAGATTCAGGACCCTACTTAGTGTGGCTCAGAAAAGCATTTTATTCCTCAATTTTTTCACTTATTGGATCATTCCAGGAGTAACAGATGGCTTCTACCAAGCAAATTTATTTGCTGTATATTTTTGTAAAAAGTAAATAGTGCTTTATTGACCAGGGTAATGCAAATTGATACATTTAATGCAGGATCAGGACAAATGGTTGACTGGGTTATTAATTGTTATCAGGCCACAGAGCTTCTGTGGATGCTTGAGGCTATAGATTTAAGCTCCTAGTCTAAATCCACAACACAATTTGAGCTAAAAGATATTCTATTCCTTGACTGTCCAATTAGGCATAGATCTTTTGCACATCAAAGGCAAAATGCAGGAGGTACAACGAAATTAGAGGAGACGCACAAACTTATAAACACCCTCAGCGGAATAAAATTCACCAGAGAGGAGGAGAAGAACAAACAGCTCCCATTCCTGGACGTCATGGTAGAGCGCAAGACAAACGGGGAACTGCAAACGAAGGTACACTGAAAAGCCACAGACACAGACCAGGTACTGAACTTCAACAGTAACCATCCCACGCACACAAATGAAGCTGCTTGCGAACACTATTTAAAAGGGCAACAACACACTGCAGCAACACGGAACTACGCCAAGAGAAGGAGGAATACCTCTTCCAGGTTTTCAAGGATAATGGATATCCAAAGAACTGGGTCAGAAGATGCCTCCACGAACAGCATCAGAAAGATTCTACATGCCCCGACACACTCATCACACTACCCTACATCAGGAACACGTCGGAATTCACCACAAGACTCCTACGACCGCTGGGCATCAGAGTGGCACACAAGCCCACATCAATCCTATGACAACTGCTCACCTGAACTAAAGACTCACTCTCTGCCATGGACAGGACCAATGTCATCTACAAGATCCCCTGCAGTGACTGTGAGAAACACTACATCGGACAAACAGGAAGGAAACTAACAACAAGAGTACATGAACACCAACTGGCTACAAAAAGACACAACCAATACTCACTCATCTCAATCCACATGGACAAGGAGAGCCACCACTTTGACTGGGACAACACCAAGATCCTGGGACAGACTAGGCAGAGAAAGGCATGAGAATTCCTAGAAGCCTGGCACTCCACGAAGCATGCTATTAATAAACACATTGAACTTGACCCCATATACATTCCACTACGAAGGAAAACCGGAAGTGAGGCAATCCATCTCAACAGACTCCAGAGTTTAAGAACCAGGCGGGAAAACACACCAACGCTTCATCGGAGGCTGCGCTGATGATGTTACCCAGCATGGTAATGAAACGTCTGCAAAATAAGAAACCAGCTCGGTGAGCCAACCAACCTCAACACCCACAACTCAAGCTACAAATCTACTCCAAAACCTTAGTGAAAAGTGTTGTCTTATGTTCTTTACAGACAGAACAGAGTGCAAGATACAATGTTACAGCTGCTGATAAGGTGCTCAGAGAGATCAACATTAACATTAAAGAGGTCCATTCCAAAGACTGATAACAGTGGGGAAGAAGCTGTGCTTGAATCTGTTGGAACGTGTACACAAACTTTTATATCTTCTGCCTGAACAGAAGAGGGTTGAAGAGAGTATAGCTGGGGCGGGAGGGGTCTTTGATTATGTTGGTTGCTCTTTCAATGCAGCGGGAAGTTTGGATGAAGTCAATGGATGGGAAGCTGGTTTGTGTGATGGACTGGGCTATGTTCACTCCCTGTAGTTTCTTGCGATCTTGGGAAGAGCAGTTGCCGCATCCATGAAAAATTTGTAAGTCTTTATGGACATGCCGAAATGCCTTTGCCTCCTGAAGTAGAGACGTTGCTATGCTTTCTTGACAACTGTGTCAACATGGGTGGACCAGGCCAGTTTGTAGGTGATCATCACTCCCAAGAATTTAAAGCTTTCAACCATTTCCAGCTCAGCACCTTTGATGCCGATAGGAGCATACCGTCACTCCACTTCCTGAAGTCAATGACCATCTCCTTCGTTTTGCTGACTTGATTCTCTTTCTAGCTTGCTTTGTAAAGCTCATACCTTAACTAGGAGGGTAAGCCTGTTTCTCACTTTAAGTGAGAACTGTATTTGAAAGGAACTTTAACTAGTATTGTTTGTACTTAAGCAATATAAAGTTGTTTTTATGAATTTGTCTGAACAGCAGGGAGCATTTTCACACTGGTTATGCATAATAAATTAATGGTTGGAAATTCATTGGCAGTTAATTGTAGTTTTCAGATATACACAGGTGGTGGGCAAGGCAGCGTGCTGGTCATCTGAATTTGGAAAATGGCCATTTCTAATATCCACCTCTAATCAAATAATCAAGTATAAAAGGAGCAATAAGGCTAAACATTAAAGCTCTGAAGAAGAGCCATTCTGGACTCGAAGCATTAATTCTGTTCTCACAGCTCATGCCAAATCTGCTGCGTTTCTCCAGCATTCTCTGTGCTTGTTTCAGATTTCCAGCTGCAGTATTTTGCTTTTACTAAAATTAGAGGTTGCATTTAGTGAAAAAAAAAGTTGGATCAAATAGATATTTTAGTTTAGGTTGCGCCCTTTCAATTACAAATATACGAACTTCCTTATATCTATGAATAAAAAAAAGTGTTGTTTTCCCTTTGCTCATTCTTGCCAAATGTCTTGACGAGTGCAAAGTGAAAAGCTTCAGCAAATATCATTTTTCAGCAATATGCACTTTAAGTTACAAAACTAAACTAAGAGAGTTGTGTTTCTTCACACTAAACTTGGTTCACTCCAAACTGGCTTTGCAAAAAGTGTCTTAAATTTGCCCCATAATTAAGCAGATTTTTATATTAATCATTCCCTCGCTTGATCATTACACATAACTACATAAAAACAAATTTTTGAAAAATAAACTAAATTCTATATCCCCAAGGTCTGCCCCCATGGTTGCTCCCTAAAGCAGGCCACTCCATATGGGCAACCACCACACTTTCCTTTGCTCCCACAATCTCCAGATCTCACTCTCTCTCCCTGCAATTTGAATCTCTCACATACACACGCAGACCTCTCTGAAGCTGGACTCCTGCCAGAGAAGCTCTTTCCAAGTGCCAGCATGGACATGACAGGCTGAGTGATCGTCTGTGATCTGTGGGTCTCTGACTCTAATTCACATGTCCAGCCGACTAATGCACCTATGAGCAATAACTCAGCCATTTTAGATTCTGTACTAAAACATTAACTGAAATCTGGACAAGATTTTTCAGATGGGGACTTTTTAAATTCAGTATTTATTTCAAACTAAACTATGATGCAAAGCTGTGGCTCTGAAAAATAATGCAGTTAGTTGTATTGTGTTGCAATACAAATGTATATATAAGATGCTAATAACATGGGTTAAAATTATTCATCAGAATTTTTTGGTGCCGAGAACATTTATTTTATTTCCAATTACAAGCAGAGTATGTAACAATCCAAAATACAGAAATCTATCTTAGGTATTTGGCAATTTCACCTTCACTATACATTAACATCTTGTGTTATTGCACACTCTGGTGGAAGGCTTCACTGGTTTCAGCTCCTGGTCCAGCTCTTCAAGTATTTACACTTACATCTAGTCATTATAATGTAACTGGAGATTTTTATACTCAGGAAAGAGAATTTATACATGTATCTTATGAAGTCGCTGTACTATTTTGTTGCACGCTGTTAATAGAAGAATGCACTGACATATTAGGGCTGACAACACAGTTGAGTTCCTTCAGTCACAATGCAAAATAGTTTGTCTACCTTTCTGGGGTTCACTTTGGGCAGAGAAACATTTAGACTCTACCTATGTAAAGGAAAAATGTCACAGAGTTGGACCATTGCTCTAACAAAATGTGTAAAATATATATTGTTTTATCCATATATTTTGCTAAGGGCTTTAGAATCATTGTTGATTGTTGGAAATCTCCAATTTATTAAATTCAAAATCCAAAAATATTGAAATTTCAACAGTCATGAATATGTAAAGTACGTTCTGGTTTTGTGACATGTTTTTAGACAGGGTGACATGAGGTCTGTCTAAACAGCAGCCCATGTGAGGAACCAGAAACAGCAGCAGTGACAACTATAACATTTTATAACCAATAGCTGCAGACAACTTCCAGACAACAACATGTTATCTTTCTACAGTCAGCACAGAAATGGTTGGAAAATATAAAAACTGAGTCAATCAGCCTGGCAAAAATTTCTCTTGAATCATTATGAATGGTCTGAGATGCATGCACTGTGCTGTACGGTTCTATGTTCTATGTAAACCATGATAGGCTGCAAGGGTTATGAAACATATTTAAATAAAATCCCCACCTCGGAGCACTTGTTGTCTGCATCACTAAAGAAAGGACCTCAAATCTCATGATCGTAATGTCCTTAAATTTAAACAGATAGGATCATTTCAGATTCAGCAGCTAAGCACAAGGACAAGAACGACTAGGATGTTTTAAAAAGCTCAGAAGTAAGACCCACAATATATCACTCCCTACATATGCCTTATGGGTAAGGAGCTTCAGAGAGAATATAAGGACAGAGTTTGCAATATGGAGAACTCACAATAAAGTATTTTGGAAAATGTCGCAGTGCTGTGGGTCCCAGTACATTTCTGATGGTTGGTAAGGCAAGCGTACTGCAATATGAGATAAATATAACCAGGGTAACTGAGTTTGCACTCTTTCCAGGGAAAACAATAATCCATCATTCCTGGAAAGATTTGAAGGTAAACTTAATACACCTAGACTACCTGGCAAGAGATGAGTAAGAATATATCAGATTTTAAGGTGTCTGGCAAGATAAGACTACCTAGAATTTCCATAGGTCAGAAAGCTGACCATATACCATATTACAAAGTGTTGACTTCAACACTAAATTTCTTTCAGCTGTTTTATAATTCTGGTTAGTCCAACACATTTCTGACAGATTTATTTTTATTTGATAATAGGATGTGGATGGCACTTGATAGGCTAGCCTTAATTGCCCACCCCTAATTGCCCCAGAGAAGATGGTTATGAGCTGCCTTCTTAAACCATTGCAGTCTTTGAGGTGTAGGAACATCCATGATGGTGTTGCAATGATCCTTGGATCTCAAACAACATAATTTCTTCAACAAGGTTAATAGTCTTGCCTCTTACTTGGATAGTGGTGCTGACTTCCTGCGATGTCAGTACAATGGACCTTCATT
Source organism: Rhincodon typus (assembly GCF_021869965.1). Lineage (NCBI taxonomy): Eukaryota > Metazoa > Chordata > Chondrichthyes > Orectolobiformes > Rhincodontidae > Rhincodon > Rhincodon typus. The sequence goes on along the minus strand of NC_063346.1, from coordinate 32,781,919 downwards.
CATAGATAGGATATCCTGGATTCTGCTTCTCCTCAATACATACAGCTGACACATTGGTAGCTATGCTTTGATTAGAATGTCACCTCATTTTCCTTATCTCGTGAAACCTGCTTTATATACAAATGGCACACAAAACATATTTCTAACCTGCTGTCTACCAGGCTAAGTTGAGAAAGGTTTTTGTCTCCCAATGCTGCTTTAATAACATGATTTGAAGCCTTCACATTAACTCTTACCATTTTCCAGTCATCAGTAGGGTTACAAGGATGTCAATCTGAATTCTTGCTTTTGATGAGAAATTCCATCAAGTGGTTTGGTGCAAAATGCCACAAAGCCATTCATTGTTTTCTTTGCTGCAAGGGTATAGAGAGCACTTTTAAACAATTAAACCAACAACTTCTGCACTCAAGTTAGCCCAGAATGATAAACAAAAATGTTTATCATTGCAAGAAACTCTCCATGCCAGTCAACCTTATAGACTAACAATGGAGTAACTGTTGATGAAGAAATTCAGAGTCATAAGTGGTACTGACCCTTCAGTGCACTATTAGTTTGAGAAGCACAAAAGTAGTCTTTTACAATAATGTTTTTTGTCAGATGGTAATGTCAAAGTTGCTTCAATCCATACACATGTCATGATTCAAAATATGCTTTAAGGTTATTGGATTTTGAAAGACACTAATAAAGATCAATGTTTTGTCAGCTATCCATATTTTGGCTATGTATCAGTCAATTCACGGCCCTTGAGATTGGGAGGAGAAAGGTCAAGTCCACCTGTAGGTTAATATCCCAGAGAAATGTAACCAGTGACATGTGAATTAGACTTCACGCATGGCCTTTAAGATTCAGACATTTAACTTTAGAAACCAGTACATTCCGGTTTGTGGCTGTTTAGATAGAACAATGAAGTCAGCCAACTGGAAAGCAAAGATGATGATATTTATAAAAGTTGCATTGGCTTTTGCAAGAAAACTAAGATACAGAAATGCCATGGTATACCAGCAAGTTTACATTCATGAAATGTTAAATGTAATATTCTTCAGGGCATATGAAGACAAGTTTCTAATTTCTTACAAAAAGTCAAGTCCTAAACTAAGTAATGAACTGTTTATATTTATAAGTGTCTATCCCAATACAAAACTTGGTTGTACAATAGAATGTTAAGTTTATACAGTTTATTTTTCTTATAAGTTTACTATTTTAAAATTTTGTTCTCATTATGTCATTTACCTTTCAGAATTTTCACATTTTTCTGGTTTCACATACAGCTGTTAATTGTACTTTCATATGATTGATTCTAGTGAAAATCCTATTTTGTCCTTTAGTGTGTCTACAACTTTTCTAATTTTGAAAACACCTAGATACTATGAGACTGAGATCTATTTGCTCTCGTAATACCAGGGAAACACTTCCTTGTATCTTGGATAGGGGTTCGGAGGTAGCAAACCAACCAGGAAAATCTGAAAAACAGGCTTACAACCAATTCACTGATGTATTCCCATCTCTGGCCAGTTTTCCAATGGTGGGCTCAATGCAGTGCAGAAACCTGTATGGATGTTGCTATATTATGTTTACCATCACTCCAGTTCTGCCCAAATCTCTGACTTGAAAAGACAGGTTGCCTGGATGTTTCATAATTTTCCCAGAATGCACTCTTTTTGGACTTGGAATAATGGTCAGTCTTCTGCTTGAGCACTGTAGATCTTGGTTCTTATTCATGGATAATTTCTCCACTGGAGGGTTGATTCTGCTGTCTGAACAACATAAGGATTTCTGAATGAGCTCTAATAAATTGAGCTGCTCATCCTTGTTCTCAATATTTGCTTCTTCATGCAACCTGTATTTGGTTAATATTTTAAAATTTGGTTCTCATTATGTCATTTACCTTTCAGAATTTTCACATTTTTCTGGTTTCACATACGGCTGTTAATTATACTTTATTTTATCTTCTGTATTTTATCTTCTGATTTTCTGATCTGTCTTTGGTGGTGATAGGAATGTTTTTCAGATCTGACAATCCTGTATAATCATAGATTCCACAATGAGTTATAAGATCTTCAATCTGTTTTGAAATCTCTGGCCACCACTCTACTAACTGAGGCTACCTGTCAATGCCAAAGTGAGCCCAAAAATTGGTATAGTTAGTCTTTGCCATACACTAGCAAGTCATCTCTGATTGTGAGATGCTGTTTGTACATAAAGGAAGTGTTCTCAGCCAACTCACTGAATTCTTAGTTGGCCATCCTTCAACATAACGTTAGTGAATAGTGGTACATTCCTGGTCACTTGTGTTCTGTCAACTTTGGTTGAGCTTCGCTTGGCTTGCTGACGACTGTTTCTTTTCTGCCGTCTTAAGTCATCTCAACAGTTTTTTCTCTTTCTTGGGTTCCACAAGTATAAAAAGCTCCACGAAATTTTCCACAGGTTGCTCCTTAACTGGTTGTTCTCTTGGAAACAGTCGGACTCTTTCAGTCCTGTTAAGGACAGTGAGACCCAAATATGCAAAATGATCCAAAAGTGAGGAGTGTTGGTCAGAAACTACACAACATTTTCGACATCTTATGCTCTGTGTGTTGCAGTGCAAATTGTAGCATACATATACTCTTGACAGTTATTACACTTATGTCATATAGTTTTGTTTCTCAAAGCTTTCAATTCTATTTCTTCAGCTGTGTTAACTCGTCTGGTAGGATATTGACCTCAGCACTAATATGAAGCTTAAAAACAACAGGGTTTCTATTCACATAAACATGTTCAGTGAAACTTGAGTTGTTGGAATGACAAATTCCTTCAATAAATGCCTCAGTTATTTGCTCTAATAACTACTACTTGACTGTATTGAACTTTTTGCCTGTTATTCTTCTCTTTTTTTGCAGTTCCATGGCTCTTTCTTCTGGAATTAAACCTACAAACTTGTAGCTGTCTTTTGTCATGGCTGGGCGTCATCTGTATCTGTGAAACTTTGCTGTTCCAGTGATGATACTGACTCATTTCTCTTTCCATTCCTTCTTAATGTGGTTATTAATTCTTACTAATGTAAAGTTTTCTAAAATCTGCATCATTTTAATACTGTTTGTAATCTGCTGTTCTTTAAGTTTGTGTTCCTGTGTTCACGCTTTTAAAGTTTTGTTAACTGTGCAAGACTTTCTGTTGTTATAATGATGTTTTAAGTTCTTCAATAAAGCTTTAAATTGTATTACTGGCTGTATTGTAGTGACTTACCACTTTCAAATTTCTGCTTCTTTGTAATGCTGTCTCCTTTTGATTTGATTTGATTTATTTTTGTCACATGTACCTAGGTACAATGAGAATTTTGTCTTGTGTGCATTACAGGCAGATCATGCTATGCAAAATGCGTAAGGGTAATAGAACAGAGCGAGAAATACAATGTTAAAGCTGCAGGGAAGGTACACAAAGAGCGAGATCAAAATTAAATTTGAAATTTGAGAGGCCCATTCAGAAGCCCAACAACAACAGGGATTAATCTCCTCCTGCAGAACAGCTTTTCCCTCCTTTTTCAGGGTTTTCCCAGGTCCTGCACCTGAGATGGAGTTTTCTTCCCCCTTCGTAAGTACACTGTTTTCCCATCTTTCCAGTCTAATGCACCAGAAGTTTTCTGGCACTGAAGTTTTTTGTTTTTTTTTTAAAAATAAAGTTCTCTGGTTGTAATCCTCATAAATCTTCCGCTGAAATTGTGAAACCAAGTCCGAGTTTGTTTAAATCATTACTTTCTCCTGACTTTTTTCTTCTGTTAAACTCTTGCACTAGAATTCTTCAAACTTGATCTTTTCCAGCTCATATAAATTCTGTGACCTTCCTAATTCTGCAGTCCCAATATAAATTTCTTCACTGTTCTCTGCAACTGTGCCTCGTGGAGACAAACCTCAATTGTGGCAATGTGCATTATGAGAAGTGTAATCAGGGAGGTGTTACCCACACTGACACTAACAGCACTAACCTTACCTGCCCTCTGAGCTGCCTGTTCACTCACTCAGGACATCTCCCATCTGTACCAAAAGTAATAGCTATGCCACTCACTTTTATTCCTCTGCAAATCTGCCTCTCATTCTTGGGGGAAAATAGCCCCCAATAAGGCAGAAAGACTCAACACAAATGGTGGGCACCTGATGTTCAACTCATCACCACTTATGTGGAGGACATCCTGCCTCTGATTATTCTGAACGAATGACTGACTTTTTCCAGGACTAACTGGAATCGGAAGCTGCCCTTAACTTACTGTACTGAGAGCCCCTGATCAAAAGCTTTGAATTGACTAAGACCTGCTAACAACCAGGACAAGCTTACTTCCATTGCATCTACGCTAAACAGCATGGCATTACAGTAGTAATCAGCCTGGTATCTCTGGCTGAAAGGACAAAGTGCTAAAAGATAGGGCAACAGAATGTAAGATGAAGATGCTATGAGGGCATGACAGTAAGTGCAGAGCCAGGAAATGCAGCCTGGAAATTACAACTTCTATTAACAGTCATGCATAATTACCAAATACTCTCAGAAGTTGTACAAAATACATATGTTCCCTGCTAAGGCCAGTGTAGACTTCAATTGTTTCCACCCAAAGACTATGTGATCGCATCAGATTGGATAAAGCTAATGCAACTTCACCATTAACTCTTCCAAAACCATTACCTCATATATCAGTACCCATTGCTGTATTACCTAAGGTCAGCATTTATATCTTTTGAATCAACCTGTTCCAGCTTGTTATAACATGTCTGTAGAGCAGGTGGGACATAAACCCACACCCTTGTGGCTGAGAAGTACCTCACCACAAGAATGCTCCAAATCAATATTTGTTTTGATGTAATGTGGGCATCAACCACCTTGCTGTGGGCTTGGAGTCACATGTAGGCCAGACCCCAGGTAAGGATGCCAGGTTTCTTTCCATAAAGGGCATTACAAAACAGAATTTTTTCTTTCCCCCTGGACATTCAACAACATTTTCACAGTCTTCATTAGACTCTTCATTCCAGAGTTTAAATGAATTCAAATTCCACCATCTACCATGATGGGATTCAAACCTGGGTCCTCAGAACATTGCCTGGGTGTCTAGCTTAATAGTCTATCAATAATATCACTAGGGCATCACTTTCCCAACTGAATGGCATTGTTTTTCCCCTCATTACCACATCATCTGGGTACTTTTCATCTCTTACCTACTACCACTAAATCATCAGTTTCCAATTTATCAATTTACATGCAAAGCCTGGCAAAAGCAACACAAACCACCAAAGGTGAGGGAAGGTTAGGGAAACAGGGCAGCATTTGGGTATTTTTTAATCAACCTGTTCAGAGATGTTATGGCACACCACTCAAACAACTGGGACTTGAATCCAGGCCTCCTAGCTCAGAGATAGGAACACAACCACTGCACTTAAATCACCCCTCAAAACATCATTTGTTGTCTAAAAACCAAAAGAACTGCAGATGTTGTAAATCAGGAACAAAATCAAAGTTGCTGGAAAAGCTCAGCAGGTCTGGCAGCATCTGTGAAGAAAAAACAGAACTCCTCAGAACTGGGGCTCTGGGGAAGGGTCATCAGACCCAAAAAGTTAACTCTGTTTCTTTTCTGCATAGATGTAGCCAGACCTGCTGAGCTTTTCCAGCAAATTTGTTTTTGTAGCATTTGTTGTCTTGCAGTCTATTCAAATCAGGTGAATTCAGGTTCTGCAAATTGAATCGAAATTGCTCAATTAAGGCTCAGAAATGACTTTGAATAATGGAAGCTTATTTGTTTTGAACTAAGTAATCATGCTTAACAATGGATCGAAATGATTCCCTCAAACAATTTTGATTGTTGCTGGAGATCTTTTAATTTGACTTAAAATAATTTGTTGTCCCTTTATTATGAAGTGGTGGAATAGCTGAATTGCTGCAGTGAAGAAAGGGTATTATTTTTTCCCTGTTACCCAATGTTGGATGGACCTAGTCATCAACACTAAACATCTTTATGCTCATTTATTGTCCAATAGCTATGAACGTGGAAAGTGGGGAACAAATTAATGGAGCAGTCGATGGGATTGGGAATGTATTTTCTGAAGCTCATTGATGAACAAGTTTTGCAGTCAATTCACATAGTTATAAAGTTTTGTTATTTATTTTGTATTTATTTCTGTTGATATTTTGGAATATTTGTGTTCAAACAATAAGTGATAAATGTCACCAAGGGAACTGACTGGAAGAATTACTATGCATAATTGTGTGATGGAATTGAACTAACCTCAGCGAAGTAGTCATTTTCACAATGAGGTTCAATAAGCTGAACAAGTCAACTGTACGTGTTGTTGCAGCCTTTGTTGTTTTAGACGTATAATTCCCATTAGCCAAGTTCTGAATGGTATTAGCCACACTTATTATTCAAAGGGGTACAGGCACACCTCAATTGTGAAGACAGAGGTATCTAAAATGGTGGGTGATTTTCATTTATGAGTGTAGAGCAGTTTAGCTACCCACCTGTTTGAGAAAGCTCCAGCCATTTTAGATCAGATGACATCTAAATCATGCTGGTGAGATGTAAACTTTAAATGGGCATCATGCTGCTGCTTACCAGCTCATATAATATCAGACAATTAAGAACAGACAGGGGCAAGCAAGGGGCAGCAGGAGGTCATTGTACATATTGGAACTAACGACATATGAAGAGAAAAGGATGAGATTCTGAGGAGAGAATATGGGTAGTCAGGCAGGAATTTAAAAAGCAGGCCCTCGATGGTAGTAATATCTGGATTACTTCCGGTGCCACAAGTTAGTGAAGATAGGAATAGGAGAATAGAGCAGATGAATGCATGGCTGAGGAGCTGGTGCAGGGGAGAAGGATTCACATTTTGGATCATTGGAATCTATTTTGGGGTAGAATTGACCTGTATAAGATGGATGGATTGCAGCTGAATTGGAAGGGGACTAATTTACTGGTGGGGAGATTTGTTAGAGCTGCACGGGAGGATTTAAACTAGTAAGGAGGGGTGGGACCCAGGGGGATAATAACAAAATAGATCAGTCTGGGACTGGTGCAGTTAGGAAAAGGAGTAGGTCAAATAGTCAGGGCAGGCAGGAACAACGCAAAGCACGAGGTAGAACTGATAAATTAAATTGCATTTACTTCAATGTAAGAGGCCTAACAGATAAGGCAAATGAACTCAAGCCATTGGGAACATGGGATTCGGATATCATAGCAATTACAGAGATATGGCTCAGGAATAGACAGGACCAGCAGCTTAATGTTCCAGGGTAATGAGGCTATAGGAAGGATACAAAATGGGGTCAAGAGAGGAGGGGGAGTGGCGTTTTTGATTAGCAATAACATTACGGTTGCATTAGGGAGGATATTCCTGGGAGTACGTCCAGGAAAGTTATTTTGGTGGAACTGAGAAATACAAAAGGGATGATCACCTTATTGGAATTGTACTATAGTCAGCGGGATATTGAAAAACAAATTTGTAAGGAGATCACAGTTATCTGCAAGAATAATAGGATGGTTATGATAGGGGATTTTAACTTTCCAAACATACTGGGACTGCCATAGTGTTAAGGGCTTGGATGGAGAGGAAAGTGTTAAGTGTGTACAAAAATATTTTCTGATTCAGCATGTGGATGTACCTACTAGAGAAGGAGCAAAATTTGACCTACTCTTGGGAAATAAGGCAGGGCAGCTGACTGAGGTGTCAGGAACACTTTGGGGCCAGTGACCATAATTCTATTAGTTTTAAAATAGTGATGGAAAAGGATAGATCAGATCTAAAAGTTAAAGTTCTAAATTGGAAGAAGGCCAATTTGGACGGTATTAGGCAAGAACTTTCAAAAGTTGATTGGGGGTGGAAATTTGACTGAGTTTTTTGAAGTAGTAATGAGGAGGATTAATGAAGGCAGAGGGTTGGATGTGATCTATACGGACCTCAATAAGGCATTCAACAAACTTCCTCATGGTAGACTGGTTAGCAAGGTTAGATCACATGGAATAGAGGGAGAATTAGCCATTTGGATACAGAACTAACTCACAGGTAAAATGTGGTGGTGGAGAATTGTTTTTCAAACTGGAGGCATGTGACCAGTGATGCGCTGTGATGTTTGGTGTTGGGTCCACTGCATTTCATCATTTGCGTAAATGATTTGGATGTGAACATAGGAGGTATGATTAGTAAGTTTGCATATGACACCAAAATTGTTGCTGTAGTGGACAGCGAAGAAGGTTACCTCAGAGTACAACAGGATTTTGATCAATTGGGCCAATCGGTGGAGGAGTGGCAAATGGAGTTTAATTTAGATAAATGTGAGGCGCTGCATTATGGAAAGGCAAATCAGGGCAGGACTTATACACTTAATGGTAAGGTGCTGGGGTGTATTGCTGAACAAAGAGACCTTGGAATGCAGTTCATAGTCCCTTGAAAGTGGAGTCCCAGGTAAACAAGATAGTGAAGAAGGATTGGTAGACAAACAGGAGGCTGGAAGAACACAGCAAGCCAGGCTGTATCTGGGGGAAAGGAGCAGTCAACTGAAGAAGGGTAATACCTGAAACGTTGACTGCTCCTTTCCTCGAAATCCTGCCTGCTTGCTGTGTTCTTCCAGCCTCCTGTTTATCTACCTGGATTCCAGCATCTGCAGCTTTTTTGTCTCTAACAATAGTGAAGAAGGTATTTGGTGTGCTTGCCTTCATTGATCAGTGCATTGAGTATATGAGTTGGGATGTCATGTTACGGCTGTACAAGACATTGGTTAGGCCATATTTGGAATATTGCATTCAATTCTGGTCTCCCTGCTATAGGAAGGATGTTGTGAAACTTAAAAGGGTTCAGAAAAGATTTACAAGGATGTTGCCAGGGTTGGAGGTTGTGAGCTATAGGGACTGGCTGAATAGACTGGGGTTATTTTCCCTGGAGTATCGGAGGCTGAGGAGTGACCTTGTAGAGGTTTATAAAATGGCATGGATAGAGTGAATAGCCGAGGTCTTTTTCCCAAGGTGGAAAAGGCCAAAACTCAAAAGCATAGATGTAAGGTGAGAGGGGAAAGATTTAAAAGGCTGCTATGGGGCAAATTTTTCACATAGAGGGTGGTGCATGAATGGAACAAGCTGCCACAGGAAGTGGGGGAGGCTGGTACAATTACAACATTTCAAAGGCATCTGGTTGGGTATATAAATAGGAAGGGTTTAGAGGTATATGGGTCAAATGCTGGCAAATGGGGCTATATTTATTTGGGATATCTAGTCGACATGGGTCTGTTTACATGCTGTACAATTCTATGACTCTATGACATTATTCCAAATATAAAAGAGGTATTTCTGTTCCTCCTAACTCAACAAGATATAATATAGTAATATCGACAGATATTGGGGCAGCATGGTGGCTCAGTGGTTAGCACTGCTGCCTCACAGCACCAGGGACCCGGGTTTGATTCCAGCCGCGGGCGACTGTCTGTGTGGAGTTTGCACATTCTCCCCGTGTCTGTGTGGGTTTCCTCCAGGTGCTCCGGTTTCCTCCCACAGTCCAAAGATGTGCAGGCTAGCTGGATTGGCCATGCTAAATTGCCCATAGTGTCCAGGGATGTGTAGATTAGGTGGATTATAGGGATGGGTCTGGGTGGGATGCTCTGAGGGACGGTGTGGACTTTTTGGGCTGAAGGGCCTGTTTCCACACTGTGGGAATTCTATGAGACAGTTATCAGGACACACAGTATAATAAGTATAAGGTACAGTTCATGAATATGCCACATAACAATTGGAATCCTAACAAAAACACTGCTTTGCATAGCCAAGATCCTTACAAACTGATATAACTGGTCAATGCTCCATGGGAAAAGGCCCTTTTAACAATAAAGGTAGCCAGATCTCAGCATTAGGGGATAATAATTCTCATGTGCTCACTTTGAGGCTATTACTGCTCTGTTAATGTCAATTTGACTGCATGAAAATTAGTCACCATGGTTGTTCAGGTGGAACTTTTCTATTTCATTTGTTAAATTATAGCTTCAACTATAAACAAAAGTGTGTCGTAAAAATGCAAATGAATAAGAAATCAGGCCTGCCCCTTGCAGTGTGCATAACTGTAACAGATAGCTTGTCCATGAATAAGCTGCCTTTCATCTAGGAACCCAATATATAACATGTTCTATCATTGAGGTGAGACCTATGTTGTTGATGTATTCAAAGTTTGTAGTACAAGTTCCAGCAGCATCTGTGATATCATCTAAAATCTGGCCCAAATGTAAAAATGTTGTGTTTGTCCTTTAATAAACTGAGAAAACTGTAGCTACTTTGGACATCCTTACTACACTTTGTTGGTAACTAATCAGACAAAGTCACAAAAGTGCTGAGGCTAAATTCAGTAGATGACATTTTTGTACATCTGTATACATATCTTGATTTTCCCTAGTATGATTTTTCTTCAGGATTATACTTTAGCTTTGTTATCTGTATTGTGGAATCTTTACTGTAAATGACTGGGCCTGATTGTACAGTTTGAGGTCTATATAATCTTTCCTGTATGTGAAAATAATTTTTCCTCTTTCCAGCATTTGGCACAGCATATTACCCTTGTGTTCCAGTTGATTACAATCATGTTGCCTCTGGATCTGTTGTTTTCCTTGCAGTATACTGCTAAGAGCTTTGCTGTGTGGTTAGTCAATGATTTCTGGAGATCTCTGTGGATGACTCACATTATCCTATTAATCAGATGAGACAATCTGCCTGAGGATATATGATCCCAACTGAATGCAGATGTCTCTCTGTTTTTTGTTGTCGACTTCACACACAATATCACAGAATCCAATTTCATATCTTGCACTGTTATAATAGGGTGCAGGCTGTACTGGGATTCATTACCTTCTGTCAAAATAAATGGCACATTTAAAAATGAATGATGGAATAAAAACTAAAGAAAAAAACCCATTTTGTCTTATTTTAATTAAGTGATAAAAATACATTGTGTGAACTCAAATGCCCCAAATATACCCCCATGGGGAATTACATCTAAGATGATTAGATAATAAGAATGCCAGATGAAATCCTCTTCAAGACAATAGTTAGTTGGTGGAATAATGTAATTAATAATATTTAAAATGTCAGTCAATATAAAGTATGAATGATTACATAAACATGAACATGAAAATATAGAGTCCGTTAACTGTCATATTAAAGACAATGTTTTTGTTAAATGCAGACTTGCTTATCCGTGGTTTCTGAAATTCAGAAATACAAATGTAATTTTGAAGCTCTTCTAACTAATGCCACAAGAATTATACAGGTTGCCAGTTTGCATTTAGCTATTAATAAAGGTGTGAATGAAACTGTCTGTTAGTCCAGCCCAGTCCAAAATCATTTGACTGGTTTAGATAGGAAGAAAATTAATAGCACTCACAAGTTGCTGCTACAATCAATCAATGTATTTTCCACACTTTATTAAAGTGACTGTATTCCATTTCATTCAAGAAAGTCAGCAAGCTGACCATGACATTTTTTACCACTTCTTGGCAGAAGAAGATATTTGATAAATAGTTGGCTGTAGCATTAAATGCCATTTTTCTCCTGTGATGCCAGATGGTGTGGTAATGAATGACTGTAAAATCCCTTAAGCTGCTTTTGTTTTCCTCTCAACTAGCAACTGCTGCAGGAGCCCCAAGCAACATTGGTGCTGAGAAGAAAGGAGACCACCCCTGTTCCATGTCTAAGTAAAGGCAATGTCCTCCACAAAGCCCTTGATATTCAAATGTTAGACTCACTTATTGCTAGTGTTAACTGTTGAATATCACACTGTTTGCAAAATGCAGTTGCATGGTGCCTGTACCTATGACATTATGGATGTGTTTTTGAAACAAAAGGGCATTAATGCCAGGTGTTCATGCTTCTAGGACATGTCATTGCCAGGTGCCAATTTGGCAAGGGCAATGGCACAGGAGCAGTAAGCATTGACCAGTGGTTATGTAGAGTAGGCAGAGCTTGGCACAATATAGTACTATTTTCTGAAGGCTTCAACTAGCTCCCTCTCATAAATAACTTCACACAGCTATACATATATTCAGCAGCAGGAAGATGAACCTGAAACCCCACTGCTGCTGTTTAAAGGTATCATCAACCACTTTCAGGTTAGTTGTTCATTGATTTAGTCTGGGCTGCATGATTGCGTTTCTGCTTGATAATTATCTTCCTTCTTTGGCTTCCATCTACGTCTGTTCCTCCACTGCCTACTCAGGTTGAATTTCATGGTACCTGAAAGGACAAAATTTGTCATGAGGATACGGATTATATAAGAGGTGATGCTTAGACCAACTGTAGCTTTGAAATAAAAAAAAAACTCGTGGATTAAAGATTAAGAGAGAAGCAGATGTGAGGAGGATTAGGGATATACATGACACCACCTCTAATTGTTGAAGTGCTACTGCTGGCCTTGGCCTCAATCATGATGGCTTCAATAGTGGCTGCTTTAAGCAATGGCAGACCTTCAGTTCACAAACACAGTATTGCTTTAAGCTGAGATTCTCTCTGTGTCCAGTACTGTGAATGACGTGTCTGTGCCATTGCTGCAGAGCACGCCATTCAGTGGGATGTGCCACATCACTCATCTCTTAGTGAAAAGTTTACATTGGAAAACATCTTTGACCACAAGTCATCAGGCAGTGGTCCACATATAATGTCTTTGAGGCCCACAGAAAAAGGCTGGATGTTAACAGTTGATTCCCTGACTGGAGGGAGAAAGCTAGTAAATAAACAATATTATTTGTAAATGGTCATAATGGAGCTCCATTTGAAATATACAAGATGTGCCAGGCCAATAGTTCTCATTTACCAGTTTTACTGGTTCTTCTTTCTGGATGAGTCTTTGGTGAAATTTTGGAAATCACTAAATTAAACTTTATCTGCTTGCTGCTCTGTATAATACAAATATTCAATATGGGAGAGGAGAACGTTTCAGTAATCTTGAATTTCCTTTGAATTTTACATAGCAACACCAGGCTGTAAGAGCAAGAAAGTTTCCATGTGATTTGACCAGTTTGCAGGTGAAGTTCCCCAAATTATTACCGTTCCAGAAAGGATTCTCCAAATTGTCAAGCTCCTGGCTGAGGGGGAAATGAACTGCTCAACTCCTTTTTCACCTCATCTCTCAGTTGGTCACAAGAAGATTAATTAAAAATGACCCCCTGTCTTATGGATAATGAAAAGAACCTCTGAGAATTCAACAAATCTGGTGAACAATTATGTCCATTTTTTGTAATTGTCAATAGTAAGCCCTGAAAGAATAATCACTGCATTGTGCTGATCCCTATCCCAGTGATTTCTATGTTCTTTTCACATACAGTTAGGAAGTAAATGCATTTTGCACAAAAATCTAAACACATGTTAGCACCAGAAAAGCAAGTGTTATCAAGGATCTCAAAGAATTAGAGTAAATCTGCTATCTATGCTCATGCCAGACAATGTACTTCTGGGAAGATAGATGGAGTCAAGTTGGCAGAAAAATTGTCAAAGGCCCACAAATGGGGCAGAAGGACTCCAATTCAAGATGAGCAGACATCATTTGTTATACCACAGACAGCATGTAAATTCCATGCTGCCTTCTAAATTAAATCATTAAAGCATGGCATCTGTAGTGATTGTAACAAGGTCAGCCAGGTGGACTTCATAGAATATAAGTTCCCCGATTGGACCAGATTAACAGCCCCAATCAGGGAGCCCTGGCTGATAGATAAGAACAGGAGTGTCAGACATCTTGTTCACTCTGAGAGCTGGATCAGTGTAAGGATGTGCCATGTGTAAATAAAGGGATATTGGCCTGTGTGAAGTTATTTCAGTGGCAACAAGAGAAAAGCACCTTCCTGAAGAAATTTGCTCGAACAGTTGTCTTTGAATTGGGGTAAGCATTTCTGGCATCATGCCATTATTGGGGAAGCTTGGCTTGTTCAATCCTGCTGTCAAAGACTGGGCAGTATGTGGAAAGAATGTGTTATTTTTTTTTTCCTGGGTAAATGACATTGGAGTAGATGTAAAGCAAGAATTAATTCTCCTGACATCTTGTGGACCCTCAGCTTTTTTGGCTATTTGGAGCCTTACTTTCCCTGAGGCACTGGATATGAAAGTCTTTCCTTTAGGTAAGGAATACTATGGCCCCAAGTCTCCCCTAATTCTGAGATGCTATCACTTTTATTTGGCAATTCAAGAAGCAAGTATCCCTTATTGAGATTTTTGATGAGGTTAGGATGACTGGTGGAGGCATATGACTTTGGTTTAACCCTTAATGAGATGCTGTGAGACTGTATGTTTGGTATGTGGGATTAATGATGTAACTGTGCAAAAGTATCTACTAGTTGAAGCCTAACTGGACTAGTGCCTAACAAGCACTATAATATGCCACATCATTGAAAAATGTGGCAAATGGAGGATTTGAGTTGCAGGGTATTCCAATTGAAGTAGACACCCTCGCCAGTCCAACTACTAGATAGACAACATCAAGAGGACACAATACGACCTAATACGCTGGCGACACTACCGTATATCAAGAACATATCGGAGCTGACAAGATTTCTACGACCACTAGAAATCAGGATAGCGTACAAACCCACTACAGCAAACACTTACAAGGATCAAAGACTCCATACCCACAACATACAGGGCCAACGCAGTGTACAAAATACCGTGCAAGGGCTGCCAAAAACATTACATCAGCCAGACAGGAAGGAAACTAGCCATCAGAATACACAAACACCAGCTGGCAGCAAAATGACACGACGAACTTTCCCTCATTTCCATACACTTGGACAACGAAGGCCAACAATTTAACTGGTAACGATGTCACCATCCTAGCTCAAGCCAACCATAGACATGCATGGGAATTCCTAGAGGCCTGGGTCTTTACCCATAATGCAATAAATAAACATGTGGAATTAGACCCCACATACAAACCCTTGCTAAAAAGAACCAGAAATGAGACAAAACACCTCAACAGACCAGATCATGTAAATACTAAGTGGAGTAGAACAACATCGCTTCATCAGAGGCTGCACTGATGATGTTACCCAACATGGTGATGAAACGTCTGAACTATTAACAGCCAGCTCGGCGAGCAAATCAACAAGCTCCATCCAACTGAGCTTGGAGAACACCACTTGAGTGAAGGCAATGCATAACCTCACTCAGGACATATCCTGAACAGAGGGACTCTAGGTCAGCCCATAGCAAAACTCCAAAGCCAACCCTGACCAAATGGTTAAAATTTTCTTCAGGATCCGTGCCAGCAAGTCATTGTAGTTGCTGCCAATATGCACACTCAAGACAGCAAAAGAGTCCCATTAGGCCTAAATTGAGTAAGAGAACTCATGGGCTGGTATCCAGGAAACTGTACACCCTGGAAAGTCAACCTACATCTGGTTTGGAATAGTTAAAGTGCTTAGCAACATCTGAATCAGAATCAATCAAAATAAATGCCTAGTCAAATAATCATCCGTTTCTAATGGAGATCAATACTGGCACGGTTGTTTCAGTCATCACTGAATCAGTCTTTAATAATGTTCAGTTTGGACTCCAACATTTAATTTTTTGTGCAAGACTTTGATTAGATTGAGAACCTATACTGGGGAACCTTTACAGATTAAGGGTACAACTTCAGTTCAGATCTCTTATGAGAAGCACCTGATTAGGCTACCACTGATTGTAGTAAAAGGCTCAGGCCCAAGCCTGATGGGGAAAAATTGGTTGAGAAAGATACACCTTGATTGATTCAATATTTTTCAATTAGAAAATGGCAGTCCTAATTAAATACCCAGATAATTTTCAGGAAGGTCTAGGGACTATCAAAGGAGCCAAGGCCACCTCGCATATTGACCAGGAAACAATTCCACAATTCTACAAGGCTCACCGAGTGAGACTTGCCTTCGGCCAAAAATAGAGGCAGAAATCAGATGGGTCAAAAGCGAAGGAATCATCAAACCAGTCCAGTTCGAAGAATGGGCAGCACCAGTTGTACCGATCATGAAGACCTACAGGTCGGTTCACCTTTTGCAGGAATTTTAAACAAATGGAAAACCACTTTTTGCAACTGGATAAATACTCAATCCCCCACGTAGAGGAGTTATACGCAAAGCTGGCAGGGGGGCTGTTCTTCACTAAGCTGGACATAAGCAATGCTTACTTGCAATTGTAGCTAGATGAGGATTCCCAGAAATATGCTACAATTAATACCCTTAAGGGTTTGTACTAATATGAGACTACCATTTGGAGTATCATTAGCCTGTGCAATTTTTCAGTGGATGATGGAGACCATTTTACAGGTCTACCCAGGACACCATTTATCTAGATGATGTGCTAATAACAGGGAAGAGGAGCACTCAGAACTTGAACAAAGTCCTTAGATATTTCTCCTAGGCAAGTATACACCTTAAAATAGAAACAATGTGCTCCAGGCACACCAAGTGCAGGTGAATGAGTTCTCTGATTAATGCTGTTAATCTGGCCCATTCAGGGAGCCTTGGCTCACAGATATAAACAGTGTCAGCAGTTCTGCTCACTGAGAGCTGGCTCTGTCAAGGACTGTCCACATGCAAATAAAAGGTGACTTGGTGACAGGATACCAGCATCTGTGAAGTTATTTCACCAGCCAGCGCTTATATGTGCTGCAGTTCAGTGCACATCTCAAGAGTGGGCCAAGATGGTCAGAGTCGTTTAAAGCTTGCCTGCAATACTTAAAACAACCTGTAATTCTGAAAAGGCACATGCAACCTGACCATACCAGTTTTTGTGGCTGTGATAGTGTCTGATGTGCAAGAGGGGTTGTGAATAAGACACAACAGGCCAGAGAACATGCTCCAAGGTACACTAATGCAACATAGGAGTCCATGCTGCAGGAGATAGTGTCTGCCATCCACAGGTAACTAAGGGATCTTCCAGAAAGACAGTGAGAAGGTACTGGATGCAAATTGCCATCAATGCCAGCAGTGCAACACTGAGCCTGGGTGTAGTGCCATAAGAAACTCAATGACCACACACTTGAATAGTCAAGGTGAGTGAATGCATCTTTAAATACAAATACTGTATGACTTCACTAATTTTAAACAGCAGTAAATTAACACTTCTACAAATTCAGCACAACTAAAAATCAATCAGCAAGTAACATCACTTGATGCTGTCTTTCAATAGTGCTTGTGAAGGATTTCTTAGCTGCTCAGCATGTTTAGATGTGTGTCTGATAAGGTTGAAAATGGCCATGCTAGTATTAAAGCAAAGCAATTACACACCGCCTGTCATCACAAGGCCATTAGGTGTAGCAATAGAATTAGGCCATTCAGCCCATTGAATCTACTCCATATTCGATCATGACTGAAAGGCTTCTCAACCCCGTTTTTCTGCTTTCTTCCTGTCATCTTTGTTCCCTTACTACTCAGGAACCTATCTATCTCTGTCCTAAATATGCTTAATGACTTGCCCTCCACAGTCTTCTGTGGCAATGAGTGCCACAGATTCTTAATCCTCTGGCTGAAGCAATCCTTCCTCATCTCAGTTATAAGGGTCCTCCCTTCTTAGGTTGTGCCCTCAGGTCTTAGTCTCTTCTACTGACGGCAACATCTTCTCCACATCCACTTTCTCCAGGCTCCTCTGTATTCTGTAAGATTCAATGAGATCCTCATCCTTCTAAACTCTAAATACAAACCCAGAGAGCTCCTCATATGGCAAGCCCTTCTTCCCCAGAGTCATTCTTGTAAACATCCTCTGAACCCCCTCCAAGGCTAGCATATTCTTCCTTAGATACAAGGCACTACATTGCTCACAATATTCCTAATTCAGTCTGACTGAAGCCTTATACAGCCTCAGCAGAATATCTCAGCTCTCGTATTCTGGCATTTGAGATGAATGCTAACACTGCATCTGCCTTCCTAACTATCTACTGACCCTGTATGTTAATCTTAAAAGAATGCTGACCAAGGACTCTTAAGTCCCTCTGTGCCAGATTTCTGAAGCCTTTTCCCATTTAGAAAATAGTCTATGTCACTATTTTTCCTATGTTATATTATCTGCCACATCTTTGCCCACTCTTCTAAACTATCCAAGTCTTACTGCAGCCTCCCTGCCTCCTCCTGTCCCTCCATCTATCTTTGTCAGTTGCAAACTAAGCAACAATGCCCTTGGTTCCTTTGTCCAGATCGTTAACGTATAAAGTGATTAGTTGTGGTCCCAACACTTAACCCTACAGAACTCCAGTAGTCACCAGCTGCCATCTGCCAGTCAGCCAATTTTTATCCATGCCAATACCTTGCTCCTATCACCATGGGCTCTTTATATTATTTAGCAGCCTCCTGTGCAGCATCTTGTCAAAGGCCTTTTGGAAATCCAAATCGTGACATAGCTTACGCTGCATACTCCAGATGCATGCTTCTAACTCCTACAAAAATGCCCCATCGAAATAGGATCCAGCAGGAGTCGCATTGGTATTGTGCGTGCACAACATAGGAAGCATGTTTGAAAACAGCACTGGTAGCTCAAACTGCAGGAATTAGAGCCAAGTTTTGTGATCTGTACCTTTAACTGTTTATAATGCATCTGAAGTTTGTCCATGAAGCATCAAGAAAATGATAGAAGGCAAAGGATAGATCAGAGTATGAATTTAAATACAGTGGATGTCCAAAGAGACTTGGGAAATAAAGTGCATAGATATTTAAAATGCCAGATTGTTTTCTGCAATCAAGTCTAATGAAATCTGGCATTTAAACCTACAGGACTGGAGTATAAGAATGCAGAAGTTATGCTCCAGCTGTACAAAACCCTGCTTAGACCCTATAAAAACTGAAAGAACTGCAGATGCTGTAAATCAGGAGCAAAAACAGAAGTTGCTGGAAAAGATCAGCAGGTCTGGCAGCATGTTGATTTTTGGAAGGAGGTAGAAGCAAGCTGTGCAGGGCTGGGGGACTATCCGCTTGGAAGTAGTGGGGGGAGCTCACCGGATGAAATGAGATCAGTTACCATTGTAGATACAATGGCCTGATACATCATGGTGGGGTCATGGTCCAGGGGAAGATAGGAGGAGGTATCTGAGAGCTGGCACTCAACCTCCTCCGAAAAATCCACAAACAGGACTGTCTGTGCAGACCCATTGTGTCAGCCTGCTCCTGCCCCACAGAACTCATCTCTACCTACCTTGACTCAATCTTCTCTCCCCGGTCCAATCCCTGCCCACGTACATACGTGATTTCTCTGACACTTGACGCCAGTTTCAAAATATCCAGTTTGCAGTCTCCAGCCACCTCCCCTTCACCATGAACGCGCAATCTCTTTACACATCCATTCCCCACCAGGAGGGTCTTAGGGCTCTCCACTTCTTCCTGGAGCAAAGGCCTGAACTGTCCTCACCCCCCACCACGCTCCTCCGCATGGCCCAGCTCATTCTCACCCTCAACAACTTCTCTTTTAACTCCTCCCATCTTCTTCAGGTAAGATGGGTTGCCATGGGTACCCGCATGTGCCCCAGTTATGCCTGTCTCTTCGTGGGGTACATGGAACATCCCTTGTTCCAATGCTATTTCGACCCCCACCCACAACTCTTTCTCCAATATATCAATGATATCATCGGTGCTGCTTCCCTCTCTCTCATCCAGAATTGGCAAAGTTCATCGATTTCACTTCTAATTTCCATCCTGCCCTCCCTTTCACCTGGTCTATCTCTGACTCCTCCCTTCCCTTCCTCAACATCTGTTTCCATTTCTGGGGGTAGACTGGCCACTAATATCCACTGTAAACCCACTGACTCCCACAGCTACCTGGACGATACATCCTCACACCCACTTCCTGTAAAGACTCCATTCCATTCTCTCAGTTCTTCTGTGTCCATCGTGTATGTTCAGATGAGGCCAACTTCAACAAGGGAGCCTCCAAAATGTCCATCTTCTTCCTCAACTGAGGACTCCCCAGCACTGTTGCTGGGCCCTCAACTGGGTCCAACCCATCTCCCGCACTTCGGCCCTCACCCCTTCTCTTCCCTCCCGCAACGGCGATAAGGTTCCCCTTGTCTTTACTTACCATTCCACCAGCATCCACATCCAGAAGATCATCAGACACCATTTCTGCTACCTCCAGCAAGATGCCACCACCAGACACACATTTTCTTCCCCTCTCTTGTCCGCCTTCTGTAGGGACCATTCCCTTTTGGAAACCCTGGTCCACTCTTCCTTCGCCCCACAGCACCTTTCCCTGCAACCGGTGTAGGTGCAACATCTGCTCATTTACACTTCACCTGCAGTTCCCAGACTAGTCTACTGCATTCGCTGCTCACAATGTGATCTCCTCTACATTGGGAAAACGAAGTGTAGACTGGGTGACTGCTTCACAGAACATCTACGTTCTGCTCGCAAAAAAGATCCTGAGCTACCTGTTGCCTGCCACTTTAACACACCACCCTGTTCCCTGACCAACATCTCTGTCTCCGGCTTGCTGCAGTGTTCCAGCGAAGCTCCACGCAAGTTGGAAGATCAACACCTCATTTTCCGCTTGGGGACCTTGCAGCCCTTCGGACTCAATATTGTGTTCAATAATTTTAGGGCCTAAACTCTCCCATGTCCTAGCCACCTACCCCACACACCAGGCCTTGTTATCACATAGCCTGCCATTGCATACTACCTATTGTTAGTCACTAACAGTCCCCTATTAACAACTATTCACCCTCTTAGTCAGATCATTTTCAACTCCTTTTTTTATCCAACTGCTCTTGTCTCTTTTTTGAGCTTTATCCTAACATTTACTCCCTACCCCATCCCCATCCCTATTGTCTGCATATAAACCGATGTTTGCCAGCTACCATCAGTTCTGAGGTAGCGTCACTGGACCCGAAACACTAACTCTGACCTTTTCTTCACAGATACTGCCAGACCTGCTGAGCTTTTCCAGCAATTTCTGTTTTTGTTCCTGGTTAGACGCCACTTGGAGTCATGTCAGCAGATCTGGGCAACATCTTAAGAAGGTTATAGTAGCCTTTGGATGGAGCACAATGTAGGGTTACAACTATGGTACCTAGACTTCAGGGGTTAAGTTTTGAGGAAAGATTATACATATTTGACCCATGTTATCTGGAATTTAGAAGATTAAGGGGTTATCTGACCAAAGCTTTCAAGATATTAACAAGAAAAGAAGGGTAGATAAGGATAAATTACTTCCTCAGGTTGGGGATTGTAGAACTCAGGGCATAGCCTTAAGATTAGGGCCAGTATGTTCAGGAGAGTATTTAGGAAGCATCCCTACACACAAAGGATGGTGGCTTGGAACTCTCTTCCACAAATGGTAGTTGATGCTAGATCAGTTGTTAGTTTTAAACCTAAGATAGAAAAATTTTTGTTAAGCAAACATATTAAGGAATGTGGGCCACAGGCAGATATGTGGAGTTAGACCATAGATTCGCCATGGGCTCGTTGAATGGTGAACAAGAATTGAAAGGCTGAATGGCCAACTCCTGTTCCTATAGGCTCAGTAATTAACTAATGACAAGAAATTGTAAATCACCTGCTATCTTGATATTCAAAACAGAAACAGGAGGAATACAAAAAATAAAATAGAAACTGATGTAACTTTCACCGTGGCACTAATACTTGACACCATTATAGAGAATTCTATGTATATTTATTCAGAGTGCAGATAAAATGAGCAGCCCTAAGGTTGTATGTAGGAGTATATCATGTCTTGTATTCTTTGAGCAGGTATTTAAACTAGTAGATAACAGTTGTCTCAGGCATATGACTTACGTAAATTATCAAAAAGCTGTTTTCCAAGTAAGTTAAAGATGTTAGCATTTATGTGAAATTGGTTAGGTTGGTTGAACATGGCCTTTCAATAGGAAGCAGAAAATAAGATGTGTGAAAACAATCAAAATCAGTATTAAGCATTTACTGTAGTTGTGCCAAAAAAGAGATAAAGGAGTGATTGTGTAAGTTGACTGGTATAGAAGAACTATGAATTTTCTGTAAATTGCTGATTCAGCTACAGAGTCAGAGGTACAGCATGGAAACAGACCCTTTGAACTAACTTGTCCATGCTGATCAGATATCCAAAATAAATCCAGTTCCATTTGCCAGCATTTCGCCCATATTCTTAACCCTTCCTATTCATATACCCATCCAGATGCCTTTTTAAATGTTCTAATTGTACCAGCCTCCAGCACTTCCTCAGGCAGCTCATTCCATACATGCACCACCCTCTCTGTGAAGAAGTTCCCCTTGGGTCCCTTTTAAATGTTTCCCCTCTCTCCTTAAATCTATGCCTTCTAGTTTTGGGCTCCCCCGCCCTAGGAAAGGACCTTATCTATTTACCTATCCATGTCCCTCATGCTTTTCTAAACCTCTATAAGATCAACCCTCAGCCTCCAATGCTTCAGGGAAAATATCCCCAGTCTATTCAGCCTCTCCCTATAGCTCAAACCCTCCAATTCTGGCAACCTCCTCATAAATCTTTTCTGAAACCCTTTCAAGTTTCGCAACATCCTTCCTATAACAGGAAGACGAGAATTGCATGCAGTATTCCAAAAGTGGCCTAACTAATGTCCTGTACAGCTGTAACATGACCTCCCAACTCCTATATTCAATGCACTGACCAATAAAGGGAAGCATACCAAATGCCTCCTTCACTATCCTAGCTACCTACGACTCCACAATGAACCTGAACTCCAAGGCCTCTTTGATCAGCAACACCCCCCAGCACCGTAACATTCAGTGTATAAGCCCTGCACTGATATGCCTTTCCGAAATGCAGCATCTCACATTTATCTAAATTAAACTCCATCTGCCACTCCTCAGCTCATAGGCCCATCTGATCAAAATCCTGTTGTACTCTGAGGTAACCTTCACTGTCGACTCCACCTCCAATTTTGGTGTCCTCTGCAAACTTATTAACCATATCTCCTACGTTCACATCCAAATCATTTATATAAATGACAAAAAGCAGTGGACCCAGCAACAGTCCTGGTGGCACACCACTGGCCACAAGCCTTCAGTTTGAAAAGCAACCCTGCACCATCACCCTCTGGCTTCTACCTTTGAGCCACTTCTGTGTCCAAATGACTAGTTCTCCCTCTATTCCATGTGATCTAACCTTGCTAACCAGCCTACCATGAGGAACCTTTTTTGAAAGCCTTACTGAAGTCCATATAGATCACACCCACCACTCTGCCCTCATCAATCCTCTTTATTACTACTTTAGTTCTGTGCCCAGTTCTGATCACCAAATTCCAGAGGAATGGTCCAGCAAAGATTCTAAGCTATTTAAAATCCATTCACTTACTTTGAGTTAAAATCAGCTCGCAGTCTCTGATCGCAAGTCAAGAGCAATGACATTGATCCCTGATGTTATACAATGACTTACATTACGGGTTTACACCGAGATGACAATTTGCAAACTTCAATGAGACAACTTGAACTCTCAAGAGAAGCTAAGATCAAAAAGTTACTTTGTGATTAAACTATTAATAGGACAAAAGGATAGGTTCAAAGTAAGAAAAGGTAGGTTTAAAGCTTTTTAACTTTTCATCTATCATGGGGGGGGTGGGGTTTGCTTAGAGCCTGAAATGACGACATTTTACAGTGTCGGCGCCGACGTCATCACGCCGCGCCATGGACAGTAAGTCGCTTCCACTCCGCCGCGGTTATGGAGAAGTTGGAGTTTCGGGGGGGACGCAGGGGGCTGGAGAAAGTTCTGGGTCTGTAGTACACCAACACCACCCCCTCGAGCCGGTCAGCTGTAGGAGTCGCCGCCGCCCTTTCGGGTATCGGAATTCCCTTGCGTTCGGAAAGGCGGAAGAGTTACTGAGCTCCACAAAGAGGCTCCTCTTCAGTGCCCCATTTATCCCAGTGTTACCATGGAAGTGGTGAACAGGCTCGTCGCAGCTTCAGTAAACGGGTCCGAGATTTCTGAAGAAGAGTCTAGGCCCGAAACGTCAGCCTTCCTGCTCGGCCTGCTGTGTTCATCCAGCTCTACACCTTTGTTATCCAAGATTCACATAGACCGCGTTTCAGTTAGCAAAGCCTTTCTTATCGTTATTGACGGACTCCGCAGGCACAGCTTCATTTCTCATAGACACTACTTAGCAGCCAGCTTTTTCTGGCTCCAGATTCCCTCAGATTCTGTGGGGGTTGTTTCGATAACCTCCTGCTGCCTATCTCAATTAAAGGTGCATGAGATAAATATTTCCTCCTGAATAATTAGTATTCAAAGCCATGTTCAGTTCCAACTATTGTAATACCTGTCAATGGCTTTGGAAATTTCCTGGGTTTGATCTGACACCAAGTCGAAAAGTGGTGAATTTTACAACCCTGATTTTAAGCTTCATTCTCCTTTCTATTCTGTTGTTTTCTATTATCTCCATAACATCTGTTTGTCTCAAATCTTTATACTTTCCCCTGCTGAAACCCTGAAATTTCTTTTACTTTGAAGGCTAATCTTAAAGCTAATCTTAAATCTTCATTTAGCAAAGCAATGATTTCTCTTTACAAAATCTGTATATTGTTTATTGTTGGTTTGGCATGCTTGCCTTTGTTGGTCAGTGCATGGAGTATAGGAGTTGGGATGTCATGTTGTGATTGTACAGGACATTGGCGAAGCCACGTTTGGAACATTGCGTTCAGTTCTGGTCTGCCTACTATAGGAAAAATGTTGTTTAAACGTGAAAGGATTCTGAAAAGATTTACAAGGATGTTTCCAGAATTGGAGGGTTGAGCTATAGGGAGAGGCTGAATAGGCTGGGGCTAATATCCCTGGAGGCTCAGAAGCTGAGGGGTGACCTTATAGAGGTTTATAAAATCATGAAGGGCATAGGTAGGATGAATACCCAATGTCTTTCCCCCAGGATAGGGGAGTGCAAAACCAGAGGGCATAGATTTAAGGTGAGAGAGGAAACATTTAAAAGAGACTTGAGAGGCAATGTTCTCGTGTAGAGAATGGTGCATGTCAGGAACGAGCGAAGCAGGTACAATTACAACATAAGGCATCTGGATGGCTACATGAATAAGAAGGTTTAGATGGATGTGGGCCAAATGTTGGCAAATGGAACTAGATCAGTTTAGGATATCTGGTCAGCAAGGATGAGTTGGACTGAATAGTATGTTTCCATGCTGTAACTCTGACTCTGAGTCGTGCTTATAAATAGAATAATGTTTAGAACAAAGATTCCACATAACAGCCAGAGCCACAAATCACCCAGTAATTTACTTTCAAGCATTTATGTATATATCTTTGAAGTATTCTCACTCCATAAATAAGCCTTCTCCATTTTGGAGCTTTGGATTTGTGACTGAATCATTCTTGCGCTAATAAATTCATGCGAGATTGTTCTGAGCTGTTATGTGAAGAAATCACTGATCTACACTTAGCTGTTCTCTACAGGAAAGAATCATGCTGTAAGTGGGCAGGTGTTGACTGAACTATTAACTCTGTTGTTAAATGAGAACCTTCACTTTACAACAATGTATACTTTCACAACAATTGGAAATACTACGATTCAATAATCCAGTAAACAATGGCTTATTAAGGTTACGCAGCAGGAAGAAGTAATGAGGCATTTACCTTATTCTCATTGGATTGTGCAGGTAGATGAGTTCACTGCTATTTTGTACATTTGGGGCAAGCTGATATATTTGTTTTAAGTTACCAGTAAAAGCAAACATTAATGAAGTTTCAGCATGTTGCTTCATAGTTCATTTAGAAAACAGTCAACTAGTACTGTATAGCCCGAACTTCATACATCAGCAGTTGGTGAGAACTTTAATCTTGGAATGAAATTAAAGTGAATAATCAACTTAAAAACTGTCTTTTTAATCAAAATGAAGGGAAAACGTTTAGCAAATTAATCAAATAGACATGCTCCTCATTTCCAGTACTTAAGATATCAAGTAAACAGTTCTGTGAAGACTTCTATCATTCTGTCAGAAAGCTCTTGTTGAATAGAAGAATAAAAGTTTGAAGTTTTCTTCCGTAGCAATGTGATGGTGATTCTTAGGAGCTCATTTGTAAAGGGATATTGGGCTTGAGGTATTTTCTGTAAGCTGCATATTCATGTGATTTAATGTGGAAAAAGCCACTATTTTTCATGATACATCTTTAATTTTGCATAAACTGTTCATTTTGTTTGTTGTTTCTCTGCCCTTTCTAAACAGATTTTGTGATTTTGATTGAGATTTGTAAACATCAATACTTAATCCCACGAATGTGTCAGATGTACTTTTTTTTTGTCTCTTAGAATTCTCTGAAATTGGCTGCTATAAGTGACAGCTGCATCCCACACTAACTATTGTTTAGTTCTATAAGTGTACCACTTATTGTTTCATGGTGTTCTAAATGAGCTGCACAGATCTGACTGGTCTAAAACTTCTAAAGAAAATCTCAAGTTCCTAAAATGCTTGCTTTTACATTTGAGAAACAAAGCCAGAAAATGTGCTGATGTGGGAGTCAGCTCTGTCCAGTCAAGGATCAATGTAAATGGAATCCTGATAAAACACAAACTAACTCTGAAATTATTTTTGTAATTAGTGCTTTACACTTTTTGTTCAAACTCGTTAGGCAATAAAATTTAGGCTTTAAATTACTCTGCTTAACTTTGAATTGATTTTTGACTTGCTCAGTGTCCGTCAGAGCATTAAAGAAGTTGTTTGTCATGCTTGGAGAGTCACTGGACTTGATGTGTTGTGCAAATTGTTCGATTTCAGCAAAATAAGTACATGGCCTATTTGACAGTTGACTGAAATGAAAACTTTGAAGAGACTTGTACAAGGAGCTGTCAAATGCACGGCCTACCATGTAAATCAAGTATCATCTAAATTCTCTGGATATTTCTTTTAATATTTCAAATCCATTTTGGAAGAAAATATGTATACATTTTTAAACTTGGCAAAAATGTTGCCATGGCATTTAATCATGGTTTATTTTCTCCTCCTTTTCTTTCCCTGCCCCATCTACAAAAAGGGTTCCTTAGAGTCAGAGTATGGAAACAGACCCTATGGTCGAGAGCAGACAAATAATTTAGTTTACTTTATCCAGCCTCAATCACAGAAAATGTCACAAATTCTTCTTAGAAGTACCACAAAAGATTCCTGATAACTGGTGTGTTTAGAGCCCACTGAATCACCAAGTCAAATAGTCAAAGCAGGTTCAGGGTTCAGCCTGAAGTTAAGCATCTTAGCTTGGAAGAATCTCAGGGGTGGAAAGAATGGAAATATTCATTCATGGCCAACAGATTTTTTGTTTTATCCATGAATTTCCTTAGGTTTGGTTTTTTTTTATTTCTCACATGTACCAAAGTACAGTGAAAAACAGATCATAGTAGGCAAGGATGTCAGATCAGAGGTTGTAAAAAGACTTCGACAGAGGCATACAGGTTACATTGCACTGTGTGTGTGTTAGGAGAGATCAATGTTGGCAAGATCAGTGTTATTTGAGGCTAGAGAATCCATTCATCAGTCTAATAACAGCAAGGAAACAGCTGTTCCTGAATCTGCTGGTGCGTGTGTTCAGGCTTCTATATCTTCTGCCTGACTGAAGAGGTTGTAGGAGACCATTACTGGGGTGCAATAGGTCTTTGATGTTGGCAGTATGGTGTGCATGAATGGAAGGTTGACTTCCATGATGGTCTGGGCTGTGAACACTTCCTTTTATAGTTTCTTACAGTACTGGGCAGAGCAGTTGCTATACTCAGCCGTTATGCACCCAGACAGTACACTTCCCATGGTGCATCTGTAGAAGTTGGTGAGGGACCTTACAGACATGCCAAATTTCCTGAGCTGTCTGAGGAAGAGGTGTTGTGCCTTCTTGACTGTCGCATTTACGTGGGACAGGTTGTTGGTTATCGTCGCTCTGAGAAACTTGACGCTGTCCACCCTCTGAACCTCACTTCCATTGATGTAGTTGGGGGCATGTTCTCCTTTCTTTCTGAAGACCATGATCAGTTCTTTAGTTTTGCCAATATTGAGAGGTATTGTTCTCATTGCACCACGTCACCAAGCCCTCTATCTCCCTTCTGTATTTTGACTTGTCATTGTTAGATACCTGTCCTACTGTGGTGGTGTCATAAGCGAACTTGTAGATGATGTTCATTCGGAATTTGGCAACACAGTCGTGGGTGTACAGGTAGTACAGTGGGGGACTCCAGTGTTGTGTTATTGTGGAGGAGGTGCAGTTACCGATCTTCACTGCGGTCTGTGGGTCTGAGGATCCATTTGCAGAGGGCGGAGCAGAGACTAAGGTCATGGAGGTTTGAGATCAGTTTGGAGGGGATAATGGTGTTGAAGGCGGAGCTGTAGTCCATGAGCAGGAGTCTGACATGGGTGTCTTTGTCATCCAGATGTTCTAGGGCTAGAGATATGGCATCCTCTGGACCTGTTATGTTGGTGGGCAAACTGTAGCGGGGTTCAAGGCAGGCTGGGAAACGAGTTGATGTGGGCCATGACCAGCCTGTCAAATCACTTCATGATTGTAGAGGTCAGAGCCAAGTTGTTCTGCCTCTCATCTTCGTAGGAAGTAAGGTTTTACTTTGTAGCTTCCTTAAGTTGTCTTTTTGTTTTATAGGTTTCTGCATGGCATGTCACATTTGTCAAAGATCCCAGCAGAATATCTTTGATTAGCAGAATAAATATAAATTTACATTTCTGTTTGAAATAACGTTTTAAATAACTTGTGCTTTAGTATGATTTAATGATATGACACCTATATTGTTTATTCTTGCTGCCATCTTTGTACCCATTTTAACTGAAGTTTGTTTTCCTGTTGAAGATATCATTTACAGTGCGATTTCTGCGAAAGGAACGACTCACTTGGACATTCAGGTATGTGCCACGTTACAGTCACTACTGCCCTCTGGTGTTTCTGTGTTGTCAGTGCTGAGAACAGCATGATTACGGATTGAGCACAATGGTCAAGATGTTCCAATTTCACAATGATGTGGAGGTGCTGGCTTAGGACTGGGTGAACAAGGTCAGAAATCACATGACACCAGATTATAGTCCAACAGGTTTATTTGAAAGCTTGCGTTTTCAAATAAACCAGTTGGACTATAACCTGGTGTCATAGTCAGAATGCATATGCATGACCCAAAATGCACATTAGGGATTTTGCAGAAATCATGATTGTCTGACATCCATGGGAGGGGGTGTGGCTCAGCAAGGAACTTGCAAGTGGTTCCTGCCCTTGTTCTTTTAGGTGGTGTAGTTTCAGGTTTGAAAGCTAATGTTAAAGGAGCCTTGGAGAGTTGCAGCAGTGCTTCTTGTAGCAGGGATACGCTGCTGCCACTGTGCATTGGTGCGGGAGGGAAAGAATTTTAAAGATGGTGAATGGGGTTCAGGAAAGTAGGTTACTTTATCCTTAATGGTGTCAAATGCCTTGAGTATTGTTGGAGCTGCGCTCATCCAGCCAAATGGAGAATATTCCTGGGTGAACAGGCCAATCAAAGAGAATTACTCCCTCCAAAATTCTCAGCATTTCATCTGCTCTTAGCCATAATATTTAAAGCAGCTATGTCCTTTATTCCTTATGATTGATGTTGAGGTTCTCCCTCCCAGAATACATTCGATGCCATTGCCTACCTCAGTGCTTCTGTCAATTGGTTTTCACCACTACTGATTAATCAGTTGACGGATGGGGGGAAACTGCAGGAGCCTTCCTTATCCATGGTTAGACTTGATGCCATGAGACTGTAAGGGTCCAGATTCACTGTAGACAACTTCCTCACAACTGTATACCACTGTGCTGCCACTTCCAGTGGGTATGTCATGAGAGTGCAACAGGACATACCCAGAAAGGAGGATGATCTTGTCTGAGATGTTGTCTGTAATTTTTATGACTTGGTGAGTATGATTATATCAAATAGTTGTTTGACTAGTCTGTGAGACTGCTCTCCAAATCCCCAGATGTTAGTAAGGAGGATTTTGCAGGGTCAACAAGACTGTTTGTTTGCAATTATCAGTTCTGATGTGTTGGTCGAAGGTGGGTGGTGTATCTGGTTTTGTTTCTTTTTGTTGTTGATTTATGCTTCATGCTTTATATCCTGTAATTTTGTGTAAATATGCACAGTAAGTGGGAATTGTATAATTTCATAATGTATTTACATTCATGGATTTAAAATATAGAATATTATGTTTTTAGGGCAATGTTAATATTTGGTAAAGTCTAACATCATTTGTTGGAGCTGCAATTACCAACCCTCAGGAAAAGCTGTTCATAGCTTTCAGATAATTCTTGAATTCCTTCTGACAGCCCCAGGGATCCAAACAGGCTGAAGCATTTGTAAATGCTTTTCTCAAGAATAATTTGCCACGGTTGGGTGCTGAGCAGATTCAGACACATTTAAACAGAAAAGCTGTTATTCTTAAGCATATCTTAAAGAAGCGTAAGAAAGAGAAGAGGAAGAAAGCAAAGTGTCTATCTGCCAAAGAGAGGCGGGAGTTGAGAATATTTGAACTTAAACCAGAAGAACAAAGGTAAGATGGTTGTGTTGATGCTGAGATATTTTTCCCTGCTAGTTTTGATTTCCAAATTGGTACAGTTACAAAGTGAAATCTGCAATATTGGCTCATGTTGCACAAGGCATGCATTAATGTCTAGTTTCTACATTGTTTCTTTGAGTTTTGTAGAACTTTAACTGATTTAAGAAGATACAATGCCTCTGATTACTGAGGAACACCATCTCAGAGATTCTTGAAGTACATGTCCCATGCTGGACATGTGCTTTCTGTCCATTGATAATAATCTGAATTGATGTATATAGTGAAACCTACAATCGCATCCGCTATCCCAAACTGAGGATTGTATATTGTTGAGAAAGTAGAAAACTTCATTTTTAATAACTGAGTTAAAAATTAAAAAATAAACTTTGATTCGAAATTGGTAATTATACAGACATAAAATGTGTTCAAACTCATGATAGTGGCATTCATTTGTAACTTGGAGCTTTGAAAATTCTTATTGATCCCTTGTATTAAGTATGTGAACAATAGCATTTCTCTTTGATTTCATATGGATTTGGTGTCTGAGGTTATTTTAATCAAATGCTGGGCGGATATAACATGATCTCTGCATTAACTTTGTCATTGTCTAGGAGAAACTACATTAGTATTTCTGTTTTGAGTGAAATCTTTTCAGTTTTTTAAAACATAAGTTTAATTCTTTGTAACGTTGTCATGGACCTTGTTCTGCACTCTGAATTCTAGACATCAGATACATCTTTTCTGTTTCAAGAAGATTGCAGTGAAATGTTAATTATTGCCTATTAGATAGGTATGATTCAGACATTTTTAATTTATAGATGTTAAAATGCTAAACTAAACTCTTTTTTTTTTCCAGATATGAATTGTTTCTCCCTTTGCATGAGTTATGGAAGCAATACATTCGTGACTTATGTAATGGCTTGAAATCTGATACGTAAGTAAAGTATTTGCAGTGTAGAATGGGCACATTTTACAGTCACTGGCTACTGAAAGTTTCTGTTATACTTGTGTGAAATTGGAAAGATTCCTTGATCTCAATGTAAATGATAATGGGGCTGTTTGGAAGTCTAAGTGATTTCACAATAATCCATCAGAGTTTGATTAGTATTAAGAACACTGATTATTAAAATGACTTGATTATTTTGGGATAAAAATACAAAGGTTTTCTCATAGAACACAAGATTATTTTTGTTCAGTCTTTAACTGTTGCTTCTCAACTGTGAAAGCCTACTGCCAACACTTTGATAATATTTTAAGTTTAATGTCCACTTGCCCCAGATATATTGCTAACTTTATTGATGTGATAAAGAGGCCTTGTTTTCTTCTGCCTACCAGTTTAGGAGGCAAGATGTCCATTTTAATTTGAATGGGTTTTGAATCAGGAAGGACACCTCTCTATTAAATTGCAGATAAAGTAATTAGTTTATTTAAAGATTTTTATTATTCATTCATGGGATGTGAGTGTTGCTGGTTGGCCAGCATTTCTTGCCCATCCCTAGTTGCCCTTGAGAAGCTGCCGCCTTGAACCACTGCAGCCCTCCTGCTGTGGGTTGACCCACAATGCCACTTGGGAAGGAATTCCAGGATTTTGACCCAGTAACAGTTAAGGAATGGCATTATATTTTCAAGTCAGGATAAGTGGCTTGGAGAGCTTGCAGGTGGTGGTGTTCCCATGTATCGGCTGCCCTTATCCTTCCAGATGGCAAGTTTGGGAGGTGTTGGCTGAGGATCTTTGGCGAATTTTTGCAGTGCATCTTGTAGATAGTACACACTGCTGTTACTGATCATCAGTAGTGGAGACTAGTTCTTGATAAGTGCAGAGATGTGGTCAGTGTTTTCTGATAATTTGATTCCAACAGACATGTAAATAAGGGACCTGGTGTGCTTTGATTGAATCATTAACTTTTGTGCCAACCCTGGGAGTAGTGGGGCTTGAAAATCCGTGCCATTTCCAAAATGGGTTGTAACGTTTGTCACAACAAAATCATGCATTAATAAAGCAACAATTAATTTTGATTAATTAAAAGTGGTCACTCTCTATGGGGGTTTATACAAATATGGAAGAGAATTAGAGAAAAATTAATAATCATTTTTGTATTGCCTCCATACTGAAATCCTTCCAAAAATAACTTTTTTAAAGGTTTCATTTATTTTTGGCTAAGCTTAGTATTGAAAGAAATGCTTTTTATTGCATTTCAGATTGCTGATTAATCCCACCGAATAACTGATTGCTTTATTGCTATCCTTTCTTCTAATATTTTTAGGCAGACACAGATGATCCAGACCAAATTGCTCAAGGCAGATTTTCATGGAGCCATTGTGACAGGTGTGCATATAGTTAAATTTGGTAAACTATGAAGAATCTATAGCAAGGAAGATAAATCCCAAGACTTACACAGAATTGCTGAATGTTCTCAGATAACATGTTTGACCCATTTAAATTGTTCAAATAAAACTGGATAAGCTGAGGCTGCTCTCCTTAGAGCCAAAAAAGCTAAGAGGAAATTTCATTCAGATATTCAGAACAGGTTTAGAATGAGTAGCTATAAAGAACTGCTTCCAGTAGATAGCGAGCAACCAGAGGGCACAATTTTGAGGTTATTATAGCAACAGAAACAAAGGTGGCTTGAGGGGTGGAAAAAAAAAACTTAGACAGCAAATAGTTGGAGTTTGGGATGCACTACCAGATAATTTAATGGAGATCTGTTCAATAATTGCCCTCCAAAAGGGAACTGGGTAATATGAATTTACAAAATACTGGCAGAAATAGGGTATTTGGGCCCTCAGGCCTGCTCTGCCATTTATTAAGATTATAGCTGATCTAAGTGTTTCAAATTCCATATTCCCTTCTATCCCCAATGATCTTTTGATTCCCTAGCCGAACAAAAATTTGTCTAGGTCTGTTTTAAAAGTAAGCAATGTTCCTGCTTCCTCCCTCTTCTGAGGCAGAGTTCTAAAATAGCAAAACTCTCAAAGAAAAATAAATTTCTTAATTTTTTCCAGAAGAGGTGACCACAAAGGGTGCCCTCGAGTTCTGGATTGACCCACAAAGAAAAGCATCCTTTCCACATCTACCTTGTCAGCATCTTTTAGGATCTTATCCACTTCAGTCAAATCACCCCTCACCCTTAAAGCTCCAGTGGAAACAAGCCCAGCCTGACCTATCCTCATAAGACAACCTAGTCATTCCAGGTGTCCATCTAGTAAACCTTCTGAATCTCCACTAACCCATTTACATCTTTCCTCAATTAGGAGACCAAAACTGGACACAGTGTTTGAGACATGGTCTCAACATTGCCCTGTATATCTTAAGCATAACATCCATACTTTTATGTTTGATTTTTCTCAAGAGTCATAAAGATGTACAGCATTAAAATAGACCTTTCAGTCCAACTCGTCCATGCTGTCCAAATGTCCTGAAAAAATCTAGTCCCATTTGTCCTCTATCCCTCTAAACCCTTACTGTTCATGTACCCATTCAGATGCCTTTTAAATGTTGTACTGTAAACCCTTCCTATTCATATACCCATCCAGATGCCTTTTAAATGTTGTAATTGTACCAGCCTCCACCACTTCCTCAGGCAGCTTATTCCATATACGCACCACCCTCTGTGTGGAAAAAGTTGCCCTTTAGGTCACTTTTATATCTTACCCCTCTCACCTTAAACCTATTCCCCCTAGTTTTGGACTCCGCCCCCCCCCCCCCCCCCCCCCCGAAAAGCCCTTGTCTATTCACCCTATCCATGCCCTTCATGATTTTATAAATCTCTATGATGTCACTCCTCAGCTTCTCTCTGTAGCTGAAACCCTCAACTTGGCAACATCCTTGTAAATCTTCTCTGAACCCTTTCTTGTTTCACAACATCCTTCCTATGGCAGGGAGACCAGAATTACAAGCAGTATTCCAAAAGTGGCCTAACCAATGTCCTGTACAGCCTCCCAACTCCTAAACTCAATGCACTGAACAAAGGGTTTCGGCCTGAAATATTGATTTTTTTTTTTTTTTTTTTTCCTGCTCCTCGGATGCTGTCTGACCTGCTGTGCTTTTCCAGCTCCACATTTATTGACTCTAGCTTCCAGCATCTGCAGTCCTTACTGTCTCCAAACAAAACGCCTTCTTCAGTATCTACGCACAACTCCACTTTCAAGGAACTATGAACCTGCACTCCAAGGTCATGCTCCCCAGCACCTTACCATTCAGTGTATAAGTCCTGCTCTGATTTGCCTTTCCAAAATGCAGCACTTCACATTTATCTAAATTGAACTCCATCTGCCACTCTTCAGCCCATTGGCCTATCTGATCAAGATCCCATTGCACTCTGAGGTAACCTTCCTTGCTGTCCTCTCCACCTCCAATTTTGGTGTCATATGCAAACTTACTAACCATACCTCTATGTTCACATCCAAATCACTTATATAAATGATGAAAAGCAGTGGACCCAGCACCAACCTTTGTGGCATACTTCTTCACAGGTCTCCAGTCTGAAAAGCAGCCCTCCACCACCATCCTGTGTTCAACCTTCAAACCAGTTCTGTATCCAAATGGCTAATTCTCTCTGTATTCCATGTGATCTAACCGTGCTAATTAATCTACCATGAAGAAGCTTGTCCATATTGACTTTCGGAAGTCCATATTGATCATGCATACCGCTCTGCCCTCATTTATATTCTTCGTTACTACTTCAAGAAACTCAATCAAGTTAGTGAGACATGATTTCTCACGCACAAAGCCACGTTGACTATCCCTAATCTGTCCTTGCCTTTCTGAATACATGTAAATCCTGCCCACCACCAATGTAAGGCTTACCGGTCAATAGTTCCCTGGCTTTTCCTTACTACTTTTCTTAAATAGTGGCACCATGTTAGCCAGCCTTCGGTCTTCCAGCACCTCACTTGTGGCTATCGATGATACAAATATCTCAGCAAGGGGCCCAGCAATCACCCCGAGCTTCTCAGAATTCTAGGGTACGCCTGATCAGGTCCCAGGGATTTATCCACCTTTGTGTTTTAAACCATGCAGCACCATCATCTCTGTAATTGTAGTAAATTATAGCATCCCATTAGCTTTCTTGATTTATATGCTGTCCCAGCATGCTAGGTTTTTGTGACTCGTGCACTTGAACAGCTAGATGCCTCTGTATCTCAGAATTCTGAAGCCATTCTCCATTTAA
Organism: Rhincodon typus; assembly: GCF_021869965.1. Lineage (NCBI taxonomy): Eukaryota > Metazoa > Chordata > Chondrichthyes > Orectolobiformes > Rhincodontidae > Rhincodon > Rhincodon typus. Next base: position 32,746,319 of record NC_063346.1, on the reverse strand, counting down.
GTAACACTGCTTCGTCTTTCTTTCTGCCAAAGTGAACACTTCTAACTTTCCCACATTAAAATCCATCCCTCAATTTTTTGCCCACTCACTCCATCTATCTGTAGCTGTCTCCAACTTCCTTATGTCTCTTTCATGGCATATTTTCCTACTCCTCTTTGTGTTGTCCACCAAGTTAGCAACTCTGCCTTCGTTGCTGTCCGTTAAATCATTGTAAATTGCAAATACATGAAAGAAGAAAATGTCGTGGGTTTTGGAAAAATTAGATGAATGAGACTGTTAGAGCCAAGATAGTTGTGAATGGTGTTCTAGCCTGTTCCTGTGCTGTACTGTTTCTGATGTGGATTTAAACTGCAAACGGTTTTTCTGACTTCTCGTAAGAGTCATTAATTTCTTTGTCTGTCTGTCTTGGGTGCAGATTACCATAATGATCAAAAGTACAGTTCTTGCAAGTTTTTGAGGGTGCAGAAGACAGAATATATTATAAAGAACAAACGTTACCTCATCAGCTTTAAAAGAAAGCTAAAGGGATGAAGGAAATATTGCAGCCTCTCCCATTGATGCAGTTTTTTTCAGAAAGTTAGTTCTCCTGTATGCTATTCAAAAGATATGTTGAATATGGAATGTGTGTGTCATGGAAAATAATCCTTCAACTTATGTTGGGAAGCTATAAGCAGATAGCTAACTTGTATTCCACATTTCTGAATTATAATTCCATTAAACCCAGAAACTACCTTCTATCTTATTTCATCTGATCCTATCACATTTCCTTCCATTCATTCCTCAACATGAATTATCACAAGGGTCTGGAATCTTATTTCCTGAAATGGTGAAAGCAGATTCAGTGGTAATCCTGAAAAGAGAATTGAATAAATATGTAAAGAGAAAAATTTCAAGACAGTGTGTAGGTAAAGAGCACATAAGTAAGATTGAGTAAATGATTCTACTATTCACCATTTTTTTTGCTTGCATAACATCATCTATTGTACATTCTAACATGGCTGTGGAGTCTCCGCAAACCTGCATGGTTTTCCAGTGTCAGTATGAGTTGGCAGATTTTTGTTGGGACTGCCAGTCTTTCTAACTGCCTTTTGTCCTCTTCTGCCTGTATTCTTTACTGCTTTAAGGAAACAATGCCACTGCTTAAGATTGTTTCCTAGCTCATCTAGTCATGTTCTTTAAGTCTACCAGATGTAGATGTATATGTCATTGGTGAGCATGAGACTTTTCCTGAGGTACTCCTTTAAGAAGTCCTTGAACTTTAATTTTGGCCTATCGTGCAGTCAGCATCCAAGTTTAACTTGTGAATAAATGACCACCTTAAGGATTTTATCAGCCAAATGACCAACTTCTGTGCTATAATTGCACTCCTGTGGAAGTGCAGGTCCGTTTTCTAACAAGCATAGGGATACCAGGTAGAAATTGTTAAGTCTTCATGTAAACCATTTTCAGATGCAGTTTTTTTTTTGTAAAATGTTTTGACCTGTTCTGAATAAATAAGTTGCCATTGAGCTTAATAGGCCAATCTTCATTCTATCTTGGTTTGTTTACAGAAATAGGAACTTATGATTTTTATATCACATCTCATGGAATTTAAAGTTTGTTTGTTCATTCATGTGAGAGGGTGCAATTGGCGCATCAGCTACCAGCAAACACTTGACCTCAAGGATTTGAATTTTACTTTTTCTAGATAAATCATTAGCTCCAGCAAGTTTCTGAAATGCGAAATTGATTTGTTTTTGAAAAGTGCATGTGTGCAAGAAAGAATTCTAAAGTATCAGTCTATCTGCATAAAGAGGACTATAGCTAAATATTTTGATGTGATTGAATTTTTATATTGTAAATCTGTTTGCATTCCAGTGGTGAAATCCAAATGTCCCTCCTATGTAGGGGCTACAGGTATTATTTTGCAGGAAATGAAGCATATATTCAAGATTATCACCAAGGAAAATAAGCTTAAAGGTACTGTTGCAAATTTTGGATCTGTCCCATAAGTGTATTCCACATCCTCTTATAATGAAAACTTTACACTTGCAGCTCAATATCTAGCTCTGTTGTAGCATGGTTTGGAAAAAAAACCCTAGGATAAGAGAACAAGATAACTCTTGCATATGTCCACATTTCTTATTGTGGTATATTATCTCTGATTCTTAAACTTGGATTTATATTGTATTTTTCATAAGCACTAAATGCTTTTTTTTGTAAAGATATTTGGAACAGTGCAGTATTAATGTTGGAAACATAGCATAAAACTTACAGCAAGCTCCCACATACAACAAGGAGTAGAAAATGTTTGTTCTGTGACTTTTAAGGAATAGAAATTAGCTGGAGCACTGGGGGTGATGTCTCTGCCACTTCAAACTAGTATCAACAAATCTTTTGCAATTACCTGGTACGGCAAACAGGGCCTTAGTTTACAATATCTTCCAAAAGAGACCACCTTCCACAGCTCAGACTCTTAGCACTGCACTAGAGTGAAAGCCTTGACTTTTTTATTATTCTTAGTTCCTGGAGTAGGACTTGAATCAGAACTTTGTGATTCACAGTTGAGTGCAGCCAACTGAGCTGCAGCTGGAAGGTTTTTGGCCAGTTATGAGTTTAAAATGCAAGTACTTTCTTTTGCTATTTCTGGCTTTTTTACAAAGCTAACTGGCTTGGGTTACTTTGTCTTCATTCCTAACTGTATAAAAAAAATCAGCATAAAAACAAAACTGCACATGCTGTAAATCTGAAACCGAAATTGCTGGAAAAACTCAACACGTCTGGCAGAAACTGTGGAGAGTGAAACAAAGTTAATGTTTCGAGTCCAGTGACCTTTTCAAAAAATATCAGGAAGGTTGATTGCTGATCTACTTCCTGTGTTGGGTTTGGCCAAATAAATTAACTGTTCCCTCTTGGATGGAAGTATCCTAGCAATTATCTCACACTGCTTACCAAATAAATAAGCCTACCTGAAGGATAGGTTACCAACACTGTTGCAGTCTGAAATGGTATGTGATAGGAACAGTCCACAACTTTATTTATCTACTGTTTTTCTCCTTCCTCTGAGCTATGAAGGGACGTAGACCTGACTGAGTAAAAGGTAACTCTAAATGTGTGTATTATTGAAACTCAACTATTCTTCCCCTGTGACAAAATAGATAGGTAGGTATCAAAACTGACAGGGTTATGCAACGTATTGTCCTCATGTGATCAGTCTGTTTCTGGCCGAGCAAACCAAAGTACAGCTGAGCAAGATAAAGTTCTGTTTAGCTTGTCACATTCCATCATCTGTACTTAGTGCAGTGTGAGCTCTATGGACTAAACTCCAATTGAATTTTGAACTTTGCAGCCAATTTCAGTCAAAAGCCTTGTGCGATTAAATGGTGGGTTGCAAAGCATAAATTAATGGTTGGTTCTGGCTTGTTCAATTCCTTGTATTAACAGTTTATAATCACTCCCAGATAGCAATTATTCCCTGTTTTACATATAAACTGTAAATGTTTTTCGGTAAAATTATTGACTGTGTTGTGATAGCAACATCACTAGCTGTGGCTCCCGCATATTTTTATTACACCGTAACTTTTGTCGTCATGTATTGAAATAACTACAAAAGAATTGAAGCAACTAGACTTCATACATTGTTCTAATGACTTTATATTTCCGCCTTCCCCCCCCACCTCCCGTAACCCAGTTATTCCCAAGCAAAATAGTATCTTCAGTGTTGAAATCGACGGCTTTGTTTCCTATATCTATGGAAGCAAGTTTCAGCTGAGATCAAGTGAACGTTCTGCCAAAAAGTTTAAAGGAAAAGGAAGTATAGACCTTTAAATCCAGAGCTGTGCAGCTGGTGTAACTGCAGACATTGACTCTCTAGCTTGGCTTCATTGGAAGAGATGTGGCCCTGTATGTTTAACTGTATCAATAAAAACATAAATTAATTATCTTGCCTTGTAAAACTTTTTTTTTCAAAACAAAACTTGCAGTGCACTTTCCTCTCAGATTTCTGAGCAATATTTAGAATCATAGAATCCCTAAAATGTGGGAGCAGACCATTCACTCCATCAAATCTACGCTGACCCTCCAAAGAGCACCTCACCCAGATCTCTCCCTGTAACCTCACATTTCCAATGGCTAATGCACCTAGCCTACACATCTCTATGTGCAATTTATCATGGTCAATTCACCTAATCCACACATTATTGGACGGTTGGAGGAAACCCACGCAGACACCGGGAGAATGTGAAAACTCCACACAGACAGTCATGAGGATAGAATTGGATCTGGGTCCCTGGCACCGTCAGACAGCAGTGCTAACTACCAAGCCACCATACCACCCCAACGTTCTGTTAATGTATCCCAATGTGAATTTTAACAATAACCACTTACTGAAAGTAATTTGTTTATCAAATGTTTGATTTTCTTAAAGTTTATTAAAATGTCAAAGTGAAAAACGTTGTTGATTGATGTTAAAAGAACTGACAACTTTCATTTCATACCTTTTTAGCGTAGAAATGTGTTCCAGTGCACTTCAGAGACACAAGGAAATAAGTTAACAAAGAAGACGGAGAGTCAAATAAGTGAGTTTTATGGTTGGCTTAAGGAAAAACCGGGGAAGTAGATGGGCACAGGATTAGAAGAACTTCCAGAGTATAAGTCTTATAGGGCTGATGACGTAACTTAATGAGATGGAATAAAAGGAACTGCACAGCAGCTCGATGGAGAGTGATGATGCTAGAGGAGATTAGAGTTGAGGAAGAAGGACAAGGAAGAATTTGCAACTTAAACTTTTAAGACCAAGACATGGGGGAAGCGGAAATCCATGCAGGTTAGTGAAGTCAGGAGTGTTGAACAAGTAGAACTTGGTGCAAGTTAGATCATGGACATGAGTGTGCAAAAACCAATGAACTGCAGTTGACAGAGCCCAGAGGATAAGAGGCTGAGCGGGAGGAGTGCATTTAATGATCCTTTGGGTGATTTGTTCAGTTCAGTGTTGAAGAGGAAACAAAAGACAGAGCACTTGTCACTGAAGATACTTTTTAATCGATCAAGCTGTTCAGATGTGCTATGACACACCTCTGAAACAGGTGGGACTTGAAATGTAGGGCTCATGGGCAGGGTCACGACTGAAACTGTAGTATGGCTTAACATTACTGAAATAAAGAAAGCACCAAAATAAAATAAAGGTTGCTAAGTGAGAACAATGTGTGTACACTAGTGTTGGTAAGAGTAAGATGAGACTTAACTTTGGCAATTCCTGTTGCTGAATAAACTGTCAGCACTCAATCCAGATTACTGGGGGAGGTCAGCACCAATATTCTCTGTAAAGTTAGGTTCTTTCTGTGCTCAGTAACACAATGGGTTAATCTGTAACTCCAGCCACAACCTAACAGGAAGATTACGTTCTGACCAATGTGTTTTTTTTAAATCCATGGAATAGGGACTTCTCTCCCTAATTGCTCTAGAGAAGGTAGTGATGAGGTGACTTCTTGAACTGCTGCAGTCCTTGGGGATATGGGATGCCCACAGTACTGATAGGAAGGGAGTTCCGAGGTTTTGCCCCAGTAAAATTGAAGGAATAGCAATATGGTTGTAAGTGGATGTGACAGCATAGTGGTATTATCACTGGACAGTTCGTCCAAAGACTCAGGTAACATTATGGGGACTTGGGTTTGAATCCTGCCACAGCAGACGGTAGAACAAAATAAATCAATAAAAGTTTGGAATTAAGAATCCAGTTATGAATCCATTGTTGGGAAAAACCTGTCTGGTTCACTAATGCCTTTAGGCAAAGGAAATCCTTACCTGTTCTAGGCTATCTGTAAATCCAGACCCACAGCAATGTGATTGACTCTCAACTGCCCTCTGGGTAATTAGGGATGGGCAATAAATGCTAGCCTAGTCAGTGACATCCTCATCCTCTGAAAGCATGGTGTGACTTTGAGGAGAACCTGTAGTCAGTGTTTACATGCATCCAATCCTGTCCAATTAGATGGTAAAGATAACACATTTGGAAGGTGCTGTCTTACTGTCGTAGGATGCTTATTGGATTATTGTCATGTATGCTGTGGATGGTGCACCTTGTATATGATACATATTGGCAGAGGTGATTGTTTAAGGTGGTGAATGGGGTCCCTGGATGGTGTTGAGCTTAGTGATGGTCTTGCCTGGTATTGAGGTGCAGAACATGTCTCCACATGTTGGTGAGGAGGCTTTTGCAGGGTTGACAGAGCTAGGTTTGCCACTGCATAGTAACCACTTTGCCACCTTGACCTTAACACTGGCATTGATAGGGTGAGGTAAGCAAAATGTTGTGGTCCAGTCAACAGGAGCCTTTGTGAATTACTACAGCACATCTTGTAAATAGCACGCTTTGCTGTCACTCTGGTGGTGAAGGGAGTAAATGTTGGAGGTGTTAGACAGGATGCCAATCAAGTGTGCTGCTTTGTCCTGGATGGTGTCAAGCTACTTGAGTGTTGTTGGAGCTGCACCCAACTTGGTAAGTGAAGATTATTCCATCACTCCTGACTTGTGCCTTTCAGTTGGTGGACATGCTTTAAGGAGTCAGGTGATGAGTTCCCAGTCTCCACAGAATTCCCAGTCCCTAACCTGCTCTTGTAGCCACAGTATTTTTTTTATGTATCATTTATATTTTTACAGCCTTAGCTGAATCAGCTGGCTTTTAATACAGCATATCTGGTTTAATAGGCCTCTTCTGTTTTGATATGCACCAACGAGACGTGAAAATGTTTGTTCAAACTATGTTTGGACCGTATACGTGAGAATCTCAGATCAGACATTTATGCCGTACAGCTGCTGTAGTTACAGTCCTCCAGCAGAGTCGCTGATGCATGACTCTTGAAATCCAAGTTAAATCACAACATACCTCAGACTCTTCTGCAACTTTGTTGCTCCTTATCACGACATTGTCTGTACTCCTGACATTTGTTTTAATTATTTTTAAAGTGTCATATGTGCCTTTTTAAATCATTTCTACAGAATTTCAGGTTGAAGCATTAACCTCTGAGTTTACTCAGTCTGCTCAATAGTTCTGGCGTTTTCAGTTTTTATCTCAGATTTTCGCCATTTGGTATTTGCTTTGTTCTGAACAAAAGGAGTCCTTTCTTTCAAATCTTCTTCGTTCCCACGTGGTAATGGTCCCTTTTAAAACAGCACAATCTTAATGAAGATTTTGGCAAACCTGAATTTTTTTTACTTGTTTACAAATACTCAGTGCGATGACACAAGTTACTGTTGAGGTGTATCTTGGGTCTTCATAAATAAATGCGTTTACTTTAATTATTTTACCTCACACCTGTAACTTCCGGTGCTATTTACTTTCGCTTTCATTTTTCTGTTAAGACGTTGGGATGTTGTTTGTTCATCAATTATATAATTTTTTTTATTACAATTCGGCTTTAAATGGAGACGTATGGAACAATAAATTGCTTTTTAGTAGAACTGATTATATTTTGTTCAATCTCTTTAGCAGGTGAGTGGAGAATTTCTTTATCTCTCCGTTGCTATAAACAAGGAAGTCAATTTGTTTGCAACTTTACGGATATAATAGGGATGATGTAAAGTATAGGCTTTTATATCAACTTTCGGAGGTGGAAATATATATTGTTCTGGTGAAAGTTATTTTAGTGAAACAATAAATATGATATTTGGTATGTTACACATTACTCGAAACAACTAAATATCTAAAGACTGCAGCGTTTTCTGAAGTTAAACTCTTCTTCAGGAATGAAAATAAGAGGAAGTGGTGGCATAGTGACAGCGTCTTTGGACAAGTAATGTAGAAAAACACCCTCCTGAGACGAGGACATTACTATAAATATTGCTAGAGCAAGTGGTGAAGTTTGAATTCCGTAAAAGTCTGGAATAACAGCTAGCCAAACAGTGACACTGTAACTATTAGACCACCAGGGAAAGCGTTAGCAAAGGAAGTTCCCTGACCGGGAATCGAACGCGGGCCGCGGTGGTGAAAGCGCCGAATCCTAACCACTAGATTTAGCAAAGGAAGTTCCCTGACCGGGAATCGATTAGCAAAGGAAGTT